>NC_137972.1:51331376-51931376 GCF_963924665.1 Micromys minutus | reverse complement strand
TCGGGTCATGGGAGAGTTGAGAGGGCGGTAGAAGCAGAGAGAGAGGGGGGGGGGGAGGGAGTAGATGAGTAGAGGCCAGCCATGAGCACATGGGAGAGAGGGGGGAAGGGAAAGGGAAGAGGAGGGGTAGGAGTGGGAGAGTGAGGCTGCAAGAGCACAAGATCAAGAGAGAGAGGAGGGGTCAAGCAGCTCCTTTTATAGAGTCAGGTCATTGGGGTGGAGCATACCTGGCCACTACTGGGTAATTGAGGGGTGGGGTATACCTGGCTGTTGCTAGGTAATTGAGGGGTGGGGTATACCTGGCTGTTGCTAGGTAACTGAGGGGTGGAGTTTACAGAATCCCAACAGCTATACCTCATTTTTATCCACTCACTTGCAAATAAACATCTGGATGATTTATCTTTGGCCACAGAGGAGATAAGGCTGCTGTGAGCATTCATCTCTATTTTTATTTATTTATTTTTTGTGGGGGGGGGGGATGGGGCAGCAGAACTTTATTGATGGTATTCAAGAGAGTAGGGAGGTCTCCCTAGGTTCCTTCTGTTTTTATGGGAGTCTGGGATGAAAACTGTGAGGGAGATGCTCAGTGTTGGGGGCTGAGTTGGGACAGGGAGTCCTCAGTAACTGAAGGACTCTCTCTTGCTCTCAGTGTCCTTGCTGGGGTGGGTGGTGTTGGGATTCTGTAAACCCCACCCCTCAGTTACCTGGCAATATCCAGGTATGCTCCACCCCAGTGACCTGACAATATAAAGGGAGCTGCTTGCCCCTTCCTCTTTCTCTCTTGCCTCTTGGCTCTCTTACCTCTCTTGCTCTCCCACTCCTATCCCTCCTCTCCCCCTTTCCTTCCACCCTCTTTCCACATGCTCATGGCCAACCTCTACTCCTCTATTCTTCTCCTCTCTTCTCTCTTCTCTCTTCTCTCTCTCTCTCTCTCTCTCTCTCTCTCTCTCTCTCTCTCTCTCTTTCTCTCTTTCTCTCTCTGCTTCTACTACCCTCTTAACTCTCCCATGACTTGAATAACTCTACTCTGTACTATACTGTCGTATGGCTGGTCCCTCAAGGGGAAGGGATTCCCAACATGGGCCCCTCAGAGCCATCTCCCTTGCCCCCAGGTCTCAACACACTTCCATGGGCCATATACCCGCCACTCTCTTTATCCCTACATTGGTGCCAAAACCCAGGACATCATCTTTTAACAACATTGGTGCCCTGTGACTTTTCCTTACGGACTTTTTCTTACGATCGTCCAGGGTTTCTTATCCTTGGAGGCCATGTAGGCCATGAGGTCCACCATCCTGTTGTTGTATCTGTATTCATTGTCATACCAGGAAATGAACTTCACAAAGTTGTCTTTGAGAGCAATGCCAGCTCCAGCATCAAAGGTGGAAGAGTAGGAGTTACTGTTGAAGTTGTAAGAGACAACCTGGTCCTCGGTGTAACCCAGAATACCTTTTAGTGGGCCTTCAGCTGCCTGCTTCACCACCTTGGTGATGTCATCATACTTGGCAGGTTTCTCCAGGCAGCATGTCAGATCCACAACAGATACATTGGGGGTAGGAACACAGAAAGACATGCCAGTGAGCTTCCCATTTAGCTCTAGGATGACCTTGCCTATAGTCATGACAGCACTAGTAGATGTAGAGATGATGTTCTGGGCTGCCCCATGGCCATCACACCATAGCTAACAAGAGGAGCCATCCACAGTCTTCTGAGTGGCAGTGATGGCATGGACTGTGGTCATGAGCTCTTCCACGATGCCAAAACTGTCAGGAATGACCTTAGCTGGGGGGGGGGGGTTGCTAAGCAGTTGGTGGTACAGGATACATTGCTGACAATCTTGAATGAGTTGTCATATTTCTCATGGTTCACACCCATCACAAACATGGGGACACTGGCCGAAGGGGTAGAGATAATGACCCTTTTGGCTCCAGCCTTCTCGATGGTGGTGAAGACACCAGTAGACTCCACGACATACTCAGCACCAGCATCACCCCATTTGATGTTAGTGGGATCTTGCTCCTGGAAAATGGTGATGGGCTTTCCATTGATGACAAGCTTCCCATTCTCAGCCTTGACCGTGCCATTGAATTTGCCATGGGTAGAGTCATACTGGAGCATGTAGACCATGTAGCTAAGGTCAATGAAGGGGTCGTTGATGGCGACAATCTCAACTTTGCCAGATCCAGAGCTGACAGCAGCCCTGGTAACCAGGTGCCCAATATGGGCAAATCTGTTCACACCGACCTTCACCATCTTGTCTGAGGAACGAGGCTGGCAATGCACAAGAAGATGCAGCTGTCTGTGGAACAGGGAGGAGCAGACTGTGAGCATTCTTTTAATGTCTTTGTGTGGACATATGCTTTCACTCCTCCCGGATAAATGCAAAGAAATGCCTAGGAGTAAAATTGCTGAGTCATTCGGTAAGTATATTAAATTTAATTGCCAACTGTTCTGCAATGTGGCTGTACCATGATACACTCCCTCCACAATTATATGAGAGTTCCAGATGTTGCATGGCTTTGCCAGCACTTGGTAAGGGTCTGTCTGTTTAATTTCAGCACGGCAATGAATAGTGAGGTTCTGTTTCGGGTTTAATCTGCATTTCCTCATTGACTAATGCTGTTGAGGATATATTCATATACTCATTTAAAATTTAGACTTTCATATTGAATGTTATTGTGTCTTAAATGAATGCAATGTGATTTTTCTTCACTAGAAAAAAATTAAATTATGACATGCCCCAATTTTTCAACATAGTAATATCCAATTTTGTTATAATATTAACAAAGTATATTGCAAAACAAAAAAAGCCAGCAAGCATTTTTAATTTGGAACTTTTATATGGTCATAGAAAATTGAAAACAATATCCAAAGACAACCAAACTTCCCAATTAGTAAAAAGAACACTGAGAGAGTGAAGCTTGTGGCATCTGCTTCACCAGTTGAAGATGTATTTATACATAGAGCTCTGAGGTGTGGTGTGGTGTGGTGTGGTGTGGTGTGGTGTGGTGTGGAGTGGTGTGGTGTGATGTGGTGTGGTGTGGTATGTGGTGTGGTGTGGTGTGGTGTGGTGTGGTGTGGTGTGGTGTGGTGTGGTGTGGAGTGGTGTGGTGTGGTGTGGTGTGGAGTGGTATGATGTGGTATGGTGTGGGGTGGGGTAGGGTAGTGTGATATGGTCTGGTGTGGTATGGTGTGGTGTGATATGATATGGTGTGGTATGGTGTGGTGTGATATGGTATAGAGTGGTGTGGTGTGGTGTGGTGTGGAGTGGAGTGGAGTGGTGTGGTGTGGTGTGGTGTGGTGTGGTGTGGTGTGGTGTGGAGTGGTGTGATGTGGTATGGTGTGGGGTGGGGTGGGGTAGTGTGATATGGTATGGTGTGGTATGGTGTGGTGTGATATGATATGGTGTGGTATGGTGTGGTGTGATATGGTGTGGTATGGTGTGGTGTGATATGGTGTGGTGTGGTGTAGAGTGGTGTAGTGTGGTGTGGTGTGGTGTGGAGTGGAGTGGAGTGGTGTGGTGTGGTGTGGTGTGGTGTGGTGTGGTGTGGTGTGGTGTGGTGTGGAGTGGTGTGATGTGGTATGGTGTGGGGTGGGGTGGGGTAGTGTGATATGGTATGGTGTGGTATGGTGTGGTGTGATATGATATGGTGTGGTATGGTGTGGTGTGATATGGTGTGGTATGGTGTGGTGTGATATGGTGTGGTGTGGTGTGGTGTAGAGTGGTGTAGTGTGGTGTGGTGTGGTGTGGAGTGGAGTGGAGTGGTGTGGTGTGGTGTGGTGTGGTGTGGTGTGGTGTGGAGTGGTGTGATGTGGTATGGTGTGGGGTGGGGTGGGGTAGTGTGATATGGTATGGTGTGGTATGGTGTGGTGTGATATGATATGGTGTGGTATGGTGTGGTGTGATATGGTGTGGTATGGTGTGGTGTGATATGGTGTGGTGTGGTGTGGTGTAGAGTGGTGTAGTGTGGTGTGGTGTGGTGTGGAGTGGAGTGGAGTGGTGTGGTGTGGTGTGGTGTGGTGTGGTGTGTTATAGTATATGGTATTGTGGTATGGAATGATGTGGTGTGGGATGGTCTGGGGTATGTGTGTAGTATGGTATGGTATGATATGATGTGGTGTCCTGTGTGTGGTATAATGTGGTATGTATGATGTGTGTGTGGTGTGTGGTGGGTGTGGAGGTTGTGGTGTGTGTGATGTGTGTGTGTGGTGTGGTGTGTTTAGTGTGGTGTGTGTGGTGTGGTGTGGTATATATGGTATTGTATGGTATGATTTATGTGTCCCTTGGTAGGAATTCATTATTCATATGTAAGTTCTGCCTCCCCTATTAGCCTTGGCAAATCCTTCTTGGCTCCATGGTAGTCATAAACACAAGTACAATTTTAGCCAGGGACTGTGCATGGCAACATTCAGTTGGAAGAAGTTGGTCCAGACCCCACTTACAACACTCTTGTTGAATTTCCATCAAATTGAAAGCATATGGTATTGAAATACCCTCAGAGCATGCATTGGCTACTTGATCATTTCTGTGACAAAATACTTGCCCCAAAAGATAAATCTAGGAAGGGTTTGTTGGAGTCCACAGTTTCAGAGTGACTGGTTCCTTTGGGGAGTGAAACAGGACAGCAGTAACAGCTCTGGCCTTGAAGAGACTGGAGGTGGAGTTCGACTAGCCCCAGGGAGCATATCGTCTTTAGAAGCTTCCGTGTGATGACCTGCTTCTGCCAGACAGACCCCAGCTGCTAAAGTCTCCTTGGACTTTCAAATGGTGCCATAAAATGAGGACCAAGCATTCAAACATGAGCCTGTAGAGTTAACATATAATAGCACAAAAGCTGTCTCCAAAGACAGTCTGGGACCATCTTCAACATACATCCAAATTAAAACCTTCCATTAGGCTACAATGTCATTTCCTGACTTCACCACACAGTTACCCTCTGCCTATATCTAGTACTTCCTGCACTGCCCTACGGATCCCGTGCTAGCCCAATAATTTCCATCCTGGATGTCATTCAGCCCCGCACCCCTCCTAAATCCTATGGTAGAAACATCAACCTAAATTGCACCTGAAACAAGAGAGGCTGAAAACTTGAGGTGGGTTTTCTCATTAGTGTACATGTGCCTGGTGGATTCAAGACTGAGGTCACATCTTCCAAGCCCCAGTTGCATCTTTTTTATTTCCTACATCACATGACTTCCTGGCATTATTACTAAGAATAGCCATTCTGGAGAGCATGCAAACCTGGAACTTTTAAAATAGCTCTTCTCATGATCAAACAACCAAATGTTTTCCGCCCATTTCATTTCCACTAATCCAAAGCAGACTGTGTGCCCTTTCCCCTGCAACTCATGTTTGTTTTTCTTTAGTTGTCTCCTTGCCCTCCTCAATAGGAAACACCAAGCTCTTGGTCCTTCGATGGGGCTGACACAATCCACTGCCTCCCACTATGCGCTACTTAGCATCATGCGGAAACCCCTGCTTCCCTTCTTCTCATGCCTGACACTGTGGTGTTCCCTGACTTTATAAGCTTTTGGTATCCTCAATGCATCTGAGAGCATCCCTATACTACATGGCCTTTCCAGATAGAACATTTCTTGTAGAGCTCTAAAAACAGTTACCACAAAATGGAGGAAGCTGTCTCGATGTGAGCCTTTGTTTCCCACCAGACATTCTGCTGAGGACTCAGATCCTGCCTGGTGTCTGCCACATGCCTGTGAGGCAGAGTCCATCTTCCTAATTTAGAGGCTGCATGATGGGTTTAAAGGGAGTAAATAACATGCCTGACACCACACAGCTAACAGCCAGGGGACCAGGGTCTCAAGCCCTGCTCTTTCAGATGCCATTAGCTCATCAGTAAAGCATCATTCCAACACCACCTCAGAGAAACCATTGCTAGTTTTTGAAGCCATAGAAATAGCTTCTTCCTCCCAAAACTTCATCCTTTTCCTGTTATACCTTTCCCATCATACTCAGCACTTCGAGCCTCATACTATCTATATGTATATGTGTGAGAAACATAAATGGTTATTTGTATTATAAACTCAGAAGCCATATGTACCCTTTAATGGCAGTATTTCTGCCCAGTGATCCTTAGATCTCATACAGCTCAGTGTCCTGCCTTACCTATAGTAAGCTTTTAGTAAGACTCCATATGTGTGTGTTTGCTTTTGCTGTGTTTATTCCTGACACCCTAATGGATGAATAGCTGGGTGGATACAGAAATGCCTTTATCTGCCTTGCCCCCTGCCCCTTCTCTAAAACCTGTATCTGTCTCCACAACCACCTATTATTCTCCAAGTGCTCAAACTTGCTGCATTCACTCTAGTCCACAGTCACCTGGGTAAAATTAATTTCTAATCAGTGCGGTATAACAATTGATTAAGAAGGAGTTGGGGAACCAAGGAAATGCCTTCTCTAAAGAAGGACAGACGTCTGTCCTTCCAGAGACACTGGCAGAGGCAAGCAGTTCATACTGCTTGGTCTGCCTGGGATGACATGATAGTAAACTGAGTTTAATTTTCAGCCATAGCCCACAGCACCCCACCACCACCATTTCCAAAGATCCGGTAAAATGTGACCAACATCAAGCCCAATGTGCTCGGCCTTTTCAACTCTGTTGGAGAAATCATCCTTCTGTTATAGTACCTCCTCTCCTAGGCACCAAAACAGATTCTATAATAATACTGAGAGGAAGCAAGAACTTTACAGAACCTTAGAGTATATCTTGTTAGCTATTTCCTGTTATTTGGTGGGGAGGGAGAGAGCCTGGTGCACTGTGAAGTCCATTACTGCCCATTATATGGAACTATGAAACTATGAGACAAATAAAATACCTGATTCACAGAAATTCCCAAGGAGAAAGCTATAATGGATCAGTGAATCACTCTCGGTGCCAAGCAGAAAATCCAGTGCCTTAGAAGGCACTGCCTCACGCCACTCCACACCCTCTGTGTGTGCCAGCTCCACAGCCAGGACCTGGATTGAAAGGGGCTCGAGTGGGCTACTCTTGAGATTTTTTGAAGGAGAAGTGACATCTCCAAAAAGATATATCTTTTTTAAAGTCTCCTGGAGCTCCAACTCATCCTAGTCAAAAGACTCTATAAGAAGGAGGAGGAAGAAGAAGAGGGCGGGATGGATAGAGCTGTTGGGTTTAGAAGGATGAGCTCAGAGAGCTCTTGATCAACAGAGGCTCTAAGCTGCCCCAAGCAGAGTGGTACTCAGCGACCTTCCACATCACAGCACTGGGCGTTCAACACATTCCTCAATAGCTCTGTGTGAAATTTTGGGCACTTCTGACTAAGGCAAACACTTGCAATTCTTTGTGCCTCAGTTTCCCTGTATATGAGTCAGAAGAGAGACTGTTTAGAACTATTAGGTTAGATGCTACAATGATGTATGGTACTTGGTAAGACTCCACACCTTGTAAAAGTCCAACGACTATTTCTTTGTTGTGAGTTATGTGTCTTCCTTAGAAATCATATCCTTATGAGTACGGGTTGACCTTTTCCTTCATAATTCATCATAATCTCAAGTTATCAGTTTTTAGCCTCTTTAATTCAAGGATATTCAACTCTGCCCAGGCACTGTCCTCATTTATTAGTGACAGTAATAAAGGACACAAAGTCCTTGTCCTTTATAGACAATACACACAATGTAATCAGTCAAAAATAATGTTAAGGCTGTGACACTACAAAGAAAAGACATCTGTAATAGCCTGGGTTAGGGCCACCTTAATTGAGGTGACACTTGAATGGCATCCTTTCCCAAGACCCTACTTTAACCTAAATGAAAAACAAATAGCACTCTGCCGATGTCTGGAGGGTGAAGCAGGCTCATGCCCCAGCTGGAGAATTGTACTAAGGAGAACGGTAGGAGGAAAGGTGGAGTCTAGCCCTGGATCCCAGGGCTTGTCAAAAAGATGCTTCCATGGATATCAGGAAGATATTTGTACCCAATGCCACAAAGATGGAGCTTCTCTGCCAACAAGTGTCACTGATGCTTAGATATTAAAGGGTTCTGTGTCAGTCTCTCTGTATTTCAAGTCTGAACTTACTGCTTCAGTAAAACCTGTACAGTGTCATAATGCATCTCCATTTGCCTTGCATAGACTTGGTTTGTGCCTGCTGTCTGAGGGTAATTATTATCAATCAGCATTTCCTTTCAATGTTAAAGATCTTCTAGTTTGGATAATTAATCATACCTATAGAGTCACCAAGGTTTTAGCAAATCTTTCTGAATTTGTGTTAAAGTGTATTTGGAAGGATAAAATGTTTCAAACATGTAAGAAAAAACTTTGGGTACAGGACCCAGTGGTAGAGTATTTGCCTAACACAGGTAAGACCCCGAACTGAGTCCTCAGCACTAGAAAGAAAGAAGAGGCACCATTAAAGACGCCGAACCTATTTCAATGCCACTCATGTCTAGATTGAGAGTCACGTGATACTCTAATTCTTCATTGTTTATCATTTACCAAAATACAATTATATGCTAAACATTACAGCAGACTATTTTACACACACACACACACACACACACACAGAGAGAGAGAGAGAGAGAGAGAGAGAAAGAAACATACACACACACATACAGAGTAGCTGTCTTTTGCTTCTTTCTACAGATAAAGGAATCCATGGAGGTGACATGTTGAGGGTTCATTGGGCCTCAGGTAAACATACACTAGAAGCAGACAAAACAGTGAGAAGTTTCTGGATTCCGAGAAATTCATGATCCTTGGAGTCTGTGATGGTTAATCTTGATTGTCAGCATGATAGCTCAGAATTAACTAGGCACTCCTCTAGGAAAGTCTGTGAGGGCATCTCCAGGAAATGTTGACTGGAGGGAGAAGACCATCCTCCAATGTCATGTCCCAGCAGGGAACGCAGACACAAGTAAAGAAGTCCAAGGCAAAGGTATTGTTCATTGACTGCCCTCACTCACTGCTGAGCCCAGCTGCTGATGCTGCGGCCACTGCCACCACAGCTGTCATCATTTGCTGACATCAGACTTCAGCTTCTTTCGCTTTCCGACGTGGACTGACAAGTGACTTGGCATGAACCTTCCATGCCTTCAGACTTAGATGGAGACGGCTAAGGCAAGCACCATCATAAACTGAGCAGCTATTGGGTTCTCGGCTTCTCCAGTGTATCCTAAGAAATAATCTTTTCTCCAGCAGCCATAGGCCTGGTATTTAAAAAAAAAAAAAAAATCCATGTTCTTGTTGCCTGATTGGCTGGTGCACAACAGAAGTTTAATTCGCTGCCTTGAAAGGTGTCAGCAGTTACAGTGAGCACACTGGTTGGAAAAGCACATAACTTGAGATGGAGACATGTGGGAGGACTCTGGTGAAGCCAAGAACACTGAACTCTCAGATTCTGACAAGTTTGTTTTGCTCAAGTAAGTAGTAGCAAATGTGTCCCCACCCACACTTCCTGAAGTACTGCCCACTCCACATTTGCTGAAGGAATTAATTCTGCATTGTCTATGGAAACAGCAATATCCTTCCCTGAAAGAGATGCCAAGCAAGATAATTCTGATGTCCTCCAGGACCCACCCCCACCACTCACCTTTGTCCCTAGTCCTATTGTCAGACTCAAGTGTCAGCAGGCCCCCTAGAGACTGAAGTTCACAAGATGTCCTGTGATGAGGTACACTACACTCTTAAAGAACTTGAGTTTTGGGGGTTACAGATTCTAAGCATATAGGATAATTATGGAAGAAACATAAAACTGAATCCATGTGAACTTATAGATACAGTCCCACTGAAATAATGGGTTAAAGGCTACAGTTTGCACAGTTTTAAAGGGTGCTAACATCTGTTAACATAACAAACAACAGAGAAAATTTCTCAAGGCCCCACCCCTAGATGAAGATGTACATGCAATCAATGGCTGCTGAGAGAAAGACAAAGTCTTCCCCAGGGACAAGCTCCCAGATGGTTATTCAGTCCAAGTGCTCATCCCTAAACACATGTAAGAAGAGAACCATTATGTGGGTTCAGTAGGTGAAGTGTTGGGAGGGATCAGTTATAGAAGATGAGGTCATGAACCGGAGAGTGAGTGTGGGGACATGGAGGAACTGGAAGGCAGAGGGGGGTAGTAGAAATGACGAAAATACAGCATTCATATATGAAAACAAAAGAACATTAAAACAATGTAGTACTCTGAGGCTTACAATAATGTCTTTTAATAAAGGTACTTCCAAAAATGTTAATTTTAAGTACAAATAGATTTTAGTTGGCTGAAGAATAGGCCAAAAGATGGCCTTCTCTGAATGAATTGAAAATGCTTGATATCTCTTGGCCTTGAGTTGACTGTGAGATTCAAAGGCTCTGGAGAAGTGGGATGTCCAGGGAGATTTGCTATTTAAAACTAATCCTCCACTATAAGAGAGTCCAGAAACCATTCCCTTCACTAATGCTATAAGGAACAGATTTGTAACAGGGCCACCAGAGACTTGGAGAGCTCTGGTGTGCATGAAGAACTCAGACTTTACCATGGAAGGGGTGACTGTTCAGTTCAATTGCTTGCAAATAGTGGGTCCATAGATACTGAGAGTATCAAGAGCCAACTGGCTACACTGAACTGTTGAAGGCAAGGTGTACACTTACTGCAAAGGATGGTACAATCAAGGCAAAAATTGTAAGGGCCTGACTCTTACAGGCTCACAGCACTAGCTAATTACTGGTGGTATTTATAGAAGTGAAGTAGGTAGAAAGTCTATTTAGTTCATGTTAAATCCGTATACACAGAAATGTTCAAATTAACGAAAGGAAACACTCCTGAATTCACTGATCTGCACACTGCTTCTTCTTATGCCAACCATCCATCTTAGCATTGCTTCCATCCTGTGCCATTTGTTTACATGAACATGAATCGAAAATAAGGCTTTCTAAAATTCAAGGGTGTTTTAGATGTGTTCTAGAGCTGTCATGGCCTGCAGAAGCCCTGGTCTGGTTCAGGCATGATGGACCAGTTTCCCATCCAGAAGAGATCACAGTTCCTGTGTTACTGTCATGAAACAGGTAGATCCCAGGGAGCCCTGGGGAGGGGTTCCCCTTTTCCTCTGCCATTCACATTCTCACCACAGCTCGAAGTCTCACATCCAAGGTGATGATGAATCCAATCCCTTCAGGCTTCTACCACTAATCACATCTTCATAAAGTTTAATTTAACGTAATACTGCCCTCTTGTGCCTCATCACACAAGGGGCCTTAGTGGGGGAAAGGTTTACTTGTAATTAAAAGTAAAGCGTACCTTGGACACCTTGGTGAACTCTGTTGTTGGAGGATATTTCTAGCTTAGCTCCCCCTCTTGTCTTTTAGCCCACTCCTTTATTCCATTGGCTTCCACAGCTAGTAATTGTTGGCAATGGAACAGCTACACGGCAGACTTAAACATAAACCCACATGTGATTGTGTTAAGGTAGCATATGGATGGAAATAGCAAACAATGAATCCAGGCTGCCCAGGAATGACGACTGCAAGAGAAACTGAGTAAGAAACCAGGAAATGAAAAGAAGGTTATTAAACAGACTTGCCACAGCTGGCTTAGCGATTCCAATAGACTGGTTAACAGGAAAAACAATCAGTACAGAGCCCCTTAATTACTTTTCTGCAGAGTTCCATTTCCACTGCTCCATGTTTGCAGAGCGTAATTAGGAGCTCCAGTCACAGCCTAAAACCAAACTCAATAAGAGGGATCAGACTTTTAAATAGTAGCATGCTCAAGAAACTTCTGAACAGTGTGTCTCCTAAAACTGATTGTCAGTAATCCTTGTTTTTATCTTTAAAAGCATTTTAAGGTAAAAGGGCAGAACTTAACTTTGAATCGGGTACAAACTGCCATATTCTGAGCCTAACTCCTGGCTCAGAAATGGAGCCAGTATTTTTCTCTTGATTAGCCACAGCACGTGAGTGGGAAATGCCTAAGAAACTGATTCAGTCCTGTATGTCACTGAGCCAGAAAGGATGCAGGGAAACCAACCTCTAAGTTAACATAATAAAGACCTAACCCAGGTGTCTGCAGGCAAGCATCTCAGTCTTCCACAAACAGAGCTGCTGGAGACTCTGCCTTCTCACCCTGTAGACCCAGCACCCACCTCTGCGTTTATCTTAGAGATGAATGTTTTGGCCAGAACAGATGCCTGAAGATTAGGCAGATAAGGTGTCTGGGGAAGGAGGATGGCTGTAAAACTGTTTGTGAGACATAGAGACACAGATCAGTGAACCCAGCACTTGGGAGGAAGTTCAAGGCAGGAAAGAATGGGTTACAAGACCGAAAGCCTGTCTCAAGAAATAGCAAGCTGTCCCTGGTTTCTCCCTCACTCCTTGCTCCCACCTCTCAGGCCTTCTTTTGTTTATTGGTGAGTTTCTGCTGTTGCCCCGTTGCCAGACCAGTCTAGACCACCTAGACCAGCACCTCTGCTTTTCTTTGCTAAGATTAGAAATCCAGATTCATCTAAAATTTTGGAAATGCCAGTAATCCTCTTGTGCTAAACCAGGTCAGATGAGCTCATCAGACACACTAGCTCACAGTGTGCTCCTCAGTCATGGCGTCTGGAGAGTATGGGGGGAATTTGTAGGAATCCACAGCCCTGTAAAGGTACAAGTCTTTTAAAAATGAAAACAAAACCAAAGGAGTAAAAAGAAAGGGAAAGATGGCTTTATGGTAGTTTTTATTATTAATTTTGTGTATGCATGTGTGTGTATGCATGTATACCTGTACAAGCACATGTGTGTATGTGTGTGTTTGTGTGTGTTCGTGTGTGTACATTTGTGTGTGTGTGTGTTCATGTGGGGGTGGTAGCATACATGTGTTGCTGGCAGGTGTCTTCCATGATCACTGTCCACTTTACTTAATGAGGCAGGGTCTGCAGGAGAACTCAGAGCTTATCCATTTAGCCTAACCACCCAGTTTGTCCTGAGCATCCCTGTCTCAGTATTCAACCCAGTCAATGCTGAGGATTTGAACAGCAGTCCTTAATGTTTCCATGGGAACATAGGAAGCACTATGTGAAACCATCTCTCCATTCCCATCTTTTGCCCACAGTCTCTCTGTATTTCCTTATTGTCCCTACTCCAAGAAAGAAGGGAGGAGGAAGAGAGTAAAATGATAGATAGATAGATAGACAGACAGACAGATAAAATGAATGTATGAATGGATGGAATTAAGGGTTAAGGAATAGTAAGACTTTTGAGCTAAACACCACATAGGATTACTTGAATAAAATCCTTGGATCTGTTTAAAATAACTTTAGTTAAACATACAACAGACATCAAGCATTTCAAAAGTAAGGCTCTTTCTCCTAAGGCCACTATTTTGACTCTAGCCACACTCAAGAGGTGTGTGAGGCTACGCTCCTCCTCAGTTCTGTGTGTTCTTCACCTTTCTGCCCTTCACAAAGCTCAGCAGTTTCTGTCAGAGACAATGACAACAGAAAGCCAAGACAGCTGGATTTTATTAAACATTTTCCACTCTCCAAGAACTCCTTCACATTTATACCCTATATGCTGCAAAATAACACTAATGTATGTTACATATGGGGAAATTGAGGCTAAAGCAGCCCTCAGCTCAAAATCGGAGCACTTGGAAGGAACTAGGATTGTCAAACCCTGGACCATCCTACTCGGAAGGGCATGCTCCTGGCCTCCGTGGCACAACGCCTGCTGGAGAACATGTTCTGATCACCCTTCAAAACCCCTGGCAATCATTCGGCTATACCTCAGCCTCTTCCCAGCTGGCTGAGCACGTAAGATCTTCACTGTGGAAACCTCCACAGCAGAAACATCTCCGAAGGTCTTCTTAAGGATTAATTCTCACTTTGTTTGGCCAACCAGCCTTCCTGATCTCTGACACACTTGCCCTTCTGGGCAGCCTTGCCTTGAATTTTTACATTTGCCTATCATTTTAGTTTGCAGAGGGGAGAGTCCAGTGAATGTGTGTTTTGCAGTTATCAAGGGGTGGATTCATTGAACAATCCAAAGAATCCAGCAATGCCTGCCGCCTCTGTCACAGCAGGAAGTACCCTCCCCCTATACTGCAGCTCTGGAAGGATGCTGCTTAAGGAAGAGACCCAGAAGCCCTTGCCTTTCCTCCTTAGCAGTTCCATAGTCACTCACATGTCCTCTGCAAAGCAAGACTGTAACTCGCATCTCTTAACCAGCACCACACTGTCTTCCAATGGTCATTGCTGCTTCTCCAGTTCTATGTCCTGCATATGTTCTATTACCTTGCCGTCTTTTGTTTGAGAGACAGGGAGGGGGGGGGGCGTATCTGAGAATGAAAAGACATTTTTCAAGTTCAATGGCTAAGAAAGCTGTCACATCAGAACCACTTCCATTTTACCAAACCTCCTTCCTGCCTACCTCCCTTCCCCTGCTCTCTCCCTCCCTCCCTCACCACCCTTCTTGAAAGAAGCCAAACTATTTTCCTGATTGCCACCAGTCCCTGCTTTACTCATCACCGACAGCATCACCGCCTCTTGCATCCTGGTAGAATCATGGTGCTTCTCGGGGATTCTCCTGGCCCAGATCCTGTGTGTTTCTAAGACCTACTTCTTACTTCTAGCTCCAGACTGAGATTAATTATCAGAAAACCATCTCATTTCTCTTGGGGGTTGGTACAGGAAAAGAAGGTGACCTTATTTTGTTCAGTGACTAATGGCAGAAAATGTGTTGTGGGGACTTTGGGGAAAGTTTTCACAATCATGAGAAACAGTCAGAAAAGTTATGGTTTCTGTGCTTCTCTGAGCCATGTGGTTACATGTGATCCCACCACTTCAGCCATGTTGGTGTAAGAAGAAAAAGAAAGACTTTGAGAATGATAGTCCAGAAGAGTGAGCATGAGATAGGCCATAGAAGAATTCACAAAACCCACTGTAGTTCCCTCCCGAGAGACCAAAGCCCTAGCTGAAAGCATTCCTGAGTTTAGGCAGAGCCCCCAAATTGAACACCAACCCCTGGATTAGAGATGAGAGTGGTGTTTATAGCTCCGAGGCCAGACCTTTAAAATCACATCAGTTCTCCACACCCCTTCTCTTCCTCCTCCCACAGGCTAAATCATCAGAGTACTTCTGAAGCCACATTAACAAAAGGCTACAACTTAGAAGGAGCCAAGGTCCTCGGATGTAGCTGAGAGCCTCAGTTGCCCGGATTGATGACTTGAAGGAGCAGCTATGCTGTGCTATGTGAGGTCACTGGGGTCTTGGGCTGTCTAGTTATAGCCTACAAGTACAATGCTTCCCACAGTCAAATTCCACAAGACTGGATCAGTTAACCGATACCGTCCCGTGTGCAGATTTTACAATGAGAAGAGGACCTTATTCTTTACATCCACTGGGAAAAGATGCTTGCTGCTGTTACTTTCCCTACCACACACTTGCAGAATCATTCCTCTCTCTACAGCCAGCTTCTTTTATGGACAAATCCAGCAACAGGATAGCAGAAGCTGTACAGGACCCACATTGTTGAAGAAAGTAGCCATTAGAAATGGGAAACTGTCACCCTCCCTGGAGGCAGTTTGCTTTTGAACCCTGAAGTATATTTTCTGCCCACTCTCAGCAAGAGCCACCTGTTTATTTCTGCCTCTACAGTGAGTCTGCTTCTTCCCAGCCCCTTCCTCCCTAGGCAACTCCTACAGCAGGTTCAAGCAGAAGGCTCTCTAGAGTGTCTGTCCAGATCAGCAGTCCTCGACCTTCCTAAAATTCCTTTAATACATCTTCTTATTTTGTAGTAATGCCCAACCATAAAATTATTTTTATTGCTGCTTCATAACTGTAAATTTGCTACTGTTGGGAACCCCAATGTAAATATTTTTGGAGAAAGAGCTTTACCAAAGGGGACACTACCCACTATCTAGAATAGTTGTTCTAGATTCATTTCTGCTGAGGAGGATTCCCTAAGTGCCTTCCTCAGATCTAACCATCAAATAGAAGTTCTTCCCAGCCTCATCCCAAGTTTCTTGGCTCAGGAGCTTTCTTTGAAAGAGAGCCAAGAGAGCCGCTACCATTTTTCTTGTGCTGCACAATATGCTTGGGCCTTTCTTCTAACATACTGCGTCCTCCCAGCTTGATGGCTGCATCATCTCACAGAGACTTGTCTGTCAATGGACCAGATCCCTCTCAAAGATTCCCAGACTCTCAGTCACCCCTGCTGCAGTTGCTGTGCAGTGTCAGAACATGCTGCGAAGGGAGGAAACATTCCCCACAAGCAGCAGCTATCACAGTGTGCGTCTGTGCGCACCATGCATGTGTTCCTCACACTCTGTTAACGTTTTCTTTGAAGAGTTAAGCAGGGCTTGGAATATAGCACAGTGGTAGACCACTTGCCTAGCATTCACAGGCCCTAGGTTCGATCCCAGCACAACCAGAAAAATAATAGTAATGAAATCGTTTCTGTGTATCAATGCCCCTCCTAAAATGGTTCCCTTCCCACGGTCAAACTGCCCTCTACCATCAGGAGCCCTGCCCAGCACCTGATATCCTCTCTTAAATTTGTTTTGTTTTTAGTTAGCATACCAAGTATCAAGTTTTACTATGTCATTTTTCAAATGAAGTTTGCTTTTGTTGACTCTTCTGTCAGTACCTGGCATTCCCCATGGCTTCCACTACCTTCCCTCCTATGTCACATGTGCTCTGTTGTCCCTGTGCACGCGCGCGCGCACGCAAGCACACACACACACACACACACACACACACACACACACTTCGTTATTTCCCTCCTGTGAAACCCAGTCTAGTTTCCCAACCTATAACACTTCTATACACACATGCACATACACAGCATTAAAGGCTAGGATTGGCACATGGCAGAGAACAGGTGAGATTTGTCTTAGTAGGGGCTACCTTGCTTGAGATCATTTCCAGATCCGTTTTCCTGCGAACTTCATAATTTCATATTCCATTTTCTTTATGTCCAAATAAAATTCCACTGAGAATGTGTACCACATTTTCTTTATCAATCCATCTGCTGGTGAGCATCCAACTGGTTCCATTTCCTTGCATTCCTTGAACAAAGCAACAATAAATATAAATGTGCAGGAATCTTTTGGGGAGGATATGGTTTCTTTGGATATATTCCCAGAAATGGTCCAGCTGGGTAATATGGCATCTCTATCTTTTTTTTTTTTTTTTTAAGATGCTTTCGCACTGATTTTCATAATGGCTGTACTAGTTTAACCTGCTGTCTGAGGTTGCATGGGTTCTTATAACAGTGGAGAGCCCTGGTCTCTGGAGCCAGAATACCTTGGCTTGACTCCTAGCTGATATGGAACATGCTGAAGCATCCATTGCCATCCTGATTGGAGAGGCTTTGACTCCTGCATCAGATCCTCAGGACTGAATCTGTCAACATGTCTTCATAGGAGGAGGGGTATGAAGGATCATGAGACCCTCACATGAGATCTCAGCTCCCTCTTCCTGTAAGTTCTATTTATTCCATCCAAGCTGCCTGTGGTCTTGTGTTCTAGGGAGGTTCTGAGAATAAACATGTGTGGAGAGATTAACTGGCAGGGACTTGATCTATGCAGCTGTAGGGAGATTATCATCCCTGCCAGTTAAGACTTTTGGGTGATGAGGCATCTTTGGGGTTACCCATGTTCCTGTAAATAAGTCCTCATACATGCTCTGTAAGTAAGCTCATCAAACTCATTCCTTCTCTCATGAACTCATTCTCTGGTGGAAGGGGATGATTCCCACGATGCTGACCTCCTTAGGTAATGCTGACCACTAACCCAGGAAATCCACTTACTGAGGTTATCAAGAGAGCCTGGAGCAGAAGGAAGCTCTCTGTAAACAAACGCAGACTGTTGGTTTATCTGCCTCTGCTTGCTTTTAGAGCATAGATTCCTTCGGGCGAAAACCAAAATCTAACTCTGGTGTCCTGGGTGTGATGCTCAGCCTGTGTTGGTTGTGTGAATAAAATAAACAACTGAGTGAATTCCTCTCAGTGCCCATGGTTGATAAGCCATGTTTGGAAACTGACCTACTCAAAACCACAGCTTTATACCCAAGGATTCCAGTACCACCAACAACAAAAAAAAAAAAAAAAAATCTTAACACAAGCCAAACTTACGCTGGCATTCTCGAGTCTGTTAGCTTTCTGATGCCTACCAGGACATTTCCTTCTTATCTGCCCCCCCACCACGACCCCCCCCCTAGGTGAGAACATCCCATTTACCGAACCACAATAGAGGGATTAAATTAATTCACACTGGGAAACTATTAAGAAGATGGGTTAGATCTGTCCTCTTTCTCTGGAACGATGCTCATAATAAACAATTAAATGATGAAATCAGGTAACAAAACTATATTACGGGATACTTGCCATGACAAAGCACACATTTTACGGCCTAAAGTCTAGACATAATGTCTCCTAGAGTTACACTTGAGACCTTGAGAAACTTCCCCGGCAGGCCAGCCCAGACCACCTGGATCAGAATGTCTGAGCGGAAGGACAAGCATTGGTCTTCCTAAACAGCTCCCAAGGGACTACAAAGGTATGAGACGCTGTTATCAGAGGCTATCTCCGCCTGGTTCGTTGGCTGGCTTTTTTATTTGCTTCTTTTTGCTTATCTTTGCATTCTCTCTTATAAGCACATGCATAGCTTTGTTTGATAAGGAAAAAGAATTTACCATCAAAGCCCAGGAAGGGAAGAGGGTGCAATATAAGCCATTTACAACCTCAGCCAGCCCCTTAGGAAAAGACCTGGGTGCAGCTGTGCCTGTTCTGCTGAAATCATAATACAGAGGAGGAGGCTACAAACACACTACGCACTACAGACCAATCCCCAGCCACGGGGGAGATTATTACACAATGAGCCAGCCAGCCCCCAAACACCAGGATCATTCTGGAAGTGTAGCAACCTCCCTAATAGTTAAGGCCCAGCTATAGCTGTCAACAATCCTTAGACTGGGACCAAAAGAAGACAGACACGTGCAAATGACCCATAGTCCCTAACTCTGGCTGAGCTTCAAGTGGGTGCCAGTGGCTACAATGTATCTAAATCCAACTTATCTTATAAAAAGAGGATGGAAATAGTCTCCATGTTACCTCTGGAGTAAAACCTAGACAGAAACTCGGTATTTATGTTAGAGCCTGAGTAGGAAGAGGGAGTGGGAAAGCGTACCCATAACATTTGCAGTCTAAAGTCAAAAAAAAAAAAAAAAAAAAAAAAAAAAAAAAAAAAAAAAAAAAACCTCACTTGGAGCCCAAGTCCCATATAGCCGAGTGAAAACTGATAAATGTTCCCTCTCCCTATTTGGATGAGTGGACATCCAAATGTCGGGGTTCTCTAGAGCAGTGCTTCTCCGCCTTCCTAATGCTGACACCCTTTAATACAGTTCCTCATGTTGTAGTGACCCCCCAACCGTAAAATTATTTCATAGCAAATTCATAAGTGTAATTTTGCTACTGTTCTGGCTCATACTGTAAATATCTACAATGCAGGATCTCTGGTGTGTGATCCCTGTGAAAGGATTATCCATCTCCTGAAGGGTGATGACCAACTGGAGAAACTAGATAGAATGAGCAGATATTGGAGAGGGATTGGCTTACACAGATGCTCTGAGCAGCCCGGCAATGGCTATTCCCACACTGTAAAGGCTGAGGAGCCCCGAGCTGCTCAGTACACAAGGCAGGATGCCGGAGCAGTCTCCCGGGAAGCTAATGTCCTTCGTTCACAACAGGAGATGGAAAAAGAAGGTTCTGAAGTCAGCCAAGAATCTCTGCCACAGTGGCAGCAGCTTCAACAGAGTAGATGAATTTGCCAGTACAGCACAAAGCCAAGCAGCTGAAGAGCAGAGCCTCTTTTTATCCACCGCCACCAGAAGGCACCGGGAACGTGTAGGGTGGGTCTTTCCACATCAAATGACATGATCAAGAGCATCCCTCATGCGCTAGAATACTTTGTATTTAATCTGCTAAACCGGCTGCAGAGCCACAACTTTGAGGGGGTTTTAAAGTAAGCTGTGGCATTCGGGATTTGGAATTCCTTGAGTAAATGTCAGTAATGCACATTTCGTGGTATGAAATATGAAACACTCATCACTAAGCCGTATTATCTGAGGCAATTCATGCACCTACCAGAAATTCACCATGTGTTCGCCTAAGCCGTATGAGAGGTATTATGGGTGGATGGATTTTTTAAAAATAGAATGAAGAGTGTTTGTGTGTTTTATTTGTTTATGAATAATTAGACTATACTATTAAAGTATGCAGAACAGCTGACAGTAACGCTGCCCTTGCTCACTAGAAGTAAACTTCGAGTTGCTGCCACACATAGGCACAGACTATTGTGTCAGAGTCCTGGAGCCATGTTGCAGACCACGGGGGCTGCTATTATTGTTCCAAACTGACACTGAAGCTGTCATCGTTCAAGCAGAGGAAGTGCCACCTGTCATGAGGACAGAGGACAGAGTCAGTGGCAACTGTTCTGAACCATCTCTGTGCGGCTGTGTTCCGACTCCTCTTACACCGCCCGAGGAACGCACACTCCAGAATGTAGACGTGATTGTGCGATCTTACTAATTACCAAACCAGTGATTGCTGAGAATCACTTACTCATTCGTTTTAGACTATACCTAATTGTTTACAGGATGTTTTAGGTGACAATAGGTGTGAATAAAAATAATCTTACTGATACGTTTATATCGCAGTGAAAACCATTTGTCCTCCGTGGGGATTTTATAAGTGCATTTCCTATCAGTAATTTCCTTTTCTTTAAAAAAAAAAAAAAAAAGAAAGAAAGTTAAAAAAAAAAAAAAAAAAAAAAAAAAAAAACTTTTTTTTCCTGACAGCTGCTCCCAGTGGCTTATGTCCTTATGTCTTGGTTTAAGCTCATAACGAAGATTACTCATCACAATTTGCAAACCCAGTGAGATCACGTGACCAAAAATTACAGAAACATATCAAGACTATCATCTGGGGCTGGAGAGGTGGCTCCATGGTTAAAAGCACTAACTGCTCTTGCAGAGGACCCAGGTTCAATTCTCAGCACCCACATGGTGGCTCACAACCATGTGTAACACCTGTATCAAGGGATCTGACACCCTCTGCTGGCCTTCTTGGGTACAGCAGGCAGACCACACAGCAGAGATGGACCTAGACAGTAATGAATAGAGGAGGTAGGTAGTAAGGTCATGTGCATTCTTAAGGTTTATGTATCAATTTTCTAAATTATGATTCTTATCACTGTTTCGACATAATCATTAATCATGTGTCATAATGTATATTCTCATAAAACTTGTAGCTATAACAATTTAATTACCATCTAATATTTAAGTTACATTAAATTGACAAGTTACATTGTCAACTGTTATTATATAATACATAATTAAATTGAGAGCATTAGTAAATGTAATGAAGCAATACATTAAATTTTCACTAAATTCTTGTTATTTAGCACTTTATTATTTTATACATTATTAATTATTACATTATTTAATATTAAAGTGCTGCCTTCAACTTTTGTTTTTCTTCTGTGGCACATTAAACTGCCCACTAAAATCAGGGACAAATTTAAATCAAAACTATTTATATAAAATAGTATTGTATTTAATTTTTCAATGTTCAGTAAACCCTATTATCTATTTACATGAAAATAAAACTACTTACAATTCCTGAAATTCTACAGTAACTGTACCTAACTTCAGTCATGTTACATCTACACCCAGTGTGACAAATTTCAGAGTCTGGCCATGAATTTCAGGTTCCTCTGGCTGCCTCGCCTGACAGCAAATCCAGGGCTAACTCAGGATTGACTTTGAAGAATGACTCATGCATCATGAGGTGCAAAGAAAGAATAGGCACTGTGTCCTGTGACTACAGCATACAGTCCTCAAGGCCTGCAGCACTCAGCCAAGATGTGGCAGGTCGCTTCCTGGGCCTGAAAGGAGCTGATTATGGTAAGGTATGCTAAGGTTCCAATCCTCCTATTGCCAGAGGTGGGCACGGCCATGTGACACACTAACACATGACCCACAAATGCTGGCCTACTGTCATGTGACCCACAAATGCTGGCCTACTCTTATAGTCCAGGACCTAGAGAAAAGATCCTCACTTAGGGAAAAACTGTACCATGGGACAGTCAAGAAGATTCTTTGACAAAACTATCCCCACCTGATGCTGAACACTTCTAAAAGATATTTCCTTGGCATTTTAGGTGCTTCCTTCGAAAGCTTTCTGTTCAGATCAGTGGCCCCTGTTTAAGTGAGTCATTTGTTCTCTTGAGTCTTTGATTTCTGAGTCTCTCATACATACTGGATGTTAAACGGCAGATTCTTGCCTATTCTGGGCTTCCCTTCACTAATTTCATTGTTTTCCTTGCTGCACAAAGTCTTTTTGGTTAATGAGGTCCTATTTGTCAACTGTTGTCCTTCCTTCTGGACAAATAGAGTCTCATTCATAAAGTTCCTTCCTTTGCCTGTCTCATGATGGTGCTGCCTTTGTTTTCTCCTGAAGCTCTGTGGTCCATTTTCACATTGAGATCTTCGATGAATTTGAGGTTGGGTGGGGTAGACGCAGGTCTAATTCCTAGGACAATTTGTTGAAAGTCTGTCTTTTCTTTGGTGTGTTTGTTTGTTTGTCTTTGTTTTGTTTTTGTTTTGCCTCTTTATCAAATAGCAGTTGTCTGTAATTATAACTACATGCATTCATGTTGGATCATCTACATTTCTATATTGGACTACACGCTTATTTTTGTGCCAGTATCACCCTTTCTTGTTTCTCTGCTTTGTTAGGTAGCTCCATCTCTGGAATAACAATTCCTCCAGCGGTGTTCTTTTTGTTCAGGATAACTTTTGCTATTTGGGGTCTTTGTGGTTCCATATGAATTTTAGGGTATTTTTTTTTCTATTTCTGTAAAGAACATGGGAATTTTGATTAGTATCATCTTGAATCTGCAAAGCACTTTTGGTAGGACAATCATTCTCACAATATTAATTCTACTAATCTATCAGCAAGGGAGGTCTTGCCAACTTCTAGCATCTTCCTCAATCTCTCTTCAAAGAGCTCAAGTTTTCACTAAAGTGCTCTTTTAACTCCTTGGGTAAGTATTTTTCCTAAGTTTTGAGGTGTCTGTTGTGAATGAGACATCTTTAAAAGTGTTTAACATCTTTAGCAATTAGGGAAATGCCAATTAAAACTACTTTGGAACAGACATAATATGTAGTCACTGATAGTGGGATGCTAACCCCAGGGGCTTGCACTCCCCCAGAAACAACTCACAGACTGTATGAAGTCCAAGAAATAAAAAAAACAAAACAAAACAAAACAAAAAAAAATTTACAAAACAAGAAAACTTTAACTATTTCCATGTTACATTTTGTTTTACATGTACTTTATGCTCATTGTAACTATTAAGTTTTCAAGGTATACTATCAAACCTTGAAAAAAATCAAGTACTGATTAAAAAATATATTCATATAGTTTTATGTAAAAATTATGTTAAAATCTGAAAAAAAGTACTGACAAAAATGTATAATTTTAAGCAAAAAATGTTTAAAATCTGTACATTTATCTTTGTTTTGTAAAATAAAGTTGTTTGAAAAAAATAAAATAAAAAAAAAATAAAACTACTTTGATATGTCACCATACCCCAGTCAGAATGGCTAAGATTAAGAAAACAGCTTGCAACAGATGTGGGTAAGGATGTGGGAAAAGGGTCACTGTCATTCCCTATTGGTGGGATTACAAACTGCTGCAGCCACTGTGCAAATCAGGATAGAGACTGCTCATAAAGCTAAAAGCAAACATGCTGTAGGACCCAGCAGCCTCACTCCTGGGAATGTGTCTGAAGGACTGGTTTTACATCCTACGCCTCATACACTTGTTGAGCTCTGGTCATTGCTGCTGAACGCACAATAGCCAGGAAATAGAAACAACCTAGATGCCCTTTAACCAATTAGTGGATAATGAAAATGTGGTACATAAACGCTATTCAGCTGTAAAGAAAAATGAAAATGTAAGATTTTTCAGGCAAATGGATAGAACTAGAAAATATTATAAAAGATGACCAAGTAAGACAAACATGTAAGATCCCCTGATTGGTGGATTCTGGCTCTAACTCTTTATACATGAATGTGAAACCTGGAATAATGGCAGAAGCCAGGTGTCTTTGTTACAGTTTCTATTACAGTGACAAAAGCACCATGATCCAAAGCTACTTGGGGAGAAGAGGGTTTATTTCAACTTACACCTTGTTGTCCATCATCCAAGTAAGTCAGAGCAGGAACTCAAGTCAGGAACCCAAAGGCAAGAACTGAACCCACACAATAATAATAAATTTAATTTTTTAAATCCCCTTTGGGATCTAGGGATATAGCTTTCCTTGGATGCATTTGGCCCTGAGTTGAATGCCCTGGGTTCAATACCCAGCACTACCTAACGCAGGAGTGGTGGCACACATCTGTCACCCTGCCCTAGCAAGGTAAAAGAAGGAAGATAAGAAGTTCAAAGCTATCCTTAGCTAGCTAGCAAGCTCCAGGCCAGCTTGGCCTACATGAGACCATATATATATATATATATATCCTTCCAATTAGTGCCTCACTTTCCCACACCTCCCTCTGCACCTCTGCACTTCTAATATCTGGAGATGGACGACTTACATGTGCATATAATACAAACCCATCACCTAGCTGTCGTAGCTCGGGCTCCATTTCCTATTTCATCTACTTATTCTGGTGTCTGGAAATCCCATACACACCCACTTAGTCCCCATGGTCTCTCTCAGGAGTCTTTCCTATTTGTTCTTGTAAGAAGTACTCAACTGTCCTCTATCTAATCTTCAGTAAAACCATTATTTTATTCATTGCACTTATTTGGATTTGTTATAAGGTTTGTATACAGAAGCAAGTACCACTATAAAACCACATAATGTTTCTACAGTCCCAGGTATAAGTACCAAACAAATATCTGCCAAATATAAACTCTTATTAATTGAAAGCCCAGTGAGCAACGGTTATGTGCCTAGCCTCGAGGCAGCTTCTCAAGCACATCTTGATGACAGAGGGAAGGAGTCGTGTACAGTGGGGAAGCCTAGAAAACACTGACTCCACACACTGATGAAGGTAGCTCATCGGCAATCAGAAGGGATGAGAAGAGCCTGTCCTGCTCTCGGCGTGAGTTCTGCCAACCGTGCTAAGCCGAATCTAATCAGAAGGAAACATCAGACCAACAACAAATGAGTACAATAATGAGAAATAAATGGACTGTAATATCTTAAAGTGTCTCGAAGCCATAAAAGCCAAGGAAAGACCAATTTTTTCCCACAGTGAAGGACACTAAGGAGGCATGACAATCAAATGGACTCCACAACTAAATCCCTCTGCATCACAGTCATTTATTGGAGCAATTGATGACACTCGGCAGAGGCCTACAGCTTAAACTAGAGCAACTTATTACTTCCAAGTCCCCGGTGTGAATAGTCACTGTGGGGTCATTGCTAGGAGAGGCCCTCAACAGTCTGCCTTTTAAGTATTTGACCCTGTTACTAGCACTGTTTAGACAGTGTAGAAGGTGTGACTTTAAGGAGCGAAGTATGTCACTAGAGTTGGGATTTGGGGTTTCAAATCCTTGCACCATTCCCTATTAGCTTTCTCTGCTTCCTGCTGCTCAGTATTTGAGCTCTCAGCCATTTCTGCAACCAGGATAGACTCTTACCGTGCTAGAACAGTGGATCTCAACCTATGGGATCGCCACTACTTTGGGGGTTACACAACCCTTTGGCAAGGGTCCCATATCAGGGGTCCTACATATCAGATACTTACATTACAATTCATAACAGTAGCAAAATTTCAGTTACAAAGTAGCAATGACATAACTTTATGGTTGGTGTCACCACAGCATGAGGAGCTGTGTTAAAGGGTTGCAGTGCTTGGAAGAAGAGCCACTGCTCTAGAACCATAAGCCAATAAGCCCCTTCTGTAAGTTGTCCTTGTCATGGTGTTTTATCACAGCACTAGAAAATTAATTAATGCAGACACTAGTACCAGGGAATGAGCTATTCCTCTGACAGATCTGACCATGCTGTTTGATGGGGGATGTGGAAGTCTTGGGCACTTTGGGGTAGTAAAGCCCTTTTATGTTGTAAGCAGAGCTTGGTGGGCCATCCTAGCAGGAACCAGGAAGACAGTGATGGGAGCAACGGGGACTTCAGGGACCCAGATCAGATGGCAGTGGTAGGTCCTAAGAACTCGTCAAAGCCTAAACAGAAAAGTAATCAACTAACTCCTCTGGTGGAAGAGATTTTAAGCCAGTCTAAAATAGACCTCATCACATAGTTATTAGTAATCCACGTTACACAGGTCTACAAACATATTGAGCAAATGGAGCAGAAGGAAATGTACGGTATGAAGAGAGAGAACATCAGGAACCAAATGTTGCAGCCAAGGCCTGTGTTAAAGAGATAATAAAGAGACTGAAGAGAGACTTGATATGTATTAGGATTAGGGAAAGAGTCCCTCAGGGAAAAACCCCACCCAGCTTAACTTCCAACTTGTGAGAGGAAAAGGTCTAGGCTGTGTCTTCTAGAAAGGAACAACAAACAAAAGCTGTAGAATGCATTTTGGTTTCTTTTAAAAAAAACAGTTATGAATTTGGATATGTTTGCATTTTAATCCGAGGTGTGAGATATGAGGCTGCTTCAATTTGTCCACGGCCACTGACTGTGAGTGTCTCATGCTCACGTGGGCGGGGAGGGGAGATATTTTCAGCTGCAGATAGCTTAGTTCTGGGGATTCTGGAGAGGGGCTAAATAGGAGGGTTCTAGGAGAGCCTGTGGTAACTGCTACTCCTGCTTGCTGTTGTTGAAGTTTGGCCAAACGAAGTTGTAGACATCCTGACTACTGAACCATTCGGACTGGCCTGAAGAAACACTCCACCCCTAATCAGCAGGAAGACTCAAGAGGTCTATGCCCCATTTCCCTCTAACCGTCTTTCCCTCATACCCATAGTATTGAGGGACTGGATGGGAGAGAGACATAAAAACCTAATAAAACAGTGATTTATGACAGTGATATGTTCTTGCCTTTCCCTTGTACCTGGTCTGTTTCCCTGGATATCCACTGGTCCAATGGTGGCAGACCCTAAGAGAGCACAAGTGCCAGCCCAAACTGCTATACCCAGCAAAACTATCAATCACCATAGATGGAGAGATGAAGATATTTCAAGACAAATCTAAATTCACACAATATCTGACCACAAACCCAACATTACAACGAATTATAGGTGGAAAACCCAATACAATGAGGGGAACTACATCCTAGTAAAAACAAAAAAAAAAACCCTAAGCAAGAAAACCAAAAGAAGAAAGAGTCAAAGACACAACTCAACCTACAAAAGCAATAATAGCAGGAAACAGAAAACACTATTCTATGATATCAACATAAATGGACTCAACTCCCCAATAAAAAGACATGGGCTATCAGACTGGATACATAAACAAAATCCAGCATTTTGCTGCATACAGGAAACTCATCTTAGAGACAAAGACAGACACTATCTCAGAGTAAAAGGTTGGAAAAAAAACTTCCAAGCAAACAGCCCCAAGAAGCAAGCTGGTGTGGCTATTCTAATATCGAATAAAGTAAATTTCCAACCAAAAGTTATCAAAAACGATAAGGAAGGACACTTTTTACTCATTACAGGGGAAATCTGTCAGGAGGAACTCTCAATCTTTACATATATGCTCCAAATACAAAAGCACCCACATTCATAAAAGAAACCCTAAGAAAGCTCAAAAAATACATTTCACCCCACACAATAATAGTGGGAGACTTTAATACCCCACTCTCACCATTGGACATATCATGGAAACAGAAACTGAACAAGGACACTGTAAAACTAGCAGAGACTATGAACCAACTGGAATTAATAGATATCTACAGAACATATCATCCTAAAGTAAAAGAATACACCTTCTTCTCAGCACCCCATGTCACCTTCTCGAAAATTGACCACATAATTGGACACAGAATGTGCCTCAATCGATATAAGAAGATTGAAATACTCCCATGCATCCTCTCAGATCACCATGGTCTACAGCTGGTCTTTAACAACAACAAAGACAACAAAAAGCCCACATACACATGGAAACTAAACAACACTGTTAAACAATAGCAGGGTCAAAGAAGAAATAAAGAAAGAAATTAAGGATTTTCTAGAATTCAATGAAAACGAAAAAACAACATACCCAAACCTATGGGATACAATGAAAGCAGTACTGAGAGGAAAACTCATAGACCTAAGCACTTCCGAAAAGAAACTGGAGAGAGCATACATCAGCAACTTGACAGCACAGCTAAAAGCTCTAGAACAAAAGGAAGCAGATACACCAAAGAGGAGTAGACAGCAAGAAATAACCAAAATTAGGGCAGAAATAGACCAAATAGAAACAAAAAGAACCATCTAAAGAATCAACAAAACCAAGAGCTGGTTCTTTGAGAAAATCAACAAGATTGATAAACCCCTAGGCAGATTAACTAGAGGGCAAAGAAAGAGTATACAAATTAACAAAATCAGAAAGGAACATGGAGACATAACAACTGAAACTGAGGAAATTCAAGAAATCATCAGATCCTACTACAAAAGCCTATACTCCACAAAGTTGGAAAATCTGGAGGAAATGGATGAATTCCTAGACAGATACAAGATCCTAAAGTTAAACCAGGACCAGGTAAACCATCTAAATAATCCCATAACACCTAAAGAAATAGAAGTCATCAAAAGCCTCCCAACCAAAAAAAGCCCAGGTCCAGACGGGTTCAGTGCAGAATTTTATCAGACATTTATTGCGGACATAACACCAATACTCTCCAAACTATTCCACAAGATAGAATTAGATGGAATACTACCTAACTCATTTTTGAGGCTACAATAACCCTCGTTCCTAAACCACACAAAGACCCTACAAGGAAAGAGAACTTCAGACCAATCTCACTTATGAACATTGATGCAAAAATACTCAAGAAAATCCTTGCAAACCGAATTCAAGAACACATCAAAACGATCATTCACCATGACCAAGTAGGCTTTATCCCTGGGATGCAGAGATGGTTTAATATAAGGAAATCCATCAATGTAATACACCATATAAACAAACTCAAAGAACAAAATCACATGGTCATCTCACTAGATGCTGAGAAAGCATTTGACAAAATTCAACACCCCTTCATGTTAAAAGTCCTGGAAAGAACAAGAATCCAAGGTTCATACCTAAAAATAATAAATGCAATATATAGCAAACCAACAGCCAACATCAAACTTAACTGTGGGAAACTTGAAGCAATCCCACTAAAATCAGGGACTCGACAAGACTGCCCACTCTCCCCCTACCTATTCAACATAGTACTGGAAGTCCTGGCTGGAGCAATTAGACAACAAAAGGAGATCAAGGGGATACAAATCAGAAAGGAAGAGGTAAAAACATCACTCTTTGCAGATGGCATGATAGTGTACTTGAGTGACCCCACAAATTCCACCAGAGAACTCCTACAGCTGATAAACAAGTTCAGCAAAGTGGCTGGATACAAAATTAACTCAAACAAATCAGTAGCCTTCCTATATTCAAAGGACAAACATGTGGAGAAAGAAATTAGGGAAAAGATACCCTTCACAATAGTCACAAAAACTATGAAATACCTTGGTGTGACTCTAACTAAGCAAGTGAAGGACCTGTATGACAAGAACTTCAAACCTCTAAAGAAGGAAATCGAGGAAGATCTCAGAAAAAGGAAAGATCTCCCATGCTCATGAATTGGAAGGATTAACATGCTAAAAATGGCCATCCTACCAAAAGCAATCTACAGATTCAATGCAATCCCCATCAAAATTCCAACCCAGTTCTTCATTGAGTTGGAAAGATCAATGTGCAATTTCATATGGAATAACAAAAGACCTAGAATAGCGACATCCATCCTCAACAACAAGAAAACATCTGCGGGAATCACGATCCCTGACCTCAAGCTATATTACAAGGCAATTGTGCTGAAAACTGCATGGTACTGGTACAGAAATAAGCATGTGGATCAATGGAATAGAATAGAGGATCCAGAAATGAGCCCTCATGTATATGGTCACCTGATTTTTCACAAAGAAGCTGTAAACATTCAATGGAAAAAGGACAGCCTATTCAACAAATGGTGCTGGTCCAACTGACACTCAGCATGCAAAAGAATGAAAATAGACCCTTTCTTATCTCCTTGTACAAAGCTCAAGTGTAAGTGGATCAAAAGTCTTCACATTAAACCAGATACACTGAAACTATTAGATGAGAAAGTAGGGAAAACCTTAGAATACATAGGCATAAGAGAAAATTCCTGAACAGAACACTAATGGCTCGTGCTCTAAGGTCAAATATTGACAAATGGGACTTAATGATATTGCAAAGTTTCTGTAAGACTAAAGACACTATTAAGTAAACAAAATGGCAGCCAACAGATTGAGAAAAGGTTTTACCAACTCCACATCTGATAGAGGCCTAATTTCCAAGTATACAAAGAACTCAAAAAGCTAGACACCAGAAAATCAAACAACCCTATTAAAAAATGGGGTACAGAGTTAAACAAAACGTTCTCAATTGAGGAATATCAAATGGCTGAGAAATATCTAAGGAAGTGCTCGACTTCCTTAGCCATCAGGGAAATGCAAATCAAAACAACCCTGAGATTCCACCTCACACCAGTCAGATTGGCCAAGATCCAAAACTCAGATGACAGCAGATGCTGGTGAGGTTGCGGAGAAAGAGGAACACTTCTCCACTGTTGGTGGGGTTGTAAACTGATACAACCACTCTGGAAATCAGTCTGGCGATTCCTCAGAAAATTGGACATAGTACTACCTGAAGATCCAGCTATTCCACTTCTGGGCATATACCCCAGAGACACTCTAATATACAACAAAGATACATGCACCACAATGTTCATAGCAGCTCTATTTATAATAGCCAGAAGCTGGAAGGAACCCAGATGTTCTTCAGTAGATGAATGGATACAAAAATTGTGGTACATTTACACAATGTAGTACTACTCAGCCATCAGAAACAATGACTTAACCAAATTCTTAAGAAAATGGTTGCATCTAGGGAATATCATCCTTGGTGAGATAACCCAGTCACAAAAGAACAGCATAATATGCAGTCACTGATAGTGGGATACTAACCCCAGAGGCTCGGACTGCCCCAGAAACAACTCACAGACTGTGTGAAGTTCAAGAAAAAAAGAAAAGAAAACAAAACAAAACAAAAAACGTCATGCTCAATCCTTACACACCAAGAAAACGTTGACTAATTCCAGGTTACACCCTGTTTTACATGTACTTTTTGCTCATTGTAACTAGTAAGACCTTAATGCAGAGTATCAAACCTTAAAAAAAAGAAAAAAAAAGTCAAGCACTGACACAATTGTATTTGTATACATTTATGCAAAAATGTTTAAATTTTTTTTCTTTTATCTTTGTTTTTTAAAATAAAGTTTAAAAAAAGAAAAAAAAGGAAAGGAAAAAAGAAAGAAAATAAACCCTTCCTTGTATAAGCAACCTTGGTCACAGCAATAGAAAGTAACACACGCATAATATGGTGATGTAAGAGATTGTCCATGTTTAGATGAAATATAGTCTAACATCAATAAATAATTGGACACTATGTTCATAACTTATCATTAAATTGCTCTGGGGGAAAGAAAGTTCATTGAACTTTCCTGAAAGGAAGAAATGTAAACACTGTTAAGTCATTCTCACCAGGTTCCACAGGGCCTACAATTCCACTTTTCCTGCACGATTACTTAGGTTTCCTACCAAGACTAAGAAGTATCTTCTCTATCTAAACTTCTACCTCCTTCCTTCCTTCCTTTCTTCCTTCCTTCCTTTCTTCCTCCCTTCCTTTCTTCCCTCCTTCCTTCCTCCCTGCCTTCCTTCTTTCTCTCCCTTCTCCTCTTCCTTCTTGCTTTTTCTCTTTTCCTGCCTTTTGTTTTGAGACAAGAGCCTTCTATAGATCCCTTGCTGACCTTAAGCTTGGAGCCAGGCTTGTGTTTCTCTGCCTCAGAAGTTCTGAGGTGTGCACCACGTTGCCCAGAAAAACTCGTCTTTTAAGACTCTTTAAATAGTATCTTCTATAATCCACCATTCAGCCACTCGCTCCAAAAAGCTTAGAGTGATCCACTCCATAAGTGTATTCAGTCCCTGTTGTGTCCTGAGCTGTAAAAGGCAATTTGGGTGTGCAGGCATACAAAATTATCTATGTTACTAAGTCCTTTGAGGCTTCCTATCTAATAAAGAAGACAAAGGAATCTGAATTCACAGGAACACCCATAAAATTCTGACTGCGACAAATCGAAATCGTCGTGGCTACAATATATAATTCAGGACCTGATCATAGCTATTTCATGTCAGCACTGAGGATTAAAAGGGGAATGCGATGCTATGCTGACCTTTTAATGGCTCACAAAGCCACAGAGAGAAAACACATAAAAAAACAACTTCCCTGTGATGTTACAAATCTAATAAGAGTGAGGTAAAAAATACAATGAGAGCTCAAAGGAGAGACCTGTCCTCACCTAAAGGTCAGCTCGGGTAATAAGGCCAGTGAGATCCAAACCTACAAAAATGGAGGAAGCAGAAAATATGCTTTAACCAAATTGGTACCTGAGCAACAACTCTGGGAACACAGGTGGGAAACAGAAAAACACAGTAATACACCTGCCCCATGGACTAACAAAGTACCAAAGCCAAGATTTTAAAACCAGGTAAGTTTGGACTAGGTATACAAATCTTTTCCTTGGGCAACATAGAGCCTCTGTGAATCTGTAAACAATACAGTCCTTAGCTACTTGTTCGTTTATGAGATATCTCCACTTGAGAGAAGTGAGGCTCCACATGCTGAAGAATGAATGACTGAATATGGATGGATGGATGAGCAAGTGAACAACAAGCCTTGTACTGATGGATGTGACTACTGGAAGGAGTGCCAAGAGGAATACAAGGTACAATCTAGGATTGGCTTCGGATCTGGCTATTCTAATTGAAATGACATGGTCTCGCCTTCCTAAGAGTCACTGTTCAGCCACTGGCAGCTGAAGTTGCCAGACCCCCATACAAAGAGGTCTGGTGTGAGCCTTTGATGGTTAATCTTGATTGTCAGTTTGGTTGGCTGAGAAGCGAATAGATTAGTGAAACTCACCTCTAGGTGTCTTGAGAGGGGATTAGATCCTGAGGACTCTGACCCTCAGAATTCATTGCTGTCCTGGGGGTTTACAATGGGATAGCATCAATCAGGGAGAAGAAAGCAGGCTTATATGGGCAACGCATGCTAGCAGGTTCCTTGGGGGCTGTAGCTTGTCTGGACATCCTCCTGATTTCCTCTCCCTGTTTCTTATGTGCCATGAGCAACCTCGTCCTCCAGAGGCTCCTGCCACCATGATATTCTAATTCACAATGGCCCTAGAAGCACAGAGCAAAGTGAACACAGGCTCTAACGCCTTCCGCCAAAATGGACACTTTTTCTTTTAAGTTCAGTCAGGTATTTAGTCACAGAAATAAGATGAACTAATGCAAACCTCAAGCAATCCTCCCAGAGTCCTTGCCACAAGCACTCACCAATATAATGTGAACTTCAGTGGGAAATAAGATGTTCCAACCTCTATGTCATTTGCAGAAAGAGCAATATTTTATAACTGTAAGGACAGGAAGGAGTATACCATAATATATTAATTTACATAATTATATGTCAGTACTCAGGATTACAAGAACTCAATCCAAACAGAGGAAAGGGGAATATGTGGGATTGTGTAAGTGAGGACACAATCTGATCTAGGGATTCACATAGGATCCCAAGAACCCTGTACTCTCCCATTCTGATTTCTTCTCCCACCTTCTGGAATCCATGTTCCCCTGTTTTCACAGTGGCAAACACCAGCAGCAGCATGTACCCAGGTCCTGCATGCTCAGGGTTTTCAGTAATCGGTTTCCCCATAGTTTTGGCAGAAGAGCTTAGAGGAGGCTCTCTGAACTAGAATGGGTGGAGAGCACATCCACAGACCAAGTACAGTCTATCAGGACACTGGAGTGTAACTGGCATGTCTGAGCTCATGTCTATCACTGGCTGAATTGTTCATTCACAGAACATGTTCCATTTCCAAAAGAAGCAGGATGCTGTGCTGCCAAGCAAACAGAAGCAGCTATGGATCTGGCCCATAGAGCCTCTCCATCCCCATTCCTTTGGAGTGTTCCTTCTTGGATTCTAGAAGCTAGACACTGAAAGCCACCCAGCACAGCTTCCTCGTCACACATGTTCTGGCAGGATGGCTTCTGCCTGTGGATAAACTTGGCACTGCTCTAATAAGGAGGCGTTTAGAAGAGCCTTATAGGTGTGCAAACTTACTTGGCAAGGAGACTGACTTCAGGTGTCTAAGGCCCTGGTAAAACTCCTGGCCAAAAAACTAAGCAGGCAGCTATATTGTGTCAGGAGCTTGCTGCCACCAGCATGAGACTAGGGTCCTTCCCTGGTGCCCATATAAATGCAAGGAAGATGTAGAGGCCTGTCTGCAAGCCTGAGAGATGAAGACAGAGGATTCCCAAATTATGAGGTCTTTCTTCAACAGCTGAATGAATGAGCTCTGGGTTTGAGTCTGTCTGTCTGTCTGTCCTCTCTCTCTCTCTCTCTCTCTCTTTCTCTTCTCTCTCTCTCTCTCTCTCTCTCTCTCTCTCTCTCTCTCTCTCTCTCTCTCTCTCTCTCACACACACACACACACACAATTACTCATGGCAATGGAATCCTATGGCAGCTTGAAGTTATCAGTGTGACTGCCCCAGATGCAGTTTTAGACACATTCCACGAAAGCCCAGCCTATTTCTCTTACCCTTCTAAAGTTTCTCTCTCCATATCACAAGGCCATTTCTGTGTCACTGGGCCTAAGTTAAACATTTTCCCACCACAGTGACTGAACTATACTCCATAAATAAGACGGTTCTGAACCCTGTGTCACTGGTAGAATCATGGATTTTATCTCAGTAGAGTCACCTCAGACCTCCGATGAGTATGTCCCACCCTCCACTTTGGAGAGCTCAGCTCCTCACATTACCACCTTACAGGTCAATGAATCTATTATTCACACCAAATTTGTTGTCAGATTAATCTCTTGTCCTATTAAGTTTAATTATTATTGCTTTCAATTCCATGTTTCAAATTTGTTCTTTAAAAAAAAAAAACAAAGCACACAATCCTTAACTTCCTGTCAATGTATTTAATTTCCTAAGTAGGATTACTTGAACTACCTTCTGCCTTTCTATCATCTGGTGGGCTTATCTATCTTCTGTACTTCTGTCTGTACTCAAACCTGTAATTGTTTCCCTGTGTGCTGGTTACTTGTGAATTGTTCACCTACAAATGCACTCAGAAAAGCTTCTCTATAAACAATTTGCAATGTCAATTCTAAAAGGATTTTGCATTCACATTTATCATCCAACTACGGGTAGCTAAGCCAGGTGTTCTGTGGGGTCAGAACAATCTACGGCTGTCACATTTTCAGTTTCAAATAAGTGAGTTTGTCACACATATATATGTCACACATATTTCAAAAGTGAAATAACAGATAAAAATGGTAGGGGATATCAAACACCATCAAATCAGGCGCTTACAGAATCCAGCACAGACAACTGGAGCAGTCTGACTGAGAAAGCAAGCAAGAGTTACACCAAGCCAGGCTCTAGACCATCCAGCATAAACTGCCCCATGGAGGCAGCCAGCTGGAGTCCCCACGTAAAAGCTCCTCTCTATGGATAAGCTTCCCATTCACGCAGCAGGATCAAGGATCCTAACCTCTCCTGAAAATGGCTTAGTTCTGACTGTTCTCATGGGCACAGTGGTTTGACTCTTAGGGTTCTTAGATTTTCCTTCGCCTTGTCATAGGGCCAGGGGCAGTCTATTCTACTTCTAGAGCCAGAGTCTCAATAATTAAACAACACACAGCTATCCTTCAATGTTATATCAGGAAAGTCCCTGACATTCATCACGGGTTTCAAATTATTAGAGGAAAACTTTGTTTCTGAGTTACACTCTCATGTAGGGCAGGTAGGCAGTATGTATGTTTATGTGTGTTTACATGTGCATATGGTGACACATATGCCTGTGTGTGTGTACCTGTGTAGGAGTCTAGAGGGAAATGTCAGGGTCCTTTCTCCACCTTATTGTTTGAGACAACCTCTCACTGATCCTGGAGCTCACTAATTGAGCTACAGTAGCTGCCTGACAAGTCCAAGGGATTGTTACCTCTTACCTAAAGAGCTACAGTTACAAATGTACACAGCCATGCCTGACTTCTTACATGGGTTCTGAGAATCTGAACTCAGGCCCTTAGGCTTGTATGGTATGCAGTTTAGAGGCTCCTGATTCACATTTTCCAGTGAAGGACACAGGACCTTAATATCTCCTGAACCTCAGCTTCTATTCCCCATCAGACTGCTGGTATACATATATATATATGTGTGTGTATAACATATATATATAATTATATATGCATATATACATACACATATAATATATAATACACATATACATATCTGTGTGCATATATACATATATATACATATATATTTTGTGTGTGTGTGTGTCAGTTTGTGTCAAACTGAGGGAAAGTTGTTGCAAATGATCAAATCTACCATCCTCTAAGACATTTTGCTTTTCTTGAATCCAGGAGAAATTTTTCAAACTACAGTTTTAGTTCTTTCACACAAAAACACAACAAAACATTAGACACTTTTAAAGGATGCGTCAATATGTCCAGAAAAAGGGCAGAATCAGTCTGCATATAGACCCTATAACTTAAGGAACTTAAAAACTTTTGTCTTTCTGGAAAAACAAAAAACAAAACAGGAACAGAAACTCTCCTATGGAGGGACAATATTTCCACGAGACAATTAAGGGTCCCCCCACAATGACAAGGGAATGACTTGGATGTAGACTGTGGCTCTACTTGCTGTTTTCTCTCTCTGGGCGACATGGTAGGAGTTCTGAGTAAGTGTCCGAGATAGAGGTGTACTTTGGTTTGGTTTAGGGTTTGTTTTGGCAAGGGGCCACATTTCATTGTCAGTGGCAATGTAGAGACAAATGTTTCAGAGGAAAATAGTGTTTTCTCAGTGACTAGAACTCAAGGTGAGTGGGAAGCTTGATCACGCATGTCTTACAATGGACTTGAAGTTTTAAAATATGAGAAACATCTAGAACATCCTCCATACCTGTCACCCCGGCATTTGGCATAAAATGTTGCCGCAGACGACCCTACACAGCTTCCTATACCTGTAAGATGCCAGACCAGACTAAGCCAGGGACTTTCAGTAGTCACCCAAGAAATGATTAGCTTTTGTCCAAAGACTCGGGGGATGACAATCATAGAGCTTCAAGCCAGGTGAAGATTTAAAAAAAGAAGAAGGAAAAGAAAAGAAAAGAAAAGAAAAGAAAAAGAAAAAAATCATAAACTAGCTCTGAGGGAAGCCTCCAATGTTGCTTTTAAAGGTTTATAGAAAAAACTCCATTATATTCTAAAATAAATGGAGTCCCTCAAGGCTGTTCCTCTGGCAGATAAACTCCCCATTGTTGAGAAATCATAGAAATGGTTTCTCTGAAATTCGAAAGGCTGTGGGTTTGGCTGTATTTATTAAGCAGCCAAGGATAAAATATTGGTTGCAGTGTTTCAGAAATCACAGAGAACCATCCATGGAAGGAAATGAGCTGGAACAGCTGGAAGCAGAACTTGAACGCGTGGTCATTGCAGCTGCACAGAAAACCATTGTCTGCTGTTCAGTGCAGGCCCTGGGTTACTGACCGGGAAGAGCTGTACAAATCCATGAGAAAAGCTGAAAAGGTGATAAATTAGCAAGCATATAAAACAAATGTCAGGAGACATAAAATTCTGGGCCTTTGAAGGTTAACTTTTCCATATAGATGTCTGTAGCACACAAAACATTTTCTCTGAAAAAAAAATAAAATAAAGTGACATTTAATGTCTAGCCAGGTCAATGGCCTGTTGAAGCTACTTTTCAGATGTTTTTTAAACCCAGAAATGAGACAAATGCTGGGGACCATCTTCATCCCTGGGCACTTGTCAGGATTTGTCACAGAACGAGCCCTTTAAACTCGTGACACAGGACTTTCATGGGTCTGTATTATCACTGTGGATATTGCCACATTATCAAGTGTTCCTGCACTGAAATACAGAGAACAGGTGACCAAGTGGAAGGGTCCCCAAGAAAACATGCTAGTCAAGGAGGACACAAATTCACCATGAAAACCCATCCTGAACAACTCACAGGCTGTGTGAAGTTCAAGAAAAGAAAAGGAAAAAAGAAAAAAAAAAACATTATGCTTAATTCTTACACACCAAGAAAACTTTGACTAATTCCCGGTTACATCCTGTTTTACATGTACTTTATGCTCATTGTAACTAGTAAGATCTTAATGCACACTATCAAACCTTTCTAAAAAAAGCCAAGCACTGACAAAATTGTATTTGTATACTTTTATGCAAAAATGCTTAAAATTTGTACATTTATCTTTGTTTTTTAAAATAAACTTGTTCAATAAAAAAAAAAAAAAAAGAAAATCCATCCTGAAATGAAAACACACTGCTTCAGATGCAGGACTGGACAGCGGATATTGCATGCCCATTCCTGATATTAGAAGGTAGGAGTCTATCACATTCAAATTAATAGTGTGAGATTTGGGAGGCTACAATGAGGCCCAACACACACACACACACACACACACACACACACACACACTTCCAAAAAAAAAAGAGAGATGTGTTCTATTTGCAAACTGAATGCAGAGCGAACAAAATTATAAGTATTGCATACATCAGTTTTTACCTGCACTGGTCCCATCTGCCCCTCCTACCCTTCTAAATAGTCTCTTCAGTGAAACCCAGTGAGTCTCCTCACCTCCATCTTTCCTAAGGGTGACTGACCCCCCCACTCATCCTGTGAGACTCCGCTCTATGGTTAGATCCTGTAAGAGTTTCCCTGGCTACCCACAATACTGTAACCTTGAGCAAGATCAGAAGCCCCCAAGGATCATACAGTTCCTTTTGGTGGTCCCTGTCTTTAGACTTAAATTTGTGCAATAATATTCATCCCTGAACTAACTCTCTCGAGCACTGGTCACTATCTAATTCATTCCCCCATTCTGTAAAATTAGTACAGCTCTTGGTATCTAGTCTTTACCCAGTCTTTGTCAACTGAATGAATTTATAAAAGAAATTTGAGCATGAAAATGACTAAAAATTTACACAAGGAGAGAGAAGGGTAGAATTTAGAATAGTTAACAGCCAATCAGAAAGATGCTAGATATACTTACAGAACAAGAGGGAGAGGCCTAAGAAGGCCTCTGCTGAGAATGCTAAGTGTAGTTGCTCCAGCTACTGCGACAAGGGAGCTCTTGGGTGTCAGGGACAGCAAAAGCACCAAGTGCAACAGCTACCTTCTGTGTGCAGTGGGACTGTTCATTATCTGCCACAAATAGATATTTTGTTGCATAATGAATAACTTCCCACCATTTATGTATTTATATGCATTGAAATATATCTTTGATACATACATTACTTATGTGAAGTAAAGGTCTACATCATTTTTCCTTTTCTACAGTCTCATAGAAAAACTTTAGTAGTACCAGGAAGTATACCTTTGGTTGGAAGCCCCCTTCCCCATGATGCTCACTGTATCTGCTCTGGCTTCAGTGCCAAGAATCACAATAGCTCCCTTAGAGATAGCACCTAAGATGATATAAGTTCCCATGACCTTTGCCTCTCTTATATGCAGTCTAATGCTATACACAGCTCCCCCAAACTCACTCCATTTCCCAAGAAAGCATGCATTAGGCATCTCAGGAGAGTTTAAGGCAACAAGGGTTGGGAGAACTTTTAGAGAAGCTAATTTTGTATTCACAAAGGAAGCAGCAGTGGCCAGGTCCTGCCAGTAGGTGAATTTACGGCACATAATTCTTTCAGAATGAGATATGCAAATTAAATCAATTAAATTAAATCCTGTCTTTGCTCCGCCATTCTAGAGCACACACACTCACGGTCCCATTAATTGAAACAGTGCAGAAGGAGTCTTAGAATCAGGGTAATAAGTTGTGTCTTTGATAATCAGCAGGCAGTGCATTCAGATTAGGGCTGAGTAAGAAGAACAGATGTTAAATCATTCAAGGACCCAGTATTGCATGCCAGAGAGGCCGGTCATGTGGCGCTGACTATTAAAAAGGAGTGCAGCTTTCATTTTGTTGGCAAGGTGCACAGCTTGCTCAGGAAAGAAACTACTTTCTCTCTAGACTCGAGGCAGACACGAGGAGGAGGGAGGGCAGTGGTTAGGACTTGGCTTATCGGGCAATGAAAAAACCCAGTTTCAGAATAGAACTGGGTCAATGGTAGAACTCAAGCACCTATACACACATTCCTGGTTGCCGGAGACAGAAACATGGGTACATCCTAGATGCCTCCCACCCTAACCATCTCTGCCCCACAGCTAAGCTATCACTAAGTCCTTTCCCTGCCTCCCGGTTGTGCTCTTAACTCATCGACCTTGGTCTCACTGATCCTATCACCCAAGTCTAACACTGTCGTCTCCCCTCCTACATGTCTCAAATTACCTCATTGATTCGCTTATTCTTTGCTTCCCTCTGATCCACTCTCCTTGTAGATGCTTTATGTCCCTCCTGGCCTAAAACCTCAATTGGTATTTTGGACAAAATCTCAACTTTGTAAGACGATCTAATTAACAAAGCAAAACAGGCCCCTTATATGGTCTATGAGCCAAGCTGGCCCCTATGCATCCATCTGGCCATGCTGGTCCATTTCAATATCCTCAAAGATACTAAGTTCTTTCCTTCTCAGTCCATTTGCAACACCATTCCTTCTTGGAATAATCCCCCCCCCCCATTCACTCCAGCCTCACTCCTAGCCTCTTTGTGTCACCAGCCCCTCTTGCCTTATGGTCATGCTTTCAATTCAACCTCGATATTTCCTTTTCTGAATATAATACCCAAAGAACATCTTTTCCCATTTCAAACCTTCAGACCTGCAAGGGGTAATCTTCCCCCAGAGCAGTGGTTCTCACCTTCCTAATGCTGCAACCCCTTAAATACAGTTCCACATGTTATGATGACCCCAGCCATTAACTGATACTGTGACCCTTTAATACGGTTCCTCATGTTGTGGTGCCCCCTCCCATTAAACTACTTTTGTTCCTTCTTCACAACTCTTGTTTTCATTATTCTTGTGAATTGTATGCACAATTCTGTGTTTCTTGATAGTCTTAGGTAACTCCTGTGAATGGGTCATTGGACCTACAGGTTGAGATCTACTGCCCAGAAACATATTGGATACCTTCTATGGTTTCCTCATTGCCAGAAACTGGGAAACAATAACTACAATTCACCCAGGCAACACAAGCCCATCCGTGCCTAGAGGATAGCAATGAGAGATTAAATACTCAGAGATCTTCTCCTGCTGGGATCCATTTCCTCTGTCAGCAGGCACACCGCAAAAGGGTTGGCAGGAGCCCACTTGAGTTGATTTGCTGTCAATCTAGTCAACAAGGCAAAGCAATTTAGCCTTGTACATTCTAACTGAGTCTTAATGATCCAACCCAGGGAGATCCCTATTAACATATCAGGGAGATTGGCTGAGAAGTTTGATTGCCCCTCTGGAGATCTATTAATCCATGATTTATTAATCTATTAGAGAAATATTTCAGCAATCCTAACATGCAATCGTTAATTCTTCAAATATCATTTTATCTCTTCCCTATTCTGGCCCACTTCTTAAAATGACCTCTGAAGTCTGTTGCTCCTGAGGTTTTGTTGGCTTATACTCTGCCTACATATCCTTCAACCTAGATCTCTGGGGTGTCCAAAGTGCCCTTGATGGAACAGTTGCTATAGACTTAACTAACTCCTATAATTCTTAACCTGACTTCATATAGTTTGTCCCTATAAGGAATTTTAATATATTCAGTATGGCTTCACGTTTTCTTAACAGATACATTTATCCTTATTAGTAATACCCATCTGCCTTGGTTAGGGTTTCTATTACTGCAGGGCACCCAGTGTCAACTTCTAGCCACCATGTCATGCACAGACATACATATACAAACATAAACACATATACACAAACCACACATTTAAAAAATATTAAAAAATAAAAAAGACATTTATGTCTTCAGCTGCTGCTGTACCTGAGTGCTACTGAATCCTTCAACTTGGTGTCACAGCCTCAAGGCAAAACCCTTGGTAAGGGAATTGTGTGGGCAGAGCATAGCTCATGCAAACTTAAGTCAGTAAGCAAGCTACCTACAGAAAGAAGAACACATCCCTTGAAAGACCTATGGGTCTTTACTAGGATCTGGGAACACAGAAACAAGAACATGGCTTTGGCCTTGTAGGGTCATGTTCACATTGGGATTACTGACCCATGAACACCTATGACATGTACTGAGCGTTCTAATAGAATTATGACAAGTATGGTAGATACAGAGAAGGGCTACAGCTCTGTGGAGCATGAGTTTAGCTTTCAGATGGCTTTTTGGTTAACAGAGTCTTCGTTTTAGGGCCCAAACCCTCTTTCCCAGCTCTGATGATGATGCTTGCTAGTAGCCCACATAGGCATCCCTTCCCAAGTACTGTCTCATGGAGATACACATCCCTTCCCAAGAACTGCTCACTCCCTGTCAGAGAAATCCACCCAGTGCCTGGCTGATTCACAATTACAGAGAACTGCTATTATTCCTCTCCTGAAGGCATCACCATAGGCCCGTCTTTGGAGGTCAGGTGGTTCCCTATGCAAAAATCACAGTTTAAGCTCACTCTACCTAATCCAGCTTTTAACACTTCCTTGAAGATAATGTTCCCAAAGTGACTCCACAGAGAGAGTCTATTTTCAGCCTGTATGCTCTTCCTCAGTTTCACAAAAGGAACTATACATGTCCATGGATAAGACAGGGTTGTATCCAAGGCAACCAAATACAATAATGTATGCATACTGCATGCCTGGATACTTTTTGACATTTGATCATATATGATAAAGGCAGTTTACTCTTCATAATTCTATTTTTAAACCCAAGAGAATCTCTATCAAGTAAGATTAGTCTCCCTTCCCTATTATCCCCAAGTTGCCACATCCCTAAGCCTCATTCCTTTGTCTATCTATAGATCATTCTATTTGTCTGTCTGTCTGTCCGTCCATCCATCTGTCTATCTGTCTGTCTGTCTACCCTTCTGTCCATTGATTATTTATCAGGAGTTGCCTAGACGGAACAGTTAACTCAGAACCACCATCAGCCAAGCACACCAAGGTCCAAGCACTCTCACAGTGGAGAACAGTATGGTGGCACAAGACTCTGGCACTGGATGCCTCTGTGGATGCTCTTTGTACCAGGGATCCCACTAGGATATTCAAAGACTTGGGCCCTTCCTTCTTCCCATGCAAACCCTGCCATTCACACATCTATGCATTGGTCTGAAGGCTCTTATTGCTCACTTCTGCTGTATGCTTCACTGTCTTGCAGAAGCTTTATCCCACCAAATTCCATTATAGCATTTGCTCCCAAAGAACTTGTTGAGTAACTAAGAAAGTACACATGAAGTGCTACCTGACACCCTGTGAGAAAAGAGTAGCTAAACACACACACTTATTTTTTTCTTTTTTAAAAAATTTTTATTAGATATTCTCTGTATTTACATTTGAAATGTTATCCCCTTTGCCCACCCTGCTCCCATCTCCCCTCCCCCTCCACTTGTCTTCACAAAGGTGCACTTGCTCCTAATCACCCTCTCCACCTCAACGCTTTGGCATTCCTCTACATTGGAAAATATGCCCTCCCTGAACCAAAGTCCTCTTCTCACATTGATGCCAGACACTGCTGTTCTCCACTGCATATGCAACTGGAGCCATGGGCCTCTCAATGGGTGCTCAATGGTTGGTGTTCTAGTCCATGGGAGCTATGGAGGGTTTGGTTGGTCGACAATGTTGTTCTTCCCATGAGGCCACAACCCCCTTCAGGTCCTTCATCCCCCCCCCCACCTTTCCAGCACCCTTACTGGGGTCCCAATGCTCAGTCTGATGGTTAACTGCAAGCATGATCAGCTGTATGACTCTGGCAGCACCCCTATTTGGTTCCTGCAAACAAGCACCTCCCAGCATCAGCTATAGTGCTTGGACCTGGTGGCTGCACATGGGGTGGATCCCCAAGTGAGACAGCCTCTGAAACGATTCCCTCTTCAATACCTGCTCTTCCACTAACACACACACTTATAACTGAGTATGTTGCACAAAGATGCTCTTCTGGAAGTTAAACTCACACTCCTCTCTCTATGTACTACGTCATACTTCCATTAGAAGAACACTCAGCCCAGTCTGTCCTAGCTGTTCATAAGTCAGTGGTCCCAGTGTAAAAAATGATCCCAGAAGGGAAAAGGGACATTCTTATTTACTTCTGTATTCTCAGTTCCTGGCGAAGAAAACATTCTCGTAGCAATTGAGTAAATACAAAAAGAAAGGGCAGCAGGAGGACAGTGAAGGAGGAAAGGTTAAAGGGCAGAAGTAATTTGTTTTATCTCAACACACAGCCAGCACCAATATGCTCATCCCCAGAATGCAGGTATAGAGTAACCTGTCTCTTCCTGTTTTCCACATAGTAGCTAATAAATATTTATAGTCGCCCACTATTGACCTAGACCCCAGGCCCAATCCTCAGCACCACAAAAATTACATATGAGTAAGTGTACATTAATGTGTGCCAGGTGTAGAGATAGTGGATCACACATATATGGTCTTGACAAGGCACTGAAACACAGAAGTGTCCTAGTCTATTATAGGCAGGCGGTACCCCTGCTTTGCCCAATACTAACTGGTCAGCAAGGTGTTCTGCACATGCTGTGGAGTTGACTGATGCGAAGGGGGATGAGACTCATCATTCAGGGCAATGGCATCACTGACAGTCTTCCTAGGATGCTATGGGGAAGCACCCAACTTCATGAATCACTAGTCATTTTCAGGTATAGCTTGAGCATTCTCCTCATTAATTAGGTTGACCTCTCTAGGGGTGAAGACTTATACTGTGAATATATTACCTCCGAAGATCATCTCTTTGTTAGGGAAATGGTGCTGTGGCACCTCAGGGGGATTGGCAGCTGTAATGAAGGGAGTGCCCCTCCACTTAGAACATTTTCATCGCCTTTAAGCCATTTAAGACTTAAAATTTGCCCAAACCACTCTAAAACCTCACAGACATCTTCAAAACAAACACTGCTAAACAGGACCCGATTTGAAGTCACCCTTTAAAAGGTGTCTTGCTGACTCATCCTTGTTTTAGATGGATTTCTGAGTCCGAGTGGAATGACTGGTAGTGATGGAGATTGTCTAGGTTCAGTGTCCCTTAGCAACCACAATTTCACTTTCCTGTTGCCATAACAACTACAGCATGAACATCAAGGTCATCAAGCTCACTGAGCCTCTGTTAAAAAAAAAAAAAAAAAACAGCTCCTCTAACTTCCCCAGCTCCTCTTCCCGGCTTGCTCTCACAGGAGGTGGCTTACAGAAAATGGCACTTGCTTCTCCTGTCTTCCTCTCCATATTTCTCTAGAAAGCAATCTATTTAAATACATAAGATCATCCATAGAAGAAGGAAGGCAAGAACCTTGGCTCGGACACTGATGCAGTCTGTATATATGATGGTTTGGATTGAAAAGAATGGAGAGAGTATCTACGTCAGAGGGAAGGATTTCAAAATTCGGAAACGTTTCTTTTTCAATGTAACATTTTTTCCGGACTCTTTTTTATTTTCTGAGAATTTCATAAATAAGTATTTACATCTCTTCTACCCAACTCTCTCCCCATGCGGCTCTTTCAATGTTTCTCAGCCTCAACGCCCTCTCACATCCATGACCTCATCTTCCTTAATTATTACTGTTACACAAACATATATATGTAAGTATATTTAATACAACCTGCTGAGCCTGGGTAGCGTTGCTCACATGTATATGTAGTTATGGCTGTCCACTTGGCCTTGGATAACCTATCAGCGAGCGCGTCCCTGGAGAAGACTTGCTCTCTTTCAGCAGCAACTTCTTGAATTACCTGTTGCTGTTGCTACTGAAGGTAAAAACCTAAGGCAGGAGATAATTGCCATTGCTTAGTACTCACTGGAGTGGTGAACTTCACAGTTTTTGAAAGAAGAGGGGAGACTGAATGTGGAGGTCTCTGTGGTTCTTTCCAGAACTCACATTCTGTGAGTCTCAACGTACCTTAGTTTGCAAGGGCTTGCTTTCAAGTGGGAAGCCAAAGACAGTCCAGGCATAGGCTTGCTCAGCAAGTGTGAAACAATCAGCTTCTTGGAACAAAGACACAAGGTGGCTCTTGCTGTGAGCTTGGTGTCCCCTTCCCTGTGTACCCAATAAGGGGCAGGCAGGTACTCCACAGGCAGCATTAAGGACGCCTGCCCTTTGTGTCCTCTTGGGAATCATAAATAGACAATGTTAAAAATGGGTTCCCTCCTCAGACCTCTCCAAATTTCCAAGGAAGTCAACTGGACATTGGCAGCTGGGACATTTGAAGACATTACCATTCGTAACTATTTTCAGGCAGATAAGGTTCGGCAAAGCTGAGTCTTGACACTTGCATGAGTAAAAAGTTCTCGGTATATTCTGCGGAAAATAAAACAACAACGAACAAACAAATACCACTTCAGAATAGTTGGTCACATGGTGTAAAGGACAATGCTTGTCAGGAAATTTTATTTTAGGATATTTTTGTGCATGCAATCATTACTTACATAAGAGAGCAGTCTTTATTTTGATTTTTTTTAGCTGATGATTTTATGAAGTCACATGATATTTTAAGTCATCTGCTCCCTTCCTGGTTCTTACTCATCTGAAAGACTAAATGTGCCTGACCATGGTCTCCTTCCCTTCCTGGGGATGGACATCTTCAAGAATGTTCTCAGCAAAGCCTATTCACGAGGATCAGTTCCTTAGATGAACATGGTTCCTGGGAAGAAGGGGCATTGATGGATGATGCTCAGGAGAACAAGTGACTCTCCAGAGAAGAGACGCCTGCAGCCTGCCTCCCCTGCCCCCACAGGCAGAAGACCTGAACAACATCTACAGAGGTAGAAGGCAACAGCTGTGTAGCTGAAAATACATTTCTTGTAAAAGAAGTTTATAAAAGTTAAAAACAGTACCTGTCACGTAATGGACATTTTGCAAATTCTCCGTAATGAACTCATGAATCCGAACATGCAATGGGTGGAAGCAGGGCATAGCTTCCATGGTGAAGAATTCAGTAGAACTCATCTGCTCATGAACTGGCCATACAACTCTCATCTCACAGGTTTAACTGGTAAGGTATTTATGTCTCAGTCTTCACCGTGTTAACCTACTGACAACTACAATAGTTCTAAAAGAAAATTCTCCCAACCTCACTTTACAAGTAAAGAAATTAAGACAGATATTAATAGCAAACTAGAAATCTAGGTAAAGGACTATGATATTGGGAATATATGGCGGTTTGAATAAAAATACTCTCCCATAGGCTCATACATTTAAATGCTTAGTCACCAGGGAGTGGCACTATTTGAATTAGGATTTGATTTGAATTTAGATTAGGTAGGAGATGTGGCCTTGTTGGAAGAAGTGTGTTACTGAGGCCCGGGCTTCTAGCTTTCAAAAGGCCATGCCAAGCCACTGAATCAGGGCATAGGTCTTGGTTACTTCTCCAGAACCATGTTTACTGCCATGCTCTGACCTCAGTGACTATACACTAAGCCTCTGAAACTGTAAGTAAGCCTCCAACTAAATGCTTTCTTTTATAAGTACTGTCATGGTCACAGTGTCTCTTCACAGCAACAGAGCACTGACTAAGGAATTAAATTCAGTTCTCCTAGTTCCCAGCCCAGGAGCTTTATCTTAAGGTAGAACATTTTCTCAAAGGTTGATATTAGAATTATTCTTTTAGAAAATGCAGTTACATGATTAGGATTCCTGGCTAGAGTGAAGAGAAATCAACCAGCTCACCTTTAGGAAGAAGAGTGCACTGCAGTGATCTGAGGCCTCAATGCCTATGGGTAGGTAGAAGGTGGGGGTTGGGAATGGCACTGTCAGATCTGTCACTGGGAAAAGATGTTAGTTAGACAAACACACACACAAACACACACACACACACACACACACAGGCACAATGCTAGGAGATTGCAGCAAAGGTCTCAGCCAACCTAAGACAACAGACAGTCATGAAATATCTGTGGCAAAAACAACACCTGTCTCAGAGAACTTTAGTAGGGTTTCCAGGAGAAACCAAGGAAACGGCCCAGGCAGGCCAGCTAGGTAAGACAGCTCCATGCCGTGCCCCCTTGAGCATCCTCCTATCCAAGGCTCCTAGACATAGACCAAAAGATACAGTTAAGAATGAAAAAATGTCCAATCCTCTAGAACACAAAACATAGCCAAATTCCAAACAAAGACATTTCACATAGAAAATCCTTAGAGAACTCAAATCAGGTCAGCTTGTTCCCATCAAAGGACTTCACAAGTATCTGCACATGTCACTAGCCACAGCACTGGGCAGAGGCTGACAGAGGATAGAGGAAAAGCATGAAGCACCCCCATTATTTGTACAGAAGGAACAAGAGGAATCCATTTGTTCAAGGGCGCAGTTGGATGAAAAAGGCAGATCATACACAAGGACAATGGTTCTCGGGAGGTGCTCGAGTATGCACACACCCACACACACACACAGAAATTCTAATCTGGAACCCTGGAAACTCTCAGAGACTGAGCCATCAACCAAAGAACACACACGGGGGGGGGGGGGGGGGGAGTACTGAGTGTACCCTCCCCCGCCATAGCCCCTCTCCCCCTCACATATGCAGCCAAAGGCTGGCCTCAGTAAGAAAGGACACTTCTAATCCTGCAGAGACTTGATTCCTCAGTGGGGGAGGAGGATACCCAGAGGGGCCCACCCTCTCAGAGGTGAAAGAGAGGAGGGCTGGAGGGAGGGGATACTCTGTGAGTGGTGACCAGCAGGGGGCAGCATACGGGATATAAATAAAAGAATAGATTCTTAAAAATAAATAAATGAAATAAAGTAAACTCAATAAAATTCATTTTATCTCTTAGAAAATTATTAAAATGCAAAAAAGGTATATGACTTTGGGGGGATCATTCCACATCATTCAAAACAAATATTAGCAAGAATTTTGCTGGCACAGATCCACAGAAGACTTGAAAGTATTGAGAGAATTTGTGGTTTGGAAATCTCTAGAAGTTCTTCATCTAGGGAAGACTCAGAACAGGGATCAAATGCAGTAGGGGTCCTCATGCTCAGTCCAATGTATGGCTGTGTACATCTGCATCTGTACTGGTCCAGGTCTGGAAGAGCCTTTCAGGAAACAGCTGGGCTCCTATCAGTAAGCATTTCTTAGTATCAGCAATAGTGTCTGGATTTGGTGTCAGCAGATGAGATGGTTCTCTAGATAGAGCAGTCTCTGGATGACCTTTCCTTCAGTTTCTGCTCCATTCTTTGTCCCTGCATTTCCCTTAGACAGGAAGAATTCTGGATTAATATTTTGAGGTGAGTGGGTGGCCCTACCCCTTAACTGGGGCCCATGCCTACCACTGGATAAAGTCTCTACAGGTTCTATCTCCCCTTTGTGCAGTATTTTGGCTAAAATACTCCCTGTTGGGTCCTGGGAGCCTCTTGAGTCCCTGGCACTTTCTAGGGGCTATCCCAAGTTCTCCCTCCCCCACTGCTACTCGCCTACCTTCCATTCCTGATCCTCTGGACTTCTCCCCCATCTCCTCCCATATCTGAACCGCCCCTTTCCCTCCCCCTCCTCTCTCCTTCTCTGGTCCCTCTCTCCCTCTACTTCCCAGAGATTATTCTCTTCCTCCTACTAAACAGTACTGTATCACCCACACTTCGGTGTGATCTTCTTTCTTCTTGAGTTTCTTAAGGTTTGTGAGTTGTATCGTGGGTATTCTGAGCTTCTTTTTGGCTAATATCCACTTTGCTTTTTGTGTTTACCTATTTGTGTGTGAGTGTGTGAATGAATGTGTGTGTGTTTACATGTGTATATTATGTGTAGCATATTTGCATGGATGATACCATATATGGGTTCAGATGCATATGTGTGTGTGTGCATGTATGTGTGCACACTTGTGGAAGCCACAGATTGATGACTAGCGTTTTCCTCTGTGCTGTCCACCTTATTTATTGGTGCCAAATCTGTCACTGAACTCTGACCTTGTCACTTTTACTAACCTCACTAACCAGCTTGTCAAAGAATTCCTTTTCTGCCTCCAAAACTCCAGGGTCATAAGCAGACCTTAGTGCAACTCAGCTTTTAAATGGCTGCTGGGGATACTAACACCAGTCCCCTTTGAACATTTCTCTAACTAGAGACAATGATACTTTCTTCTTTAAGGAATATTTGTAAGGAGATAATAAAAGAAAGAACTTTTTGTTTCTTGATGTGTGCTAAACATTCAATAGCTCTTAGATACTGTCATTACCATCATAATTCTGGGGTTTGATGGATGGGGAAAAGGTAGACATATCTGGTTCCCAAGCACTACAGCCTCACCATCAAGTAATATGTTAACTGTATGGGTATTAGCAGCTGTATTCCAGGTATTATGCAGAGTCCCCTATTGGTATTCCTTCTACACTCTGCCCAACAGTTACCTAGCAACAGCCAGGTAGGCTTGGCTTGCTGTAAAGGGACTGTTTGGCATCTTCCTCTCTCTCCCATTCTCTGACTCTCTTTTCCCTCTGACCCTTTTCTCCCTTTCTTCTCTTCCACCTTCCCCTTCTCCCAGCCTGTTCCTGGCCAGCCTCTCCCTCTTTCTCTGTCTCCTCTTCCAGTCTCTGCTCCCTACTCAACTCCCTTTCCCATGCCCCCAAATAAACTCTATTCTATACTAGACCTGTCATATGGGGAAGAGGGGATGTCTGAATATGGGCCAGCTGAAGTACCCCCTCCCACCACACCATGTCATGCTCTATAAAACATATCGTGAATTTATTAAATGCATCACCCCCATCATTAAGCTTAACTCCCAGCACAGGGGACAAGGAAAATCACTGCCCCATGTAATACATGTCAGCACTAAGCTATGACAAGTTAGGCAACATGTCAGGCTAAGGTGTCTTAAAAGCAGCAAATAAGAGTTAGCCTTGTGCGATTTGACTCCTAGTCTCCACACTTCATCTCAAGAACTCTTAAGTATCTTGGTTCTCTTGATTCAACTTCAGAATCCCCTTTGGAGACATCAGGGATATAGACTTAAAATTCATACCCAGAATCTCATACTCACAAAGGCTGGTGGGACCCCAGTAATTCTAGAGATAAAGAAATTCAGAAACCCCAGTTTTAGGGGACCATGCCATCAGGATGAAAGTGACTACATCCTCCTCCCTAGAACCATGACATTCAGTTCAACAGTGTGGAACAGTCTCCTATGGAAATCAAGGGATTGTAGAACTAGGTTATCTGGGAGGTATTCACTGGAATGCAATCTCCTGCCTCAAAGCAGAAAATCTGCACAAAGATCAAGGCCAGTCTAACACTAACAAAAGCCTTTGGAGTCTGTTGGGCTGAAGATGCAACTCAGCTGGTAGAATACTTGTCTGGCACTGAGAAAAATCCTAAGATCAACTCTCAGCATCGCATACCATGAACTTGGTGGTGTTCTGGTTTGATCCCAGCATTCGGCAGATGGGAGGGAGCTTCAGAAGTTTAGGATCACCCTCAGTTACACAGCCAGCTTGAGGCCAGCCTGGACTATGAGACCCTAGCTCAAAAAAGAAATAATGAATGGACTGTAGCCTATCCTGTAAAAAGTTTCTTGATCTTCCTATACTGATGACATCTGTGCATCAACTTTCTTAACTTACCCTGCCCCTCACCCCAAGAACGCTAAGCTGACCATTAATAACCACCCCTAATTTCCAAGACCATGGTCATCCCCAAATTCTCAGCTACCATCAAGGAGACAGTGAGCCCTCTCCTGGGGATAGAGATCCAAAGGGATTCATTGTTTTGTCCACCTAAGCTCAGAGCAGAGGTGTTAGGTATGTAAGTGTCTTGGCAAAGACTCACTACAAGTAAAAAACTCTACTCTAGAAACATGTGCGATAAACCTGGTACCCCATAAGCAGTCTCTAGGCTTGTAAAAACCACCAGCGCTGAAGGCTACATAGGCAGACAGGTATGGCTGTCAGCTCCACGAAGATGAAGCTAACACTTTCACCACAAGATCCTAGAAAGCCAGCAAAGATGTGCAGCACCTAGGCTCATTCAGTAATGACTTTGGCCAAACACAACCAACACCATTAAATGAACAGCACCAAACAAGTGTTGAATCCAAGCTAGCAATTTATATACAGCAAAGCCATTCTCCTTAGCCCCCCTTTCCTACTATAATATCCCAGCAGTCATTGCTTTGCCTGAAGCAGCTATAAACTTTGTTTAGACAAGTGTTTGAATCACATTGTTCATACAACAATAGAAAAGAGACTCTGAGCGAACGCTCACCTGCCCTTAGCTCTGACTGATGTGTGATACAGCCCAAGGTGACATATTATAAAATACTCAGTTGAAACAATACACCTAGCAAGAGCTCTTATGCAAATATAAACCCTAATCACTGGCAGCAGTTTCTTCCTTGCCTGCACATGGCCATACAGTGGCTTTTGTTTTCTTCATGTTATGGTGCTCTTAGGGCTTCTTTCACGGACTTGTTTTGGTTTTGAATGCAAATGTTTGCCTCCCTCAAACACAGATTTGTCTTTTAATTCTATTCAAAAAGTTTCTGGGCAATGCCTTTTGAAATCCCCCACACTTGTTTTCTGTTCAAGGGAATGAATGGAGATAAGTGGGGGTACTTCGTAGCAGTGAACTTCAGTTCTGAGATAGAAAAGGGAGCTCTTCAGGATGCCCTGAACAACCAGGCAAGCAGACACTGAGCGTCATTCCCGACCCTGCCCCAGAATGCATGTTCAAAGCAAATGCTCACTGGGCTGAAGATCTCAATTAGTATCTGGTTGCTCTGACAAAATCAACAGAAAATTTCATTCTAGCCTGTGGCTTAAGAGGTTTCAGGCTATGACTGGTTGTTTCAATTGTTTAGGAGCCTATGGCAGGGCAGACCACTACGGAGCATGAAACAAAACTGCTTATCCTATGGAAACCCAAAGAAAGGTAAAGGGGCCTCACTTCCTTCTAACCCCCCTTAAGGTTTCCCCAGCTCCAAGTTAGTATTGTCAGCTCCAGGCCAAGTCTCTAGCACATATGTCCTTAAGGGGCTGCTTACAAGCAAGATAGCACTAGTTGATTCTTGAATTCCAGAGGGGAAAGCAAACGATGGAATTCAATACAAGCAAAGTTGTGGGGTGGGCAGGCTATCCACTCTAGGAAAGTTTTCTCTTTTCAGCTTTTCTCTGTAAATGTCCCCTAAGTGTATACTTTTGTGCCCAGTGGGTAATTTATTCTCTATAATCAGGCATTTTCACAGTCTTAAATCTATTTGTTTGCTCCTGTTCTTGGTTAATGGCACATTCAGGATTCACTGTGAAGAAGGTTTAATTCTTAGTGCCGTGGTAATTAAACACATTCAATGACAGACATGCACTGGGACATCCTTTGTGAGGGAGACTCAACTCCTACTCACGAAACCCAACAATCAAAGACGGGAATGAACCTCAATCTTCCCTCATTCTCCTGAAGGCTCTCACAGCAGCTGCCAACCATCACCTGAACGTCAACACGCTCTAAAATGTTGTGGTAACCTTGTCATTTTCGTTTTGTTTATATTAGTGAAAGTCAACAGCAGTCCTTCAGTTACAGACAAATTTGATCATGGGTTTTGAAAAGAGAATGCGTGTGTTGGAGAAAAGAAACTAGTGGAAAGTCGTCAGTGATTTCCGTACTTCCTTCTTTCTTGGCAGGACTCCATTTTCATTTAAAAAGCTGCCCGGCTTGGGAAACCGACATCCTGAAGGTCATCAGAGTAGTGTGTGACTCACTCACATAAGCATGTACACACATGCCCACACTGTACACGTACACAAAGAGAGAAGAGGAAGAGAGTGGATAGATAGATGATACAAGATTTATTAGAAAGTCTTACAAGCTGTCATCCAGCTAACCCAACAATGGATGCCTATAAATGCAAAATCCAAGACTGTAGTGGTTGCTCGGTTCATGAGGCTGAATGTCTCAGCTGGTCTTCAGTCAGTACCAGAATCTGAAGAAGTAGGCTCTAATGCGGGTCAATGGACTTGCTAGCAAGACAAGAGCAAAAGCTTCCTTCTCCCATGTCTATCTGTAGGCTTCCAGCAGAAGGTGTGTCCCAGACTAGAGAGGTGAGTTTTCCCAGGTCAAATGATCTAGTTGAAAGGTGTGTCTTTCTGTTTCAAAGATCTGGATTAAAGATATATCTTTCAACTTTAGTATCTGGATTAAAGGTGTATCTTCTCATATCAAATATCCAGATTAGAAGTGAATCTTCCCACTTCAAACTAATCAAAAATCTCTCACAGGGTTGCCTCTCCATTTCTCAGCTTTAGTTAATTCCAGATGCATATAAGTTGACAACCAAGAAAAGCTATCACAATGAGCAATAGATTTTAGTCATTATTATTAATGTGACTGTCAGTTTCTCATTTGACAACCAAAAATACAGTTGGCCACGCCACTGAGATGTGGTAATAAAGTCAAACTTTTCTTTTTGTAAAAAATTATCTTATTCATTTACATTTCCTCTATTGGTCTCTCCTCCATAAACCCCCTGCCCCATACCTTCTCCCCTTTGCCTTCAAGATGGTGCTCTCCGCCCACTCTCTCTTCACCCCTCTAGCATCCCCCTTCTTTGGGATGTCAAGCCTCCATAGGACCAAGAACCTTCCCTCCCACTGATGCCAGATAAGTCAGTCCTCTCCTACATATGCAGCAGGAGCCACAGCCCAGTTCATGTGTACTGTTTAGTTGGTGAATTAGTCCCTGGGAGCTCTGAGAGGTTATATTAGTTGGGTCTGTTGTTCTTCCTATGGGGTTGTAAATCCCCTTCAGCTCCTACAGTCCTTCTCCTAACTCTTCTACTGGGTCCCCTGGCTCAGTCCAGTAGTTGACTATATCTACATCTGTCTTAGTCAGGTGCTGGCAGAGCCTTTTAGAGAACAGCCATACCAGGCTCTTGTCTGCAAGCACATCTTGGCATCAACAATAGTGTCAGGGTTTAGTATCTGTAGATAGGATAGATCCCAAGGTGAGGCAGTCTCTGGGTGACCTTTCCTTCAGTCTCTGCTCCATTTATTGTCCCTGAATTTCCTTTAGATAGGAACAATTCCTCAACTGGGGGCCATGTCTATCTACTGGAAGTGGTCTCATCAGGTTCTATCTCCCTGCTGTTGGGCATTTCAGCTAATGTCATCCCCATTGAGTCCTGGAAGCCTCTCATATCCCTAGCATATGGAACTTTCTATTGTTTCCCCCCATTCCCCACCCCCATTGCTACATATTTCTATTTACTTCCCTGGCCCTCTGGACTTTCTTCCTGTCTCCTTCCATACCTGATCCTGCCCAATTTTAATTCTCCTCCTCTCCTCTCCCAACCAGGTCCCAATGTCCCTCTTCCTCCCATGATTATTTTGTTTCGCTTTCTAAGTGGGGTTGAAGCATCCACACTTTGGCCTTCCTTCTTGTTACTATTCATATGGTCTGTGAGTTATATCATGGGTATTCTGAGATTTAGAGCTAATATCCACTTATCAGCGAGTGCACAACATGTATGTCCTTTTGGGTCTGAGTTATCTCACTCAGGATATTTTTTAGTTCCATCCATGTACCTACAAAAGTCATGAAGTCTTCACTTTTAATAGCTGAGTAGTATTCAATTGTGTACATGTTCTGTATCCATTCATGAGAAACAATTGTGTTGTTTCCAAATTCTGACTATTATAAATAAGGCAGCTTGGGAAGGCTCAATGCCCCAGTATAGAGAAGTGCTAGGGTGGTAAGGTGGGAGTCAGTAGGTGGGTGGGGGAGCACCCTCATAGAAGCAGGGTAAGGGGGGATGGGATAGGAAGGTTGCAGAGGGGAAACCGGGAAAGGAGATAATATTTGAAATGTAAATCAATAAAATATCCAATTAAAAAAAAAGTTGTGTGACCCAGAGCTAAGAAATAATGTATAGTATGATTTAAATAATAGAATATAGTAATTAAAATTGTAATGTAATTAGAAATAAATAAATAAGGCTGTTTTGGACATAAGGGAGCATGGTGATATTATATAGTCTACACTTAGAAGAAATTTATCCAAAGGAGAGCATTCATGACACTTGTGAACAGTTATCATAACTCACTAGCTTCTATGCCAGAGATATCAGGACTGGGGTGATCCTCTGGATAAATGCCCTCCAGCCATTTGAAAACATGGTTCCTTGGCAAATGGTAGAAATATGTTCATATCTCCAGCAGGTTCTAAATGTGAATCAAAAAGAAACACGCGGAAATTCAACCAGAATTCATTGTCAGTGTGAATACATAATCTTTAAACATCCTTCACTCACCAGGAGGTTACACTGCCCAGTAATTTTTTCTTTTTAAATTCGAGTTAGCACTTCATATGCTAAGCAAGAAGCATTAAATATAATCACAATTCCAAAACATACTACTACGCCCCCATCTTAGTTACTTTCCCATTGCTATGACCAACACCACGATCAAGGCAAATTATACAAGAGTTTATTGGGAGCTTACAGTTTCAGAGGGTTAGAGTCCATGACCAACATGGCAAGGATCAGCCTGACACTAGAACAACAGTAGCTCAGCGCTCACATTACCACACAATGGTGGGGGCTTATAAACCTCAAAGCTCACCACTGGTGACATACCTCCTCTAACAAGACTACTTCTCAAAGAGCTCTACCAACTGTGAGCCAAACCTTCAAACAAATGGGTCTCTGGAGGCCATTCTCATTCAAGTCACTACCCACGGTTTGAATATGCTTGGCCCAAGGAGTCGCACTATTTGGAGATGTAACCTTGTTGAAGTAGGTGTGTCACTGTAGGCCTGGGCATTAAGACCCTCGCAATAGCTGTCTGGAAGTCAACATTCTGCTATCAGTCTTCAGATAAAGATGTAGAACTCTTGGCTCCTCCAGCACCCTGCCTGCCTGAATTGGTGCCTTGATAATAATGGACTGAATCTATGAACCTAAAAGCCAGCTCCAATTAAATGTTGTTCATATAAGAGTTGCCTTGGTCATGGTGTCTGTTCAGAGCAGTCAAACCCTAACTAAGACACCTGGTAATTATCATTTAGAGATATCAAGTGCATCCCTGATTTTCTGTCTTAATGTGTTTTCTGTTTTGTTTTTATTTTCCATTTCTGTAAGGCAAGAAAGGCTTCATAAAGGCACCATGTAATGGAAAAGGTTTCAAGAGTTTACCAACACACCAGTCAGATTCTCCATTCTCAAAACAGAAACATGGGGTGGAAACGATCGGAAGTTAATCTAGAGAAAAAGCATGCCTTTCAAAAGATCTCTTTGCCATTTATTTCATGAGGTCATTATCTGACAAGTATGCAAAGGTACCAGAAAGTGGGAGGTAGGGGGAAGCAGGGGAATTCTTGGCTTCTGACACTGTGTATCCAGCAATAAGGCCGTGGGAATGAAATAGTACATTTGTGTAGAGCTGCTTCCAGACAACACATTGTTGAATGATAGTCTTAGAGCTGACAAAAATCATAGTATTTTTGTGCAGAAGTACTTAGTGTATGGCTATGTTTTACTATGTGGCCAGCATGGGTAGCCCTATAGTGCACGCTTGGCTCTCATCTTATTTAAAACAAATTTACACAGTGAGTTCTGTTGTTGCTTTTGCTATTGATTGACAGCTAAGAAAATGACAGCCGACATATCTCAGTCTCAATTACACAGACAGAAAAGCATCCAACCAGAAGTCAGATTTGGTTCTTTATGATATGGCTCATTCCATAAATGTCTAGCTATTTTCAGAATTGTGGCAAGGACTTGATTTTGGCTCTTTCTTGTTTGGATTAAACTATGAGAAGGTGGATAAATTAACTAAAACAGAAAAGAAGGACAAAAATAAGAAGAGGAAAAAAAGAGAGAGAAGGAGAGATGGAGAAAGGAAGAGAGAGAGGAAAGGGAGGGAGACGGAGGGGGGAAAGGAGGGAGATTGAATTGCAAAAGCTAAATGCTTTTAGAAGTTAATAGTGCCAGAATAGAGAAACATATTGACATGTTTGGATAAAGATAGAAAATCAAAGATGAGAATTATAGGGGAAATGTTGTTCTGCCTTTTGAAGTATGAAGGAATGATTCCCAGCAGGAGCTGTGGAGGCCAATCCTGTAGGGCACATTAGGTCTCAGAAAGCTTTCTTTGGGGATTGAAAATGCCAAATTATAAAGCTCAGAGTTTCAGACTCCTAAATTCGTGATAGTTTTTTTTTTTTTTTTTTTTTTTTTTTTTTTTTTTTTACCATGGTGGAAATAATTGAAGACCAGAGACATCCAACTGACCACTTGATACCTTCTTTTTATTTCTCTAAGCTGTTTGAAGAATTGAATTCTGGAAAGAATTTGAAAACTGCAAATGTCAGCCCTGACCATCCAGTTGCCAATGATAAAGAACAAATTATTCTTCAACTACACCAAAGGTGAAAGCAGTCCCAGAGAATGATCCCAGCAAAAGCTGGCAGAGAAGAAAGCTTGATGGGTGTCAGCTGTGACTGTGAAGACAACTGAAGCTAAGTTCAAGGAAAGACAAGAGCAACTTCGTGTGTGACAGCCTTAGACAAGGTTACCAAGGTTACCACCCTCTTCCCCATGTCCCATTCACACTTCCTTTCCCTCTGAAGGGAAGGGGGCTTTGGACTTGTTTGCCATACATTCAGCTGAATTTATTCCCAAGATTTCCATTCAAAGCATTATTTTGGCCATTATCCTGTGACAGAAAACTATACCAGAACAGTAGGTGGACTTATTCTTCTGGAATTGGAAGTGGTTGGTCATCTTGGGGAAATACCAAAACTTGATAGACCCTAATAAGAGAGGCATTGTGAGCAGATCATTAAATGGTCCGTGGATAACAGATGGGCTAGTAAAAACAACAAAAGAGGTCCAGCCATTTCCTCTCAAACCCCATTATGATCGTTATGTTTATTGGTTTCCAATATATAATGAAAATATTTTCATATAAATATGTCTCATTTAGTGTTGGGGACATACTTGGGCTAAAAAGTAACTGTTTCAGCAAAATTCAAATTTAACTGATTATCCTGGTTTGTCCATCTGGCTGGGTGCTTTTGCTAAATGTTGCAACTGTTAGTCTGGCAGTATGGAGTCCTCTCTCACATGAGGCAAGCATCTTACTCTGAGAATAAGGCAAAAGTTGTTTATCTTAATATTTTCTCATTTAAAAAATCATCTAAACGATCCAGATGATTATAGGTTTTATATTCTTGAACTGTCTTTGATTTTCACAAAATTTTTTTCTCAATCTGGAAAATTTTATAGTTGAATACCAAATGTTTTAGGAGTGCATGTCTGCTGATTAAAAGTAGAGAAGCTCTCACACTAATATAAATCTGCTGTTTTAAATCTCACACTGCATTGGACACTGAAAACCACAGGCCTTCAATGAACATCAGATCAGTCTCTTTAGGGAGCAAGCTCACCCCCCCCCACTTCCTTCTCCTTGGTACCTACTTCCATATTTACAGACAGCACCTATGGTATTGTTTCCTGACTTGCCAATGTTCCTGGGGTTAGGCATTATCTGCAGAGTCTGTGTTCTCTCAGAGTCATCTACACAGGGCATGCTCCTCAGTTCCCAGTGGCATTCACAGATCCCTTCCACCCTGTGCTCATTCCTTCATTCCCAGACCCTCCATCTGATTCACTACTGTTTCCAGGTTCTCTGCTGTCTGCTGAGATTCTTTTGCTTGTACCCCAGATGTTCTGGAACCACCCTGTGTCCTTCTGTGTTCCCCTGTCAGTCTCTCTTCAGTGTGCCCTTCTGTAGAACTTTCCATTTTAGCCTTGGTGTTTAATATATTACATCATTTTTCTTTTTTATTCACTCTACTCTAAAATATTACCTGCCAACTGCAGTTTCCCCTCCCTCCTCTCCTCCCAGTCTCTTACCTTTCCCCCCCCTCTCCCCCATATCCGTGCTTCCTCTGGTTCCCTTCAGAAAAAAAGCAGACCTCCAAGGGATATGAACCAAACATGGCATATCAAGTTGTAATTAAACTAGGCCCATATGCTCACATCAAGGCTGGGCAAGGCAATCCAGTAGGGTGAAAAAGTTCCCAAAAGTAGGCAACAGAGTCAGAGGCAGCCCCTACTCCCACTGTTAGGAATCCCAAAAGAACACCAAGCAACACCACATGTTTACAGAGGATCAAGGTCTTAGTACATGTTTTAATTTCCTAAAGTTATATGTCTTAGGGATTTTTTTATATTCCTTTTTACAGATGTTTGTAATATCATTTAACATCTCTATGCATACGATTTAACTGCTGCTTCTGCCATTACCCTGTTTTAACATTGTCTGAGGTTCTTTTGTTTGTGTGTGGGGGGCGGGGGGGAGTCTTACTTCATCTCTCTTTCTCCAAGACAATGAAGATGTTTCTTTTTCAACCTGAAGGCTGACTTCCTGGACCATCAACAATTTGTTATCATTACTAAGTCAGAAGACAGCTTGTGCAGCAAGGAAGTTGGTGGATGGGATCGCTTCACTGAAGGGTGGTAATAGATTCAGCATCTCCAGAAAGTAGTTCTCTGATCCTCTCTTCAGGAATGGACAAGGAAGAGCTGCCTACTGTTAGGAGAACAGGAGATCTGGGATTTAATAACTCTATTTCCCTTAAAAATAGAGGTATTTCTCTATTTACTTCATAGGGTACACTATGTACCAAGCACTCTACAGGTCTACTCCTAGTATTGGATGCTGCTACCAACCAAAGTGTTTATTTGAAATACTGATTTCTGTTAATGGATGAGAGTGATTCAAACTGTCCTACCAAGATGTGAAAGGGCAGAAATGCCATGAGACCTTCAAATGGGGAATTCTGAAGTGGTACAGGATGGGGGTGCAGGGAACAGAGGAAGATGGAAAATTTCTGCATGCCTTAGAGTCTAAACCAGTTAGAGAGTAACATTGATGTTGTCCAGAGATATCAAGGACAAGAAGAATGAGAACAGAGGCCACTGTGCCAGAGGTATTAGTATTTAACAACATGGAATTTTCCGTGCTGAATTTGAGCCTAAGTCCCAGTTACCTATCTTCTTCCCCACTCCAGCTCCAGTTACTATCTAACCTGGAATGCTTGGTTTCTCTCTGATTCTTGATCCTGTTTGTACTGTTCTTAACCTGGACTAGGTCATTCTTCAGTGGCAGGATCATGAGGGAGAAGATCTAAAATATCAGAAATAAAGAAGATTTTAAAAAGTCAAGAGGTCTTGCATAAGCTATATCTTATGCCAAGCAACATTTTTAAAAAGTTATAGCTTTATAGTCATATTTTGGGGAGGAAAGGAGATAAATTCAGCAGGAAGCTAATCAAGTAATATTATATATACAAAGACAGTACAGAATATCTCAAGGGTATTAGAGCCCAAGCACACAGTGGCCTTGGACTGGTAAGTCCAGTCTCCTAAGGAGAAAAAGCCAAGTTCACGAGACCCAAATCCTTAAGTCCTCTGAGGCTTTGCCAAGTCTGACTCTCTGCATGGACACAGAATTAGGTTCCCTTTGTCCTTTCAATCAGAGCCTCGGAGAAAGTCTAGGATCAGCCTAGTTCTCAGCACTTCTTTTGCCAGGTAACATTGGATACCATCCCAACTCCACAAAGTGTTCCAGACAAAAGTAAGATATAAGTTCTTCTAGAGAGGGGCACAAAGTAATGGTCAGACGGAGTTGGGAAAGGGGTCGTCCACAACACGTAGACTTACAGAGAATGACTGGAGACTCAATTTTGATCATTCATGGTGCTGGATTATCTTCTGGGTTTTCTGTACTTCTAAATCGGCCTTTAGTGTAACTCTGTTCAATTTGTTTGCTGCCCCTCCCCCGCCTCCTTCTAAAGAGCCTCATAAAAGCTCTTGTCTTACTCATTGTTTGTACCACAATGATAAACACCATGACCAAAAGTAACTTGGGAAGAAAGAGTTTGTAACAGGGCCCCAGACCTGAATAGTCCCCCTGACCTTAGCACAACCAACTCCATGATGGAAGTACCATTCCATCTGCAAAACTCAACTTATAGACAGCACCACCTGTCGAAACTGAAACAAAGGCCTAATTCATCAAAGTCCATAGCCCTGGGAAAGTGTCCAAATGTACTAACCTTGCTTTTTGTTTCTGCAGTTCCACTTCTGGCTAACTATTCTTGTTAACTGGAGTGTGTCAACCTAGAACATGATTTTTGTAAATGGCTTGGAGTTATACTGGGACCCCAAACACCCAGGGTAGTTGCTGGCCAGCAAGTAAAGATGTCACAGCATGCTCGTCTGGTAAATACTCCACAACTGGTTTATCTTGGCTTACATCTCTCAGTTCACCAAGGGAACTCACGGAAGGAGGCTGGAGGTAGGAACTGAAACAGAAACCATACAGAAGCATTGCTCACTGGCTTGCTCTTCTTGGTTGACTCAGCCTGCTTTCTTCCATAATCCAGGACCACCTTGCTAGGACAGGCATCCCCTACATTCAGCTTGGCCCAGTCACATTATTCATTAACCAAGAGAGTGTTCCACAGACTTGCTTGCAGTCAGTGTGATGGAGGTATCTTCTCAGCTGAGGTCCATCCCAGATGACTCTAGTTTATGTCAAGTTGATATATATATTCATATATATATATATAAGAATCCAATGAGCACAGCTCTCAAAGGCATGTTTTATTATTTTATACCCTAAGGATTTGCAAGGCCATCACTTTATTACCAAAATTAAATCACAATGAAACAGAACACTTGAACAACCAGTAAAAAAGATTGGATCAGCCATAAAAAGTCCCCCATCAAAAAAATTCCAAGGCCAAGCATGACTGATGAATTCTACCAAACATACTAAGAGTTAATTTCAGTTCTTTGTAAGTTGTTAAAAACTAAAATAAAATTTAAAAGTATAATAAAATAAAACAAAGCAGAGAGAGAGACATTCTTCCAAACACATTCCATGATGTCAAAGAAGGAGGAGAAGAGAGGCAGGAGGGAGGGAAGTGGTGGGGAGGTTGGGGAGAGGCTAATAACCTTGGTGAACATAGTTGAAAAAAATCTCCAACCAAATATTCATACTAGCAAACTGATTAAACATCACATTTAAAAAATTTGCCATAATCAAGTGGGATTCATCACAACAGGAGGGTAGTGCAGTAGTCACATATCTATAAATGTGATGTACCCTAACTACAGAGGAAAAGACAAAACACATGATCATTTCAGTGGACACAGAAAAGGCATTTGATTAAATTCAATATCTCTGTCAGGTGTGTGGTGCACACCTGTAATTCTAGCATTGGGGAGACCAGGACAAGAATATTGGGAGGTCTAGGTCAATCAGAGAAAAATAGCAAGACTGTTGTTTGTTTTGTTTTGTTTTAAAGAAAAGGATTGCCATCTGGTGCAAAGCAGAATTGTGAGTCCTCTGACATGCATCTGATCCTGATTCTGCATCCAAAAGAAGGAAGAGAGAGAGGGGGGGGGGGGAGAGAGAGAGAGAGAGAGAGAGAGAGAGAGAGAGAGAGAGAGAGAGAGAGAGAGAGAGAGAGAACTGCAGGCTGTGAAGTGGATGGAAAAACTAGGTACCTCCCCCGACCTATGTGTCAGGCTCACCTCCCACATAGTGATGGCTGCCCTTTCCGTGTCCTCTTCATGGGATGACGCTGGTGGAATAAGCCCACCCATAGATGACCACATGCCAGTGATGAGTGGGCTGCCAGTAATGCGAACTGCCTCCCATGCCACAATGGATGGCAGATAAGAACGGGCGTGGTCTCTTTAGTCTGTATTGTGCTATGTGCCCTACTCTGTTGGGAGGTTAAGGTGCTATAACTGCATGTCCCTAGCAATATATCAAGGAGAACTTGAACCCACCTTCTATCAAAACAAACAAACAAACAAAAACAAAAACAAAGACACAAAGACCTTGGATGAAATGCTTGCCAACCATATGCAAGGTGCTATGTGAGGCAGAATCCTTTTAAAGGAAAATGGAATAAAACGTAAAGTTTTCATTTGTGTTGTAAATGTAAAAATAAAATTATCAACTCCTATGTTTCAAAAGCAATCAACATTCTGTCATTATAAAAAAACTTGATAAGTTAGTCACAGAAGAGATGGATTTCAGGAGTATAAAAGCCGTTTATAAGCCAGCAGGTAACACACTGCATGAAAAGCAACTTGTGTCCATACTATTGTCTGGAAACAAGCTGAAGATAGTGTTAGAGGTTCTAAACTGATATGTTAGTCAGGGTTCTCTAAAGAAACAGCACACGCACACACACACACACACACACACACACACACACACACGGTATAAATATGACATATATGTGTTCTCTAAAGGAACAGAACTTGTGTGTGTGTGTGTGTGAGAGTGTGTGTGTGTGTGTGTGTGTGTGTGTGTGGTTTATTAGAAGGGATTACAGGCTATGGTCCAGCTGGTCCAACGATGGCTATCTACCAATGGAAGTCTAAGAATCCCAGAGCAGTTCAATCTACAAGGTTGGGTGGGTGTCTCAGGTGGTCTTCAGTATACACTGGAATCCTGAGGATGTTGGCTCTAATGCCACTGAAGAAATACACTTTCCAGCAAGAATGAGAGCAAGCAGGCAAAAAGCAAGCTTCCTTCTTCCATGTCCTTTAAGTAGCCACTAGAAGCCATGGCCCATACTGAAGGTGTATCATCTAATCGCAAAATATTTAGATTAAAACAAACTGAGTCTTTTCCACTTCAAAGGATTTAATTAAGAGCATTCCCTCTTGGGTACACCCAGCCGCTTGGGTTTTTGTTAATTGTATATGTGGTTAATTTGACAACCAAGACTATCCATCACACAGAGCAATTAAACAAAAGAGAAAGATAGAGGACATTCATTGATGGAAGAGGACAAATGGTCACAGTGCAGACTGTGTGAGCTTAGGTACAGAGTCCAGGCACCAAACTTGCAGGATAGAATTAATGTAGAAAAGTCATTGGCACTGTTACACTCCATCAGCAAAGCACCTGGACAGAATCAGCAAATAGCCTCATTCACAACACAGACAAAACCAATGCAATACAATTTCTGGGATTAAGCTGAACCAGAAGTTTAAAAAAAAAAAGATCTGGGTTTGAACAGTACCTAGAGCACTGACTCTACACCCACTCCTACAACACCCAGAGGAAGCTTGACCATCTACCCCACCACCTGGGGCTACTAACTGGCACCCTCACAGGAACCAATAAAAACAAACCCCTGCACAGCCAGAGGCACTGGATCATTCTGGCTTAAACCTGTTCCCTGTGCAGACCCAGGGCTTGGGCTCCCCACCTACTCCTGCAACACCCAGAGAAAACTTGACTCCCAGATGCTTCGATACAACAGGATCTCAGGAGCTTGGCCACACTAGGATTTCAGGATCCCAGAGGCAGCTTTACCAAGATCACAGGATCCCAGAATCACAGGATCCCACAGACAACCAGGATCACAGGAGGAGCAGGGTCCAGTCAGAGACAGTGAGAGCAGTTAGCATTAGAGATAACCAGATAGCCAGAGGCAAGCACAAAAACACAAGCAACTGCAACCAATGGTACTTGACAACATCAGAACCCAGTTCTCACACCAAGCCCTGTATACCCTAACAGACCTAAAAAGCAAAAGTCAGATCTGAACTCCCATCTCATGAATATGATAGAGGAATTTAAGAAGGACATGAATAACTCAAAGAAATACAAAAATTCCTAGGCAAGCTGGTTAGCAAGGTTAGCAAAAGTGACAAGGTTGGAGTTCAATGACAGATTTGGCACCAAGAAATAAGGTGGACAGCACAGAGGAAAACGCTAGTCATCAATCTCTGGCTTCCACAAGTGTGCACACATACATGCACACGCACACATATCATGCATCTGAACCCATATATGGTATCATCATGCAAATATGCTACACATAATATACACATGTAAACACACATACATACACACACACACACACACACACACACACACACAAATGCTCACACACAAATAGGTAACACAAAAGGCAAAGTGGATATTAGCCAAAAAGAAGCTCAGAATACCTACGACATAACTCACAGACCTTAAGAAACTCAAGAAGAAGGAAGATCACACCAAAGTGTGGGTGATACAGTACTGTTTAGGAGGAGGAAGAGAATAATCTCTGGGAAGTAGAGGGAGAGAGGGACCTGAGAAGGAGAGAGGAGGGGGAGGGAAAGGGGGCGGTTCAGATATGGGAGGAGATGGGGGAGAAGTCCAGAGGATCAGGAATGAAAGGTAGGCGTGTAGCAGTGGGGGAGGGGAACAGAGGGTAGCCACTAGAAAGTCCCAGATGCCAGGGACCCAAGAGGTTCCCAGGAACCAACAGGGATGACTTTAGCCAAAATATCCAAGCGGAGAGAGAACCTGTAGAGACCATATTCAGTGGATAGGCATGGCCCCTATTTGAGGGATGGGACCACCTACCCACCTCAAAAATATTAATTCAGAATTCCTCCTGTCAAAAGGAAATGCAGGGACAAAGAATGGAGCAGAAACTGAAGGAAAGGCCATCCAGAAACTGCCCCATCTAGGGATCTATCCCATCTGCAGGCACCAAACCCAGACACTATTGCTGGTGCTAAGGAGTACTTACTGACAGGAGCCCAATATAGCTGTCCCCTGAGAGGCTCTGCCAGAGCCGGATCAGTACCGATGCAGATATACACAGCCAAACATTGAACTGAGCATGAGGACCCCAATGGGGAAGTTAGGGCAAGGACTGTAGGAGCTGAAAGGGTTTGCAAACTTATAGGAAGAATAACCAACCAGACCCCCCCCCCAAGCTCCCAGAACTAAACCACCAACAAAAGAGTACACAGAGGATATCCATGGCTCCAGCTGGATGTATAGCAGAGGATACCTTAACTGGCATCAATGGGAGTGGAGCCCCTTGGTCCTGTGGAAGCTTGATGACCCAGGATAGGGGAGCGCTATGGTGCTGAGGCAGCAGTAGGTGGGGGGGTAGGTCAGCACCTTCATAGAGGCAGGGGTTGGGAGGAAGAGGGGATAGGAGCTTGTGTTGGGGAATCTGGGAAAGGGCGATAACATCTGAAATGTAAATAAATAAAATAACCAAATTTAATTTTTTAAATCCTATGATAAAAATTATAAAAAACACCCATAGAAGAAATTTAAGAGGACACAACAAAAGTAAAAAGACACCTTAGGCTCCTGTGTTGGAAGAATCAATATTATTTAAATGTCCATACTGTGAGAAGTGATCTATGATTAAATGTAATCACCAAGGGCATTCTTCACAGGAGCAGAAAAAAAAAAAAAAAAAAAAGCAACCCTCTAGAGTATATGGACCAAAAATATCAAGGCCATACTGAGCAAACAGAATAGAGCTGCTGAAATTATACTTGACTTCAAGTTATACTAGAAAAGAGAAGTAATCAAAATAGCATGGCACTGGATAGAGACAAATGAATCAGTGGAACAGGCTGGAAACTAGCCATAAACATCCACATTTATAGTCCTGACTTGTCAAAAGTACTAAGAATGAGAACTGGAGAAATGCAAGCTTCTCAATAATGGGTATATTGGGGAAACAGTATTACCATAGATAGTAGAAAGAAAGGGACTTTATTGCCTACCAAATAGAAAAGTCTTCTCAGAATGGACTAAAGCAGTGGTTCTCACCCTGTGAGCCATGACCCCTTTGGCAAACTTCTATCTCCAGAAATATTTACATTGCAATTCATAACAGTAGCAGAATTGTAGTCATAACATGGCAACAAAAATAAGTTTGTGGTCGGTGTCGCCACAACATGAGGTACTATATTAAAGGGTCACACCATCGGGAATGTTGAGAACCACTGGGCTAAAGAGTTACATGTAAGAACTGAAACTGTAAAATTACCTGAAACAACCATAGGCCAACAGAATGGGAAAAGATCCTTTGGCATAAAATTCCCAAATCACAGGAAACAGGGGGAAATGTGTCAGTGAGAGCACACCACATGCAACGCCCTAGAGCAGCCCAAGTGATGGTGAAGAAGCAGCCTACAAAGTGGGAAAAAAACGATCAATGGCGTGCACAGCAAGCAAATCATTGGAAAGTGGGCACTACACATAAATGATTTTTTAAAGGTCTGCAAAACAGCTAACAGGTGTGTGCCAAATATTCACTATCGCTCATTGTGAAGGAAATGCTAATCAAACTTTACGGAAACATCACCTCACTATAGTCATGAGTATTATGGAGCTGACAACAAGGGCTAGTAAGTGTGTGGAGGGAAGAAAACCCAGACACACTGTTGAGGTAACTGTAAGTTGGTACCGCTGTCTGGAGACTGTAAAAAAATATATCAAGCTAGACGTAACCCAGGTATTCCATTCTTTTGTACATATCCAAACAACATGTCATCAAGTTGAAGGGACACAGTACTCTTACGTTCATTACAACAGTGCTTATAACAGCTGAAGAGCAGACTCAGCCTAATGTCTGTCACCTGATGAGTGGATAAAGAAAACCTGAGACAAATTCGTAATGGAATGCTAGTCAGCCAGAAAAGGCTGAAATTCTGTTCTGCGTAATAACTCGAGTGATGCTAGATCATTATGTTCAGTAACATAGGACAAGCACCAAGGGGCAAGCGGTGTGCACTATCACGCACACACAGAGGTAGAGAGGACGACTTCATAGAAGGTGCCAGAAGGAAGGTGTTCGGAAGAGGCCAAGGGGAGTAGCGAGAGAAGGGGATGGGGAAATGTTTGGCAGTGGATGCTACGTTATAGTCACGTGGGACTAAGGAGGCCTGCAGGGCTCCAGGTAAAAACAATGTGCTGCACTATGAAAACGGATCAAGCCCAGAACTTTTAAAATCTTCACATAAAGAATGTCAGGTATTTGAAGATACAGATACATGGGACAATGCATACATTACTAAACATCTCATAATATCCATAAATATGCATGATTTATGTGTTTGTGTATCAGTTTATAATGAATTTAACTTTTTACAATTGCTTTGTAATTATATGTTTATTGAAAATATCTTTCCATAGAATACATTCTGATCTTGATCTCCCCTCCCTCATCTCCCCCCAGAGCCTCCCCACCTCCCCACCCGCCCAACTCCACAACACCTTTTATTGTTGGTTTTATTTATGAAAATGAACAGGCAAATAAAAAAACAAATCGGACCAGAATAAGTGGGGGTGAGGAGTACCACAAGGAACACAAAATAAGACACAAAACCCTTAAAAAACCAAAATCAATATACAAGCAAAAAAAAAAAAAATACCCAAATGAACAAACAAAAACCAGTGAAGTAAAAATGCCTAAACAAAGCAATATGAGAAAAAAAAAACTCCTAAAAAATGACACTGAGTTTGTTTTGCATTGGCCATCTACTGCTACTGCTGGGCAAGGGACCTGACCTTAGTTGTGATTTTAATACCCAGTAACCAATAGAGAAAACTAAATTTACCTTTGCAAGCAAGTGTCATTTGGAGATAGCTTCATCCCTTTTGGCTCTTACAGTCTTTCTGCCTCCTCTTCTACAGAGTTCCCTGAACCCTGGGGGAAGGGTTTGATGAAGTCATCCCATGTAGGACTGAATGCTCCAAGGTCTCTCACTCTCTGCACATTATCCAATTGAAGACCTTCATATTTGTTCCTTTCTACTGTAAGAGGAAGATGGCTGAGCAGACACTGATCTATGAGTATAGCAATATGTCATGAGGAGTCATGTTATTGTTATGTTCCTTTACCAAAACAATAGTAGTTGATTTTCCTCTAGGCTAATAGCCCATCTAATCTCAGGCCACCTGTTCTTGGCCACCTGAACAATGACAGGCATGGGTTCCATCTCATGGAATGGGCCTTAAATCTGATCAGATAGTGGTTGGTTGCTCACACAATGCTTGTTCTGCTAGTGTACTGGTGGATCACACAGGCAGACCACCATTGTAGCTGGGTGGGTGGCTGGGTTATGTTTGCCTCTCTCCTCTGGTGGTGTGCAGAATAATTTCTAGCACACAAACACTGGTCAGTAGGGTGAAAGCTCTTGATAGGTGCCAGCTCAACTTCCTCATGTGCAATGAGATATGTAAGTGTTGTCTTTGGCAATAGGGCCTTAATATCAGTTTATGGACAACAACAAACAGGCTTTGAAATATTTGAACTGTTTAAGGGTTTCCATGGGACCCCTTTTGCCAACAACTCAAGTGAATTTGATATAACCCACCCTAAGCACTAGAAAATTTACTTGATAGTGAAAGATGTCTAGTTGAGACTTTGTCTCCCTATTACTTGGCAACTCTATTTAGCCTCTCATGTATGCACATATTTTAAGAAGCTTCTATTATAGTAGGTTTCCATATGACCCCTCAAATGGTCCACAGTGTTAGTTGTCCCTCCCTGTATTTACCACTGTACCCCACCTCTCCTCTTGCTTGCTACTTTTTATACCCCCATTCCAATCTCTCCCATCCCCCAACTCCAAAAACTATATATTCAGCCTCCCCTTCTTTGGGAGATTCTTCCCTCCCTTCTAGTCCCTTACTCTATACCTAATCACTGTGGTTAAACGAATTGTGGCATGCTACTACAAGCTAGAAAAAAAAAAAAACATCAAAATAGAATTTTAAAAAAGAGAAAAAGCTACACATGTAGTATTAGTAAAGACTAGTGTTATTTTTCTCACTCTAACACATGAGATGCCTTGGTTTATTGATTGATATGTAAGTATACATAATATATTTTATCTACATATTACATATGTAGACATATACATGAATAGAAAACGAAGGACATTTGTAAAGCTATCTACTAATGTTCTTATTAAAGGTTAGTAGTAGTTACTCTAAGGGTCTGGAGATATGGCTCAGAGGGTGAAAGCATTTCCTTTGCAATACCTGATGGGAGTTCGGATTCCAGCATCCAGTGACAAAGCAGGCACTCCGTACACATCTGTGATGCCGGCTCCAAGAAGGAGCACTGGGACTTGCTGGGGAAAAATAGAAAGGCTACAGTTCAGGGACAGACCCAAACAAAGAAATGGGACGGGAATGATAGAGGACATGCAGTGTCCCCTTCTGGCCTTTGCACATGTGCAGGCATGCACAGTGCATGCATGTATACTCACACAGAAACACAGGCATGCATATACAGACAGACACACAAACACACTCACCAAACAAACAAGTACATTTTAAAGAACAAGTTGTCTTGAAAAAGTGGTGTTAGAAACTTTGGTTTGCTATTGTTTACAGGGATGCATCAGCCAAATAACGGCGAAGCAGAAATAAATTTCCATTTAGAAAAAAAAAAATGGTACATTTAGATGAGTAATAATCATCAAAATCCCAAGTAGAATTTTTAGAAGGAAAAAGGACACTTAAAATAGGGAAGAAAATAAATCATGATCTTCAAAACTCATTAAATGGAAGTTGCTGCACACATTCCCACAATTCCCATAATAACTAAATCATCTCTGTGCATTTCAGAGAACATGATAAACTACAGCTGACAGTGACCTCAGCACCTGAGCTCAGAGAGATGGGATTTAGACCTGCACAGTATAAAATCACACTCATGCCTAAGACATGAGTCTAATTATCTTTCCTATTGAGATCTCTATGAATGTTCCTATAATTTTTTATTGGATTAATGCAGCTCAGGCCACTTTCGTTTTAAAATATGTTTAACAAATCATATAAGTTAGGCAGTGTATTAGTCGGAGTTCTCTAGAGTCACAGAACGTATGGACCGTCTCTATATATTAAGGGAATTTATTGAAATGATTTTCAGTCTGTAGTCCAACTAACCCAACAATGGGCAGCTGTGAATGGGAAGTCTAAATCTAGTAGTTGCTCGGTCCCATGAGGCTGGTTGTTTCAGCTGGTCTTCTGTAAGCTGCAATCCTGAAGAAGTAGCTCCAGTAAACATTCTGTCAAGTAGGTACAAGCAGTCAAAGAAGAGAGAGCCCTCGATCTTCCAAAGTCCTTGTGCAGGCTTCCGGCAGATGACTCGTCCCAGATTAAAAGTATGGAATGCCTGGATTTGGACCTTGCTTTGTCCCAGGCTGGCCTTGAACTCAGAGATCTTCTTGCCTTAGTCTTCTAGGATTAAAGGTGTGCACTACCTTGCCTGGGTCTAAGCATTCCATAGCCACTACACCTCAAGATTTCCACGTCAAGATCTGGATCACAGGTGTGCCCTACATTTCTGGATTGTAGCCCATTCCAGATATAGTCAAGTTGACAATAGGAAGAGCCATCACAAGCAATTTGTTCAATTTTATAGGGAGAAGTGATCATTACGGGTGCGACCCCACATCTAGGACAGGAGAGTCAAGGCTCAAACATCCCTGGTGCCATTTTTACCCAGTCACATTATCCTCTTTAGCCTCTGAAGTTCACAGCACCATTGAAGAGACTATGAGTTGTAAGAAGAAATAATCTCAAAGTCAAACAGACAAGAAGGAGGAGGAAGAGAAAGAAGAAGAGAGAAAGGGGCAAGGAAAGGGGAAGGGGAGGAAGAGAAAGAAAGAAGGAAAAAAGAAACAATACTAATAAAACACACTATAAGTAAAAAAAAGAACATTTTGTAGAGTCTTTGCATTTTTCTGAAATTATAATCATAAAGTAACCATTGTAGTAAAATTCTACCTTTAGAGGTTGCTTAATCAGAAATGAGTGGCTAAGCTGTTTGAACATATCTAAGGCAGAAAAAGTTAATACAATACATATTATTTATTTATTTATTTATTTATTTATTTATTTATTTATTTATTTATTGACTATTGCCTATTTCATTTACATTTCAAATGTTGTGCCCCTTCCTGGTGTCACCTCTACAAACCCCTCATCCTATCCTCCCTCCCCTTTGCCCCACCCATCCATCAACAATTCTGGGTTAAATTTTTTGAGATGGTGGGTGACCCAACCCTCAACTTGGGGCCATGCCTGTCTTATGGAGGTGGTCTCTACAGGTTCTATCTTCCCTTTATTGGGTATTTTGGGTAATGTCATCCCCACTGGGTCCTGGAAACCTCTTGCTTCCCTGGCATCTGGGACTTTTTAGTGGCTGACCCCAGTTCCCCCTCCCCCAGTGCTACATATTTCTGTTCAATTTCCTGACACTGTACTCCTCTCCTTTTAACGCATCCAAAATTAGACAAAACAATTTAGACAATATATCAAATCAACGTTAAATAAATGACTTGGATGGAAAACTGCTGAGTCGCTTTAGCTCCAAGGCATCTGTCTGCTAATCTAGTAGAAACAGATCTGCTTGTGCCATCAAGGAACATGGAAAAACAAAACTTAAAAGATGAATGAGCATAGGAAGAACAACAATATCAACCAATCAGACCCCCCCCCCCCCAGAACTCCCAGGGACTAAACTACCGACCGAAGAGTACACATGGGGAACCCATGGCTCCATCCACATATGCAGCAGAAGATGGCATTGTCTGGCATCAATGGGGGGTAGAAGCCCCACTTCATGAAGGCTCATTTCCCCAGTGTGGGGGATTGCCAGGGTGTTGAGGTGAGGGTGGGCAGGTGAGAGGGGGAGCATTATTATAGAAACAGAAGGAAGGGGGAGTGGGGGAGGGAGGAACAGGGAAAGGGGATAATATTTGAAATATAAATACATAAACTATCCAATACAAAGAAAAACTTAAAGCTGAGCGAAGGTTGTATGAGAAGCCTTTGCCTAACTACTAACCTAGCCCTCACCAGGGAGAAGATAAGCTACATCCACTCACCTCCTCACACCATGGTGGCATTCAGAAGAGGCAGCTTATGACTCAGCAGAGCAGAAGAAAGGAAAACTCTGTGACAGAAGAAAGAAAAAAACTGTGACTCATGGGTAGGAAATTGCAAGGATTCGTGTCATTGACTGTGACACACTCAAGTGATCAAAAACTGTAACATCAACTTAAAATAGCTGTTTAGTAATAAGGAATGCATGTGGTGTGTACGTATGTATTTGTGCATGCTCTCTCTCTTTTTCACAACACACATACACACACACAGTTGTTAGTACTGAGAATTTTAAGGTGAACAAAAGCACTCAAAAAAAAACCCAATAAAAATAATATATATATTAGACATTTTAATAATTAGAAATATATTACTAAAAACTGTAATTTAAAGAAATAAAATACAAATTTGATCACCCTTCATTCCTTTCTATAAAGACCTATTGAAAAGGTCATATAGAAATTTACTATTGTAGAAACTAACTAAAATATACATGTATGTAGGAGGATTTTAAATAAAATTATCATATAATAGGGGAAACAAAACCCAAACTCAACATCATGTGGTACCAAATAAAGCCCTCAGTACCAGGAACAGGTTACATCTTCTTCCATTGTTGTCTGATAGAGTTCCACGTGCACCCCAAACCTTACAAGCAACTACCAGTACTATTGCTTGCCTTCCACAAGTTGATTATAAAATCACACTGCCGAAAATACCACGTGTTTGTGTCATAGAACATGGAGAAAGCTAGCTAGCATCCAGCCAGAAACGTCACCTCTACTGACAAGGTTCACAGCACTTAAAAGTACTAAAGAGAAGGAAATTAATCACCTGTTATCAACCCTGTGAGTTACAAGTCTGACAGGCCTGCAAGGTGTGCCCACTGATGCATAAATGTTATGGGAGTAATCAACCACTTTTTACAAATTGGATTTAAGGCCCACTCCACAAGACAGAACCCACACCTGACACCGTCAATGAGGCCAAGAGCCTGAAGCTATATAGCTTATGGGCTCCAGGAGAAAACATACTTGTATTATTCTGCTATATGAACTCCTAATGACAGATTACTATGCCCATAGACCACACTGCTCAACCCTCATCAGAGAAGCTGCTCCTTGCTATAGATGGAAATGCACACAGAAAATCACACTGGACAATGTGTAGAGAATAAGAAACCTTGGAATTCTCAATCCTAAATGGGATGTATCATCTCCTCTCCTCATCCCTCTCCTCAAGGCTCAGAGACCTGTATGGAAGAGGGGGTGGAAAGACTATAAGAGCCAGAGAGGATGGTCAAAGGAAACACCATTTTCCAAACACAACAGGGCAGATGCACACATAAACTCAGAGACAGAGACAACATGCATTTGAGCAAAGTGAGAAACGTGAGCCTACAAGACCTTCCCAAGCTCAAGGCAGATGAAAGCCCTGCATGGAGGAGGGAAAGGAGTGCGAAGACTCACCCACAAAGAAACCATTTGCAGTCGATAGCTGCTGGGAGAGGGAAAATCAGTTTCCTTCATGGAGCGACCCTGGGTAGATCAATAAGACCCCAGGACAGGAGCAGTCAAGGAACATGAACTGGACTCCAGATTCTGGTTAATAATGTTTTCTCATTTTGTTTGCCTAAGAAAGAGAGAGAGCATGAAGTTGGATAGGTAGGTAGGTAGGGAGAAATCTGGGAGGAGCTGAGGAAGGGGAAAGAGGAAGACCAAACGTTATGGTATGAAAAGCTCAAAGAACAAGTAGGAATTTTTATTCTTATTTCTACACACACACACACACACACACACACACACACACACACACACACACACACACAAATGAATACAAAAAAAACAATGGAAAACTATATAAAATGTTATTATTTTGAAACAAGATTCAACTGTGTTTCCATAAATTAAAAACAAAACCAAACACTTTAAACATAAATTAGATTGGGCAGCCGAATAGATAGAAGAATAAAGGAAGAGAGTAAACATGACTTTATCCAGAACACAGATGAAACACCTGAAAAAGTCAAGGAGGGGACTGATGTGGAGAGACAGCCTAAGACACATTTTTAAATATTTAAAATATTAAAAGTGATCAGGGGACAAAGGCAATATTCAGAACATTAAGAAACAATTTTTTGTAATTGTTGAAAGATTGTCCACAGATTTAAAAGTTAAGTGAAACTGATGAAAGAAATTTAAAAGAATCCTAACCTGGATATAGCACAACAAAACTACCTAAAAATAAAGTCAAGCAAAGCTAGAAAGCAGATCTACTTTCTAAATGGGCGGTCACAGAGGTAGAAGGATCACTGGTGCCTCGGTTGCTGGGAAAACAATAGCAGATTCATGTACTCATTTACCTAGTATGAAGAACCGCCTGCCTAGAATTTTAAATGCCCCCTCTGGTCTGAGTCTTTCAGCAACAGGAGTGAAATAAAGACAGTTTTAGATAACCAAGAAACAAGACTGCCCACAAAATGGAGTTCTATACTAGGGACCTTGGACAACAGATAGCCATCTCTTTAGGAAAGACAATGAATGAAGAGCCAAGAATGTGGGGGAGGGGGGAGGAGGGACAACTAAGATGCATCCTCTCTCTTCAAAATTTAAAAATAATCACATTTTAATTGCACATAAAGACAGAGGAATTTCAAATCTTTTCCTCAGCCAGGATAGAGATGGAAATGATGCCACTCAAGTCCAGCTTTATGAACCATTGAGCTGATTGAGGTCACTTCATGAACCAATGAGCTTCTTGAGGTTCCACTCGGGGACAGGTGAGTCAAGCAGCCCCAGCTCCTTCTGAAACCACAACATGACCTGGCCATCTACAAATGTGTGGGTCAGGATTTATTGCTATCCTAGAGTACAGGCAGGTAGGGATGGAGCAAGAGGGAGGGAGTCCATGGAGTCTCAGACCATGTGAATGGGCCCAATCTTGCCAGGGTCTTCTGAGGGTAATCCCAGCTGTTCTGGCTTCAAGACAGAAGCAGACATGTCATTCAAGAGGACAGAGTCTTCGTCAATTATATTCTTAGATATATTTTCCTACTATTAATAACCTCAACCTTCAAGTCGTATGTTGAAATTATTGTTTTAATAAGAATCGATTGCAGAATACTATGCTAAACATCAGTGGTTTTAAAAATACATTATCATAGATTATGTTAGGAGTTCTCTAATAGGAAGGGCCTGGGACCCAATCTACATTGTTCTCTGTAAAACTTTAAATGCTTATACAAACGTTCTCTAAAATTCTTTTTTTTTTTTCAACTTACAAACTGAGAATAGGAGGACCAACCCACTATGGCTGTGAGGTTTAAGAGACAAGATAAGCGTTTCTTACAAGTAATGTTTCAAATCTTTAAATTCATTTTAAATGTATATAATCTCCAGTTCCAACTAAGTGCTAAGATTTATCCTTTTGTTTTAAATGTGGTCATTAAATAATGTATGCAGAACATTTCTAGTCCCATACGAAAGGATGGATCCATCCCTTGATTTTTCTTAAAGCACCCCATCTTCGTTTGTGGCAGCAATGTGTGGAATTGATGCCTTATCTCCCAGACCTTGGGGAGCTAAAGACATCCCTGTGGCATCAGCCTGGCCAGAGAAGAACACAGCCAGAACATAGTGCTCCCAGCTAGCTCACTGGCCCTTCTGACCAGCCACCTCCTTCCTGCATAGGAGGAAAGCACTGCTCCATGGGAGCAGGCAAGCACAGTCACATAAAAAGCTGAACACAGCTGTGCAGACACAGAAAGCCTGGGACCCGAAGAAAATGTGAGAGAGCTGTTTTCTTCAGTGTAGCCACTGGTAAGTTGTCCCGCATGCACTCATACTCAAGCACTCATACACTCACACACTCATACACTGGCACACTCACACACAGGAAGTAGAAATACTATTTGAGGAGGGAATTGGGGGAGGGATCAAGAGACAGAAACAGGGATGCCTATGGTCGAAATGCATTATATACATGTTCAAAATGTCATGATGAAATCTATTGTTGTATATAATCAATATACACTAATAGAAACCTAAGAAATAAGGAAAACCTGGGTCTTTACTGTTACCTAACTGCCATGTGGCTGAGCACTGTCTCCTCCAGGATCACTTCTGCTTCCATGGCAACCCTGCCTGCTAATCACTTCAGTTTAGCAGAATGATGTTGTATTGTTATAAACTTGGGATCCTGAAGAAGATCGGATCAACAAGAGACACTTTTCTTTCCAACAAGAGGTGGAAAGAGTTATGAAAAGATATACCATAAGGAAGCTACATCCCAGTGTCTACCACTGGCAGGTACCAGAAGCCTAAGAACCAGAAAATTCATGATGTCACTTCTAGCCTGGAAGCCAGCACCAACCAGCTTTGCAATAATCACTCAAAAGGTATTAACCCCACCAGCAGAGGGTTCACTGTGTATGCATGCTTCCATTTTCCAGGCCTATGTTTCTCTTACCAAAGGGTTGGCATCCTTAATCTACCCCTGATGATTTCCTTCTCTTCAGGGAAAAAGAGATTTAAGGAATGAATTGAGTCTAGAAGTAGAAAATAATATTATTTCATAGTGTTAAACCCAACATAGTTCCTGGGCCTTCAAGGACACTTGAGAAAATATATTTAATGAAATATTATCATCAAAGTACACAGGATACTAATCCCAAAGGCCTTAGTCAATACTCTGCTCCACCCATGAACCTGAGCGCCACCTTACAACTCCTTTCACACCTGGCTTACAGACAGTCGTGTATCATTCCCTAAAAATGCCCATCTCATCTCTGTCTACTAAGCTTCTGTATATGGAGAAAATAAATCACCCAAATTATATTTATCTCCATTTTATTTTTATTCTATGTTTCTCCACAAGCCCTATAATGCAGCTGCTATCCTGTAGATCAAAGAAGCACCAATGATCTATGATAATGTTCGACTTTGCTAGCTGGAAAACCACTCATATAGAGGTTTGGTTTAAAAATGCCATTCCTGTGAAGTACACAAGACCCTAACAGAATGATGACCCTTGAAAAGGAGGCTTTCCAGAAAATTCTCTAGAGTTTTCATCAGTTCATCAGATACCAGAGAGTTAGTAGCTACTCAAAGCATATTTTTATCAGGGACATCAGCAGCCCTAACACCCAGATGAGCATTTTTCCAAGCAAGACTTTAAATTCCAAGCACATTCATGTTACAAGACATTAAAAGCTTTGAACAGTCACTCTATGAATTACAGTCGTGTCCTGCTTGGGAAGCCAGGGAGTAATTCTTTGCACATCAAAAGATTTCGCATACAAATTCTTCATCTCTCTCAATGTTAATGCTAGCCTTGGATGATCCTTCTTCAAAGACTAGTATAATGTCTTTTTAAATGACCTTTTCTTGCCTTGCACAACATTTGCAGACCACATATTCAGAACCTTTTCAAGACTCTGGGACGAATTTCTGGGCAGTGTTTTAGGTGATCTCTCTCTCTCTCTCTCTCTCTCTCTCTCTCTCTCTCTCTTTGTGTGTGTGTGTGTGTGTGTGTGTGTGTGTGTGTGTGTATGTGTGTCTCTCTTTCTCTCCCTCCTTCCCTCCCTCCCTCTTCCCTCCTTCCCTCCCCCATTCACCCCTAGGGAGACATGATACACATATTTTCAAAAGTCCCCCAAAGTGTCTCAGAAACACAACAAAATTCCTAGAGAGCGGAGAGGTTCCAATTTCTTTCAGTTCACATGCACAGGGTCTGAATTATTTATGTTTTGCCCAGAAAGTAGCCCACTCAGTGGGACCTCCCCTTTTATTTTCTATCTTTCTGGTAAACAACATCACCAGTAGCCCAACTACTCAGCAGCAGCAAGAGATCCCACGGTGCTCACTTGCTTGGAAAAAGTCTCAACCTTTCACTCTGCCTGTCTCCTGTACCCATCAGCTACCTCAACACCTACCTGCAAAAGTCCATCCAAGCGAGATAAAGTGCTTCCAAGTAGATTATATATATAACATTTCTAAAGCTAAAATGTTCACAGATTCAGTGTGTCTGGTAATAGCTAACCCCCTCATACATGGCAAACTCGATGTATCATCAAAATCTGGAAGGGACACAGGCATTCTACATCTGACACACTCTTCAAACCTCTCATGACATCACTGAATTGGGTAGGACATTTTGGGTACGCAGGCATTCAGACCATGGCATCCTCCATGTGTCTGTGTATCTCTGTGTTTCCTCCTCCTGTCTGCTGCCCACCACCTACCTCTCTGTAACTATGCATTTATCCATCTCTGCTGCTCTCTCTTTGTATCTGTCTTTGTGTCCTTCTGTATCTCCTCCTCTCTGCCATGTCTATGTTTTGCTCTAGATGTTATGTAAGGATATTAAAAATTTCCCTAAAATTTATGTATTGAAGCTTCAGTCCCCAATGCAGTATTTTAAGATGAAGCCCAGGGTAAGATATTAGGTCCAGGGGGTCTGGCTTAATCAGTGATTCACCCACTGATGAATTCATAATTTGCTAACATTGCTGGAGGTATTGGAAGCAGTAAAGCCTAGTTGTGGGAAGTAGCTCACTAGGGGTGTGCTGAGGAAGAGGATGCCTGGTCCCCAGTCCCTCTGTCAAGTCTGTACCACCTGGCCACCACCCCGACAATTACTTTGCTTGACCACAGCTGTCCTCTGTGACTCTTTCACGTATCATACAGAAGCCCAGAAGCAGCTGGACATAGTGACCATCGAATAAAATCTCTAAAATAGTGAGAGAAACTCTTTCTCCCTTAAATTGTTGTCGTAGGGATTCTAGTACAGGAGTAAAAGGTAACAACACACTGCCCTCCCTCTGCCCCCCTCCCAGTGCACCCTCCCCTCTCAATCATTACTGTTTCACCTTGATTAGCCCCATGGGTTGTTCTACATCTCATACTGTACAATGAAAACTTCTATCTGAAAAAAATAATTTCTATGCAGAGACATTAAAAATCTTATTAGAAATAAAATTCTGTCAGGTAGTAATAGCACACATATTTACTTCCAGCACTTAATGGGGAGAGGGGGGACAGAGGCAGGTGGATCTCTGTGAGTTTAAGGCCAATCTGTTCTACAGAGTGAGTTCCAGAACAGCAAGGGCTACACAGTGAAATCTGTCTTGAAAAAAACAAATAAAATAAAACAATAAAATTCCACTGCAAACACAAATCTATGCCTCACTACCATTTACGTCTAAGAGTTCACATGAGAAACGCCAACATGTAGTGAATGCTCCATCTCATTTCTTAGACAAGAGAGTCAGAATATCAGACAGTGATGTTCCAATCTATAGGCACACAGTTATCACTAGGTAGATGTGAACTTAATCATGCATTTTATGCTTAGTGACTGTTATTTCAAAGTTCATTTAATTCAAGATTTGTACATATAAAATGGATAGTTTTCCACAATGGGTACTACTTGAGTTCTAGAAATTTCCGGCATGTAAACATTTTTCAGAAGGAGAGACTATAGTCTCTAACAACATTTCCTAAAGGAGCCGGGGTAATGGTGCATACACAAACCCCACCCACTCAGGAGGCTGAGACAGAAGCCCCAGGTTAGCCAGATAAAATGCTACTTCAACACAAAAATGCAAAAATATAGATAAATAAATAAATAATTCCAAGAGAACCCTTTCCCTATACACATACTCACTTCAAAATAAATAAAGGCTACAGATGTCTGTAAATCCAAGGCCAGCCTGGTCTATATAGTGAGTTCTAGGCCATGCTATCCAGAAATACATAGTGAAACCTTGCCTCAAAATTAATAGTAATAATACAAAAAATAGACAATGATAATAATAATTTTAAAATTAATTTCTGATATAATGGCCATCTTCAAGAAAGTATTGGTTTATTGAAAACATTTTCCTGATAGTCAACGTGCATGCTATCAGCTAAGGGATGCTAACACACCCAACATCCTACAGAAGTTGACACAGCATCTCTCAATTGCTGTTTTGGAGGCTGGAGTTGCCCCCTCAGGGAGCTATTGCATTTGGCACTACCATTACTTTCCATCATCTCTGACACTGGAGAAGTGATTCTGATGCCATTAAAAGCAGGCTCACCTCTCTGCTCTCACCTTCCTGAGTTTTTGCACATTTCCCTCATCACTTCTTGAAACAGCTGCTCACAGGAGAGCATAACGTCATGATACATTTAGTGAGTAGTTCATTCTGTCTCTACAATGAGTCCACAGAGAAGCTGTGCTGGAAAAGGGGGGATTGCAGATGTCTTCTGTCTTGCTTCTCAATCCAGGAATTTGTAAATCTGCCTTCAATAGCTCACCAAACACAGAAACTACTTATTCAAAGATGGCCATCTGAATGCAGATGTTTGACTTTAAACATAATTATCATTTCACTTCTAAAGCATTTTTAGAAGAAATAACTACTTAGAAAAATGAGTGTGTGCATTAAAAAGAACTAAAAGCTAAAACAGGTGTCCCTGCAGACGTGTTGACTTCAGAGGTCAAGGCTGGATTCCATTTCTAAGCTCCACTGTGCCCGAACTGGAGCACCTTAAACAGGACTTCAAGTTTCCCCAAACTGTGCTGCCAAACTTCATTCCCACCATATTATCCCTCAGTTTCTGAGCAGCTGGTCCATCCCCCTTTTCCCTTGAATTAGATACTCTGGTGGCCCTCTGTACACTCGCTACTGTGACAAACTTCACTGATGTCACTGTAGTCTCAAACTTGAGATCACATCTTTATATATCCTATCCCTCTGAGTGTGTGCCTCCCACAAATAAATGTCACAAAATGTCACTCTTGTGGTTCTGTTGTGTATATAAACCCCTGCATTGCTAGGGGGTTCATCCTGCTTGCTTACTCTCTTCTCTCTCTCTCTCTCTCTCTCTCTCTCTCTCTCTCTCTCTCTCTCTCTCTCTCTCTCTCTCTCAGGACACAGGCCAGGGGAACACCTGCATTCAAAGGCTGATAGGATTCCTCACCCACACAAGGTAATGGAGATGCTCTGTTAATCTGCCCTTCGTTACACAGCAAAATAAATAAATAAATAATGTAACTCAGGCCATGTAGTCTTTCAAGAGTGCTCTTTTTCCTTTTTGGAAATCTCGCACCTTTGTGAAAAATCATGTCTAAATTCTGTCTATCATTTTGTCCCCTAAAAGCTGACAGTTTCCCCAAGGGCCTTTCTGGCAGTTAGATGGCTATCTTCTTAATGTCCCAGAGGTGGCTCTGGGACCTGGTGTCTCAGGGTCTCTCAGCATGCTGCCATGAAGATCACCAGAGGTTTACTTACCTACATTAGTAATCTCCTTTCTCTGCCTGAAACTTTTTTCTTAACCTTTCCTGGGCCCATCATGCCTCTGTCTCCCTCTAGTCTCTCCTGCTGTTCCCACAGGGAAGGTAAACTCTGAAACTCTCTGCACTTTAGTGGATGCTCTGGTGTTTGTTCTTTTTCTTTTGAACAGATGCAATCTTCCCAAGACAACTAAACCCCATAGTTACAAGCCATGGAGAAAATGTGAGCTTAGTACCCAACCACCCACGAGTCTGAATACACCTCTAATCACCATCTACACACCAGTGACAACAGCTGTGTGGCCCAGAGCTCATCAGACACCTGGCTGGTTCTGAAACACTCAGTGCTCAGAGATGCCAAAAGGTGGGCACACAGTCTTGGAAATCCAAATGTTATGGAAACTAAGAAATGCCGGTAGCTTTCCTGCAGCCTGCATCACACATCACGAAGCCTGTATCAATGCTACATCCAAGTTGTGCTATTGTAGTTTGGCTTTGCACAGTGTTAACAGTACTTAATACTTCTGAAAGGATCTATGTAGATTTCCATACAAGTTCCTGAGAATTTATAGATATCTCAAAGTAAATTTTAATTTAAAAGGGAATAGTGTCTCAAAGTTCTCCAAGATACAATGTTTAAAAAGAAAGTAAGTTTAGAACATTACACACACCGTGGCCCCAAACAGTACATTAATATCAACCACTTTCATAGGACCCTTCACACACATTCATACAGTTCATCCCCGTGATCAATGAACTATTATCTCCATCCTACATTGAAGGAAATCAGGTAGCTCAGATGAGGTCATTTAGCATATAGCAGAGTCAGGATTTGAACTTTGGCAGTGTGGTGCTGGGGCTCATGTTTTGAGTCACTAAGATGCGTATTTCTATATTATCAAAGTCTAAAATAAATTTTTACTTTTAAATAAGAGGAAATTGACCTTAAAAGATGCAGATTACTACAAGTGTCTTATCAAGCGATCTTTGCCTAGAGGGTCACGGCTCTTACCAAGGTAATGCAAATTTGCTCAAGTTCTTGGTACTAAAACAATGTCTCTAGAAAGAGTGTTCTAGCCTGCTCCACCACATGACTGCCCATTTCATTCCCATATGCAACACAACAAATAAAGTCCGAATCCCTTTATGGAAGAAAAATGTAGGTTAAAAACATTGAAAGGGGATATTTTTTTGCTTCGCATTAATTATTAACAATGAGAATGAATGCACGGCTCGTGCATTTAAGAGATACAACATGAAACAATTTAACAGTATAACCCATTGACTCCAAATGTAAAATCCTTTTTGGCACAGCTTTCCTTTAACATATTACAGTGCTCAGATTACTTCAGTGTACCCATTACCCATAAGACAATCCCCCAGGTCCCTTCTCGGGGTATATGCAGCCTTTCTAGAGGTTTGGCTGTGGCCCCTGTCTGAACTGCCTCCCTTCCCTAACTCTTAAGCCTCAGAGTGCATGCCAGGCAAGCCTTTGTCTATATGTGAATGATCTTTTTCCTCCAACATAACTGTACCCTTGATGTGAAAGTTTGATTCTTATTAGTCTCCCCCTCCCGGCCCTTAGGTAGTTTGTATTAATTAGCTGTTTCTGCCTAACAAGTTGTCACCTAAACTAGCATCTTCAAACAACATTTTTGTGTATAGTGTCAATGGGTCAGAAACCTCTGATTCTGAGGGTCACGGTCCTCATTTCACAGCACCTTACATGGTATAGAAAATCATTTTTGGGCTTCTAAGTCAACAATCTCACTTGAGTGGAGAAGATTCCACCCCCAATCCCACTCACATAGTCGTTGGCAGGACTACATTCCCTCCAGGCTGAAGGTTTGGCCGGAGCACTCAGTGCCCTGGAAACAGTTGGTTGGAAGTTCCAGTCAGCTGGGATCACCAAGCTGCCCACCACACTGGGCTAAATTTTTTTCAGAAGGAACAAACTTGAGAGAAGCATACACCAGGCCTCTCAAAGCCTTTCCTACAAACTCCTAGTCCAGACTTTGCCATATCTCACTCAAGAAGGCAAATCCCTGGGTCCAGCCTGCCAGAGCTGAAGAACGAGGGGATGTGTACCACTGCCAGAGGAAGGGCCATGTCGAGGACTAATGCCTCCGACCCACGGGCACTGTGTGTAAGTACAGTGCTTACAAAAGATGGAGCAGTGAGTGCAAAGACTAGCAACTGCAGGCTCCTCCTCCAGGACGCTGACAGTCCCAGACTGCTCTCCCACAGAGGCCCTCCCACCTGTGCCATACATAGTAAACACACTGAGGTTCCAGGCTGTTGGGTAGTTGATACAGCTTCATCCGAGGCATGCCCAGCACACCTAAACACAGATTTTCTGTACATGCATCGATGTGTCTGTCCTTTCTTCATTCTCTTGCAGCCCAAGTCAGGTTTTCAGAACCTCATGAGACAGGTTGTGTCTGTCACCAGTCTTCGCTCAAAAAAAAATAAATAAATAAAAAAATAAAAGAAAAGAAAGAAAGAAAAAGAAATTTCATAAGAGAAGGGAAACTAGGCCTTTGGGAAACTATTCTGGAAGCTTTTTAATATGCGGGGTTCCACAGCTTCCTAGGTGGAGAACACACTGCCATGTTAGCATCTTTATCTACATGTGCATAAGTGACTTGAAATCCTCTCTCTCTCAACAGATGCATGCTCGGAACTGAATGTTTTCAAGTTAAATGTTGGCCGTTCATTGTGCTGTGTGTTGAAGGGAAGCACGAAATAAAGAGACAAATCTGTCTTCATGAGACTGTAAAGCAGGCAGATAGAAAAGACCTTGACCAGCCCAACCAGAAGAAGTAAATTACAGCAAACAGCAAACAAGGGGGAAACTTAAAGATGCTGGGAGGCAAAGTGGTCAAAGACCTCTGCATTAGTCAGGATTCTCATCACTGAGACAGGACACCTGACAGGGACACCCTCGGAGAGAAAGGTTTATTTTGGCTCATAGCATCAGAGAAATCTCTGTGTGGTCCTGTTCCATTGATTCTGGGTACACAGTAAAGCAGAGTGTCACAGCAGGCAGAGCATGTGACAGGGGCTACTTATCTCATGGTGGACAGGAAATAAATTGAGCAGTAGGGATCTAGGAGTGCATAACAGTCAAAGGTATGACTCCTGTGACTCATGACTCCCTGATGCTGTACAGAGATGCTGTACAGAGATGTGAAATGTCTCCTACTGGTGCATGTTTGCAGTCTTAAATGTAAAATATCAACATATGCATGTATCTGAAAGTATCATTCCATCATCTATGGTGTAAGGAAAGTCACAGCTCTGATAAGTTCTGGATTAAGAAGCTGAATCTCTCAACCTTAAAGCAGCTGGCATTCGGTTGACCAACCTTGTGGTGGGGCTGCTCTGTGCACTGCGCGGTGCTCAGCAGCTCCCTTGGCCTCTTCACTACATACCAGTGGCAACTTCTAAGCTAAGAAAGTCATAAATGTTTTCAGTTCATTCCCTTTGGAAAGCAAAACCCTTCTGAGAACAAGAGCCCCAATAGCTCAGGTATGTGGTCTTGGGAAATTACTAACCTTGTTTGGCTTTCAGACACTGATTTATAAAATGGAGAAAGTGTCCTCAGCACATGTCTAAGAAAAGAAAGGGGGAACAACATGCTTTGGAATGTCAAAGTTCAATGCTCTGTGGCCTTGAAATACTCAGTGAAGCAGAGAGCATCCCTATGGAACTGAGCTCGGTGAGGTGAGAACTGGATCGCACGTTGTGCCGTGTGTTAGTATCTAGCTGGGTTAGTGGAGCAGGTTCCCAATCGATTTGGCCTTAAGGATGATGAAATACAGCCCATACTGTTCTCCTCACTGACACCACTAAACCTTTGGTACCTAGCATGAAATAAGTACTTAATGAACACTTAACAGTGTTATTTAATCCAGTGAGGTCACATTGAAGTGGGCCCCTTTGCTAATTCAAATGCCTTCAAGCTAACCAACTCTTATCAATCACTTGAAGTGACCCGAGCCATGAAGAAACAAGAGTGAACGGCAGCAGCAGCAGCTCTGCAGAGCATCCTAACTACAGCAGCACCTACCAGCCCTTGCTGCAGAGGATTCTAGCGGATAATGAGAGATGCAAACAGCCGGATATCAGAGGAGAAATTCACTGGGCTCTGTCAATCTTTTCCTCTCATTGATTCCCAGGAAAAGGTTTTTCTCAAGAATCCAATCTCATTAAAGTAAGCAACTACATAAGATGAAGTCATTCACTTGAGAACTCATGAAATGCATCCCCCACCTTCCTAACTGGACCAGTATAATGGACCTCACTGATGATTTTATCTTGAGCACCAGCTCCGAGACACTGGCTTCCAGGAGAACTGGAAAGGGTGCTCAAGTCACAACCAAACCCATAACTGATGTCTACCCCGGCATGCAAGGGCATAGTGGCTCATTTCCAGGTATTGAGTATAAATGATTTAGCCTCTTCCTGATATATTAAAGCTGCATTATAAATGTGCTCCATCCGCTCAGTTAAAAGACTGCACTACAGTTCTTCTTGGACTCATCCTGGACTTGTCTTCCTCTCACAGCCTCAAACTAGTGTCTCAGCAAATATTAGTGCAGTGGTTCTCACTTTGTGGGACATGATCCCTTTGGGGTTAAATGACCCTTTCACGGGGGTCACCTAAGACCATCAGAAAGCTCAGATGTTTACATTACTATTTATAACAGTAGCAAAATGAAGATATGAAGTACAAACAGAAATACTTTTATGGTTGCGAATCACCAGGACCTGAGGGTGGCAGCACTGGGAAGGTTGAGAGAACACTGGGTTAGTGACTCTGCCATGAGCAGCCATCTACATCCATGGTGACCACCCTGGGACAAGTCTCTTCTGTGTCTCCCTTTCTTCCCACCACAGTTCCCCAATTCCCCCTGAGTTGTTTGGGAGCCCTTTGTCTCATAGTCCCTGCCAATTGGCCATCACATTCAACTCTCCTTCAGCAAACAATCACATTCCACTTATTAGTCTTCTCCACAAGGCTTTTCCTGCCTGTTCATAGTTACAACTCCCACAGCTTCCCTTCCCTCAACCCCTTTTCCTTGACTTGCTGGCCCTCCATACACTTTTGTTATCTATTTGGTGAGTGGAGACTGTTTGGTTTTTTTTGCTACACAAGGGTGAGGGTTTCTAGCCCATTCACCCACCAGTGTACCACCAACATCCACAGCAGACCAGGCACATGATGGTAGCTTATTGGAGGAACAAAATGGTTAGAAGAATGATAGGGTTTTCGCTTAGTAATAGTTAGTAAAACTTGGAAGCATAGAAGCCTCTTTAACTCTGCACAAAATAAGTTGTATGGAAGTTCTTTGCTCCCTTCACTGAGGTGAGTTTCTCAAGGTGCACTGTCCAGGAGGAGGGGAGATGGATGAGGGCCTGGATCCTCAGCACTGCCGAGACAGGAGTATTCTTGGGGCTACCTTGTTGAACCAGTGAGCACCATGTTCAGCGAGACACCCTATCTCATAAAACAGGGTAGAGAGCAATTGAGAAAGACACCAATACTGACATCTGGCCTCTGTATATTAATGTATATATGTTTATATGCATCTACACACACCTGTACATGCAAACATATCATACATACACACAAAGGTACATGTACAATAGGAGTCATTAGTCACAGATGTCTATCTAGGAATAACTATGAGTTCTTTAAGATTGAAGTAGACTGCCCTCAGTAAATTGTAGCTGTATTTCAAGGACTCAATCAATAGTTACATATTCTGGCTACCACCATAATAGTCAGCAGAGGTATAAGAGTTATATAAATTCAGAAATTTCTACTGACCAGCAAACTAGAAAATCTGCTTTGACTACATCCCAGTCATTACTATACTTAGTATGCTAATTGGAGAGACCAGACAGATTTCTATTTTTAATTTTAGAGGGTCTGGGAATATGACTCAGTCAGTAACGTGTCTGCTGCACAAGCCTGCAGACTCAAGTTCAGATTCTCAGCACTGAGATAAAGACTGACCGTGATAGCCTGTGATCCTGGCTAGGGGTGGGTAGGGGGATGCTTTTTGGAGTTCTCAGTTAGCTACCTTACCCAGAGAGGAAAGGGGAGGTGAGGAAATCACATAATTATAATCTCGAGAGAAAAAAACAAAACCAAAAAAAAAAACAAAAAAAAACAAAAAAAAAAACAGCCATTTTCCAAACTCCACCACTGAACAGAATAAGTTGTTTACCTTGGCCCACAGGTCACTAGTAGCAGAGTGTGAATAGATACTATCTTCGTCAGGGTTACTGTCGCTATGACAAATGCCATGACCAGAGCAACCTAGGAAGGAAAGTGTTTATTTGGCTTAAGTTCCCACATTACAGTTCATCATCAAAGAAAGTCAAAACAGAAATTCAAGCAGGGCAGCAACCTGGAGGTAGGAGCTGATGCAGCGGTCATAGAGGAGAGCTGATTACTGGCTGGTTCTCATGGCTCTGCTCAACCTCGTTTCCCAGTGAACCCTAAATCACCAACCCAGGGATGGCACCACCCACAAGGGGACCATCTCCCATCAACCACTAATTAAGAAAATGCCCTACAGGGCTGCCTACAGCCCAATCTTATGGAGGCATTTTCTTAATTGAGGTTCCCTCCTCTCAGATGACTTTAGCTTATGTCAAGTTGACATAAAACCATCCAGCACAGAATCTATGAGGCACTGGTATGCAGCACAGCTCTTGCTTAATCACAAGGATCCAGGCACCATAACCCTGAATGGGTTGTTCTTTAAATGTATTTGGATGTTATCCAAGTCACAGCTAAAGAGCATGCAGAAAGATTGCATCGTGTGTGCTCACGGTTAAGCTACAATTAACACCTGAGAACGTAGACTGATGAGGAGGGTCTTCAGTCATCTCCTTTTAATGGTTTCCAGTTGAGATGATAAAATGGATCCAAGCTTCAACATGCAGATATGGAAAAGGAACTCAAGCTGGAGAACACATTCTGGTCTCTGAAGTCAGAATCTTGGCTCACTGACCATGTGTAATTGTTAACTTTTACTTCCCATAATGAATAACTGATAGAGGAAAAAATGGGTTCTTCTCTCTCCAAGAGTGGGCAGCACTGCCTTTGCTCCTTGCTACTGATGCTTTTATCCTGTTGTTGCTGCTGTTAGAATCTGGCCCCACCAGCTTTTGCAGTGTGAACTGAGAACCTTCAGCATCCGAGTGGTACTATTGGAGCATCCAGCTTTGAGGACTGAACAGCAATGCTTAGATTCTCCAGTGCGCAGTTGGCTCCTGTTGAACTACCCAACCACTATCATGTAAGCCAATCTAATAAATCCCTTTACATGTATTGTCCTATCACTTCTGCTCCTCTAGAAAACTTAGCTAATACAGTATGTGTTCCAATCAAAATGGGGAGCAATGACCATTCCTATGCCATGGGGTCCTTCCACAAATAGAATGTACAGATAGAATGAAGGACTAAGAATAGTGCCGGGTATGTGGAATTCCTCCAGAAACCATTGCTAATACGGTGGCAATGACAAGAATGACAGTCTTGAAAACGTGTATTTCAAAAATGGATCCCACTCTAGGGCACAGCCAGTCCTATGCCTGTCAGACAGACACGGTGCTCATAGTCCACATGACTGATAGGAATTACAGAACAAAGGGCATCACTGTGCTTTCTGTACACACCTCATGTGAGTGGATTCCATAAGAGACGTTCCAGACACTATCCCCACCACAGGAGCAAGAACAGACTAGAACACATGTGACTCAGGTTGGCATGAGCTCGATCTCTAGCTCCATTACTGATTACGTATGCAGTGTAGACCAATGGTCAACCTCGCTTTGTTTGCTGTTCTATGAATAGCGCTGACAGTAGTGCCTCAACTCATTGTGCTGTTATAAAATGAAACGCCACAGTTAACTCTTTCTCTTGCTGCCAAAGAATTGCTCAATAAGGAAAGCCATCACAGATGTCCCATATGGTCAGGGTGCTGATAGTCCAGAGCATCAACCCAGGGGTTTTGTGTTTTGTTTTGTTTTATTTTGCTTTTGCATATACACAGGACTTGGTGCACTTCTTGCGGTGCTGAGGATCAAACCCAATGCCTGTAAGTACTCAACATTGAACATCTCCAGCCTCACCACAGGCTTTTCAATATAAAGAACCAGAGAGTATCTGAGTGTGAAGTGCACCCAAGTTTCTTTCTTTCTTTCTTTCTCTTTTTTTTTTTTTTTTTTTTAGAAAGCAGTAAACTGAGGTCTAGAGGTGGAACATTACTGTTTAACCATACCCTCATGGATATAGGCGTAGGTGGCATTAGAGAGAAGGTCTCTATTGAGGAGATATCTAAACTGATAGACACTTGTCCTGCAATCGTAATGATCTGAGTTCGATCCCCAGAATGGAAGTAAAGCCATACAGTGGCATGCCATTTCCTGAAGATAGAAGACAGAGACAGCTAGATCCCTAAAGTCCACTATCCAGCTAGCCCAGCCAACTCAGAGAAGTTCCAGACCAATTAGAAACCCTGTCTCAAGCAACAACTAGAAGGCAGAGCAGGGTAGATGACTAAATCTGCAAAGTGCATAAGCACAAAGACCCAAGTAAAGCAAAGAACCCACAGTAAAACAAAGAGCAGAGGCATTTGTTTGTAATCCCAGTACTAGGGAGTCTATATAAATCGGTGAATTTCCAAATAAAATGAGAAACTCCAACTTAAGAAAAAAAGAAAACCAAGATGGAGAGCAACTGAGGAAGAAACCAAAGGTTGACTTCTGGCCTCCATGACAGGTATATGCACACACATGCACCTGGACAGACACACTCAAGCATGTATACTCACTAAGAAAAGTGATGGTACTTAAGAAATCCCATCCTAGCTTGCTATTACTTCCTGGGCTATGGCTCTTTCACCAACACAGCCCCGACTCCTGCCCATTCCCATGGTAGCACATGTTTCTTGTTGTCCACTCAGGATCTCAGCATTCACTGTCCAGCTGGTGACTTCCCCCTCCCCATGTGGCCGAGTCCCACCTGCACCCAGAGGTACCATGGTCACCAATGCTCCTTGTGTTGCTTCTTTCTCTTCTTGCTTCCTCATCATATGTTCAGGGGGTTGTGATATTACCTCAAAATTACTTAGATCATGGATCCCTTCTGGGATAGCACAACCTAAAACCTCCACAAATGTGATAAATTAACAAATGAAGGAGAATGTTAGCATAAAATCAAACATTTTAGCAGAACAAGGATACTCACACATCAGAACGTTGAAACAGAAGTTATAGGCTGGTCTTTGGCAGCTCTTCAGTCTGAGTACACTTGCAAATCACTAGATAGGACCCTCAACCACCCACAAAGTCACTATGCCCTTTCTGCCAACATAACTGCCACACATGGCAGGTAACATCTCTCTATATCAGCAGGTACCCATAAAATATTGTTTTTACTCTTCCCTAAAAGTCTACCTCCTTCTCACATTCTTTGGACTGTCTGAAATCCCTTAACCTGGACATTTTGGATGCTCTTTTACCTTCCCCAACCTGTCAGCCAACAAAGAAATTAATGGGACTGATTCTGACCCAAAGCTTTTGAACCAGGCTATCTGTTCAAGGCCAAGCAGCAAGTCCACTGCTAAGCGTGGTAAACAGCTCTATCTCCATGAATGTGTTTTCTCATCTGTAAAGCTGGGGGCTGGTAAGGCTAACAATAGTGTGGAGATTTAACAGTACAGCTATGGAAACCGTGTGCTAAATGCTGTTGTTGTGCTGTGGTTACCTTATGGCCTCTGGCCTGCCCACTCTCCTGGCTTCCTACCACTCTGTCCTGGTGGCAGGCTCTCTTCAGCTAGGGATTAGAGAAGCAGGACTTCCTCCCCTTTCATCATGAAAGACTGGCTTGCAGTCTGTCTTTGAACCACCAAGAAGAGAGAATGCTGTGTTCTGCACACTAACTAATCCTAAGGAAAGCAGCCTTGGGAACAGAATCAAAAGCCACAGAAAACACAGGAGAAAAGTTATTGTGATGACTTTTAAAGATTCCTGGAAAAGGATTCATGGTCTTTGCTTCCAATTAAAATTTTACTGTCGTTTCCTAAAGATCTTTAAGAAATGATGTCACTTGTCCCCAGTTTTGTAATCAGGTAGGCCAAGCTCCCAGTGGAATTCCAATGGAAACGAACATGATATCTGTTTCAAAATATGACCACCATGAAGCCTACATTTCTCTGCCCTTCACTGAGAAGAAGTCATATTTCATTCTACAGAAGCACATCTAACACAGCGAGTGTGGAGTCATGACAGGGGCAAAGAACTTCTGTGAGGGTGAGGGGAACTAAGGAGTGACCTGGGGCCGTACACATGCTAGGCAAATCCTAGACCACTGAGACATGCCCCTAGTTCTCCTTTTTCTTGTTACTTCAAGAAAGAGCCTACTATGTTGCCTATGTGACTGGCCATGAGCGTGTGATTCTTCTATCTCAGCAGAGACCCTTGCCAAGTAGGTTGGATTACAGGCTCTCAGCACTATGCAGTTTAAATGACTTCTAAAGATTAGCTAACATTTGTAACAAGTAATTTCTTGATTTTGTAATCATTATGGGTGGGTAGACACTGACAGGGAACTTTCATGTACAGTTTGTTAGGTCAAAATAAGAACCAATACCATCTTCAATATATGAATCCCACCCATGGTGGCCTGGATATGTGTTTTAATTTGAGGCTGCTACCTGGAAACCAGTCTGATGAACAGGGCGGGGTGTGGGGGACAGGTAGAGCTGAAGTGCTGCTTATGGCTTCTGACCACAGTCCATTAACTAGACCTGTGGCTGATGGGCTTGTGGTACCTGAAAGGAAGAAGGTATAAAACCCTGTAAATAGCAGTCTCTTCCATAGGCACTCCCATGTTGATCCAGGAGCTGTGGTTTTTAGATTTAGCTATTAGCTAGTTATAATAAAGTAACTCAACTTTTCTGACTCAAAATGAGAGAGCTTTGGGTTGCTTTTACAATATGAAGGGGGAGGTGTGAAAGTGGCAAGTATATTAAACTACACAGTGAGATTCCAATATGGCTGCATAGGTGTATGCTGCTGGCTGTGAATGGCTGGAATTCCAATCCTGGAGTGGGTGACTGCAAAGTCCCCATAGGTTGCTGGGTGGAAGCTTCTGGCAGTAGCAGATTTCTTCAATAGCTTGCAACTCTAATTTGCAATGATTCACACATAGCATTGCAACTATTTTTTACTCAAGAAGAGTCCCCTTTGGGGGACAAGAGTACAAACTATATATAGTTTGTCCAACATGTCCTTCTGCCTCCTAGTCATAGAACAGAGAAAGGAGAACCAATCTTGATGTCATTATTTAAAGGTGTTTGAAATTTTGAAAGAGCAAAACATCCCTGAATCATGAGCCAACATTTTGCTATTGGCTTTTGCTGCCTCGGAATGTAATTCTGCTATTAGTGGTACACAGTACTGACTAACGAAAGTTCTTTGGTTGTAAGCAAACTTGAACTAATGAAAGCATTTGAACACCATGTTGGTTGGCTTTCTGTTACTAAAATAAATAACTGAGACAAGTCTGCTTAAAACAGGGAAAGTTTATTTTGACTTAGCGTTAGTTAAGACTAGTACTTTGTGTCTATGGTGAGGCAGAACATCATGATGAAAGTTCCAGGAAGCTACTAGCTTTGTGTCAGGCAGGAGATGAAGAAAGAGAGGAAGAGATCAGTGCTACAGCCCCCATTGAAGCTTCAGTCCCAAAACCTAAACAAGAGCTTTCATGGAGGTACACCTTTTAAAGGTTCCAACACATTCTAACAGAACTATGGGAGGAGATGAAGCCTTCAATGCATGGGTCTTTGGGATATAAGGGTTCTTCCATTGTCAACATGACAGGATCTAGAATTACCAGGAAACAAATCTCTTGTCCTATCTGTGAAAGAGTCTTTTTTTTAATTTTTTCAGACCCACCATAAATGGATGCATCACTAGTCCATGGGATAAGGTCTTGGATTGTAATGAAAACAAGAAAACTAGATTGATAAAAGCATTTGTCATTTTCTGCTTCCTGACTAGATGAAATGTGACCAGCTGCCTCAAGTTCCTGCCACCAAACCTCCTTGCCATGATGGTCTGTACCCTCAACCTGTGAGCCATACTTCCTTAATTTTCTTCCCTCGGGTGTTTTGTAAAAGCAAGGAGAAAATAAATAACACAGGATACATGACAGACTCAAAGTACAGCAAATGTGAAGAAAGTTGTTGAGAGTCTTGTCTTAGAGTCAAATAGGAGATAGATCAAACAGAGGATTGCAGACAGCAGTTGGAAGTACCCTCTTACACTGTTTTTGAAGACATTATCAACATATGACCTAATTTAATTGCTTTCTGTGGTGGTTTGAATATGTTTGACCCAGGGAGTGGCACTATTAGGAGGTGTGGCCTTGTTGGAGGAAATGTGATATTTTGGGTATGGGCTTTGAGACCCTCCTCCCAGCTGCCTGAGGATTAGGTCTTCTCCTATTTGCCTTCAGAACAAAACATATATCTCAAGGTTTCTCTAGCACCATGTCTGCCTGGATGCTGCCATGCTTCCTGCCATGATAATAATGGACTGAACCTCTGATCCTGTAAGCCAGCCCCAATTAAATGTTGTCCCTCATACTGCCTGGTTGATGGCTCAGTATTTGAGAGATCTCAGGGGTCTGGGATAGTTGAGACTGCTGGTCTTCCTATGGGGTCACCCTCCTCATTAGCTTCTTCCAGCCCTTCCCTAATTCAACCACAGGGATCCCCTACTTCACTCAATTTGTTGGGTTTAAGTATCTGTATCTGTCTCACTCAGCTGCTGGTTAGGGTTAGGGTTAGGGTTAGATGCTGCCTCTCAGAGGACAGCCATGCTAGGCTGTCTGTAAGCACACCACAGCATCAGTAATCATGTCAGGCCTTGGAACCTCTCCTTGAAATGGATCCCAAGTTGGGCTGGTCACTGGACCACCTTTTCTTCAGTCTCTTCTCCATTTTTGTCCCTGCAGTTTTTTTAGACAAGAACAATTCTGGGTCAGAATTTTTGACTGTGGAATGGCAACCTCATCCCTCCACTTGATGCCCTCTCTTTCAACTAGAGGTAGATTCTGTGAATTCCTATCTGAATTCCTTCTCTTGACTGTTGAACCCTCCTTTTGAGTCCTAAGAGTCTTTCACCTCCCATGTCTCTGGTACTTGACCCCTGACACATATATAGCAGAAGACTGCCAGGTCTGGCCTCAGTGGGAGAAGACATGCCTAACCATGGAGAGACTTAAGGTCCCAGAGAGTGGGGAGGCCTGGTAGGCAGGGGTGGGGGACATTCTCTTAAAGACAAGGGGGGAAAGGAATGGAATGAGGAACTGTGGGAGGGGGAATTGGAAAGGGGACAATTGCTGGACTGTAAAAAATAAAAGTAATAATGAAAATTTGTAAAAATGCTGTCCCTTATAAGAGTTGCTTTGGTCATGATGTCTCTTCACAACAATGAAACCCTGAGACACCTTCCAACCACAAATCTGACCACCAAATGACCCCTTTGATTCCTAAAAGAGGAAACTCAGTTTGGTCCTGCTGGGTAAGGCATCTTGACCAAAGACAGTGCTTCTCAACCTCAGCATGATTGACATTTTGGTCACTATAACTCCTTGCTATGCAGAGCTTTCCTGTGCATTACAAGCTGTTTAGAAGGATCTTTGACCTCTACCTGCTAAATGTCAATAACATCAACTCCAGCTCTTACTAAATGTGCCCTGGGGTGAGGAAAGAAAAATTTTCCCTGCCTGATAACTATTGTATAATCGTTGTATGACCCCAAACAGACAGTGTCAACATCGCTGCTGGGTGCCTGTGGTGATTCATTTAAATAGTCATACTAGCAGAGATTCATACAGTGTTTCTCACTTGAAATTTTTTTCTTCCTAACACTTGAATTAGTGCTTTGAAGGAGTCATAGAAAGCAGTTTGATGATATTCTATACGCCACCTCCAGATCAACTCCCCTGTTCCATCACCTAGCTTTGTCTTTGTTTCTTCATCCTAAACCCATCCAGTCCAATGCATGATGCTAACATTTTTTGGAGTGAGGTTATCAAGTTGATCATGGTCAGCCTACCAGGGAATACACCCTAAAGAATACTGACAATCCCTTTTCCAGAAGCCATCAATTGCCAGTAGCTGTTCAGCTAAGAATGGGGATTTGTGCCAACCTTCCTTTTTTATGCTGGGATTTTTGCCTGACTTGACATTGCCAGGGCTTAATGCATGCTGTCACAACCACTGTGAGTCTGTGAGTCTGTAAGTGCAGCTCCCCTGCTATCTCTTGAGAACAATGCCTCCTGATAGTCATCTTCTACCTCTAGCTCTTATGTCTTCACCCTTTCCTGCACTGAATTCTTGAGCCTCGGGAGGGCAGGCTGTGATGTAGGTGTTCAGTATAGGACTAAGAACTCGGCAGTAACTCTTTCTGTACCTTGAGCAGCTGTAGGTCTCTGTGTTAATTAACATGTACTACACAAAGAACCTTTTCTATGAGGATTGAGAGATGCATTGATCTGCAGTCATAACTATAAAGGCTTAGGAGTCAGTCAGTTTAATTTTGTAGATATAACACATTTTCTTTCATTCGTTGATAGATTTCTAAGCTGTTTCCATTTCTTAGTTACTGTGAGCAGCAATGAACATGGATGAGCAAGTATCTCTATGGTAGGTTAGAGGGTCTTTGGGGTATATTCTCCAGGGCTAGGGAAGAGCTGGCTCATATGGTATATGTATTTCTAACTTTGGGGGGAACTTCCACACTGGCTTTCATGGTGGCTGCACCAGTTTTCACTCCATCAGCTGTGAATAAGCACCCCCTTATTTTTACAATCACGCCATCTGCTGTCCTTAGTGCTTTTAACCATGGGTATCCTGACTAGGGTAAAATTATATCTCAAAGTAATTTTGATGTGCATTTCTCTGGTGGCTAAAGATGTAAAACATTATTTTGATATAAACATTTTAAAGATGTTTCTCAGCTATTTATATATCATCTTCAAGAACTTTCTATTTAGTTTCTTCCCCCACCCCCATGTTTTAATTTTAATGGATCTTTCTTGATATTTAAGTTTGTTTGGTTTTTTGTTTTGATTTGTTTTGTTCTTAAATGTGTTTTGGGTTTTTGTTTCTGGGGGTTTTGTTGTTGTTGTTGTTGTTGTTGTTGTTGTTCATTTGTTTGTGTCTTTCTGCCTTTCTCTCTTTGTTTAGTTCTTTATATATTCTAGATACTAATCCTCTGTCAGATATACATCTGCTGAAGAGTTTTTCCCATTCTGTAGGATACCTAGAAGTTTTTTTTTTTATTTTTATAAGGTTAAAGTTATATATGACCACAGTTGCTGGTCTTAATACCTGTACTATCAGGATGTCGTGCAGAAAGTCTTTTCTGTACCAATAAGTTCAAGTATATTCCCTACCTTTTCCTCTACCAGATTCAGGGTATCACATCTTACGTTGATGCCTTCAATGCATTTGAAATTAAGTTTTGTGCAAGAGGGCTGAAGAGATGGTTCAGTGGTTAAGAGCACTGACTGTTCTTCCAGGGGTCCTGAGTTCATGTCCCAGCAACCACATGGTGACTCACTACCATCTATAATGAGATCCGGTGCCCTCTTCTCACCTGTAAACATATATTCAGAACACTATATATAGAATAAATAAAGCTTAAAAAAAGTTTTGTGCAAGATAAGAGATAACAATCCAGTTTCATTCCTCTACATGTAACTATCTAGTCTGACCAATACCACTTATTAAAGATACAGTCTTTTCTCTAATATTTATTGTTGACTTTATCTTAAAAAAATCAGTAGATGTAGGAGTTTAGGTTTGTGTGAAGGTCCTCAATTTTATTTTATTGATCAATATGTCTGTTTTTATGCCGGTACCATACTGATTTTATTACTATAACTCTGTAGTATAACTTGAATTCTTAGATAATGTCTACAATATTTTAATTTTTAAGGATTGTTTTGACTACCCTTGGTCTAAAAACTTGTAGATTTTTTAAAATAATCCTTCTAAAAAGATTGAGATTATAAAAACACTATTTTTTTATTTCTATGAAGAATTACATTGAAAATTTGATGGGTATTGTGTTGAATCTGTAGATTGCTTTTGGTGGGATGACCATTCTCATTAATATTAATTGCATAAATTCATAAGCATAGAAGATCTTTCTATATTCTGGTACATTTCACTTTCTAAGGTTTTTTTTTTTTTAATCCCAAGATTTTTTTTTTTTTTTTTTTTTTTTTGAGGCTATTTTGAATAGTATTGTCTCCCTGATTTCTTTCTTGGTATGTTTGTTTTTTATATGTAGGAAGGTGTTAATTTGTGTGTTAATTTGTGTGCATGTGCGTGTTAATTTTGTATCCTGCTATATTGCAGGATACAGAGTTCTGTGATAGGATCGTTGAGATCTTTTACGTCTGGAATTGCATCATCTGCAAATAACGACTTTTAGATATCTTCCTTTCCTGTTTGTATCCCTTTATCTCCTTCATTTGTCTGTTGGCTCTAAGACTCCAAACTCTGTGTCAAGTGGTGCTGGTGCAGGAATGTCCTCATTTTGACCCTGGTTTCAGTAGAAATTTCCTGAGGTTTCTTCCATTTACCAAGATGTGGGTTATGTGCTTGCTCTTCGTTACCTGCATTGAGATGTGTGGCCTGAACGCCCAGGTTCTCTAAGGTGTTTGTGATGACCTGATGTTGGATTTTGTCAAAGGCCTTTTCTGCATCTGTTGAGGGAATTATGCTGTCTCTATCTGTGGGTCCATGTGGTTGTTACATTTATTAACTTAGACACGTCGAATCAGCCCTGCATCTCTGGAATGAAGCCACCTTGATTGTGGTGGATGATCCTTTTAATTTGCTCTTGGATTTGATTTGTAAGTATTTCTTTGAGAATGTTTGTATCTATGCTCATCAGAGACATTGACCTGTGATACATATTTGGGTCTCATACAAAGAATCTGTAAATGTACCTTCAAACTTTAAACTCAAATACCTTTAGACATCTCTTTATAGATATCTTAAAAAGAAAAGCAAAAGCTGTGTTTCTACTTGCTCCATCTCTCATCTTACTGTACTGGTGAGAATAAAAACTATTTACTTGTTCTCCTCAAGCTTGAGAAATGAGCATCAGTTCACTATCTCCATCTCTTCCATCTTCTTTCCAAAGAGCAAATTCTGTTCAGTGTTTCTCAAAACTATGTTTTCTTGCCTCTTAATTTCCAGTCTTAGATCAGCCCCCACAACTTGTGTTTGTATACGTGTGTGGTGGCCGTGTGTGTGTGTGTGTGTGTGTGTGTGTGTGTGTTTGCAGTGTGTTCATGTAGAAGTCAGAGGACAGTCAAGCATATAGATGTGACATATATGCACATGTATGTATGTGGAAGTGTGACATTGAGTGTCTTTCTGTATTGCTCTCCACCTTTTGCATTGAGGCACAGACTCTCCTGGAATAGAAAGCTCACAATGTCAGCTGGTTTGGCTAGGAAACTTGCTTCAGAGATTCCTCTGCTCCTGGTGTGCTGGGACCACAGAAGTATCACTATGCCCACTGGCTTTTAGGAAGCTTCTGGTGATCTGAACTCTGGTCCTAAAACTCTTAAGACAAGGGATTTAGCCAATAAGCCTTCTCCCTGTGACCACATTTGTTTAATAATGGATTTTGATGATACCCCACTAGTGTTCACTACTGCTCCTTGGCTAACCAATTTTCACTTATCAGAATAATCTCTTAAAGTTGACTCTCAAAGCAATACTTCCTTGGTTAAAATAATGTGTAGGCCTCTTTCTATCAGTAGCCAATTCAGCTTTCTGAGACTTTGGTTTACTTTTTCATTGTGTAGGGTATGTGCTTGAATGTACACCACCTGTGTCCACAAGCCTGTGGTAGTCAGAAGAGGGCATGGATGCCTTGGTGTTCCACTTAGAAGCAGAAGTAAACTCTCCGGGGGGAGAGTGGTGGAGCCCTGCATGGATCCTCTGATCAGAGCAACCTGCTCTTACCTAGGAACCATGTCTCCAGCCCCTCTTATTAGAGTGACGCATGACACCATCAATGCCTGACTCAAATTCTTTTTCTTTTCTTTTCTTTTATTATCCTTTTCCCTCTCTTCCTCATCCCTCCATGTCAGCCATGGAAGAATATAAAAACAATGACTGTTCCTAAAACTATACCACCTGTTTTGGACATGCCTTATAAAGGAACTATTCTTTTCCTTGGAGCATCCTTTGATTTTTCTAAGACATGCTTTTTTTCTCTAGTTTTCCTGTAGGATGCAGTCACTGGCTCTATTGTGGAGCTAGCTGCTCCTTTCTCACAGGTGCTTGTGTCCTCTCTGCCATTAACACCTAGAGGATAGGTTTGGAATAGCATGCTTCGGTGTAGTCTCACAAACTTCAGTCTGTATGGCCAGCAGAACATCAAGCCAGGTCTTAATAGAGTCCTGGGCAGTAGCAGGCATGTAGAATAATATTGTTGGATAGGTTTGTCCATTAAAAGTTTAGGCTTCTCCTGCGAAGACAGCATATCAGCTTTTGGACTGGGGTTCTGATCCTGCCTCTTTATGTGTTGCTATGAGACAATGAACCAGTTACACTGCTTCCCTGTCCTCTTTCCTAGAGCAATGGGCATGCTGTCCACACAGGAGCTCGTCATCACTACAAAACTACTGAGCATATCCTGGATACTGTCACAGTTACCACTGTCACTGTCTACCCAGATGCTGTCAAAAGGCACTGGTGTCCTCTGCTGACAGGCCATTACAGACTCCAACAGAGACAAGCCAGAAAAACTACTCAGATCTGAAGGGACACGGTTTTGTGACATCATCCCACACATCAGGCAGGCACAATACTTTAAAGGTAGGGTGAGTATAGTATAGAACACTAGAAGTCAGAGCACCCCTCAATCTGAACCTGAAAACTATCACATATACACTCCAGTGAGAATGCTGGTAAAGATCCTGGCTTTACCAACCTTTGGAAATTTTTCTCTGGGGCTTATCTTCCATACACACACACACACACACACACACACACACACACACACACACACACACACATACTTATAACACAGTCACCTCCTAACATCATGGTACAGGCAATCACAGCACATGGGATAATGGGGAGGGAACAGATTATATCCAGAGGACTCAGAGAACCAGGCTAGCTACTGGCCTGTCAGTCAGATAATTGGTTGATGAGATCTGCACTAGTGTACACACTAAAAACACATCTTAGAGTCTTTAATGAGAAATTTTCCAAGGCCCAGATAGGAGAATAGGAGCTACTGTCACAAGGCAAGAACCCAGTTATGAAGTGTGTTTATACAAAATAGACACCATGGTGTGCTTTCATAGAGAACAAATATCCCATAACTTAAGATCCCCAATGAAAATACATATGGCCCTGCATTCCTTATTTTTTACACTGCTGGGACCAAATGCCTGACAAAAGCGACTTTAAAAATGGCAGGTTTGTTTTGGCTCATGGTTCAAGGGTATGATTCATCCTGGGGCAGCAGGAGGTCAGAGCTCTGCTCACACAGCATCTGAACTCAGGCAACAGAGAGACATGAACACTGCCCTCAGCTCACCAGCCTCCTTTTACCTATCCCAGGAGACGCCACGCCTGCCCACTGCCAACCCTCACCGCAGCCATTCCAGTCCATAGAAAGGGAGTCTGCTTCAGTTAACCAATAAGGCCAACTCTAATGGGCATGCCCAGACATTAGTCTCCTAGTTGAGTCTAGATCCCAGAAAGTTGACAATCAATGTGAACCACCAGAAGTCCCTAATGTGGGTCAGCCACATCCTCGATAATAAAGGTACTACTTGCTGTTAATCCTTTTTTAAGCTGTAAGATGGTAAATGCTACAACCCCCATTTCAGCGGAGGAGGGCAGAGGATGGGGTGGGCAGGGAGGAGGAAGTGAAGCCAGGAAAGGTTTAGTAATTTATCATGGGTCAATACATGTAGTAAAACAAAACTTGAACCTACACCAGATTCCACAGCTCATTCAGCTTTGCAACCTCCTGCCTCCTGTTCAATGCATTATATACTTCTGGAAAATGAAAGGGCTCAGTCACTCTCTCCAAGGAGTTGCTAATCTAGATTTCACAGCCAACTCTGTTGCTGCGAGAATGTGACCAGATACCCCAGGGCTTCTCCCCAGCTGAAGACTTCAGTGGATGTCTTAGGGTTTCCATTGCTGAGAGGAAACACCATGACCAAAAAGCAAGCTTGGGAGAAAAGGGTTTATTCAGTTTACACTTACAGATCATAATTCATCATTGCAGGAAGTCAGGACAGGAACTCAAGCAGGGCAGGAACCTGGAGTCAGGAGCTGATGCAGAGGCCATACAGGAGTGTTGCTTATGGTTTGCTTCACATGACTTGCTCAGCCTGCCTTCTTATAGATCCCAGGACCACCAACCCAGAGATGGCACCACCCACAATGTGCTGGGCCCTCCCCACTTGATCACTAATTGAGAAAATGCCTCACAGATGGATCTCATGGAGGAATCTCCTCAACGGAGGCTCCTTCCTCTCTGATGACTCTAGCTTGTATCAAGGTGACACACAAAACCAGCCAGCACAGTGGGATAACAGAGAGGAGACAAGTGTGCTTGCTGTGTCCTAAGGAAGGGAATGTGGAGGAGGAAAGGGTGGAGTCCGGCAAATCTGCAGGCTACTCTTCCAGTCAGAGCCAAGTGAGAAGAAGCTGAAGTACTCAGCCGCCTGCTAAGAGGGCTGCCAAACAGTGATTTCATTAAGGAGTAGACTGCGGGGCAGAGCTAAGCACAAAACTTCTGATAAGGCCAACGGGGTGGCACGGCTAAGCTTGTGGCCTATGTCCAAGGAACAGGTTGGCATCATCTATTTGGTAATAGGGTCTCCAGCTGGATGCTCCTGTAACCAGCCAGCTCCTGTTTAGACCATTTCCATGGGAATGGTGGCTATTTATTGAGTGTGGTGCATGTGCAGTCAGTGTGCATATAACTGTCAGGGAAGAGAGTGTAGGCGGAAAGCAGAGAAATGGTCATGGTCCAAAATTAAAGTGCCTAATGCCAAATACAGAAACTCACATCTTGAGAAATAAAATTTGAACTCATCTTGAGATGTAGAAAAGTCTAAGTGGCAAAAATAAATAAATAAATAAATTCTTTTTTTTTTAAAGCTCATATATGTTTTTTTGTTTGGTTGTTTTGTTGTTGGGTTGGTTTGTTTTGGTTTTGGGGGGTGTTTTGTTTTGTTTCTGTTTTAAGAAAAGGAAGCCTTTTATTTCCTTGTTTCTCAAATTAAGCTGGCTGGGTTGGTTGCTTTGAGAGGGGGGGATTAGTCAGAGACCAAATCCCTCATCTGATTCTCCCAACTCTTCCTTTGCTTAAACCCCTGCTGGGGTACAGCTCTGGTGATGGCAGTCACAACAGCCACAAATACAGATGGATTAGCCAAGAAGGCCTTTCCCTTTGCAGCAAGTGGGAAGGTATATTCAGTCTCCACAGACCCAGCAGGACCCGCTTGTATCCACTGATGATACCGTGTGCCGCTGAGGCAACAGTCAGGTAACCAGTCTACAGACTAACGCCGGCCATATTTCCGGTCACCCTCCAGGAAGCGGAAGTGTAGAGTCAGCTCTTGTTGTCAAGTACTTCCGGATTGTAAAAGCCATTGTCAGACACCTCCTAGATGATCGATCAGCCAAAAGGAGCAGATGTTCAAGCTTCACGGGCTTTGTCTCCAGTTTTTATCAACTAGACATCACCCAGAATTTCAGTGGTACCTCTGGAGATTTTAGTAGTGGAAGAAAGTAGTGGAAAACTGGAAGGAAGGTCTTCGGCAACAGCACAGGTGGCAGCCAGCACATTATTGGCCGGCAGCATGTCCCTAATCATAGCCAGGTCCTCCTTGGTGAACACAGCCCATGTTCCTCCCAGATGTGAGGCAGCAGTTTCTCCAGAGCTGGCTTATTTTCTAGATGCCCCCTGATGACTTTGCACATCATGGTGCTCTTGCTCACCAGCACCAGAGTCTTCCCTCGAAGGGACATTCGGGTCTGCTGCATCTGCATGGAGCCCACATTGTCTGCTCTCACCATGAAGCGGTTCGGGTAATCACCCAGAAGTTAGATGATCTTAAGGAACTAGTCGAACCTCCAGGTTCTCTGTCTTCCTGGGCCTCATGGCAGAGTATTGCCATGCAGGATTTAAAGACGATGCCACTCCAATGAGGATGCCTGTCCAGAGACCCAAATGAGGTTTTTAAGAGAAAAGGACACACAATTTTGTGTTCATAAAAATGAGTCAGGAATCCATGCCGTCTTTAAATTGGGACAATCATTTGAAGGTTCCCGTATTGCCAGACTGGGCTGGGGAAGACTGGTAATTTTGTCCAAGAGAAAAATATATGGAGAACCTGAGATAAAGTAAGTTTTTTTTTTTTTTTGTTTTTTTTTTTTTTGTTTTTTTTTTAACATCCAAAGCATTTTTATTAACAGTAAGATCCAGGTTAGTTTTTGTAGCCTCGGCTGGCCCTTCAGCCTCTGGCACGCTCGAACTTCCGGCCCTTGGAACGGACATAGGGTTTGGTGTGGCTGTGTGGAGTTCCTGGCGCCTTGCCGAAGTGTCAGTACACCTCTTGGCCCTTCCGGGGACCAGACAGGAGCACAGTGCCTCGCCCCTTGGGAGACTCCAGGACCAGCTGGTCAAAGGTAAGAATCTTACCGCCAGCCTTGAGGATGCGACTTCGGGCCCCGGGCCCGGCTGCTCACCCGCAGAGCACACACTTTCAGCTTGGGCACTTCCAGAATCTGCACATCATCTGTGACTGTCCCCACAACCACAGCGGTTTTGTTCTCCCGGCCAGGAAGCTTCATTTTTCGGATCATTCGGGACAGGAACAGAGGTGGCCGGTTAGTGCGGCTCATAAACAACCATTTCAGCACAACCTGCTTGAAGGTGGAGTTGGTCTGTCTGGCCAGAAACCTGTACAGCTTGACTAGCAGCCGCAGGTAGATGTCCTGACTCTTGGGCTCCTTGCGCCGAACCTTTCGGTCCTTGTTGTGGCGAATGTCAACACCCATGATGGCGCCTCCTGCTCGGCCAGGTCCAGAAAGCGATAAAGTAAATTTTTGATCGAGTCTTGACAGTGGGGCGTGCTGAAAGGGTGAGGGCCAGCCCCATGGCTGAGGGAATCAGGCCACCCAGGGTTTCCACCTCGCAGCAGCCACAGTGGGGTTAGGAAGGTCAGACATGTAAGAAGTGAGCAATGGTCGTTGCTTGACAGGCCCTGGCTGATAATAGGACTAGGCTTTCTACACGGGGAACGTGAGCAACAGGGCATCCCAACTTGGAGGAGGAAGCCAGGAGTGCTGCGTGAAAGCAGCACTTGTTTTTCCTTTGTGTGTGTTCATGCATTTATACATGTGCATGTGGGCATTCGCATGTGTGCATGTGAATGTGAAAATCAGAAGCTGACTTTGGGTGTCTTCCTCAGCTGTTAACTACATTTTTTTCAAATGTTGAATGCAGAATTGGTTTCCCCTATGACATCTTGAAACATGTACATCCGATAAAGCAAGATCTATTTTTGTAACAACAGCAAGATCCTTTGTTTAAAACTTTTTATAATGTATGATCTTGAAGTGGTAAACAGATGAGTAGTTTTCTTGGTGGCCGGTGTGGTGTGAGGCAGGCTCTCCAAGCTTCAGGATGCAGCCATGTTTACACCAAGGGAACCAGCCATGAATCAGCCTAAGATCCTTCCCTCCCGGAGCTTACTCTCAGCCAGGGAGGAGAGACAAAACCAGAAATGTGTGTTCTTGTTGCTGCTGAGCATGAGGGAGGGCTGGAAGTGGGAAGGATGGGGAAAGTCACTTTGGAAAGTGTGAGTTCACATTTTTCCCTTGGGAAGAAACACTGGAGCACTGAGATGGAGCAAGGTTTCTTAGCCTAGGGACTACTGCTGCAGAGCCAAAACATCTCTGTTACGGGGGCTCCCTGTGTCAAGTAGGCTGTTTGTCAGCATGCCCAACCTCCCCCACAGAGGAGGGGATCCCAGCCCACATCCTAGAGCTGCTAACACAAGGCCTGATACACAAGGAGAATGCACTAGAGAAGTGTATAGAGGGCTATGGCTGGGCAGTTAGGACTAATGCAGGTGATTGGGGATGGTGGAGGGGCTGCCCTTGTAGTGAGAAGAAACCCGTCAAAGGTTAAACATGGAGAAATGTACACGGCCAGACCACCAACACTTGGCTGTGAGAAGACTGGAGTTGGGGCAGTGAGAAAGGCTATTGGGAGATTTGGCAGAAGGGATTTAACCCAATCTTCCTCTTCAGAGGATCGTTTGGCTTCGGTGAGAACTGGGCATGGTGAGAAGTAAGAAGCTGTGGACTTCAAGGCAAGAGCCACTGGGGCCACAGTGGCATGCAGAAGTTGCCCAGCTTGGGTTAGGATTCGGTGGGTGAACTGACAGGACTGGAGTAAGAAAAAGGAGAAGTCAGACCATGTCTGAATGAGGAGAGCAGCTCAGTAGGGTTGACCACCATAGGGCAGGTCTGGAGGCTGGGTGGTGGCAGCATATGAGTTAGTGGCACTCTGGACATAATGCTGAGTTGGCTGTGATGTCTCAGAGTCAAGATGCAAGCATCACACAAGCTTGACACATGACAATGGTTCATTGAGGCAGGAAGAGACAGCAGTCACGTGTGACACATCATGAAGCTATTTACATCACAAAGGCATATGAACTACGCCTTTAAATTATGTATTTCCCTCATACATTTCAATTAAGATAAACCTAGGAAGAATGTTCTATCCCTGTCATTCACTCTTGTCACTTGCTTTCCATAATTTCAAACTAAGATGGAAAAGTTTGCTCGCAAGAGGAAGGATTTGCATGTCTGGGATCCATGGGTGAGCAGCTTTCGTTTCCAGTCCTCTCCCTCTCTTTATTAGATAAAATGTCAGTAGCAGAAGCCATCGGAACCAAACTCTTGCCATATTTCTCTTTACTGTTTCTTCCATCCCTAAGAAAAGTTACACCCTACAGAGGATCACAAGTCATAAGCTAGAGTAGAGGAAAGTGACTTTGAGGGAGTTAAAGATGGCACTTATATCTAGAACAAACTGTGCCATCACATTAGGCGCTGTGTTGGTGTTTAGAGAGCTCCCTGCCGCTCTCCGTCAGACACACACACACCTCTCAAGCCCCATGGCTGCTGTTTAGAACCCACCATGCCTCTGCACCTTCAAGGGGTTTCTTATTTGCAATACCCGCCTTCCCTGCCTTGGCCGCCCGATTTCATACTCTGTGTAGTGTCCAGTTATGAGTGCATGGAGTCTTAGGTTTAGATGCTCTGTGACAAGTACTCACAGAGGCCAAAGACAGTTCACAACTAGATAGTTCTTCCAACACAGTAAAAGAAAAAGCCACCATGGAACAAACCACTGAGACCATTACCAGTAAACCTTTGTCAAGGCTGACCATGGGGTTTGGCTTACGAACTATCATTTGCTAACCTCTGCATGGAGCAAAGTCTCCCAGGATAGGAAAGCCCTATAGCATCTCCTCCATACACGCAATGCGGGCCAGTATGAGCCAGTCAATGGAATATAACTCCAAATCTATTGGCAGGTCTGTATCATCTTCTCCCAGATTCCATGTTAGGAACTTAAGCATGTGCAATCCCAGATGAGGAAGATTAGATTATATTGTCTACTACCACAATAATTAATAAACATACAAAGATCATATAGTTTCAAACAACAGTCATTTATGATTACTCCAAAGTTCATGGGCCTTGCTCATATTTCTGCAGAGTTGGCAGTTTAGCTGGGGCTGGCCTTGGCTAGAATAATTTGTTTTACATGGCTTCTTATCTCTAGATGGTCCTCACTGTCAGGCTGAAGCCTAAGTATGAGCAAGAGTAAGCTTTCGGAGAGCAAATGGCTTGCTGAGGCCTCTAAGGACAGAAGCATGGAGAGCCCAGGCTGTCATTTCTACTGTATCATCTTAGCTACAGTAAGTTATAGACTAGGCCAGGGTCACACCGAAGCAAGTTGGCAAAACACTGAGTACAGAGAAGTCATTAACTGGGGTCCTCTGTGAGTCAGGTTGTCACCAGACCACTCCAATACCAGCTCATTACTGAAACACTTTCTCAGTGCTAGAGTGTCACTTAGGAGGAAGATTGGGGGGGGGTGAGGAGAATCAATTTATTGTCAGATTCTTTGAAGATTTGTGCTCTAAAGGTATCACATTTTTTAAATAGCAAAAAGCCATTGCTTGCTTCCTTCCATTTGGCCATGTCTGATAGGCGGCAGCTCCGGCGGAGGAAGTTACCATTGGGGAGGTGACATCAAGACTGTCTGAGCTGGCTGGAGCCCAGCAGTTACTAGATGAGACAGCCCATGGACATGCCCGGCTGCAGATTTGAGTTAGGAAAGTGCAGGCTGGGCTAGAGGAGACCAGGAAGAATGCCAAGAAGAGGGAAGGTGAACTCACGGGAGCCCAGGACCGAGTGAAGGAACCGGAAGCCTTGTTCCACCATAATGAGGCCGAGTTGGCTGTAACCCTCCGAGACAAGCATGGCCTGGAGACAGAGGTGGCAAAGCTTCGAGCGCACTGGCCAAGGCAGAGGAGGTCATGCTGTGGCCAAGAAGCAATTGGAGGAAGAGACGCTGATGTGAGTGGATTTGGAGAACCCGCTGTCAGAGCCTGGAGGAGGAGATGGTTTTCAGAAAGAATGACTTTGAGCAGGAGGTGAGGGAGCTCCAACAGAGGCATGAGCGGTGCTTGGGGGAGGTAAACAGTATCCAGCAACAAGAATACAACTTCAATATGGCTCAGGCTCTGGAAGACCAGCGCAGCCAGTACGATGAGCTAGTGCATCAGTACCGGGTGGAGCTGGAGCACACCGACCAGGCTAAGCTGGACAATGCCACACTGATCTCAGACCAGAATGAGAGGCTGCCCGTGGAGCCGGCGAGGAGCTCAAAGAGGCCCGCAAGCGCATGGAGTCCCTCAGCCACCAGCTCCCAGGCCTCCAAAAGCAGGCCAGTACTACAGAGGACCACAACCGCAAGCTGGAGGGGGCCTTGGCTAGGGAGCACGACAAGGTCCGAAATATGCTGGACACCAAGGAGCGGGAGATGACAGAGTTGCGAGACAGCATGCAGCAGCAGATGGTGGATTACCAGGAGCTGATGGACATCAAGCTGGCTTTGGGTTTGGAGATAAGCTCCTACCTCCGGCTGCTGGAGGGAGAAGAGGAGAGGCTTCAGCTGTCCCTCTCTCCATCACAGGTCTACTTGACTCTGACCACTTACAGCAGCGGCAGCGGCGGGGCTGGCGTGTCTGTGGGGTGGGGCCGACGCAAGCGCCAGCGTCTGGAGACTGAGGATGCTCCAGGCTCACCCAGCGGTGCCTCCAGTGTAAGCTGAGGCTCCCGCCTGGCCCAGCAGCCTGTGGCCACGGGGGTGAACATTGAAGAGGTGGACCTGGAGGGCAGGTTCCTGAGCCTTAAGAACTCTTCGGACAAGGAGCAGTCTTTGGGGAACTGGAAGATCAAGAGACAGGTTCTAGAGGGTGAGGACATCAGCTTCAAGTTTACACCCAAATACGCCCTGCGGGCCGGCCAGACGGTCACGGTCTGGGCAGCTGGCGCAGGGGCTACCCATAGTCTCCCATCAAATCTTGTGTGGCAGAGTCAGAGCAGCTAGGGGTCCGGGGAGAGATTCCTTCCGTACTCTCCTGGTAAATGCAGATGGCGAGGAGGTAGGCCTGCAGGCTGCGAAGCAGTCATCTGTCCAGGGGCAGGAGAACAGAGAAGAGAAAGAAGAGGAAGAGGCAGAATTTGGAGAAGAGGACGTTTTCCACCAGCAGGGGGACCCAAGGACTACCTCAAGCGGCTGCCAGATGATGTGAAATCTGTCCCACAGTCACCATAGTCTCCAGGACCCCTGAAAAAAATTGTTTTAATGTTCTGCTGTCACTAGTCCTTGGCACATTTCTGGATGACTGTTAAGCAAGTGTGGGTGGGGTCTGCTGGCCTTCCGAGATGACGTGCTATAGCGGCCTGGGCTGGGAACCTACAGGTTCAGGTACTTGGGCCTGGATCTGAGGCAGGAAGGTGGCTGCCAGTTCAGGATGAACCTCGTATGAAACTGGAGCTGGCGGCCTTGTGTTTGAGGAGTAGGTCTGGAGTAATCTGCAGGTCCTCTGAGGTCTATTTCGGGCTAGGCGAGGAGGTCACCCGGGTGGACGCCGCTGCTGGCGGGCCGCCTGTACTGCACACATTGCTCGGCTTGTACGGACTGTTTTCTTTTGTACGATGTGGGCTTTGGTATACATTTTGCTACTGGAAACTTTTGTACATTCAAATAAACACTGATTTTAACTAAAAAAAAAAAAAAAAGACAAAACAAAAATTAGAGCAGAATACACTGTAAATCCCCAGTGCTAGGGAAGTGGACCCTTGCAGCCAGCTAGCTTCCCCAAAGTGGCAACCTCCAGGTTCAGGGAGAGACCCTGTCCTAAAAATTAAGGTGAAGAAAAATTGAGGAAGCACTTGTGTGTTTGCACACACACACACACACACACACAACTGGAAACCTATACAACACAATCACATCAGCAGGGTACAAGTTAGAAGCAGTAGTACCAATTAGAAACCTACTATACTAATCTCAGGTGTGGCATGCTGGGGAAGATGGGAAGCTGGGCTTAAGCAAGCAGGAGCTGTCAGAAGATCTCAGGGAATGCCAATTGAAATCAGCAAGAATGACTCTGGGAAGGCATGTTTTCTGCTTTGAGTGGATAGAAGTTAAGAAAGATCAGGTATCGCAATATCAGTAGAAGACAAGGTTTGTGTCAGGATACACAGGTTTCTTAGACTGCCCCTGGTACTTGGGCTCTGCCAGGGAGTCTTGCAGAAATGTCCTAGAACAGTCTGTTCTGAAGGAGTGCATTCTACATCGTCCCTCATGGATGAGTGATCTTTACAGGTCCAAGTACAGAATCCGTTCAGTGTTTCATGAGGAGGTTTTGGGAAATAACGGAACATGGATCTTAAGAGGAAGGAGTGTAGACTACACACACACACAGAAAGGGCCCAGTGCCGTTGCTCTAAAATTCTCAAAGACTCTGGTGAGGAGAATAGACCAAGGAGTCGGCTCAAGCAGAGGAAGATATGCTAAGTGGTCCAGCCTCACAGGGTGGGAATCAAAGGGGAGGGGGAGAGATGTGTCAGAGAAAGCTAAGGCTTGCCCCTGGGTTCACACGAAAGCCTTTCCAACTAAGGGGGAACTCAGAGAGGTCAGGTTCTCCTCAGCAGGGTTGCCAGATGTGACAACAGCAGGCATTTAGGGTAAACAGCCAATATCTTTATTTTAGTTCATGTCCTATGAGAACCATGAGTGTGACTAGACCCTCTGCATTTCGCTTACTAAATTTGGACATTCAGAGTCTAGGGGAAACTGGAAACAGGTAGAGACCAGGCCTCATGTTGAAGGAAGAGTTTATAAGTTGTCACCCAAGAACACACAGGACATGACTCATGTGTCTGGGTCTCACGTCTGACTGCACTTTAGAATCGCCCAGAGAGCTTTGCAAAAATGAAGTGAAAAACATCCTAATTATCAGTGCTGCTGAGCTAATATATCTATCTAGCAGTCTAGGAAGTTTAAAGGCTCCCCTGGTGCTTCTAATCCCCAACAAAGTTTAGGAACCGCTGATCGAAGCCAGAGAAAGAGATGAAGTCACTGATGGGGTTGAAAACAATGCCCAAGTTGATTCCCTGCAGAACAACTAGTGCTTATAAAGTACACAGGGACAAGGAGACAGCAAGGGAAACAGTGCTGGTTTGGGGTTGATGAATGATCTACATAAACCAAAGGGAGCCAGGGAGGACTCATCCAGGGCAGCCCCAAGAGAAAGAAGAATGCAGTACTAAGAAGCTGCTAGTAGATGGTGCTGGTGGGTCCGTGGTCAAGGAGTCTGCCTGGAAACCAGTTTTCTGGTGCTGCGAATCATGAACAAGGTATCAGTCCTATCATTTGTGCCTTTATCTGAAGTGCGCTACCTTCCCTATTCAACTCTTACAGGGATGAAAGTCAAGTTGGAAAGGGGATGCATAGGTTTGTCTTAGCTTGAGATGCTGAAATAATACAGCATTAACTTTGAAACAAGTAGGGCATGATACTCACTTCCCAGCTTGGTGACCATATCTAAGAGAGTAATCAAGGACATGTCCGTGCTGGTATGTCAACTGGACAAAACCATACCTATCTAAGCAGGTACTGGAGGATGAGACAGTTCCAAGCACAGTACCTGACACACAGTGGGTACTTTTCAAATTACTTTTGCCTAAATCAAAAGGATTTTGCAAATGAAGACAATGCCTACAAAAATTGTGACTATAAGGAAAGGAATTTTTAGATCCCAACACTTACACAGCAGCCGCAGCCAACCAAAACTACTTCCAGGGGATCTGACATCGTCTTCTGGCCTCTGTGGTCACCAGGCATACACATGGTACAGTTGCACAGTTTTCTTTAAGGGGATGGCCACTGGGAGTGAACCATGGTCAACACAATTTTGACTTTTGACTTAATTGTCTATCTTCTCTTCCTACTCTTTCTCCTCCTTCCTCTTTCCTTCCTCCTCCTCCTCCTCCTCCTCCTCCTTCTTCTTCTTCTTCAGGTCACATGGCAGTCTGGAAGGACTGGAAAGTAAGTGTGATGTGGGTTCATGATGTGAGATTCCCAAATGACAAAAATATTATGTAAAAATAAAAAGTATAAATGACAATAATGCAAATTACAAGGAGAAGAAAGAAAAGGAAAGTCTGCCCAAGCTTAAAGGGACTCAGATGCCTCCTCCCTGAGGACTAGCTTTTATGGTACTGGTAGGCAGACACCATGCCAGCTTCCAAAGGAGGGAGGCAACCAGCAGTCCTACCTGTAAGGAAAAATGACGGGGCAACAATGAAAGGAAAAGTTACTGAAAGGAAAAGTCATAGGACACCAATGTTGTGAAAAGATGATGATCCAAGTCACGGCACCAATGTTAGGGGAAGGATGAAGAGAGCGGGGGGCATATGGCCCATGGAGGTGCGGTGAGGCCTGGGGGCAAGGGAGATGCCTCTGGGGGGTCCATGTTGGGAATCCCTTCTCCCTGAGGGACCAGCCACACGATGGTATAGTACAGAATAGAGTTTATTCAGGTCATGGGAGAGAATCCCAACACTACCCACCTATGATACCTGTAAACCCCAACCACATAGACATACACACAAAATAAAAACAAACTTGTTCCTGTTGTTTTTAAAAATTAAATTAGTACTTTTAAAGGTCAAATCTGCACAGGGGCTGGAGAGATGGCTCCATGGTTGAGTATGCGCTGCTCTTGCAGAAGACCTGGGTTTAATTCTCAGCACTTTGGACAGCTCACAACCACCTGAAACTCCTGCTGCAAGGGAATCCCATGCTGCAAGGGAATCCCATGTCTATGGCCTCTGAGGACACCTGCATTCATGTACATCCTCCCCATATCTAGAATTTAAAACGTCTGCATGGAAGCTAAAACATCGTGGATGTAAGTTACAGTTTTTTCATGGCAGAGGTTGGAGTGGCCCTTGACCAGTCTCTGCTCTTTGTAAGGGAGAAAAGGGAAGAGTCAGGGCTGATCAATGACTACAAATGAGAGAATGGGGGGTGTTTCTGGTTCACTTACTGCATTTCAGAAGTCTCCCATCCATGCGAAGGGCTTTTAACTTCCCTTGGAGTGTTTTTTTTTTTTTTTTTTTTTTTTTTTTCATCAAACAAGGAGATTCTTCAGCCACCAGTCTTCAAAAAGGCTCCAGATTTTAGGCTGCTGGTCTCTGCCGACTCATACCCTTCCTCCCAGGGAACAGCTCAAACAAGTGAGGGCACAGGCAGGACCAAAGCCATGGGGGTAATGATGTCTAAAAGGTGCCTATTTGCCTAATGACGGTAGTTAGGATGCAGAATCCAACTTTGATATCTTCAAAGCACCTTACCAAAGTTAACTAATTAATCCTCAAAACACCCTCTGAATAGTGCCTTCTGAGTCAAGGGATAAACTTCGGATCTTCAGCACAGGCTAAACATTCAATGAGGACACATGACAGTATGAATCTATAACCAACCAGGACAGCTGTAAATGTCACGTGTTTTTCTCAGAGAACCCTGGCTCTGACAGAGGAATTTAACAGATTGTTTTGGGAGCTGTTTGATAAAACAAAAACAAAAAGGAAAATAGATTGATACACTAAGCATTTCAAAGAAACATTCAAACCAGCAAGTTGGGAGTTAGATGATGAATGTGTGCTTGTCTAAAATTATATCTTCTACAAAATTTAATTGCTAACATTTTCAAAGTATTTTTCCAGTTGCTAGGTCCCAGGAAATCTCTAAAATTTGGCTTAGGGCGGCCTTTCTCAACCTTGCCACTGCTGGCAATGTGGCTGGCTGAGGGTCTGTGGGTGTCTTCTGGGCAGATGCTGGGGAGCACAGACAGATGGTAACAGCACAAACCCCTCTCCCAGTATGATAACAAAATATCTTCAATCATTTCTACATGTCCCCTGGCCATCCAAATTGTGCACATGTAAGAACTACATACTTCGACTAGATGTCAAAATAATTCTTCCCAGCTCTCTACACATCCAGAGAGCTTCTGTGGGTTTGTAACTGCCCCTACATGCATGAAGAGATTCTAAAGAGACACTATCCCTGTCTTTGGCAGTCAGACTCTTGAGACAATACCTCCCCACAAATTGAAACTCCCAGGAATCAGATGCCGGGAGAAGGGGAAGGCTGAGCCAGCCATAGCAGGAAATTGTCTCCTGAAAACAGATTTCACAGGGTTCCAGCAGCTGGTCAGATTACCTTAGAGGAGAGGCGAAAGCTGAGCAGACAGGCTGGGCCAATGTTCGGAGGACTACACCGTGGCAGGATTGCTAAACTGTGCCCAATGCTCTCTGCTGAAACCTAAACCTCATGTCAGAGCCTAGTAGGTGTATCTGAGGTCACTGGGCTTCTTTAACTGGTCCTCTTCTCAGCATGGCCACACTGAGTAAACTCTCATTCTTTGCTTTTGATTGAGGACAGGAGGCTGAGCCCAGTTTGCTAGGTTTGCCAAGGGGAGAAATCTTTCATCTTCCTGGGATTGGCACTCTGAGTCATGCGAACAGTGATTTCCAGAACTTCTCCTAGAAAGGGGGTGGGTGAGGGTTTGGATGACACAAAGTGTCTTGGAAGATCCTCCAAACATCAGCACACTCTAACATGAGGAATGGCTTCCCTGGACAATGTGGGGGTGGGGCTGGGGAGTGGGGGAGTCATCTGTGGCCTGTTGCGTTTTCTTTCCTGGGTTGCCTGCTGGGTATTCTAATACTCAGGGAAGGCTGGCAGCCCACACAGGACATTTTTGGCTTTGCATACCTCCTCCATCTCTGCATACTCAAATGCCAAATTCTCCTACTCTCAGAGCTGAGAACTCTGTGGGCTGTTGAGAATGAGCAACTGGAGATCAGCCTTTCTATAGCCACTCCGAAAGCCTCTGCGCCTCTGCTTCTCCCTCTTACAGTGCGTCTCTGGAGATAGACGCTATAGTTGCTATCAGTTCAAGGGGGGAAATCATGCTCTATTACAGCTTTTAAAACAGGGGGATTTATCTCATGATGAACGTAAGGTTAATTATAGACTAGCCATACCATTTACATGTTCATATATGTAACCTCTTTACACAGTGTGTCTGCATTGCCACAGAGGGTCCCGCAGGGCTAAGTGACATCATAAGGACAGGTCTTAACAGACAAAGCTGTTGTCCTTTCCAGGAAGTAACACCTGGAAAAAAGCAGTGGAAGACAGCAGGAATGACAAGAGCCCTCAACACTAATCAACCTCGGCACCTCGACCTTGAACTCTGGTCTCCAGAAGTGTTGGAAAATAAGTTTGTTCCATCACCAACTCTATGGTAGTCTATAAGAGCAACCTGAGAACATTAATGCACTTCAGACTTCGACACTTAACTAAACAAAACCAAACAAACAGAAAGCAAGTACAAGATTCTCATCAAGCTAGGCAAGAAACAGTAATGTACCAAGCAGGAAAAACATAGACCCACCTCTGAGCAAGAGATGCATCACATCACTGTGGGGCATCTGAAAACTCCATAGACAAAACTGTAAGCACAGTCAGATGCAAATGCTTTGAGACACTGGTGTAGGAACAGATTTCAAGGAGAATTATCCCAATGTGATAACCCAACTTAGTTCTCGGAGAAGATTGGAACTGGGGGAGGAAATGGTTAAGGGGATGTTTTGTCTTATTCAATCTGGAAGGGCTCTAAATAGATTTATTCTATTAAATATTTTATATTAATATTTATGCATCTGTATATATGTATGTTTATTATATTTTATAATATTTTATTAATTCTTTGAGAATTTCACACCATGTATCTTGACCACATTCACCTCTATTCCTCCCCTTAAGTTTCCCCCAGATCTGCCCCTACTTTCACCCTTTCCCAGCTTCCTGTCTCCCCCTGCCCCTCTACCTTTATTTTGGTTTTTCTAGACAAGGTTTCTTCATGTAGCCTTAACTGTCCAGGAACTCAGTTTGTAGATCTGGCTAGCCTTGAACTCAGATCGACTGTCTCTACTATCAGAGTGCTGGAATTAAAGTCACACACTACTACGGCCTAACACTTTATTTACTTATTCATTCATTCATTCATTCATGGAACTCACAAAAGTTCAGTGTGTGCTTTCCATATTCTGTTTTTGTTTTGTTTTGAAGGACTCAGCTGATGAGGGAGGTGGTACAACTGATAAAGTACTTGCTATGAAAGCACAAGAACTGAGTGTTCACACACACATGTATGCACACACATGTACACACATACACATGTTGTAGTAAATATTAAAAAATAGAAGGCTTATCTCTATATCAGCCCTAAGCTCTCACTCCATGGGCCCGCTTCTAGTACGAAGCCCGTGCACACCTCTGTCACTCAGTCTGAGCTGCCACCACGGTCTCGTTCTGTCTGCACGACTCCCTTCCCTCGTGGTTTTATTGCACTTGTTTACTGCCTCCGTCCTGGGTGTGCCTTACCCCAAATCCCAACAGAAACACAACTCTATTGCCCGAGAGCTTTTCATACATGTTTATATATCAAATTCTCAATCCACAATCCCTCTACACAATAAGATTACATCAAGTAAATAAAGATACAAACTGCCCTTCTATATGAGATATTAGACCTATAAAATCCTTAATGTATATAGCTTAACACCAATAAAGCCCACCTGGATCCAATTCATTCTTCTCGACCTCCATCTTGGAACTTTTCTCTCTTCCCTCATTCTCTGACCTCTGACCCTCTTTCTCCACCTCCTTCATCCTGCCCAATCACCGGCTTTCACCTCTATCTTACTAGTTCAAATGGAAGGTTCAGATGAAGTCACCTCATGAGTACGTGACTAGGCAACCCAGGATTATCTACACACACACACACACACACACACACACACACACACACACACACACACCACACACAATACAACTAATGTAGTACTGCTTGTCTCATAAACAGTAATTAAGTCCTTTATTGCCTAGCTGTTCTGTTTTCTCAGAGTTTGAATTGTGTTCCCAGTGATGCCTATGTCTGGCCTCTTCCTCTATATATGAAGTCAAGCACTATTTTCTGCGCTAAGTTCTATAGTACATCGCACTTTTTCTCTGTATTTGAACCTAGTTGTTGATGCAGTAGTGGAACATGCACAATACTTTCCTCAAAATCTCAACTAGGGCTTATTAGTAGAGGAAGGTAGACATCAGTGGAATCTAGAAGGAGAGCCAAAATAAATTCACAATAAAAATGAAGAGTGATCTGCATACATGTTATTGTTATCTTGGTATTTGGGGGAGGGGCTCCTAACAGTGGGAGGGGGAGGGGCTCCTAACAGTGGAAGAGGGGGTGTCTGAGTCTTTTGGTTACTCTTGGGACCCTTTTCCTCCTACTGGGTTGCTTCGCCCAGCTTGATATGAGGGTTTGTGCCTAGTCTATTTGTATTTAATTGGTGCTGACAACAGGGTGTGTTTACTGCAGCTGCCTTTCTTTAGGAATGTTTATCTGTGTTGATTCCCACAGACCAGCCAGTGGCAGTGAAGGCACACCCAACCTGAGCATGCTCTCTACAACCCAAATGTTGGCTCTTGAGAGGAATTAAGGAAACATTTCTTCCTCTGCAGAAAGGATGCCAACCCATGGCCCCTTCCCATATTTATGGTTCTTCTCATAGATTTTGGGGCTCTCTGGATGTGAACTGCACTCACTGCTTTTTGCTATGGGAGTTATTTTAGCAATCACTGAGTTTTGGGTCTCTGGAAACTTTGCTGCACACACACACACACACACACACACAATGAATCTTTTTCCCTATGGCGTTTAGATAGAGCCATTCTGAGCCTTCTGCCTGCATTTTACCATCTCTGTCCTCCAGGCCTGCCCTCCATTCCATGAAAAACCACCTTAGCCTCTCACTGAAGTCTTTGCCCACTCCCTGGTTCCCTGTGGAGAGCTCATGTTTCTTTCTTTCCTTCTTGGCACTATGTAGATGAAGTGTCTTTAGTATAGACGTTCAAGGACACCACATACACCTCCAGAGCTCTTACCACAAGGAAACTCAATTAGCCAGTGTCTGACTTTCCTGCCAGACTCTAAACATCAGAATTGTAGGAATTTTATTGCCCCTACCCCTACCTCTTGACACAAACACCAAGAGCCTTTCCTTTATATGGGAGCCACACAATATACTTGTAAACAAACTGTTCTGCACTGAGCTAAAGGAAGTAGTTTAATCAGTAACATGTCAGTTTGCAAAAGGGTAATCTGTTCCATAAACACCCTCCCCCCACCTCCTGTATGTGTGTCTGTGTGTGTCTCTGTGGGTGTCTGTGTGTCTCTGTGGGTGTCTGTGTGTCTCTGTGGGTGTGTCTCTCTATATCTCTTTGTGTGTCTCTGTGTGTGTGTGTCTCTGTGTGTGTGTCTCTGTGTGTGTGTCTCTGTGTGTGTGTCTCTGTGTGTGTGTCTCTGTGAGTGTGTGTCTCTGTGAGTGTGTGTCTCTGTGAGTGTGTGTCTCTCTGTGAGTGTGTGTCTCTCTGTGAGTGTGTCTCTCTGTGAGTGTGTCTCTCTGTGAGTGTGTCTCTCTGTGAGTGTGTCTCTCTCTCTGTGTGTCTCTCTCTCTGTGTGTCTCTCTCTCTGTGTGTCTCTCTCTCTGTGTGTCTCTCTGTGTGTGTCTCTCTGTGTGTGTCTCTCTGTGTGTGTCTCTCTGTGTGTGTCTCTCTGTGTCTGTCTCTCTCTCTCTGTGTCTGTCTCTCTCTCTGTGTGTCTGTGTCTTTCTCTGTGCCTCTATGTCTGTCTGTGTCTGTCTGTGTCTGTCTGTCTGTGTCTGTCTGTCTGTGTCTGTCTGTCTGTGTCTGCCTGTCTGTGTCTGCCTGTCTGTGTCTGCCTGTCTGTGTCTGCCTGTCTGTGTCTGCCTGTCTGTGTCTGCCTGTCTGTGTCTGCCTGTCTGTGTCTGCTTGTCTGCCTGTGTGTCTGTCTGCCTGTGTGTGTGTGTGTGTCTGTCTGCCTGTGTGTGTGTGTCTGTCTGCCTGTGTGTGTGTGTCTGTCTGCCTGTGTGTGTGTGTGTGTGTCTGTCTGCCTGTGTGTGTGTGTCTGTCTGTCTGCCTGTATGTGTGTGTCTGTCTGTCTGCCTGTATGTGTGTGTCTGTCTGTCTGCCTGTATGTGTGTGTCTGTCTGTCTGCCTGTATGTGTGTGTCTGTCTGCCTGTGTGTGTGTGTCTGTCTGCCTGTGTGTGTGTGTGTGTCTGTCTGTCTGCCTATGTGTGTGTCTGCCTGTGTGTGTATCTGGCTGCCTGTGTGTATCTGGCTGTGTGTGTCTGTCTGCGTGTGTGTACTAGAGGTCCAACACTGAATATCTTCCTCTATCTCTTCACCTTAATTTGTAAGACAGAGGGTCTCACTGCACTTGGAACTCACTGCTTGGCTGCACTGCCTGGCCAGAGAGCTCCAGGCCTCCTCCTACCTCCACTGCCAAGCACCAGAATCATAGTCACTTTATGATACATCCAGCTTTGCATGTGGTGCTGGGGATCCCGACTCAGGTCTCCAGTGCAAGTCGTGTGCGTTGATGTTTGCTAATTCGAAGAACAAGATGCTCTCAGGACTGTTCTCGGATTGTAACACTTGATTGCTGCCTTGGTTAGAGGAATACACACTCTGCCCACACAGTCACACACAGATTTTAAACTTTAAGATGCTTCCTTTAGGAGCTGGAGAAATAGCTTCATTATCCAGAGACGGTCTCCAGATGACCCGAGTTTAATCGCTAGAACCCACATCAGGTGGCACACAACTGTGTTCTGCTCCAGTTCCAGTGGGTACAACCGCTCCTCTGGCCTCCGCTGCACACATACTCACACTCACACGTGCACGTGTAAAATTAAAACTTTTAAAAATGCTCAGCTTAACCAATATTTTTACTAATTAAATTTGTTTTAAAGCAACTTTACACGTGTATGCAGTATACACTGACCACTCTAACTCCGGCAAAGTCTTGTGCTCAAGGTAGTCACAGGCAGAGTCTGGAGAGAGTGGGAGGCCCAGAAACACTTTGGAAAGAAAGTGCTAGAAAAATATCCTACTCTCTTCATCACATCAAACTGCTCAGTATTTAATATTCTCTTTCTTGTTCTGTTTTAACACATCATGTGTCCCATTTAAATAAAAGCATTAAAGTATTCCTCTAGGCTTTTAAGAAAAAGAAGTTACCTTTGCCAAACCTCAGTGCACCACTGCTGTGTCCTTGGACGCTGGCGCCTCTCTGCTGTTCTTACCATAAATTCAGCCACGACAGGGATATCAAACAATTCACAATTGATAAGCCACTTGTCTATTCAGTTTATACTTGGGTAATAGCCTCATATGAAGGTCTGCAAAAATCATCTTACCTATTTCTCCTCTGTGCAACTGAAGGGCTGCAAAAAGCAGGAGCAGACCCCCGACAGCCAAAGCATCCCGCTTTTCCAGGTTAAAGAGAAAATCACCACTGCCTATTGAAATCACCAGGGACCCTTTTATAAACCCAGGCTGCAGGCAGGCCAATTACATCACAGTCCCTGGGTGGGGCCCAGGCATTAAATTTTCTGAAGCTCCCCAGGTGGCTGCTGTGTGCACCTGAGGCTGTGCGCTATCCCAGTCAGCCATTAGGCTGTGTTTGGAAATGCACATCAATGGAACACCATCCCAAGGCCTGCAAACACTTAGCTGAAAACAGCTGTTCTCAATGACAGTATACATATTCTCAGCATTAGTGTCACCAGAAATAGAAAAGAACTAGGAGCCACGATTTATTCCTTCAAAGGTATTTAAACCGAACTACTCAAGGGTACCAGGTTTTAATTAAAAGCAGGGCTATTCAGAGCAGCAGATTTTTGTAATAGAAACTGTGTATCCATAGGGAACTAGCTAAATAAATTGTGGTCAACAACAGAATAGGTAGTTATTAAAAGAGCAAACTACTTAAATTGCAGAACAATAACTATAAGCAGGCTTGTCCCAGTGTAGAAGACAAAGATCCTCGACTTTTCCAAGCTTACATCACGGCTCTTACATGGGCTTAACTCTATGTAAGGATAAGTCATGCAAATACAAAGTTGGGGGGGTCCTTATTCAAAGACTTACTAAAAATTAAAGGCCACAATAGTCAAGTATTAAAACAGGCAAGGGGTCCTTCCTCATGCGTGGCTCTGTGTGTGCACACGCTATAAGTTAGAGGTATTTAAGAGGGAACAGGTGGTCCATGGTGGAGAGAAAAGGGGAAAGAGAGTCAGCAGTTACAGGATGCCAAGTGCTATGGAAGAGAAAGAACAGGATGTGGGTTGAAGTCGTAAAGTAGGGTGCAAAGTAATTTATAATTTATTCACCAGATGCAACTGTTGCCTCGGAGGCCTACTGCTAAATAAGCTCACCCCTTTCTAGATCTTTCCGAATTCTGGCTACCTGCTTCAACTCAGCTGTTCTGGCTCCTAATCTCTAGGTCCTTCTCATTATTGGGCTTGGTCTGTCTTCATCTGCAGCCTGTCTCTGTAAAACTGTTCTGGTGAGACCATCTCTTTGGTCTCTCTCTCTCTCTTCTCTCTCTCTCTCTCTCTCTCTCTCTCTCTCTCTCTCTCTCTCTCTCTCTCTCTCTCTGTGTGTGTGTGTGTGTGTGTGTGTCTGTCTGTCTGTCTGTCTCTCTGCCTAGCCTCTAAAGTCCTGTTTCCTGTTCTCGTCATAGTTGGGCATATCCTATCTCTGATTCATTCCATCAAATCCTTCTCTGATTCATCACTTTGTCTGCCCCTCAATTAGACGTCACTTTCACACACAGCTGCTTTCTCCTATAGGATAACCATACTTTCGTTGTGATTAAAGGCATGTGCTATGAATATCTCTGTATTGCAGTCAGATCATACTGTAATCTAGGGTATGTCCACATTCCAGCCAGATCACAAAGATCAAAAAGGTCTATGGCTATAATCTTTTGCCAGAGCAGCTGTGTTGCTGGATGAAAATTCCCCTGGGAGAAAATATGTAAGTAGGCAAATTGAAAGGTCTCCAGAAAAAGGAGAAAGCTACAGCAGGAACCCAGAACAAAAGGGAGACCTTGGAGATCTACAAACAGTATGTAGATGTTATTTTAAATGGGTGTCTACACCCACCTTGTGCACTAACAAGTGTAGAGCTGTTATAAAAACACTTGTCAATTAGTTCTTTTAAGTACATGCTGGTCCATTCCAACTGTTGTGCACAGCAATGGACTTCATCATAATATCTTCATACATGTAGATAGTCATCTCCATTGTCTCCTTCCCATTCTTCTCCCGCTGGTCCCACTCCTTTTCCCAAATATTTCCCCTTATAATTTTACATACTTGAAAAACAATGTAATATTTCTCTTTCTGAGTTCGATTTAGTTTGCTTAACATTGAGCTTTCAGTTTCACACATTTGTTCTGAAAACTGTAGAACTTTCATTTTTATATGGCTCAATAACACATTCACACACATGAGAGAAAGAGAGAGGGGGAGGGGGAGGGAGAGGGAGGGAGAGGGAGAGGGAGAGGGCTGGCTTTGGCTCTTGGACATATGTATATCCAGGAAAGAGAAAGCTGAATGGTATCCCTCTACTTTTTTGAGGGACTCCCATGCTGGTTCTCAGAGTGGCTGAAAACATCACCCAACAGTGTGTGAGGATTTCTGTCCATGCCCCCAACACCCCTGTGTGCTTGCTGTATTTGGTTTTCATGATACCAATCATACTGACTGGAGTAAAATGCAACCCTAATGTAGTGTGATTTGTGAAGATGTTTAACCTTGTTTAAATGTATTTATAGGGCATTTATATTTTTTATTCTGAGAATTGTCCCTTTAGTTTGTCTGCCCAGTTACTGATTGGTCTCTGATCTTTTGGTGGTTAACTTTACCAGTTCTTTATATTTAGGGAATCAATTCCTGTTGCATGAAGAGCTGACAAACATTGTCTCCGTTTTCTTGTAGGCTGTCTCTTTACTCTTTGCTCTCTGCTAAGTAAGAGTCTTACAATTTGGTACTATCCAATCTCCAGTTCTTGCTATTTCCTAAGTAACTAAGGACTCAATGAGAGAGTTCTTGACTATAACTGTATTTTGAAGTATTTTCCAAGAGTGGTATCCAATTTGATCCATGTTGGATTGGTTTTTGGAGAGGATGGAGGTGGGGAATATAGGTCCAGTTTTCTACATGTAGCTATTTAGGTTTGCTACCACTTCTTTTTATAGCATGTCTCTTTTCCAACATGTTTTTGGCATCTTGTCAAGAACAGGCTGGAGCTGTATGGGCTAACTTTCTGGTACTCTACTGGATTCCACTGTTCACGTGTCTGCTTCTGTGTCCACAGCATAATGGTGTTTCTCTGTGCTATAGTTTGAAATCGGGAATTGGGATACCTTCAGCATTACTCTTTTTGCTTAGAATTTCTTTGACTATTCAGGTCCTTAATTTTTTTTTATTTCACTCTATGTGTATGAGTGGGTTTGCCTGGACGTATGTAAGTATAGCACATGCATACCTGTTGCCTGCAAATGTAGGAAGAGGACATTGGATGACCTGGAACTAGAGTTATGGATAGTTATCAGCCATTATGTGGGTGCTGAGAACTGGGCCAAGGGTCTCTGCAAAACCAACAATTTTTTAGCTAACTGAGCCATCTCTCTAGTCATGTTTTTTCAAAAACCTTTTAGGGTGGCTAAGTGCTCAAAATACCTCTACAACTGTAATGACAGCTGCACTGAATCTATAAGTTACTTTTAATAATGACTTTTAGAATATAAATTTGCCAATCCACAAGTTTCACTTTGCTCTTTTTCCTTCCTTCCTTCCTTAATTCCTTCCTTCCTTCCTTCTTTCCTCCCTTCCTTCCTTTTTAGCTTTCCTTCTTTCTCCCCCCCCCCCACACACTTTCTTTGTTTTTTATTTTCTTCAATTTCTTATTCTTTGCCTTGTGGGAGTCTTGTACTTCCTTAGTTAAAGTTCTTCTATGTATTTTTTTAAAATTTTATTTTGGAGCCATGTGAACAGGTTTGTATTTCTTTTTCAACATGTTCATTATTGACATAGCTTTGTGTACTGATATTGGTCTAACTTGTTTATCACATTTATGAGTTTTTTTTTTTTTTTTTTTTGGTGATATCTTTAGGGTCTAATTAGGATAGGTTTTATATAGTCTGCAAACATCTTCCTTTCCTATTTTATTCCCTTTCTCTTTCTTGACTTATTTCTCAATAAATTGGGAACTCAAGCACTATATTAAATAAGAGTGAAGGGGACAGACACATTGTCCTGTTTCCTATTTTAGAAGAATTGACTCAGCTCTTCTCTGGTCAGATTGCTGACTATTGGCTCATCATCTCAAACTGTACCATGTTGAGCTGTGTTGCTTGCTTTATTACGACTTCTACCATGAATGGATGCTGAATTTTGTCAAAGGATATTTCCCTGTATCAATTACATGTATGTGATGTTGTTTATTTATATATATATCTATATGCACCATCACTGAATCCCTAGAAGGAAACCAACGTGATCATAGCTATTGAATCCAATTTTCACCTTTAAAAAAGATTGTGTGTGTGTTTGTGTATGTCTGTGTGTGTCTGTGTGTATGGGTGCCCATATGTATATTCAAGTACCCTCGGCAGCCACAATAGGGTGTTGAATCCCCTGGAGCTGCAGTTATATGCAGTTGCCCTGTGTGGGTGCTGCGAACTAATTCCAGTTCTCTGAAAGAGAAGTGCTTTTAACAGCTGAACCATTTCTTTTGCCTCTGTTGATATTTTCTACATTAAAGACTTTTGTATCTGTGCTCACTGGGGAAATGGATTTACAGAGTTTGCTACAGTGTCTTCATCTGCTTCTGGTGTCTATGTAGTGTCGACTTTATAAAATGGTCTTGAAAGCATCCTTCTCTTCATACTCTGTGAAGTTGTTTTTAGGTGACTTTGTGTTGGCTATCCTTGAAAAGTCTAAGAGAATTAAGCAGTTAATTTGCCCTATCTCTGGCTTTTTTTTTGCCAGACTATAGGGAGTGGCCACTTCAGGATCAATATTTCCCACTGCTAGGAGTCTTAGCTCAGAAACAACCTATACAACCCTCAACTGAAGAATAGATAAAGAAAATGTGGCCCGTTTACACAATTGAATATTACTCAGCCATTAAAAACAAGAATCTCATGAATTTTGATGGAACTAGGTAAGATCACTCTGAGGTAACTGTGGTGGTTTGAATATGCTTGGCCCTGGGAGTGGCACTATAAGGAGGTGGCCTTGTTGGAGGAAGTGTGTCACTGTGAGGGTGGGCTTTAAGACCCTTCTCTTAGATGCCTGAACAGTCTTCTGAGTGTTTACAGATTAAGATGTAGAACTCTCAGCTCCTTCTCTGGCACCTTGTTTGCCTGTACACTGCCATGCTTCCCGCCATGATAAGAATGGACTAAATCTCTGAAACTATAAGCCAACCCCAATTAAATGTTGTCCCTTTAAAAAGTTGCCTTGGTCAAGATGTCTCTTATCAGCAATGGAAATCCTAACTAAGACAGTAACCCAGACCCATCAGGAGAAGCATGGTATATCCTCATTATCAATAGATATTAGCCATACAGTATAGAATAACCATGCTATAATCAACAGACCCAAAGAAGCCAAATAAAAGGGGGGCCCAAGAAAAGATGGTTGAGTCTTTTTCAGAAGGGGAAACAAAACAGATATCAGAGATGGAAGGAAGGAGGGAACTGGGTAGAAGATGAGTTGGGGAAGAGAGTAGGGCTGAGGGAGGGGAGAGAGATCATATGAAGGGAGAACAGAGGAGAGAGAAAAGAGATTGGTAGTGGTGGGGGCAATCTCTAGGATGTATCAGAGACCTGGGATGGGAGGAGGCTCCAGGGAGTCTTTGGAGCCGCTCTAGCAATTATAGGTTTTATAGGACTCCTGAGTGTATGAATGAGTGTTTTCATAGGACTCTTGAGTGTATGAATTAGTGGGTTTCTGTTTTTTGTGCTTTTTTTCATTCTGTTTGTTTCATCCAATTCTAATGTGTTTTTTTTTCAAATAAGTTTAGTTTATTATTATCCCTTAGAAGCCTGTATATTATTATTTCTTTTAACAAAACACAGAAAGGGGTGCATTTGGATGGGAAGGGAGGGAAAAGGAACTGGGAGCTGATAGAGGAGGTAGTCAGGGTATATCACGTGAGGGGAAAAATGATTTTCAACAAAAGAATAAAAGAGAAAATACACTAGTAATAGAAAGTAACTGTACTAGAGAGCTGGAACCAGAGGATACTGACAAATGCAAAGTGACTGTTTTTGTCAAGGAACCTGGAAGATGAGATCATGGAAGACTTCATTTTTAAAATCTTCTAAATTGTTCCAGAAAAGGAAGATTTTAAAATAAGAAATGCACCAACCACCTTTGGAGGTGAAATGATTGTTGCCTCTGGTAAGTTGATTGGAAGATCATATACCCAAGAATTCATGGGCAACACAGACTGGACTTGATGAAAACAAAAGGCACAGAGTTAGTGGATAGGAAAAGGGTTTAGATCTTTAAGGAACGGGGCGGGGTAAATATCAAAACTAATTGTACAAAATTCTCAACCAACCAATTACAAGCAATCGATGAGATATCTTTCCAAGCTTTCTACTACTGTAATCAAGCAGATGTTTGGGGAAGGGAGTGGTGGGTTGTAGCTGCAGCCTCACCTAGTTTGTTTTCACTTTACACTCTGCAGGCTGATAGGTCAAGGTTGTGTTGTGAGCATCTGGGCCATACTCATTTCTTTCTTTAGTAGGGAGGTAATGGTGAGCTTTGTGGACACACTCACTCCAGAGAACCCAGTTTGTATACACGGAGGGAGCAAACATACCAGTTGAGGAACTCTTCCTTCCTGACAGAGGACTGAGCTGTCTCAGAGTGGAACAGCTGAGAGAACTGGTAGTCCACCTGATGGCTTCAGAGCTTTCAGAATCTACACTGCAGGGAACTGCCCTGTGGGATGAAGAAGGTTTTGGGAACCCAGAAGTCTAAATTCTTCCCAGCAGCCAACCACACGTGGAGGTAGATTTGGAGGGTGACTGCCAGCTATGGGTTCTGAGCTCTCATTTTGTTTACAGATAGTTACGCTTACTCCTTTTCAGCGTGAGGAGCCACTGCCTTTGACAGTGTACACTTCCCGATGTGTCAACTCCACTCTGACCTGAACCTCTGGTCGTCAGGCCCACTCAAATACTGTGGAGGGATGTTTCCGGGCTGCTTCACTTATGACTGGTCCTCGGTTTCAAGTCCCCAGAGCAGCTCAGTCTTAAAACAACAGAAGCACTATCAAGATGGTAGGTACCTGGATCTAGTGCTCTGAGATATGAGGCATGGTGTCATGGATTTCTCCAGGGCTAGCTAGCAACCCAGAGTGAGAGTTATGCCGAAAATATGCACTGAGGATCAGGTTTGTGAATGCGATTCTCCCCAGACTGACTTGCTTTACTGCCGGTACCGTCTGGCTCTTGTGGTGTAGTTTTGGGATCCCCTCCCTGACAGGGATCCAGGGATGGAGCTGGGAACTCTTGAGGCTTCTCCATGCTGCTTAGCTACACTAGCACTTCCGTTTTGATTCCTGGTCCCCTCCTTCCTCTTGGGAGAACATAGTCTTTGTTCCGTTAGCCGACTCATCTCATTCTCATAGAAGGAACTTGTAAACTAACATCTTATCCCAGAAATGCCTTCTGGCAAACGATACAACATATAGAAAGATTGGAACTGACTGGGCACAAAGCACATCACCTTGTTCTTTATATGGTTCTGAAATATTTGAGTATTCTACTACAAGTCTGCATTACTTTCACAATTATGTGTTCTGAAAAACGGAACACTGGGAGCACGGTTCCGCTCCAGTACTGGAAACCAGGGTACCTACCAAGCACTACCTAAGACACACTCAAAAATGTGGTCGACCCAAATAGTTCGGATTTGTAAGCTTCAAGAAAAAGAGATAAATTATGGGGTGTGAAACTCAACGGGTTTTTACATGGATTATAAAGGTACACCGGAAAGAAGTAATAAATAAACAGCCTGAAAGGAAATGAATTCTTCTCATCAAACAGTGAGTGCCTGGGCCCAGGGAACACAGCTCTTGTAGTGTTGTGAGTGTGATCCATGGTGGCAGGTGTGACATGGAAGAGGATCAGTATCTAACAAACCTCTGCCCTCTTCTCAGTCTGGAGATCCACTTTCTCAAACCTAAATCTCAACGTGGTCATGCTCCTTCCCAGAAAGACATGCAACCCAGCAGAGGCCCTGTGAACACTCCCCAGTGGTGTGCTGCAGACGTCAGAAACTGTGAACAAGGCTGGCCAGTCCTTCTATTTGGGTCACATTCTAACCTTTACCACAGCTTGCACCATGCCCCTTATGTCATTAGGCCCACCCTTTTTTGTTTAATCCATCTATTTCCCGTTTTCCTCAATCTGGCTAGATCCCCTTAGGTCAGTATTGCAGGGCGCTGGCACCTGACTTGGTGTCTTTTATGCATTTCCCCTTCCAACTATAAGCTCTCCCTACCAAGCAGGTATTTCTACTTGATAGAGCTGCTTCTCAGTAAATGCATGATGACCAACCAATGGCCTTTGGGAAACAGCTTGTCTACTTTTATACCTGCAAAGATTAGCACATTCCATTTTGTCTTTAATTCTGATATCAGAGAGAATTTATTCACAGAATCATCAACTATCAATGCTCATTGGTGTGATGTCTGTAGCTGTCAGCCATGTAGACTAGACCAAGACATACATGCTTTCTAGTTAAATGTAGGCTATCCTATGCTGTACTGAGGAACACGTTACAATGCAACATCCGTTTGAACTCCTAAGTGCTTTGGATTCAGTCAACAAGTAATGCCTGAGCTAATTAAATCCTACTATACTACCTCTTGGCCTCCTAGTGATGATCGAAACGCACAGAAGTTTTTCAAAATGACTAGTATTAGGCCCATCACTTCGAAACATAGCCCTGATAACGATGTTGGGAACTTTTGTTCTCCCCTCCTTGGAGCTTATGGTCTATATTGTAAAAGCACTGATTATACCCAACACTCATACTGATTATGTTGCGTTATGATCAGAGGATCTGAAAGGTCTATTCCTTTCAAGACTAATGCAGATGAACATCAGAGGTGGGCTCAGCTTGGCCACCAGTAGGAAAGTCCTGATATCTGTGATAGTGTTTTGGGCCCTTCTTTTCAGTGCTGGTATTTATGGCAGGCAAAGGACTTTTGGATACAAAGTCCTTACAAATAGCCTCCATTGTTGGGTTAAGCTGGGGGCCAGTGCTAGATACCATCTCAACAAAAGATACTAAAAGGCCAGTGTTCATAATTACGATGTCGGTGGTAAAATAAAGCATAATGCTGCAAAAGAAGCCAGGCTGTGGGGAGGCTTACTGTTCAATACAATACCAAAGGGTACCTTTGAATCGTCAGGTACTTAGGCTCCTTAGGAAAAATGCCAGCCACCATGTCAAACACACTGAAAATGGAAGAAAATTGGATTGTTGAAGCTCAGAGGCATGTTAACCATCCATTAACTTCATGAATTACTTGGGAGTACATCTGACTACTCCTCCTATGTATTTACCCCCATGTTATGCTCCGAGACCCAATTGTTGTCTCAAAACAGCATTCTGGCTACACATTTAGACCCTATCTGTCCCTAGTCCAACGGCATGGCTTGCTGGCTTTATAACTAAAGGAAGTGAGTGCTAACTGCAGGCAGTGATACTTGCTGAGGATGTCTGCTTGCCAGGTTGTTCTGAGCCCTTTGCACTCATTTTGCCCTGTAACTCTGTGAGGTATGCTCAGTCAGAGATGAAGAAGGGAGGCTTTGAATCCTCCTAGCCAGGTAGCACACCCATAAGGAATGACTCTGCTTTGAGGGATTTCCTATTACTAGGTGTCTGCGACTATAGTTCATGTGTATACAAATTAGGAGAGGATCTTGCTAAGTGCATGGCTTGATTATGGAGTTCTGGAGTGGGGTCTGAGATGTTATACTCCTAATAAGCACCCCCTGATAATCATGAGGCAACTAGGTCATGTGCTACATTTTGAATAGCAAGTCACTTTTTCATAGTGAAGAAGCCTTTTCATCATATTTCAAGAGTTGCAGTCATGGGCCCTCAAGTAGATACTTGACCTGGATTTATATTTGAGACCACATCGAGACAAAGAAAATACCAATCCAGAAGCAATAGTGGTTATGGAATGCATATACTTCCATATATTTTTACAGTAAAAATGCATTAAAAATCTTTCACAAAAGGAACTTAAAAAAATACAAGTACACTATTGACTCCCCCTATCCCATGAGCTTTCTTTCAGGCATTGGGTGTATCATGGGGGCTGGGGAATCTTGTATTGTTTGATTTAATCACAGAGAATACTCACCCCTCATCCCTCATCAGCACTCTTATGGGAAGTGAAAGGTTGGGGAAGTAGGCTCACAAGAATCAGTTTCCAATATAGGCTACAGTAGATTGAAGAGAATTCTAGGTTTTGGCTTAGCACATGTAGTTTCTCGTATAGTGCAATACTTTCAAACCAAATCTGATGTATGGAATTTGAGGTCAAATTGTCACAGCAAAAGTCCTCAGATACTGAGCCAGGCTCAGTTGGGTAGCACTGACTTTAAATGCCCTATACCATTTCTTAAACTGAAACAGACATCGTAACGTTAACTTCAGGATGCACTCCAAAAATCAACCTTCTTCTCTTTTTAAGTTTGTTTAAAACCCATAGACCATGATCAAGATAATGAATCCCCCAGTTACCATCATGGGCTGTGCTAGAACTAGGAAGAAAAATCTCAGCCATACAGCCTCAAGAGCAACACTTCCAAGCTGGCTCTCCGGAAACTGGATAAACCATACATCACATTCAGTTGGAGTCTTCCTCGGCATTAACACTACTGTCAGTGTCTGATTTGTGGGGAACACTCCAATAATAGAAGTAGCAATCACAGACTTCCTGCCTCCTTTAGCTATAGCATGTATATTGGGTTTGACTCAGGAAAAGAACTTGGAAAAATGTCCACGTAGCTCTAAAACCACTCAGTGTAATGTTATATATAAAACCTAAGTCAAATAAAGCTATGAACAATGTAATATTTATATGTGCATAGTGTTTTATAAAAAGGTTGTCCCACACATTGCTTTTCATCAACAGAGAGAGAGAGCATGAAGCAAGAAATAAGACCAGAGATTGCAAATGAATAGTTATTCATGAGCAGTCTCTCTGTGGGGAAACGATAGTCCCAACAAATGAAAGCTGTAGCCGTTACTTACATAATGTCCTGCTGTAAAACAACTTTACATACCTGATTTAGTTTACAATAAAGTATATCTCCCCAAGAGTCAGTCTGCACATATTCAGAAATATAGATACATACCATAATCCTCACAGCTAGACTTCTGTCATAAATTCTCTTATATACAAAAAAAGGCAACAGTTGTTTTATTTTTTTCCAAACAGGCTCTATTAATTACAATTTTAAACTCTACATACAATGATTGGCTGGTTTTCTTTTTGTTTATGTTTTCGTTTTTTCTCCTTTGCCCACTCCCTTATTACAGTACCACGGGAACAACAGTGATTGACTTGACTTGCAAAGTTCTCTGTCTGAATGGAAAATGCAGAACAGCACTAGAAAAATACAGATGCTCTATCAGCAGGGTTTGCTGGAGTGGTCCAACAGGCACCAGCAAACACTTTGGCTCAGCTAGGCAGTAATCCATTTAAACCACATCTCAGGGCTACAGCTGACTCAACCACACCTTCTGAGTATTCAGAAAATGGGTCTATTTTAGCAAGAAAAACCATTACATTTTCCTTCGATGTCCCCAGACACAAGGGACAGGGTCATTTCCCAGATCAAGACGAACCGGCATCATCACATTTTTCCTACCCTTTCAATTAATCCTTACAACTTGGATTATGGTTTCAAAGTGCGTGATCAACTATTCCGGGAATATGCAGCCCCAGTACTATTAAAACATCATGACAGAGGTTTCCTTTACCAAAGTTCACTCCTCTGATCCCACTGGGCAGAAGGCAAGCAGGGGGAGGTAAATAGTGGGGGAGGGCACTCTTTCTGTGTTGGAGATATCTACCCGGCTCCATACTGGACCAGACAACCCGGAGGAGCTTGTCTGTTCCACCCAGAGGCTGACACTTTGCAGTGGGCACTGCTGCCGGTGAGATGTGTTCTGTGGTAGGGCCTCATGAACCTGATAATCTGAGCTGGGGCTGGGTTTGGTTCATGGCAGCCAACCTTCCTGTTTCTGCATCTTCCCGGGCCAGGGAGAGCACAAACCGTTCTTTGCCTGTACTAACTATAACTCAGGATCGTAAGGTTTCTTAGTGCTGTGCACTGTGGTCATAAATACCCTTCATTGCAGTAGTATTCTTGTTGCATAACTTGCTGGGTTCTCGGCTCAGGGATACCCTAATCCATCCTAAAAGATCCTCAGTCTGTACAAGTTTGTCTTTTTTTTTTTTTTTCCGCGTTCTGCTTTTCAGGAAAACAGGGGTTTTACAGCATAGCACTACATCATTTTGGAACAGTTTATATTGAGTTACATTTAATTGCATTTAGTTATAAGACATGACCAACAGCTCTGTTTATCTAGGAGAGAACGAGCTTGCCCCAAAGAAGGAACAACTCTATAGCTTATGAAGAAACAAAATGTATATCCCTTTGGGCCAGTATTTTGGCAAAGAATTTTCAAAAAAAAAGTATGCATTTAAAAATACTTTCTTTAATATTATACATCAGGCACAAGACTTTTCATATATATTTTTATCCTTATAAGATTTCAGATGCATAAAATGTCCATTACTATTCTTAGGACTATCAGTTGTCAGATGCTTCCTTAGGTAAGAAACTAAATTATTTCATTTTGCGACCTTCCTCTTAGAACCTTTGACACGGTAAAGGTTGCAATGCTGAGTCTCAGATGCTGAGGTCAGTGCTACATTCTTTGTAAGGCCGCCTTCTCTGCTCTGGGGCGTTTCTGGGGCTTCTTCCTGTTTCCAGCTTCAGACCAGCCTCATCCCTTTCTCGGTGGCCAACTTTGTCGTCCCGGTTCCTTTTGTCCAGTGACCGCTCTCGCCTGCGCTCAGGGGACCTGGCCCTCCTCCTGTCGGTGGACTTGGCTCTCCTCTCAGGCGAACCCCCTCTTCTGCGCTCTGGGGACCGTCTTTGATCCAGGAGTCTTTCAAGGGACCTCCGCCGGCGGCTTGGGGAGCTGTCTTTCCTCCGGGTGGGTGACCGCTCTCGTTTCCTCTCAGGAGACAACTCTCTTCTCTTCTCATGCTTCTCCCTTCTTTCCAAAGTGTTGTCAGCGCTGCGGGTGCCTTCCCTGCGCTTCTCCGGAGACCTCCTCTTTGGGCCATTGGTGGCTGTCCGCTCTGGCTGCGCCTCTCTCCATGCGTCAGATGGCCGGTCTTTGGGCTGGCATGCCCCACTGTCGGGTTTTCTAGAAGTTCCATTCCAGGTGTGATGCTCGTTGGGTTGTTTGCTGTGCTCCCTGATGCCTTTTGGATCCTTCGGGTGAGCTCGCTTTTCGGCATGTTGTGATGATTTGTGAAGATTGGGTGGGTAACTGGACTCCAAGGCTGGATATGGTCTGTGGTCTGACGGCCCCAGCCTCACTTCCGGAACACCTTGTGCACCGGTGGAGGGGCCGTTCCTGTCGCTGATGGGGTCTGTTGGGGAGAGAAATAAGAACTGCTTAACAAGAAGGACCCATGGCTCCTGGCCCAGTTCCCTCCCACACCTGACTCATTAGTCACAACAAACAAACAACTGTTAAAGCAGTCAGTCAAAGCCAACTGAATCTTGGTTAATTTAAGTATTACTGCAACTAGTTAGGATTAAAAACTATCACTGTGGCTTTCAACATCTAGCTCACTGTTTCCTACACCCTGAAGACAGACCATCAGAAAAACTATAAACGGTTTTAGCTTTTAAAGGCAGAACTGCAGGAGTCTGTCTAGAGGGACCAGAACTGCCCCACCTGACCCATGCCTGCTTTGGTCACTCTTCAGCCCTTCCCAACCTCCGCCTTTCTTCTGTTTCTTTCTGATACTCTTTTATTTGAATACGTGTTCTGTTTAAAATTAACCGAGGACACAGACCTGGATGGGCACAGGAAAGCTTTCCTAGGGTTAGAAATCGTCACTAGCTTATCTAACAGCAAGGATGATCTCCTAAGGATCTGCTACGTTGTACTATATGAAAAACATACTTCTACTTTAAAGATTGAGTCAGGGTATTGGGAAAGGGGGATTATCTAGACAATGCATAAAGCAGATGTTAACTGTCACATGGGACACCTGCTTGAAGGTCCATTAAACTACTACTTTTACATTTAACTATGTGTCTACTTTCAAGTAAGTTAAAAAACAAGGAACTGTATTTATTCTGCCAGAGAAAGGCAAGGGGAATAGGATGCTAGGTGCACATTTGAACTTAGCTTCATAAAATCCTGAGGTTTAAAAGGCCCTTCTTCATGATGTGAGGAGAAAGGGCGACATCAGACAGTCTCTAATCCACTTGGGAACTACAGATCTAATGCTGGACAGCCCAGGACGAGTCCCACTGATCATTTAACTATCTGACCTGACTCTATAGCCGTTTAAGGCAGCATCTTGAATTTATGAGAGCCTTTGCAAAGCAGGATATTTTATTGTAATGATAAGACCGGCAAGTTTTACGTGCATGAGACGTTGCATTAGTACAGCACGGGGGCAGAGCTTTATAAGCTGGCTAAGAGACAGCCCGGCCAACAGTAACAAAATGGTCTGTCTCATGAATGATGTCCCTAAACCCAGGACATGCTTAGCAAAGGCATGGATGAGCTTAGAGCATGGGCTCTTGCCACCTTCATCCTTTTCCAGTGTGTGTGTGTATGTGTATGTGTGTTGGGGGGGCAGCTAACACTTATTTTGGGTCAACCAATCTTTAACTTTGCCACTGTAAAGCCTTATTTGCAAAAATAGGCTATGAGCAGGATTTGGCTCACTGGCTGGGGGTTTGCTGAGAGACACCTGAACAGCCAGGAGATGTCTTACCCAACAGGGAAGAGGTTTATGCTTTCTAAATGCTGGATAAGCTACTAGATAAAGACAAAGTCCCTGCACACTGGGGAGAGGGAAGCACTGAGGAAGTTGTCATACATCTACCCTAGATTCTTACTCTAGTCCTTAGACAAGAGAGAGCAACACTTCAACAGGTCAGCCATGTACTTACAATTCAAAGAACGCAGGGTGCTCAGAATGAATTGCCAAACATATCAAAATAGAGCTAAGCAGAAGCAATGAGGAAATTAGGCCACAGCACAGAAACACCTAGTATTGATTGAGCTACAAACCGTAGTTTGATTATGGCCCATAAGGTAGAAGCAAGCCTCCCCGAGCTTTTCATTTCTCACACATGCAGCGATATTAGGAGGTATCATCGCTGTAGGAGGGAGGGCCCAGCACCAAGAACAGTCAGAGAGAAGGAGAAAGAGAGAAAGAGAAAAAGTTGAACATTTAGATGCCCTATAACAAGAAAGAAAAATCTTCATTTGTTAACATAGGGTAAAGAGAGTTTATTTGTCCATTTAGACAGTCTAAGGCAACACGCAAGGCTGCAGAGACCGCAGTTGGAGCAATGACGGTTTTTTTTTTTTTTTTTTTTTTAGACAGCCATAAGATGACTCGAAAACCCAGATGATAATGCATCCTTTTGTTTTGTTTGTTTTGTGTTTTTTTCAAACAACTGGAACAATGACAGGCTGGCATAGGAGCATTAACAATAAACAACAAAAGAACAAAGTTCCCTCCCGCCCCTCCCGAATACCGCGGCAGTTAAATTAAGTACAAAAAACTCATTACAAAAATAGCCTCACAGAGAAGCAGGTTCCAGTCAAGTCAGAAAAATATTGGAACTTAACATATTATAACCCATTTGTAACTCTAATCAGTAGAATTAGAGAGACTTAGTCCAAATGACGCATGGAAACATTACAGTAGCACAACCCTGGCATGTTCAACCCTTTCTGGAAAACCACTCATTTCAATGATCTTTATTTTTTAGCCCAGAGAACATTTGTTAGTGTTGGATTTTCATCCTCAGTGCAACAGACATAGGTTTGGAGAAGATACACAGGTTACTGACGATGACTCTCAAATGAGGTATCACATCCAACAGAAGCATAGGGAAGACAGAAAAGGGAGACATGTTACACAGTTCCAGTGGTATCAATACACCTAACGGTCAGAAGTCAAGCACAGTGTGTAGCCATGGCACCCGATGTTGTCACCAGCATCCCCCTTACCTCAGACCCCTCAGACAGTGCACCAGTACCAATGTCCAACACCCGGGTAGGCTGCCCTGCAAAGGAGCCCTTCTCCTTGAACTATGTCTGAATTGTGCCCAAAATGCATCTGGGAATTGTGCAGAAAGACGTTCAGAAAAGAGGGTGATAACAGATAAATCCCGAATAAAGGGGACCAATGTATATGGGGATCTTTCAATCACAGTTTCTATAGAAACTTTTGTAGACCTTTGGTTGGGAAAAAAAGCCCTACATCTAGGGCATAGCTTCCTTTTTTTTTTTTTTTTTTTGTTTTTTTGTTTTTTAATTTTAAACAAGTATCTCAAATGAATAGGACATAATTATCACAATATACAATATTTGCCATCAGAACGCTAAGGTAGGCAAAGAGCATTGCTGTCTACTCAAACCATGTGTAAAGAGACGACAGAGGACCTCTACATTTTACCAGGCTTTCCTCACAGGAAAGGTATAGTGACATGTTTCCCTCATGGTGAGCACTGGGAATCTACCTCATCCTTTATCGCTTAAAAACATATGGCTAATAGATCAACATTTGTTTGTTTGATAGTGTGGGCTCAGGTGGTCTGATCTGGGGTAAACGACCGGTTGAGAGGGACAGAGAACTGTCATATACAAACAAAGTGAGCAAAGCCTCCCTCCCCAATATCTCAAAACTTCATGCCTCTTAAATAAACAACAAAACAGAACAAAAACAAAACAGAAAAAACAAACGAAGAAACAAACCCAACTAGATATTGTGCCTCAACATGAGTCAGGAAACCTGCTTCTTTAAAGGATTGTATAGTCATTTGTGCTAACAATTGGATCTGAGAAACAGTTTGGCACAGTTCAAACATTCCTTCGCTCTTGGTTGGACCAGACAGGATGTTCTCTCTGATTATCAGAAAGGGGGCTATCGAGATAACGTCTTAGGCCACGCCCCAGTCCAGGTAAGCAAGCAAAAGGATGAAATGTGTAGAGATTTCAGAACAAGCGAGGCAAATAACCACATGGTGCAAGAGGCTGGTAAGACACTGGTGAATAGGGAAACAAAAAGGGCTTTCCTGTGGCCGTTCTGGAGACAAACTCATGGAGTCATGCCAGGGAAGGAAGGGATGTTTTCATAGTTTGACCCACCATATTCTGGGACCGAGCCGTCTCCCCGCCTCAGAAACAGACGGACTCTGCGGCCGCCATTCTTGATCAGTTCTATGGCCCGAGAGTGTTTCATATTTTTGGTGGTCTCACCATTGATTTCTAGAATTTCATCGCCAATCTGCCAAAGTAAGAGACAAAATGAAATAGTCACACCAGGTTTCCACAAGCTACGCGAGTCTTTTGACTTAAAATTCTCCCCCTCATTGACTCTCCACATACACCTTAGGCATATTCCAGACTTTTCTTCCTGCTGCTCCGGATGTAGCCATGAAAATATTAAACCCGCATGGCCATTAGAGTCTAATGAGGGAAAGGTGATTGTAGGCAGGCTATACAAGTAGGACATTACATAATGCTAAGCGCTAACTGATGCAGAAAAGCAACAAGGAAAATGGGAGTTACTGAAAAGGGCACAACGGGCAGGTGTCCCTGAGACGCTCCACTCTGTGTAGGGATGCTTGTGTGCAGTCGTCTGTCCTTTGCATGAAGGTTAGAAATAGAGACTTGTTTTGAATCAAAAGAATATGGCAAATTTGACAGGATGTCAGTTCAACGGTTACAGAATAATCCTATACCCCGTCTTTCTTACCCTCTTTTTTTTTAAATTTCTTACTCTGGTGCAGGTTGTGGGGTACCCTGATATGGTGAATGTGATCCCCCAAGGCCCATCGTTGAATGAAGACTTAGAGCCATGGTCCATGATACTGTTAATTAGTAGCTGAATGAAAGGAAGTTAGGTAACAAAGGACATATTCTTGGAGGGATTGCAGGGACACCGACCTGCTCCTCTCTCTCTGCTTATCTCCTGTGAGGTAAGGAGTTTTGCCGTCACACATCCCACCACCCCACCATAACTTCCTGCCTTCCAAACAGCAACTAAAGCTGCTGAGACTTGTGAGACACATAAGCTCTTCTTGGTTCCAGACCTATGTCTGGGTCCAAAATCTGACTAATACATCACTAAGAACTTCTATGATAAGAAAAGGAGAGAAGACTCCAGCCAAAGGCTGACAGGCACCAAATCCTGAAGACAACCCAAGAATGAGCTCAAGAAAAACCTTCCACAGATGAGTCTTGAGAGACCACAGACTCACCTAGGCGCTGTGCAGAAACAGAATGAACAAAGCAGGCCAGAATCTGACTCACATACAGCTTACATTCTAGAGGAGAGGCAAAGTACTGGCCCGGGGATCCATTTCACGTTTGCCAAGTACATATGGCCATCGGCCCCCTGCAGCTTGGACTTCAGCTGCAGAGGAGATGAAAACAAGCTCCCGCCTACAAAGCTCAAGGGAGCACCCGGTAAAGTGCCTTAGGAGCTACATGCCATTGTATAAGGATGCTAATCCATGTCATTAGAAATGGTGCCTTCCAAGTATTTATCATTTTTCGATGTTTAATTCTTGAAATTATGCTCTGTTCCCCAATCAAGAAAAGGCTTTTAAAAACTACAGTCTGGGGCCAATGAGACGGGTTAGCAGATAAAGGCTCCTGCCACAGACCCCTGTAAGCTGAATCTGATGCTGGGGACCCACACAGTGGATGGAGAGGGCTGACTCCTGCAAGCTGTCTTCTTGTCTCTACATGCATACCTATGGGTATATATACAAGGAGCAGACTAATGTATAAAGACAGAAACAAAAAGACCCCAGACACTTCAGACTGAAAGAAGAAAAACAAGTATAAACAGTGCATTAAGTTCCCCACTCTCAGCTTAGATGTGTGTGTGTGTGTGTGTGTGCATGTGTGCTCCAACTCATTTCTCTTCCTTCCCTGATGATTTCATTCACTGCAGTGACTCCCCATGTGTTTCGAGCTGTGTAACTTGTTTAAATGAGATGATTCGCCTCTTCTCCACTCTCTAATCCCATGGAAGCTAACATTTATCCATAATAATAGACATTAGACAGCTAGAGAGACCAGAGGGCCCCGGAGATGTGTCTTATCCAATTCTCAGGCTAGGTATGGCCAACCCACGGCACGAGGGGGTGACCAGCTTGAGGGCAGCTACAAATGGGTTCCAACATAAAACTGAAAACTTACTCAAAACTTCATAAAATTTTTTTGACAGCTTTTAAAACTTCATTTATTTCGAGGTTCCAGAATGTATACCATCAACTTTATAGATGATAATGTAGATGAAATGACAATTCCAAAAGACTTGATACAGCGATAGCAACCTTCAGTGACAGTGCTATATGGGCCGACTGGCTCTGTGCCGGGGTCAAGGCTGGGCACCTCTGAGGCTAAGGGGCGGCAGCCGGTGACCAGTCAGAGAAGGAATGAACTCTACTCAGAGGTCCTGCTTTCTGTACACTTTGCACTATCCAGTTTCTTGTGGCAGGATGTGCCTGCATCAAGATTACACACAAGAACAATGAGACTGGCATCAGAAAACACCTACTTTGCTATGCATGGAGTAAAGTAGGTGATCCATCTAACTTAGTAGCTATAACTCAGTATGCTTTGGAAAAAAAGTCTGTGGCAGGAGCCATCTGTCCGGCATCTGAACGCTGTGGGGATGTTAAGAAGTGACACAGATGTACTTACGACCACTCTGGCCTCCTCCCTACTCACCCTCATCTTTCCACATCTTTCTGCAGGACCGTCCTCCGCTAAGCGCAGAACATAAAGATCCATATTGTACTCTCGCCCTCCCCGAAGACTGAAGCCAAATCCCTTGGCTCCTCTTTCCAATTCCACAGTGTAAAAATCTTGCTCCTGTTTGAAGGAATTAAAGGCAATCATTCTGGGGGAACTTAGATCCCCACCCATTTCTCTTAGTGAGTTTGCAGAAAGGCTGAGGCTCTATCTGCAACTCAGCAACTCCTGTGTATTAATCATCTTCATTAATCTTTGTTCATCTGAAGTGTCAGGAACCCTGAATCTGTTAACATTCATGAGCACACCTATGCACATGTATCCATTTACAATGCACTTTACATCCGGGACAGAAAAATTCTTCACTGTAGAAGACCAACCACTGGCTGATATGCTGCTAGATGCCTGATACCCAACAAATGCCCAATGTCAGCCTTTATAAATGAGGGTCTGGTTTCCATTCTGTTTGTGGGAAGATCATGAATAACAACCGAAGGCTTCAGGAATGCCAGTAAAAAAAAAAAAATTAACTTCACATCACCCATATTTTTCAAATTTTCACTGCTGGCTGTTATTTGGGCATTTTCAACCTAAGGACAGGACTTGCACGCTAGGGGTCTTATCTGAAATTCACTAGCCAGAGAAATGTCTTATATAAAAAGACATTTTCTTGACAGTAACAGGGTTTTGAAAACCACGAGAAGCGAGATACTAGCTGCCTTGTTTCTCTGATCACTGAGTCTTGTGACAGCCTTTCTTTCTTCCCCCTTAGAAAAGAGGTCTTAGAAATATTTTTCAAAGGCAGTAAAAATAAAACGTCATTTTCTAGACAATCAAATATGAGCATATACATCTGGTTAAATCACTTCACAAAAATGATTGTTTATTTTCAAATATGAGGTTTTAAGAAGTTGGAAGGAGATGAGTAAGAGGTTCAGAGAAGAAGGAGAAGCAGCCCTCACCTGTGCAGCCTGCGGGCCTTTGAACTCAAACTGAGAATCCTGCTTTGGTTTGGTGGTCGTCCTGCCAAAATGAGAGACAGAAATATAACAGTAATCCAAGGGAAAAACAAGAAAGAAAAATCAAAGACATCCATTCACTAGGCAGGAGCTCCTTTATCCCTTTAAAGAGGCAGACAATGACAAAGAACCCAAGCCACGTCTGACCTTGCTTCCTGGGTCCCCTGCTGAGAGGGGGCATGAGTGGTGGTGATGGTGGCAATCTTCTCAGCATTAGTCAGCAGTGTGGCATTTGAGGACTCTGTAGGGCAGAGCATAAAGACATGAAGTTCTTGGAGAAGACATCTACCAAGTGGGAGGCATGCAGAAACCCTGGATCTAGATCCTGACTTCCCCGTCTCCATTTCAAATAGTTGACTGAAACTTCTAAACAACCAGGCAGTCGGTGATCCCTCCCAAGGACTGTGTATACTGCAGGACTCTGTTCCCTACCAGACATGTCCCCACAAAGGCAATGTAGCCTACAGAGAGATGTGTCCCTCCTGTCCTGACACTGAAAGATGGCAAGAGCTGTCAAAATACTACACCACATTGAAGTTCAAGAATTTTATAGGGTGATAATAAATGGCTTTGATAATATTGTTGCAATTTATCAGCGATATTTGATTGAGTCTGCTTGATTTCCTCATGGAAATACTAAAATCCGAGTACTGTACCAATCATCTTGTTAAACACATGTACATAATATCTGCTTTCTTCTGTTACTTTTAATGAAGTCCAACTGCAAAGATGGGACTCTGCACAGCTGATGGGACTCTCAACAAATCTCACTTAGTATCTCTCATGAAAGATTCATTTTGAAACTTGAATTAGAATAACCAGTGTTTATAAATATAAGCTATATAAATCATGAAGCTACCTTAATGTAATGAATACAATTATATTCATATGTAAATTGGCTTTCTTCCCCACTAATCAAATTCAAAAGCAACTTCATTAATCTCTAGGAGGTTGAAGGTTTGGAATCTGAAAATACTCATGAATGTAACCATGTTCTGCACACCCACACATATGTAAAATCTAATCACTTGTTAGCAATAGCTAATCATTCTCTTTTTACTAATCATTTACTAGTCATCAATTTCTCTAGATCAAGCCAGGTAGCATGAGCAAGTCCTAAGCTCTGCACTTATTTTTAAGCTGACTCTGAATGTTTTCTAATCAGGAAAGTACTGACTGCAGTTGTGATGTTGTGTATTAGCCTGTACATGACCTTTCAACTCATGGAGCACCTCAGAAACTAAAGTTCCCACAAACCACGATTCATAGGAAGCAGTTTAGCATTTGCAGAGTGCTAAAATTCTAAATCTAGAAACCTGAAATATAGCTTTCTCCACTGCATTCATGGAACGAAAGGCATTTATCCCGGCCGATGGTGCTCTGTCTTCCACGTTCATTCCTTAGCATGTACTCAGCCTGAATCCAGCTTCCTGGAGCTTTATTTTTGGTTACATACCAAGCGTGAGTTTTGAGACCAGACCCAGATTCAGATCCTTGCTTCCCCCCTCATTTTGGTAAGAGCCTTTTTTCTTATTTGGTAAAAGGAGCTCTATCCCGTCTTGTGGAGGAAGGGATAGAAAGTGCACATCCACTCCACCTTTGGGCCTTGCTACTAGTAAAACTCTTACTATTTGCTAAGGGAGCTTCTCAAAAGTAGTTTAAAGTCTCTGAAAAATGACAAAGTTTAATATGATCTTTTACAGTTTCTCTAGTATATCCCATAGCCTATTACTCTTACAGTCAAGGCACAGACTTTAACTGGATTCAGAGAATCCCTTCTATATCCTAGTCACACTGCAGGACAGTGTTCCCTGTAACCTGTCCTTTTCGAATCTCTCTATAGATAGCAGGGAAAGAGTGTGTGGCCAAGAAGGAACTGAAATGTGACACAAAGGGGAATGTGCCTAGGAGCATGTATGGTATGGTGACAATGTACTCTGTGTCCTCTGAGTGGGGAGGTGGTGCTCAAATTAGCTGGTAGGCAGCTTGCCCAGTGGCTGCAAGGTCAGACTGCAGAGTCCTGCGCCATGGTCTGCATCCTGGGTTCTGCAGCTCTGGATAAGGGCTGAAACAGAGAGACATAAGCACATTCTGCCTCAGTTTTCTCATCTGCATGAGAGGAACACAAGCCTCTCAGGAAACTGATGCAGTGATTATTATTCAAAATTAGGATGGTGCCTGACACATACATATTAGTCAAAATAATTAGAATATATGGGGCATCTATTGTTATTACTGATTGTTGCCATTGTTCCAAGAGCATATTGGTGAATTTTAATTGCTGTTATAAGGAGACTAGAGGAACGCAAGCTCATTTACATCACTTCCAGACCAGGGTAGCTAACCTGGAGAACTACAGTGGTAAGTCTAACTGGTGTGACATAAGACAGATTCACTGTGCCAGTAGAAGGCACAGGGACAGCACCTCCTGTCAGTATGACTCACTGGGACACTTGTGACCATGGACACCAGTCTCTGAAAACCCTTGACATTGCATAAAGATTATCCAGGAAATTATGAGAATGTTTGGGCCATAGTGAAATCATAATTGGGACAACAAAGAATGTTTTCTTGTAATTAAAGTGATACTGACTGCTGAATAAACTCCTTTAGAATGTTTGTGCGTTGCTAATCACTAATGTTTTCTGGGCACATCCAATCCTATTGTCAAGCAGATTTTCTATTTCTGTTGTTTTCATGCTTTGACAGCACATGATGATCATGCACTACAAATGGAATGTCATCCATAATTTTACTTCAATTCTTCACTTTCGATGTCTCCGATGCATTGTTTGGGTGCTGAAGCTTAACTTGAGGCATTTAAGACACATTAACACGTCATATGCTGCTTTGAATCTAATGAATTTTCCTCGTCCCATTGTCTGTGTTACTATTTAGCTTACAGTGTGTGAAGCAAACACTGGGCCCTGTAGATTCACTATGATAATCACCGTTACACAGGATAATCACTCGCCATAAAACAGGCAGGTTTAACGACTGTTTCACTTTATGGATGTGCATCCGAGGTACTGGAGTGTAAAGAGTCCTTCCATGGTCCTCCAGGAAGCAAGAGGAGATGTTGGGAACTGAACCCAAGGTTTGCCTCACAGTTCAATTTCAAACTTATTTCTTTTATACGGGAACTATATTTATCAAGAAAGCCACACCCAATTGGTACACTCCTTTCAAATCAGCAATACTTTAATTTTACTCCATGAATCCCAGTAACTTCACTAAAGACCATCAGCGATAAGTTAAAATTTATCGTACCCTGGGCTACCTACTAGATTTTACAGGCTATCTTCATAGCACCAAAATAGTTTAAATAGGCTTGATTTCCAGTAAGCTTTTATAGTATCAACAAAGTTATACTTATTTTTCATAAACATTTAAGTCTTCATTTGGAATTAAATCAAAATTACATCTGCCCAGACACTGCCCAACTTTCGGAGACACAGAGATACATTATAGCTGTAGCCCCTAACAGGACAGAAAGGTTTCAAAGCACAGGGAGGAGCACAGAAACAGCAATGGTATGAGGGGCTGTCATGCTGCAAAGGACTGTCACCACTCTCAGGCAACGAACAGACTGAACATTTCAATGACAAAATCCAGAGAGTGCCTATATCCTTTATTAAACAGCAGCTCCATCGACTTTCACTCCCTCTGAGGGATGAAGATGGCTAATCCTCACTTTCAGAGCAATCACACATCCTGAAGAGCAAATCCTAGTCCCAAGGCACAGGACGGCGATGCTAAGCTAGGGCCCTCGCTCTCCTGACAGGAGCATCTACCTCAGGGTTCAACTTCCCTCCATGACAAGTAGTTCCTACACTGACTTCATTCCCATGCTAACATTTTCAGTTCTGCTAATGAAATATACACCGAAAAGCCAAGCAAGTCAACCAAGGACACAATTTTTAAAATAAATACTGTAACATAGTAACACATTATGTAACAAGTATCTGAATACATTGGAAAACCTGAATCCCATGTACACATGAAAGCTGTTGGGAACTTTTAACTATTCTCTTTCTTCTCCCAAGGAAGTCACAGACTTCGTATTGCTAAGCTCTGTCTTATATATAAGTCAGCACTTGAAGTAACAGTGAAATAAAATATTAGTTACATTTTTAAGCAAATACATGTTTTTATTAACTTGAACTCGATTCCACATTAGCTAAGCTCAGTCAAGTTTTGCTTTGCCTGATCTAGATCTGATGGGTATTTCTATGCAATACAAATATGCTTTAATTCTGAGGGTTCAAGCTCAGATTCAGTATGTGTAGCTATCTTTTGGGTCTTTCTGGGCCTTTCTGGGCTGTCATTATATATTTAGTAACCCCAGCTCACATACCATGGCAGAGCCCCTTCCTCTACTCTACCGCCAATCTTGATCACTACCAATTAAAAGGCAAAGAGGAAAAGGGTGTTGGCCCCATAGATCTACAAAGATAAAGGTAATGCCCTAGAGGTTTACTAGACAGATAAGAAGTGGGGGGAGAATAGAGTCAGGGAGACTAGAGAAAGAATGACATGGACAGAGAGCCAGGTATCTAATGACAGGAATAGAGAACCAGGCAGCAGGAGCTGAACAGTTCATCTAGGGTGCTGGCTCATGACTGTAATCTCAAGCCTCGAGAGGCTGAGGCAGGAGAGGCAACCTGGGCTACACTGTGAGACTTAATCTGCAATGAAACCCCCCCCCCCAATGAAAAAAAAAGACAATGATGTACACTCAGGGGATGGATGCTTTTAAGCATTGCCCAAATAAAAAATAATAATCAGTGTTCATTCTGCAGGCCCAGGGCTTGTGAGGCAGTGGGATTACTGTGGGTAGGAACTTTAGCCTCTTTGTAGGGACCATAAAATACCAGGGCTTGGGCTACTCAGTACAGTGAACATTCAAACATCTGAAAGAGACCAGAGTTCCCCAGCCTGAAGAGCTCCCTCTTCACCCTATAAACCTGTCCTACATACTACACACAGAAGAAATGGAATCTCTCCAGCGCACAGTAATGGCTACTCTTTTTTATATATGCTTGCAAAATTCTCTGGACTCTTAACTCCCTTGCCTCAGGCTCCAGTTTCAGACCCTTTAATTCATGAACATCACAGTTCCTCCCTGCCAGGTGTGACTGCCTTCATCCAGCACCTGACAGTCACTTACATCTCCGGCAGAGACTTTTACTACCATGGCAATGCTTTCCTGAAATACCATGGGTAAATCACAACCTCAGAGAATCCATTCTGCCTTAAAAATCAATCAATCAATCAATCAATCAATCAATCATATTATATTATATTTGTGTCAACTTTGTTTACTATCTTCTAATCAAAATAGGAGGTAAGTGTTAGTTTTTAAAAGGCCTTTTAATTGCTAGTTATACATACACACACACACACACACACACATACACACATACACACACATAGTATATTTTTGGTGTTCAGAATTTTAGAAGGTTTATTATATATTATTTAATCACGTTGACTCTTAGTATACAAGCTGCCTTTCCTGACTTCACCATTTTTCCAGTAACCTGCTTTAAGGAGTTCCTCCTCCTGCCGGAGACATTCTCCTCACATCTTGACTGCCCAGCCTGGAGACACCAAGTCACTTCCTGTGCCCAGTTCTTTGGGTTTGTACTAAGATCTCTCTATGATATGTAAATCTGTATCTATACTACTCTTTGAATCATTTCCCCTCTCCTTGTCTGGCTTCCCTTATATGCTCCATTTGGAGTCTAGGCTCCACCATTTTGTGACCAGTTTTGTAAATTGTGGTAACTTTCCAGAGAGGCAAATTAGTGAAATGGCCCTTGCATCAAATGGTGAATTACAAACCAGGCATTTAAAGATGGTGACACACACAACCACTTCAGGAGCTGCATGTTGTCCTTCATAATTGGCAAAGGGTGTTCTGTAGAGACAACAACATCCTCTGTGCTGAGAACACACATTTTTAAAATTGTGTCTGGTTTTAAATTCATTGTGAAGCTCCAGCTTTATCATTCAACTTTTCAATCATGAGTTTCACTTTCTACCAATGGGCATACAGAATGCCCACTTGAAATAAAATGTCTGACTTTCTAGATCTAGTGTCTTCCATCTTGGGGAACACTCATACATTTAGGAATGTAATTTATTTTATAGTACATTTGAAAATAATGGGGGGGGATATCAATGAAATGTTTTGAGATTTTATTTTGTATTAGTTTCTTCCTAATAGAAAGCTGGCTAGTGAGGTCAGTGCCCAGGTTTTAAGTGTACAAGTGACCTACCCTTACCAATATCATCACATCAACTTCATTTTTGCAAATATGAATGCTGGTATTTTATACTAAGTGACTTTTCACTGTGGAGGCTGCTCTGTGTACTGTGTGATGTTTAGGAATCTCCCAAGCCTTCGTCCATAAAAGGACAGCATACACAATGCAGGCATAGCCAAATGCAGAAGAACCAAACATAACTACTCAAGTACTCAAGGAACTTCAGATTTAATGTACATACTCTGCCAAAAGTATGAGCACCCAATCTTTCTTCATCCATATCTAAATTATATACAAACCAAGAAGGCTATGGCCTAGAACTTTTCATTAAATCAAAAGCATTGATATGTTCTCTTATTTAAAAAAACAAAACAGTATTGGCTCTACATTGCTGTTAGCCAGGTTTTGTCATGTCACATTTCAGTGATTATTGAAAAAAACCCAAACAAACCCCAAAACTGTCAGCTACACTTCGTCTGTCATTACTACTCATAGTCAAGTTTTTCTATAGCTCTGAAGACAAGAGGACAAGGGAGAAAATAAACGGAAAAAATTGGAGATTCTCTGGAATTTTCTTTCCATGTGCATTAAGATGGGATGACAGGGCTAGAGGGTTAATTAGGTCAGAGAGTGAGAAGTTTAGTAACAATGGCTCTGGCTCGTCTGTTAGTCATGTCTAATGAGGGATGGAGAAAACTGCCTCTTTACCAAAATCAAACACAGTTACACAAACACTAGTGGGGGAGGATGAGAGGGAGGAAGGGAGAGAGAGGGAGGGGTGTATACTTTACCATCCCCGGGGATGATGCGGAGAGTCACTGTGTTGCCTGCTTCTTTGATTAGGTTGACAATGTCAGAATGGGATTTGTTGGTGATGGAACATCCGTTTACTGCCAAGATCCGGTCCCCTACTTTCAGCTTGCCACAACGGTCAGCAGGGCTCCCCTCAATAATCCGACCTATTTTGTGAGGCATAGCCACACATGCATTGCCTGCTTTGGTATTGAGTTTCATTTTTTTTTTTTTTAAGTTACAAGGGAATATAGTGAAGGGAGGAGAAAAGGGTTGGAAAGGGAAAGAGAAGGTTAAGTGTTAATTAATTAAAGCATTAAGCAAATGTTATTAAAGGAGAGTGCTGTGCTGCGGGTCAAAACATTGGCAATACTCAGGGCTTCTAAGAAGCCACAGCCCTGAGTCTTCAGTTCAGGGTCACAGGCCCTTTTATTTTAAAATGATGGCAAACACCCAGCTTTTTTCTCTTTAAAATAACTAGAATTTGGGGTATTTGGCAACTTGAGTCTTGAGACCCCAAAATAACTTGGTGCCCTCTGGTTTATTCTGGGGCTGCACATATAACCCCAGAGCGGTTACCCGTCCTGTCTTCCCGCCACTTCATTCTGCCAACTGTCATTAAAGCTTCTGCCAATGTTTTGTTCTTTTTCCAATTACAAAAATAATCACTGGGCTTCTGGTGGGGTCAGGAATCTGCTAGCATTAAAAGTTTAACCGGAAAACACAAAGTGGGCCGACACCTTTGCTTTCTATGTATGCTGACGGAAGCTTTAGAAAAGGCATAATCGTCAGAGAGAAGCCAGGGGAGCACCGATCACTTACGGATCCATGTGAGATCTACGTTCACTCAGCCCAAGTCAGTTCACTCAAGCCAAGCCCATCTCCCTTGGGAGGTGACAAGGGAGGCCCTGCTGGGCTCCTTAGCTCTGATCCTCTTCCTGCCTCACAAACATTTCCTTAAAGGGATGTAGTAAAACTCTAGCAACTACTCTTGCTGAAGATACTAAACCAAAGCTAGCCTGGAGTCATTCCCTAGATCTCTTCCTTCAATCATCTGTGTCGACTCATTGGCTTCCAGGCATCCATACAGGATTTGAAATAGGGTGGAAGGGATCTGCAGGTTTACTGCATGCTTGAGCCACTTGTCTTTGAGGGGTGCTCTCGTATAACCAGGTATTTGTGTATTAAGTTCCATTGTGTATGTGTGTGTGTGTGTGTTTTGTTTGCTTTTCACACAGGGTTCAGTGTTGAAGCCTGGATGTCCTGGAACTAGCTCTGTAGAGCTCAAGAGAAATCTGCCCGCCTCTGCCTCTTGAATGCTGAGCCACCACCTTGCTGAGTTCCAATGTTTTTTTTTTTATGCAGACCTTTAGAATTTGTTTTCTCAGAAGTATCAAAACAGTGACACGGTTGGGCCACCTTTGGGGAATGGTGACATAATGAATAGGGAGGACAATAAAGTCAACCATGCGGACTCTTTCATTGTAATTTTGACCTGAAGGGGAAACTATCTTGAAGAAACATACTTCGACTCCTTTGAACCTGAGTGGAGGGATTGACTGAGTCTGGGTCCCTAAGTGGAATGCCAAATTCAAAGGATTGTAAGAAGCAAGTGAGCTGTCACTGAGTGTGTGAAGGGGATTCTCAGAAGGTGTGCACATGGAGTAAGTGCAGCTCAGCTCCAAAGACAGTCTGCAGGACACAGGTTTCAAACAGCAGGTGTGAAGAAAGGTGTCGCATAGCTCAGCAGTCTTGTGCAAGGTGTGAGGGAAAGTTCAATTTGTTGATTATAAGAGCCCAAGGAAAATAATCAAAAGATCCAACTGGGAGCGGAAAACATTCAATACTTGTCATTCACCACCGAGCCTGTCACCTCACGCACCTGCTCTTTCTTTCTGGAAACAAGAACTACAGTAAAGCTCAGTGTGTTGTGGGGTGCACTGTAGATTTGGGGGAGTAAACAATTTGGGATTTCCTTCCCTTGTTTCTTATTTCTTAAGTCAGCAGAAAAGTCTTTGGAGTAATTTAAAATCAAAGCAAAATAAAAACAAAATAAAAACTGGGGCCTTGATGCTGGGTCATGCGTTGGGCCATGCTGTGATGACTCTTCGGAGTTCAGAGAAGCAAGGTTAGTGATGGGTGTGATTACTGCAGTCACACACGGGCAGACCAGGTTCAATGTCTCCTTTAGCAAGAAGCAACTTATCAAGACTAACTGGAGACAGTGGGTTCTACTGGCTCAGCATGTTAAAGGGTTGTAGCCCCTTGTTAACGTTAATGAGTGACTTAGACCTCTGGCCACAAGGACCGAGGGTTGAACCATTTAAGAAAAAATTGAAACCTGTGTAATACCTCTTCCTGTCTCCTGTCACCTTCCAGTGTGCTTGGGAGATGACAAGGGACTGAATCAGAAAGGGGGGTGCACAACCATCGCAACAGGAATGAATGCACCCAGAGAGAGTTAGTATTTGGAGAAGAATACAAAATATTATCCATATCCAAAACCTGAATACGACCCCAAATCAAATGACTCTTAACTCAGCATTTAGCCAGTTTCTAAAGCAGCAATAAAGTATCATTTAAAACCCCAGGCAGGGACAGAGAAAGGCAATGTAAGGTGGGGAGAATCCCAGGTCATTTTTTTACTTCTTACTTCTTTACGTTTCCTAGGCGTTCTTGCAAACATCTGCTGCTTTTAGAAATCCATATGACTTTCTGAGGCTATGGTTATTAATATCCTTTACCTAGGAACTTTCTCAAGTCTTTCGCTGGCAAAAATTGTATAATCCTTTACACTACCAAGGGGCCGCTATTCAAACTCGACATAAATCTTGTGTTCTTGAAGTCTTGCACACATTTAGAAAGAAAGCTAAAATGGAGCAATGGGGAAGGAGACCCCACAAAAGCTACCAAATAAACTCCATCTCCAATTAAGCCTTTTATGGAAAAACATGAAGGCGTTTCTGTTGAGAGCTAAGCCCAGGTCCTCAGTAAGGGCAGTAAACAACCCAAACTGCTGTGTGTCCCAGACCCAGCCCTGTCCAGCACTCACCGAAGGTGGTGCCCGCTTCAGGCCTGCTCACGGAGGACACGATGACAAACCCAAAGCCCTCATTCTCCCCACGCCGAATCTCCACATCATAGGGCTGCAGCACAGCGCTCACCACACCGCTGCCCCCACCACCACCACTGCCAATGCCACTGGTGCTGCCACTGCCTGAGCTCACGGTGTTCAGCGAGTTCTGGCTGCCCTGTGGGGTGCGCTTTTCTTCTGTCAGAGACGCGGGCTGGTTGCTACTGTGGTGTGACGAGGCTGGTGAGGGCACCTCATTCTCTGCTTTGGGCACTGCAAGAGAGATGTGTGTCTAAACCATTTGATTCCCAGAAGACGGACCCAGCCACCACACTTCCAACTTCCCCACCTGCAAAAAAAAAATCAAGAGGCTAACGATGGGAGAACTGCCACACAGGCATGAAAAACAGCCTTGCTGTGGAAACGTTAATAGTCAGGCTTCAAGAAGATGGACTACACACTGACCCCGCCCTCAAAGAGGACTCTTAAATAGTCCTCTGTTTAGGGTAGACGGTGCAATGACAATACCCATAATGCCATTCAGTCTACAGCAGCATCTGTTCTGACCTTTCTCCTGTGTGGGAAGGAATTGTGAGAGGACTCTGGTATAAGTCTGCCACTGAAGACAAGGATCACTCACTCAGTCAGATCGCCCCTCCTCCACCTCCTGCCAAGTCTGTGCTCAGTGCTCACTCCTTCACTGGGCAGGAGGCTGCTAGGGTTGGACCTTGAAAGTCTGCACAGACAGATTGAGGGGGCCCCTGGGAGCTGCTCTCCCCAGCTCCCAGCTGTAAACATCTACTCTAAACACAGGGCTAGGGGCACTGGCTTCTGTCCAACTTTAGTCAGCCTTCCTGTGTTGCTCAGCTAAAGGGGCAGAACACTCTTAGATGGTCCGTACCCTCGGTGGAACCAAGTACCGAAAGGGGTGTGTGCTCATGTGTAGGCTGTAGCTAGGTTTGTCCTCATCTGCAAAGCTTTTACTTTCATAGATGTTTTTGATTATGGGGAACACAAATGTTACGATCTGACAGTTGCTACTTAGAACTCAGGGGCACGGGTGTATTGTCACACTGTCATGTAAATGCCACCACTATCCATTTCTAGAATTTCGTCAGCTTCCCCAGTGAAGCCCTCACCATTGGAGAACATATCTCCAGTTCTCCCCCTTTCTGCTTGCTATCTGTTTACCTAATTCCATTTAATAGGATGACTGCAAAAGACTAATGTGCTAAACATCTCAAACGTTTAAGTCTTTCAAAAGAAGCCTGGACCAGGAGAGTGAAATTTACATTGCCCTACTACTTTAAGTTAAGCCAGGGAAATCGAATAGTTTCTGACTTACCTCAAAACTCAAAGCAAACTAGCTGACTGCCACCGGCAGCAGGGAATGTCATGTAAGAGCTTTGGTGGCCTGGGATGAGTTGTAAGGACACAGTCTGTGGTGGAGTAGGGCTGTTTTCAATGGCTGCCATTAGACTCTTATACTGGCATTTAGTAATGTTATTTTGTAATTACTTACATATCACTTAAACTAAGCTATGCTAGTGTTTTTTAAGGGCCAGCCAGTTTCATCTGGTGGTTAACTGCTACACTAACACAAAGGCTACAGAGAACTCATAGGGTTTACGTCACACTTCTTCAGGAAATCAACTGACAACGGTTAATCTTCCTCTTCCGTATTCTGCCGCACTGGCTTTGAGTAGAGGCTGCATGCAAAGATGAACAGTGAAGACACATGCTTCAGGAAAAACCAGATATGTCAGAGCTTTCTTAAACTGGCAAGAGACAGATACCGAAATACGTTCCGAGCCACAGGCATGGCAGGAAGGGGGCGCCAAAACCTGAGAGCATTTGGAGAAGTGTCCTTTTTGAGTTGAGCCTGAAAGGTATTTTAAAAATTGCAGAGGAAACCTAGAACTCCTAGCTTCTTAGCTTTCCAGTGAAGGGAAAGAAAAGCCTTGAGGAACAAAGCAACAGCAAGGGGCTGTGTGAGGTTGAGTTCATTCAGCAGTCCAAGCCTGGCTGAGTTCTCTGCATCCTGAGGTGATCTTTTCTCACACTGCTGCCAGGCTCTTGGGATGAGGATTATCACCCAGTGAAGAGGAAGGCTAAGTTCCGGTTGGTGAGGGGGCAAGAGGTAGGGGATGTGTAGTCAACTGGCACTCTTCTGGATGTCTTTCCTGGAGCATATGCAAACAGCATTTTAAACTACTTCTGAATGGCAGCAGGGCTGGAGAGAAACAAGCCATCTGCAAATTCTGAGCTTGATCACATTTGCAAACATTTGCTAAAATAGAAGCTTAGGAGGCAGACGCAGGCAGAGCACTGTCTGGGGGATGAATGAAAAACATACCGGCAAACACCACTTTACGCCTCACTGTGAGATTGACATGGCCTTGCTTGGCAGCTTGTTGCATAAGCTGAACCACGAGCTGGTGTGATTTCCCAATTACCGGTGTCCCATCCACACAGATTAATTCATCTCCAGACCTGAGGCGGCCGTCTGTGTCAGCAGCACCCAGTGGTACGATGTGACCGATATAAATCTGTTGAGTAATCAGATGACGGGTGAAACACTGTCCCGTTGGTTTTACTATCAAGGCTGATGGCCTGTGCATCTCTAGAAATAATTCAGTTTATTCATTCATAGCCACATGCATGCCACCACCAACTATTGAGCACCTACTGTGTGTAAGGCATTGTGCCAGGTGCTGTAACAGTTTGTAAAGAGGGGGAAGAGTATCTGTTACAGGGCTCTCTGAAACAGATGCATCTGTGGTCTGTCAATCATGTATTTTTCTTCTACTCTGGAAAAACAATCACTTTATTTACTTACTTGAGAAGCTTTTCCTCATTTCCTGTCCACTTAAGAACCTCACTTTCATTACGCCCCACTAATTACATCGACATTGCTTCTCTTAAAGGTCTAGCACTGTCTGCTGAGCAGTAGGGCATTTCACCAAACAGTATAAATGGAGCAGGCTGGCCTGACAGTCCCAGAAGGCAGAGGAATGTGTATAGCCAGTGCCTTGCAGTTTCACTGTTCCCTAGATGTGAGTTTAAACATTGGTGTGTGGCTCTGTCTTCTCAGTAGGACAATGATGTTACCATTTTCTTTACATGACATTTAGAGTTTATGAGAGACAGGAACAAAAAGATGAAGGACTTGGGCTGTGTCAGCCCCTCCACTTATACTAGCTCCGACCTTGGGCCAGTTAATTAATCATTCTGTGGCTTTTATTTTCTGGTTTGAAAAACAAGGATACATCCTGGATAAAGCATGCCTGTGTTAGAAGTCTTTAGCACAGTGCACCACACACAGCAACGGCTCAATGAGTAATAGCTTTTATTCCCAAGGGATCAAAGCTTCTCTTTTGTTTGCCTTGCAAAGGACATTGTGATGTTGAAAGTAAACGTACTCTAAGAAACCAAAACCCAGGGAGGAGACTCAGTGTTTCTAGATCACTGTTCAGGGTTCTTTTTCTCTTATTTAAGGACAGGCTGCCATTTTCTTAAACCACCACTGCTGCCCAGGGAAGTTCCCTCTGTGCTTTGGTCATTTACTACACAGACCCTATGCTTTCTACTCAAGTGCACACCTTTTCCCTACTGCAGATGCCACCTGGCTTTGTTAGGATGATGCTCACTTTGCCTTTTGTTTTCCTTCTTCTTAGTGTATGGACACTCATGGGGTTAGGGGCAGCTGTTGAAATTCCCCACCACACACAAAAGCTATAGAAAACAATACTTTCCTTCTTCCTCAAGACAAACAACAACAACAACAACAACAACAACAACAACTGCACAAAAAACCAGTATGAGATCCATACTACCCAAGGTGAAAGAGCCAAGGGCAGGGCTAGCTGGATTTCTATTGTGGTGATCTGTCATTGCTGCCATTTTCCTATGCAGCCTTAGCAAATAGCACTGGGGAAAGAAGCAGATAAAAGACTCACGGGTTCCCCTGGCTCATTGCCACCCAGAATTCTGAATCCAAATCCAGTCTCTTTTCTCCAGAGGAAGATGTCTTGCTCTTGGTAATCTGGAACTGCAGAGGAGAAGAAGGAAGAAAGATCATTTCACTAATAAAAGGGTTCGTGTGTCTAAGACGAACACAGACAGGACCAGCATGGATGGTGTACACACAAATAAAAGCCTCCCAGCACAGGCAACTGAAGAGAAGGTCATGGCTGGGTGACAGCCAACAACAAAGGGTACAGTAAGTAGCAGGCCAGTCAGCTCTGCAGTTCTCCAAAGGACTAGGAGCACCTGTTAAATTCCTACTCGAGCTCACACCAACATGGACAGCTAAGCCAGGAGTCAGCAAGGGCCTCTCTCCCCAGCATCCACAAATAAAACCACCTATAGTGGCAGTCTCTCTGGAGAAGTCACTGGATCTGTAGCATGGGATGTCCCTCTAAATGATGTTATTTTACTGGGAGGACAAGTATGGTTTGTACTAAAAGGAATTTCTAATTATTTTCTTTTTCCCTAACATAATCTCGACCACTGACACCAGTAATTTGATACGAGATCAATTAATTTTGTGAGAAAAAAAAACTACTTAAAAGGGGCTGTGGGGTGCACAGCTTGATGGGATATTGCTCACCTATCCTTCCCCAAGCCTTGGGTTTGCTCCCTGGCACCACGACAAAACACAACAACTCTAGAACTGGTAAATATAGAGTTTGATATGAGTTTAGTCCTATTACTCCAGAGTTGTCAAGTGAGGACAGAATCTTCTGGACAATTACCTGTATCTCATCACTCAGTTACAGCTTCCCTACAGTTTGCCTATGGTATTTGAATTATAAGCATTAACTCATTATTCAATAACTTGCTATCTTACGTTCAGCACTCAGTAATGACCTAGTGCTTTAAAACGAAGCTCTCAATGAATTCCGGAAAATGCTTGTTGTGCATGGACGCATTCTATGTAACTGCACTGTCACCTCAGGAACAATAAAAGTGGTTACGGCCATGTCATTCTCATTGAGGATTTGATATACATACTAAGTGCTTCATAGTCCATAAAGCGATATAACTTTTAGTTAAAGAGAATACATTATAATCTAGTTGCAGTGGCATTAAATCATCACCCCACATTCTTTCTTATTGGTTTCACTAACTGTATTTTGGGTTGTAGGAGTCTCTAGTCCTGGAATTTTAATTCCCACCTTCTCCAATTTTGTATGATGGAACAGGGAAGATGAAAATGGTGGCTTAGATTCCACATTGGGGAGAATGGTTTCTTTTTAGTGCTTTGTCTAGGGCCTAGGATACACAGTAAGTGAATAATCCAAGGGAGACTGTGTGAATAGGTAAGTACAAGGCAGAGAGTACTCGCTCACAGTTGGATGCTTTGCTTCAGTTACTTTAATGCTGGGGCTCTACCTAGGTTTGTGTATCTAGTCCTTTACAGTATAAATGCTAACCTGTAAAATGCCAAGGAAGGTCAACCCAGCTATAGCACAGGATCTCACTGAAACAATTAGAGACTAACATTTCCTTAAACACATTTATACACAAACCATTCATTCATTCATTCCTCTGTGAGTAGCTTAGTAAATAATGCTTTCTGTTATTTGCCCCACTGGAATAACAAGCTAACTCAGAGGGTGTTCTATCTTTTGGGTTATCCACAGAAGGCACCTAGCACCCCAAAAGACCACTGGGGATTTTCAGCTATACTTGGCTGCTGGAGCTTTCTGTGAGCAATGAAAGAACCTCTGCCAATGCCTTTGGCCCATAGTTTTACTTTCTTCAGCACCACATAGCACAAGACCATTTCTCCATCCTACAGGGACAAAGAAGCTGTAGCTCATTTCTGCTTTCTGTGGCAGTGAGGTGTCAGCCATCATGGTATCCGGAGGAGGAGACCCAACAGGTTTAGGCCAATCACCTGAGTTGTTAGTTCATGGGGGTAGGGGTCGAGGGATGGGGGAGGGTTTGCTACCTTTTAATCAACAAGCAATGGTAAGTTAATTAAAAATAAAAAGGGTGGCCTGTGACACTTGGGATATAAAGACACTGACAGTGAACCAGAAAACACAGACACAAACACCAACACAGACAAATGACAAAGAAAGTCTTCTGGTACTTTAATGTCAGCCTGTTAACAGCTTCGTTCTTCTGACTAGCTGAATACCATTGACCCAAGTAAATAGTAACTTTGGGTTGTGAATTGATATTGACACACACTATGGTATTCAAACTTTATCTTCTATGATTTCTTCTTTGTATAAACAGTCCTAAGGTTTCATTCCTCCAGTGTCCTCACTCTCTTCTTTCAGAGGTCATATTTTGAAGAACAGCAGGGTACGGCCATTTCCCCCAAATTACTATATTTTTTATTACTGTCGGTATTTTAGTGAGGCCAGTCTTACAGAATTTATAGCTTTAATCCAGCTGTGTATGTCCTAGGGGACAATCTCTGAGGCTAATATGCTTCTGGTATTGGTAGTGGTCACTTAACAAAGTAGCAGAATGACTTTCTTTGAAGTGTGGTGGGAGTGGGGTCACCAGGCCCTGGTGTCACCACTGGTACAGACTATGAAAACACACATGTCACCCCCTAATCTCATCTGACGCTTGGCTTATGCTGAGCCAATACAAGCCTAAAACCAGCCCTTCATGCACTTTTATCTTCCCTGGCTGCTGTGGACTTCTCCCCAGACAAATGGAAACATCAAACAGGATGGATGAGAATGAAGTAGCAAAAGTTTGTGGCAGATCCTTACTCTGACATTCTCCAAAATTCGTGGAATTGATCTCTCTTTCTCTTTCACCCTTGCTCAATCCTGACGCAGGCGAAGGTGACATAGCTGGAATATATATTTCACAATTGTGTAAAGTGTAATATGGGCTCTTTCTTAGTTCATTTTAACTCTGTTGTGATTGATAAGAGATGTTCAATTCAGTGTCACAATAAAGGTTACGAATCCTTTGGGATCAAAGACTGTAGCTCAGTTCTGGTTTTCACTTTTTTGTTTTGTGGTGCTTTAATTGAACACCGAGAGCTTCCTGTGACTTACAGCACCACCCTTAGGTATAATTAGGCTCTAACCACCTTCTTGAATGACCTTGTTTCGTGCCATGACCACTAGAAAGCTGTCTAAGCTCTCCCTGCCTTTTTGAGAAAATGGAAGTGTATGTGTACCACCATTACACACCAGCACTGATTACATAGGAGCATCAACCCAAGAGACTCTGTTCTTAAGGCTGCAGCATGCCCTGATGAATTCCAGGCAGTTCAAACCAGAATTGTCTTTCTTATGTTTGAGGCGAAATCACAGAACCCATTGACTTTGAATGAACACATAGAAACTGTTATAATCATCTTAAATTCCTGGTGTCAGACTTGTAAGCACAGCTTCCTAAAGTACAGCTTTATAATATGGTTAAGGTGACAGCGTTGACTGCTTTCTTTTCAAGCTATACCACAAACAAGCAGAAACTTTACTTATAAGCTTTGGAGTTCCTTTTATAGCAAATGCTGCTGTACACCAGTTGACTGTGAATGTCTGCTAAGACCAATCATGTCATTCTTAAAGACATGGATCCAACTGGCATATTATCTGGAGAAAATACAGAACAGGCAAGATGGCTTATTTAAAGGACTTCAAGTCTTTAATTAACACTGAAATCCTTCAAAGGGATTCATTAACACATCTGTAACTCTGATTAAGTCGTCATTTTGACACTGCTGTTTTGGCAGATGGCCAAACTGAGAGGATGGTATTTTGCAAAACACCGAGACCATGTGAAAGAAAGTGGTCAGTTGCGTGTCTATCTTTACGTTGCCTTTAGCAATGAAGTTTAATAAAAAGGAAAAGGTTCTTCAACATTAAAGGAATAATATGTATATTTGCTGTACGGTGACTTCCTTTTCCTTCAGTAGTTGTTTTTATTATCAAGGGATGGGGAGATCCAGATCCTCCTTTTTCTAAAAAATGTTCTTAGGAGACAAAATACAAAATAACTCAGGGCAACAGAAGAAATACATTTGAGATGAAACAAAATACTAATTCAAAGGTAAGATTGATATAGGTTCATCAGTAGGAACCATAGGAAGAAGAACATCTCTGACAGAATTATTACTAAGGGGTGGGAGTCATACAGTAGAGAAGAGACATTGATCCCTGCTCCTGATTGCTTAGATGCTACACAAAATCAAGGAGCAACGTTGAAAGATTTCCAAATGTTTGCCTCCCTCCATTTGAGCAATGCCAGTGCTTACAGCAATTGGATATGGCCATACTGGATATTTCAATTTCTTTTCCTGGTGAAAACTTTTTTTAAAAGTTGAATATCCAAATCCCAAGAAATACTGCTGCTTTAGGGTAAATAAGCCTACCACTGAGTATGTGCCTGGAGTGCCCTGTCAATCCAGGAGGACCAGCCAGTAGTTCAGGGGATGATTTATTGGATCACAAAATGATTGGACCATGTTAAACTCAATCATAATGGGCCACAGTCAATAAAGCAATCCCTCAACATCTCCTGAAGAAGCCACATGGTGAGAGAGGCCTGTGAAGGGAATGGAACGTTCTCCCTGGGAAGGCATTCCTTCAGTAGCATTTGAAAGAAAACTCACTACAATTAGAAAGGATTCCTGGTATGAAGCCCAGGTATAAACTAGTTGGGCATTCATGATCTGAAAACCTCAAATGCTCTGAAACCCAAAGCTTTTAAGTACTGGTGTAACACCACAAGAAGAAAAGGCCATGCCATAAAACACATTCACAAATAAACATCAGTACAAATACAGTTTAAAATGACTTTCTGGCTTCGAGTGTAAAGGATATATGGAACATAAACGGATTTGAAATTTAGACTCGAGTCCTGTTCTCAGATAATCTCTATGCATAAGCAAATGTTTCATAATCTGAAGTTGAAAGCATTTTTGATAAAGGATAATCAGCTTTGTTGTTTACGTTGTCTATGGGACATTTCCTTCTGTCTGGTTTTCAGAATAGTTTGATGACATCTTCCTCGGTAGGTGTGTGTGTGTGTGTGTGTGTGTGTGTGTGTGTTCCATTTTCAAATTAGCTGGTTTTATCAGCATGGTGAGGCTGAGACAGAACAACAGTCTATCTGATGGTTCACTATTGTACCCTGATGATACTTCAAGGGACCTCTAATAGCTGATAATCAGCAAGAGGTGAGACCCTCACAGGCCCCCCAATTGTTCATTTTTAACTAAGGGCTTGGTCAGCTTTGCTTCTTGGGGCTGCTGGCCTTACACCTTGCCTTTATCTGAGTCATGGAACTATAGAAGTCTCCCCAAACATCCTTCAGCCAGCACGGCTGTGCTGTTCTGCCGGGCCCGAGTGGTTGGTAGCAATGTCTCTCACCAGCTTCTGGGCTGAAGTCTCCATGGAGGCGACTAGAGCTGTGTCTAGGGACAAAACCCATGCTAAGAGCAGCCAGGCAAAGCAATGCTGTTTTCTCAGCTTCTCCCAAGACACAAATAGAATGTCTTTCCTCCTAAGACAGGCTGCCTCATTCCAGGGCATACTGACCGACCATCTGGAGAGACAAATGTCAGTGACAGTAAAGCTCACTGCTTGAAACGCTTCTAGCAAGCTCAGGGCACTTTAGGGTCTCGCTTTGATAAAATAATGAAGACCACGGATGGTGAGCATCCTCAGTAGTCATAAAAAAGGAGAGAAGAGAAATACGGAGGGCATTTTAGGTTTTTAAAATCTAGAAAGTTCTGAAGCCCATCTCTCCAAGTCTGCCTAATAAAAAGGCATTGCACAGAGCACAGTGACCGGTGTACAGATAATTAAGCTACAATTGTCCCCTGTGAGGTTTCCCCCAAGAACACACCTGACCATAATATATGTAATAAAGCTGCAATCGACCCCCCACACTTTTTAAGGGAAACATTTGTAAATAAGAAAGAGGGGAAAATAAAACATTACCAGTATTTTTTAAAATCCACAAGGCCACCAAGAAAGCACCTGAGCTCTTATCATGAACCTACAATCACAGTAATGCTCCACTGTGTGTCTGAGCAGCTTGGGCAAACCAGAGCACAGAGTGTGCCACGGTCTCCACTTGGGAAAGGACCACCGCTGTACCCGAGCTTCCTCAGAATAGAGACATCGCCCAGGCTACACAGATAACTGGAAGATTCTATGAGCTCTACGATGCCATGGTCCACCTTGCTTACATCTGTCCACTCGACACCTAGGCCTCTTCTGTTAGGAAGTTAGCAGAAACCCAGGCTTTACTCACGTCGGTTTTCATACATGCTCCTTGACTGGGCCCAGATTTTAAAAGGATCTGGCTTTTTCTGCCCAGAGCTGTCGGTCTGATCTGGAGCAGGGACGTCTGCAGGTGGGTACTCAGGGAGCACCTGTGTGCTGTGGCTCGGGGACGCTGTGTGCACGCTCCGGTGGCTGGATACACTGTGCTGGGAGCTGTTCTGGCTGTCTTTCCTCTCCAGTGGCTGCTGTAAGAAAGCAAGCGAGAGAGCCAAGAAAGGAGGATGACCGTGGCTTCTGCAGTGGGCATCTCTCCCCGCCTGACTTTGCACAGTGTGTACATCTGAGCTTAAAACAACACACTCTGGCTTCTACCTTTTTCCAGCCAAGTGTTGGATGCAGATAAATCCTCAGATGATTGGCAGAAAGACAGAGGTCTGGACTAGACAGGAAGATATAACCACAGATCATGGTGTTCTCTGGGCTGTACGAGGGAAGCAAATCTGATTTTCATTGTAAGTTCTCAGGAAGATACACTGGGCTTCTCTAGTTGAAGATGCACCATCTATCCTGATACCTTCATTTCCTGACAAAATGTGATTCAAGATACCTGTCTCGGATGTAAGTCTGTACTGTAAACAACACAGACAGGCAGGACTTAAAAGGCTTCCTGTGACTCCATATGCTGTACCTCTTAGTCATAAGATACATGCTCTGCTCTAAAGGTTTCTTCCAGTTCTGTTCCAGCAGAGACTGGGTCAGAGCTTTAGGGAGTCACGCCTAGAGCCACAGCACAGAGCTTCTACAGTTTTCCATCAATCAAAAAGGCAATGCTTTCTGCCTCTTGAATTACTGATACTACAGTGAGTTTAAAAGAGCAAATGTGATGTATGTATACGTAGTGCCCTGCAGGGGTCGCCTTCCCAGACTGGTAACTGTCCACTGTTCAAATACCTTTCAGAGGGAACTTCATTGACTTCAAAGGCAGAGTCAAAGTTCTCGATCACCGAGACCAGCTTAGCACAGATGCTTATCTATCGAAGTATTCTCTGAATTGACAGAGGCAACAACCAGGACCATGGTTTTACGCCTGCAAATACTACACTGGAGTTCTGTCCCCTTTGCAAAAGACATTGTATTACTTAAGTTCTCCACCTAGTTATCAGGAGGTAGGAGACTGGTGTGTGCATCTCTGTCCTCTATCACACAAAGCACAGACCTGTTCAAAGAGGTCAGAGGCCGCCACCATTCCTACTTCCTGCTCTCCCCTCAGGCAGCTTCCATCTTTCAACCCTTGTTGGAAATGCCCATGAGCCTTTCCCCCATTAGCTCTTGTTTTGAAGTAAGTGGATAAAGAAAAGCCCAAAAAGAACACAGGGTTTTATATTTGTGTGGCAAGCATTTTATTGGAAGCCATCTCTCAAATGCTTGATTTGCTTCTGACTTCTAGAGCTCTGACTACAGGTTTTGGAAAAGTTGTGTACTTAAGGGAAAGTCCCTCCCACCTACAGGTGAAGTGGTGCAGGCTCTGGGGAAAGCACAGGGCAAATACAATGTATCACCCTTTTTGAAGGCAGCAAATACAATGTATCACCCTTTCTTCAGGGGATTATAAAGCATTTGGCTCTGTGCTAGATAGGCTGGACAGACTTGACATAGGCACCCTGCCATCTTTTAAGGTCCTTCTCCACACTGACATCAGCTCTATGGCCTCATATCATGCCCTGAGAAGTGATCCCTGCTCTGTCCCTTCCTTGGGCGACATGCTGGAGCTGTTGAGGGCGAGAACAGCACCAGGTCTCTTTAGGATGAGCACAGCAAACCATCTTCTCACTGTGCATCTCTCACAAGGCTCTCAATCAAGGCATACACAGCATCTGCCCATTGGTGCTGTAAGCATATTGCAGAATATTTAGAAAAAAATTAAAAAATTTAAAAAAATGCTTAGGTTTCTTCCTTTAAGTTTCATTTTTTTTCAGTGTGGTGCATACACACACACACACACACACACACACACATACACACACACACACGCGCGCGCGCGCGCGCAACAGGTAACATTTTACAAGGAAAATTAAAGGCTATTTCCATCTTGATGTGAACTTTAGTAACCAGAATTAATGTGGACTATGACTTTTATGCTGTTAAGGAGCCATTCTAAATATAAAAACAAGTCATTCCATGCAGGAGCCGAGTTTGCCTGGAGACTTACTCTTCCTGTCAAATGCCTGACTGTAGGATGAACCCATCAAAACTGGGTTCATTTCACAGATGAGATAAGCCTCTAATCCTGAAAGCTTCCATCTCCATTCGAGGTCACTTACCCCCATCCCCTAGGCCTACATGCTACAGTGTACCTGGAGAATGCTCATATGTGGCTGTTTCAGGGGGTACACTTTGCAGTATGTGTTCCCCTAACTTCTTGGGTGCCTGTCCCTGAAAATCAAACTTTAAGCTTTTCCTCCCTGTTACACTGAGAGTCTGATAAGTGGTGGGCACTTCTGATGTATAACATGTACACAGTGAATGGCCCACACAGAGCCAAGGGGTTGAGCACCTGTCCCCAGCTGGTGGTCCTGTTGGCAGGTTGCTGAGCCTTTGGGACATGTGGCCAGCTACTAGAAGTGGGTCTCCTGGGTGGTTCTCGAAGATGATAAAGCCCTTCTGGTGCTAGCTTAGCCTTTCTGACTCTCACCTGTCACCAGAATGTGACCAGCTGCTTCATGCTCCTGCTGAGAGAGATTAAGCCGATCCTCCAGTTGTGCCTCCATATCTCATCCCACCTGACATCCTGAGCTCATGAGCAAAACCGAACTTCTTTTCCCTTAAGCTGCTTCTGTCAAGGATTTCTCACCCAGATGAGAGGAATCGAGTACAGAGTCAGACATGTTGCTCAAATGGGTTTCTAAGGACCTAGAATGTTTATCTCATCCTAGACACTCTGTCTGTGGGGACACTGAGGGTCTAGCCACAGGTTTAACTAGAGCTTGCTTGGCCACAAAGGGAGAATGCATATGAAGTCTCCAGAAAACACTTCAGCCACCTTTCACATTATAATAGTATTTCTCACCTCACCTAGAAGACCTCATTGAAGACTGATTTAAAACAAAATGAGAAACAAATCAGCATCTCTGACAAACTGTGCCTCTGAGTCTCTTTAATGTCTACCTATGTGGCCTCTTGGTTGAAAAATACCAGAGAGAAGAATTTCCAAAGTTTTGGAGAATTGTGCTCCGAAGTTATACTAGAGAACTATCACTCACAGGCTTGACCTGTGCCACACTGAAGGACTACAGCCCAGAAACCTGGATTTGCACCTTGGTGAGATTTAGCCCTGCTTTATGTTTTAAAACTGAGCACCTTCCCTCAATTTAAAGATGCACTCTGTAATGAAGATCTTGGGGGTTTGGGGGTTGTACTCCAAATTGCAAAATGTTCTTCATTTTCAATGACATCCTTTATCAGCATATAAAGCTCTCAAATTAAAATCATGTGTGTGTGTGTGTGTGTGTGTGTGTGTGTGTGTGTTGTAAAAAAGTTTTACTATGTAGCCCAGGCTAAGCACAAACTCTGGATTCTCCTGCCTGGGTTTTAAGGGTGTGCTACCTTCACCTCATTTTTTCTGAGTGTGGCACTTGCTCACAGACAAGCAGCTATAAGGCTGTAGCTTTCATCCTGTTAAAGGGAGCCTGTGCGTGGACAAAGAGACACTCAGCACACTATCAGGATACCAGAGAGGCCGGCCTGCAGTGACCACCTGCACCATATTTATTCACTTGACAATAAGAAAACAGCAGATAAATAAAAAGATGTTACCCAATTGCCTGGAATTTATATCTGAACATGACTGCATGTGTGCAGATGAATATGGAATGAACCAAGCATTCAGAATATATTTAAAGCAATGTACCCCAGCGTCCTTTGGACAGCGGGTTTTATGGATGGGCGTATAGAAGAGAATTTTGGCAATGGACCCAGCATGTGCTAAGTCTTCACTCAAAAAATGAGCTTGGACTCTCTGCAGAATGGACAGTGACTGAAAGAGGGAGCTGGACACGGACCCGGAAGTCAGATACCGCAAATGCTTCCTTCTTAACTGTGGAGGAAGAATCCACTTACGTGAGTAAAGTAGGAATGTGTTAGAGTTCATGTGCTTCTGGGAAGTTTGGTCAGGGTAGGGAATGGATGTAGAGACCACCGGAAGCAGGCAGGCTGGTCGGAAGGTCACCTTTGCTCTGCACCTGAGGGACTCTACTGGGGCAGAGGTTTGATGAAGGAGAGGCTCTGCTGACAGGATCCCCAGCTCAGAAACACTGCATTGTCCCCATGAACAGAGTTCATGGTCGGGGCGAGTGCTATGTACCAGACAAAGTCACCTATGCTACTGTCACTGGGCTGATATTTCTGAACTGAGAGCTTCATTCTTGAATCTCCGTCAACTCGGAAGAAGAAAATGGGCTTAATTTTAAAATCTCTTTAAGAGTCCTTGACCATGAACTTGTATCACAAAACCTTTTAGAATGAAATTGTACCTATCTCTATAAAATGAATGATTTTCTCATACTACTTACAGTCAGGTCAGGGAGACTGGGGAGGCGCAGTGGTTTGTATACATGGAAATGGGAAAAAATTTACCTCATCAGTATTTCACAGAATGGCTTAGAAATGGAGGTTCTTATAAAGTAAACTGAAAATATTTGCTCGGAAGAACAAATGAATACAGACAGCACTTAGGAGCTTAGATGATGAAAAGAATTCATGTGGCTTAAAGATGACAAATTGATCCATTTTAAAGCCAAATTATTTACAGTTGAGGTATCTGCCAAGACCCAAGGCCACTGCGGCGATCTGCATAGACAAGAGGAGCAGATCCAACTGCTGCTGAGGTCTGAGGCCAAGGTCATCAGAAGTGTGAAAATGGCAAAGCACTGGCTTTTCTTCCCTTTGGCCTCTTTCTCTGGCCTCCTAGTCAAATTCTGTCTCACAGACAAATGAAGGCACAGAACACTGGCTGGCCAAAAACAGGAAATTTGAGTCATATAAAGTATAAGGAACTGGGCAAAATGGACAGTCTATACTTGCAGAGGCTCCCATGGGCTGTTCACTGAGATGGGAGGCGAGAGGCCATTCAAAGTCATCTATTCCTTTGCCCATCTACCGACCTCACTGTTTCTCCTCATGGCCTGCAGAGCCTGTGATGAGATCATGTGGTGGTTTTGGACTTGTGAAGCTTAGGGGTGCAGTGTGAGAGGTTGAGCATGTCACAGAGGGTGACTCAGGCAGGAGTCACCCAGTACATCTGTCAGCTAAGAGGTCTTGTGTCCCCTTCACATGTTTTAATGACTTGTTCCAGAACTTTCATCTCTTCCAGGTAAATGGAACAGGAGATGAGGGAGTGACGCTTTCGATGGCTATCTTGAAGATGTCACCTCACCTCTGGTCTTAAAACTGTATGTGTCCTCAGCCTGCCAGGGAGTTCCAAACAATTTCAGTCAGCCACAGTTCTTCACTCTACCTTGGCTCTGACTCTACTTAGGTCACTGGAACTGACAGCGGTATGGCTGCCTAATGTGTACACTCCGTCCTTCTTCCACTCCTGGAGACTTTAATCCCCATGAGAGAGGGTCTAGACTGAACTGTTGATGCTGCGGTACCCATCTCACTTCCCAGCTGCTGGGAGGAAGGGATGTTTTCTCTTAGTTCCTGGATACCTGCACTGTTACCACCTAGAAGACAGTCATTAAGCATCTGCATTTCCAATGTCTCATTCCAAGTTCCATCCTTAGTGGTCCTCACTACTACATGTGCTAAATGAAAGGATGAATAGATGGTTGAGTTGGTGGAAGAGAAATCTATGGATGGGCATAAGACTAGTGAAGAGATAATGAAACCAACAGGTTAACAAAGAGAGAACAGAGACCGTGGGATGTGACCCAGCAGGAACACGGGTGGATCTGACTTAAAATGTTTCCTGTGCGATTCAGAATTCAAAAATCCCTATACCCACAAGATTTCTGCATGCAATTTAAACTGACAAAGTTTCTAGTCAGAATGATTAAGTTGGGTTATAAGTTTTCCAGAGAAGTCTAAAATCCCACAACAAATGTGCCTTACTTTTTACTGCAACATGGTAGAAAATCTATGACGTAGAAATGCAGGTATTGAATTAATAAAATGTTATTAAGATACCAACCAATCTCCCGAGAGTACACAAAACCCACAAGCAGCATTCAAACTAAATCTTGTAAGTTGAATTACGTATTCAGAATGAGCTGTAGGGACAATTCAGGAGGTGAAACAACATTAAAATGCCAAATCCTTCTGCTCTACTAAAATCTCAACTATCTAATTATTGAAAACATTAAAAAATAAAGAAAAAGTATGGGAGCCCAGGGATCCCGTCCATCATCAGGGGGAAGCCAGCCTGTCAGAACCTCAGCAAGCAGCCTACAGTGTGGACGTGGTTCAGATTCTATTCGCAGAGCTGAGGTGGAATCCACATGGATCACAACCCAGGTACAACCACTGCACCTTTAACTGCGCAGCCTGCAGAACTGCCGCTGTCACTGCCTGAGCCTCACAACCAGCACCTGGACACCCAGCATCCCTGTGGATCCCCTCCAACGCCACTGAAAACATCCCATCATCATCTGGTCCACTGGCAGGGCACCATCCAAATTCAGACTGGGGAAAGGGAAACAGCTTTCCATCACCTGTGTAAGCTCCCACTGATCACAGATGTTTGCAATGCTCTCCTGCCAACAGCAGCCCTTGGCTGATAGTCCCTTAATCATGTGCAGCAGCTGCCAGTGTGCCAGCGTGCCATGCAAGCTGCTGTCCCTGTCCTGGAGCAGGACCCAGGTGAGGACAAGCCCCAAGCTGAGAACCTGCTCTTAAATCCAGCAGCACCCACCCTCTTAGCTTGTGGTAATTAGGAGCCAGCAGACTGTGGGCAAAGCAGTTAAGAGCGCTTTTTCCTAGGAATGCAACCCAAGTAATTGGCTTGTTGCTCACTAATGACATGGTAACCATAAAAACGAACTGCCAGAGAATTCTCTTAACTGGCTTCGTGAACATGTGCTTCGTCCATGCTTGATCCTAGGTGCTAGCCAGGAAATTCTGAAATACTTTAGGGAAGATGAATCACAAGCGTTACAACGTCTCTTCTGCACAGGGGCAAACAGCAGAGACACCTCAATACCTGGAATCTTGCTATGAGTGTCAGGATCCCAGGGCATGTGAATGTGTAAAACAGGCCCGTGCACCAGCACAGCATGGCCATGGTGGGGAGCAACGGGAAAACTCACACTGACTCAAGCTCAGGGGACACATCTTCCAGCTGCACTCGGTTTGTCCACAGGCTGAAGGGTTTCTGACAATGGCCCAGGGACAGCGATGAACACATGCACACGCTTTGGCATCTCTGCGCTTTCCTGCCTGGATATTAACACAAACTGACACCGACGTCAGTCTTCCAGCACTGTGCTGTGCCATCCGAGCTACACTGACTACCGCAGGTTTTCCTCTTTGCAGAACTAGGGAGTTGGTTTCAGAACGCAACCCCCCACCCCCAACCCCGGCTCCGTGATAAACTTCTGCCTGGTGCGGCCACACTTGCAGACAGGTGGGACAAATTCAGCTGCGGCACTCGAAGCTGCAAAGTTTTAAAGGTCCTCCTCCGGAGATGGCACAGAGGCACACATTTCCCCATTCTCAAATCTTCTAAGTTACCAGGAAGCCCCCTTCTTCATCCTATTATTAATGCCGAGAAAAGCTTCTCCCACCTAGTTCAATTTCACAGGCATTCAAGTCACAGATTTTGAGTTTTTAAGTAGCATGTTAATTTGTTGTTAGTGCCCTGGGAGTAAAAGCTCATACGACCAAGCACAACACTACAGTCGCTAGGCTATTAGCCAGCACGCCTAGTAGGTAATGCATCTTCAAGGAAACCAGATTAGAAAGGACAGCAAAACATTGATTTTTTTTTTTTAAAGAATCCTATACCTGCAGCATAATGCTGGTAAAGCTAGCAAAACAACAAAGGACATCTCCCTAGCAAGGAAATGTCTTATTCTTAGTGCTGGGCAGTGAACGCTGTTATCCGAGAGCATGGACATACATATACAGGCATAACAATTCTCCCCTAAACCCACGGGCTTTCGGTTTTGTGAATAATAATTCACCATCGAGTGCATAAGGAAGCATGGAGAGAGCGAGCCGGTAGCCATGTGAACCGCAGCCCAGCGAACACCAGTTGAGAAGCCAGTGAGCAAGCAGGTGGAGCCTTTTCTCTCTCTTCCTCCCCCAAAGGAAACAATAGCATTTGTATCAAGTTGAAACAGCTCCGAAACTCGCCCATTCAAAGGAGTTGCGAGCATCTTTGTGGAGAAGCCACACTGCGTTATTTAATCCTCATGCCTTTTGCATCCTACTTTTACATTTCTACAGAGTTAAAAGACAAACCCAATACCATCTATAGCACACATACCCCAGAACTTAATAAAATGAGCCTCTGCTCCTGGATCCCGCATCCACTCTAAAAGCACATTTAGGCAGGTGAACCCAGGCAGCTTACCTTCCTCCCGACGGGGTCTCCCTGCTTCCCCCTCCCCCTCCAAGCACCAAGTAAATGAGAAGTCCTTACCGACTTTGGACTCTTCTTGGGAACTGGAAGCCCTAGGAAAAAATGCAACAAAGGGGGTGGGGGGAAGACATCATTAGCATATAAATGTTACCTTTTCTTAAAGAACAATCCCCAGGTGTTTCATGGCCACCTAGTCCTCTGCAGAGTTATGTCAGATTTCTCCCCAGGATCGGAGTTACCAGGCTGTTCATATCGAATCAAAGGCGAGGGAGGAGGAGAGCGAGAGGCAGGAGATCTATCTGCATTAGCTATGCTGACTTGTACTGCAGCAGCCTGGAGGCTGGGAAAAGAAATTCACAGACCTCAGCGGCCTGGGAAATTGAACACTTGGACAGAATCGCAAATGCTCTTCTGGATTAAGGGAGACTTAACTTACAATTAAGTTCAGGATATTCCCTTTCCTCGCGATCCACTAGTCAACGGAAAAGGACCAATCAGGACAGAGAGAAGGGTGTATATTTAGTTTTAAAGGACAGCATGGTTAAATTTATTTTCCCCCACTGTTCTGTCTTTTTCTCTGCCCCTATGTATTTCAGGCAAAGGAATGCCTTCTTTAGCTTGGATGATCTCAGCCTCAACACAAAGATGAATGTTCCTTAGCCGGCAGAGGAGGATAAAGCAGGAGCCGGAGCTCAAGTTGGTCTAGGATCCCCCATTCATCAGCGCTCATCTTGGTATCTGTCAGTCATCTAAGCAGCCTCCTAACTTGGCCCCTGGAAACGTCTTGGGTTTGGACTGGGCTCTGGAGAGGTAAGCATGCCATTTGGAAGGAACAAGGGACATTTCACAAAGCTGAGAGGAAAAGACAGTAAGGGAGAAGGAGCAAGGCAAAGGAGACAAAGGTGGTGGCTGACCCTGGTGGGCTGTCCTCAGACCCTGTCCTTAGGGGGAGGGCTAGAGCTGGAAAGAGCCAGTGATCTCATCGCTTCTAGGAAAGTGAGCAGCAATCAGAGGCTTATGGGGTCCCTGTCAGCAGACAAGTGTGGGAAGGGGGTGAGAAAGAAAAACAAGCACACACTGGTGTTTGAAAAAGACTTCTCCAACTGCTGCCTCTTGTATTTTTTCTTACTTGAGCAGGGGTTTGACCACGAGATGTAGATTTCACCTACACAGATGCCAAAGCTACATTTGGGATGGGACGGCTCTGCAGACACTTCAGCTACGTTCTGAAAAGCGATTCTGATGTAGCCTGATGATTTCAACTCCCCGGGAAGTCACTTGTCAGTTCCAAAGCCAAGCTACATCCGTGGAAAGAGCAGGAAGCAGTGTGAGTCGGTGAGGAGGGAAGGGGCCCCTCAGATGAGCAGAGCTAATGCACACACTGCCAGAGAGGCATGGTGAGGGGGTCACTGGTCCTCAGAGGAGCTGTGGCTCTGGCAAGGCTCCTCAGATCACAAAATGAGGTCACCCTGGTCTGACAGTGTAACTTCAGGTAAGACCTCATTTTAAAAAAAGTGCAATTCCGGTGCCCCTGCCCACCTCAGGGGAGCAGAAACCTGCAGCACTAATACAATTTCTCAGTGTCTCTGATGCCAAGGGAAGGAAGAGTCACCCCAGGAACCTAATTTTTAAAAATCATGACAGAGCAGGAGCCTTACTGTTCTGAGTGAGGAAAGCAGTCACTTTGGAGTCTTTTGCAACTCAGTTTCTGTTCTAATGCATGGAAGTAGCAAGACTGGTCTTTTAAGACTAAGGCAATTAAATAACACAAAGTCTTTGAGAGCTTCTGACCTGGTCATATTCCAACATCATGTTTTTTTCACCTTCCTTGGCTAATGGACATCATCTATGAAAAATGATTGGGATTAGCTGATTTCAATCAGGGTTAAAAATATAATTTTTGCTGAGTTAATGAACATAGAAAAAGATTTAGGGAAGGATTACTGACAGATTTCAGACTGAGAGGAACAATTTTTATGACTTTAATTTAAAAGAACTGGGCACTTTTATTGGCCAATAGGCTATCCTTAATGAATCTTTATCAAATTCCATGAGTGAGTCATGCCTATACGTTACACTACGTGCTATTACACAGTTATATTCACACTTTCTCTTCATTCATACACACTTAATGGAACATGGCAACTTTCACTACCATCAATTTTTATTAAACTCGGCTGATCGGTATCACACTGACCCACCTCCACAAAACTTCTTGTAAAGCTGACTTTGTAAGACACAGATCTGAGTATCTGGGCAGTCACCCACTGTCTCTTAAGATTGTCATTGTGGGGCAATGGGTACTTTCAGTCTGCCACACAGGAATGGTCTCCCATTCCCTACAGTGCCTCCACAAAGACATGCACTGCAGCATTCTGGGAACCACCAGATCTTCTATCTAGCCGGCAGGGTGACCAACCTGCAAATCATTCCACATGGGTTAAAAGGGAGGAGCTGTCTCTACAGGTAACACAGAAGACTGCTTCTAAAGCAGCACCAGAGTGTGGACAGCAGAGAGACTGTACCAGGAGCGCGCGCGCGCTCTCTCTCTCTCTCTCTCTCCACACACACACACACACACACACACACACAGAGTTTTGCTTTCTGTGAATGTTCCCAGATGGATAGCAGGGACATTATTCATCATTACTTAGAATTCTGATCTCACTGAGGTAGCAAGATAACAATTTCATAACAAAATTAATTAGTTAATAGACCTTCTGCTATACAATGAAAGAAATATCCACCAGCATTACAGAAACAAAGCTGTCAACCTGTTTGTGTTTCCTCTAGGAAAGCTGCCTGGTGACATTCTAGAAAGTCCCAGCTCATTTCATATACATTATATTTTTCGATAAATAAGAACCTCTTTGTAAGAAGGGCTTTGTTTTTCTCTGCTAGGGAATAGCTGAAACTTTCATTTTAAAAGCCACACCTTTTGACAGGAGCCAAAAATGGGTTGTGACCACAAATTAATATTTAAGTAGTCAAAATCAAGACACTCCATTTGGCTGCTTTAAAACGGAGGAGCAAGGGGAATCAAAGATTTGTTTTAGGCCCATATGATCATTAAATCTTAAAATCTAATAAATATGAATGCTGGAACAAACTTCTCTACTACAATTTATAATTTATTTTAGCGAAAACTATTCAGAAAGCAGCCGGGAAAAGGCCTCAGAGTAAAAGGGTCACTTTCAGGATGAATTCTCCCAGCCCTAGAAATCACGTCAACACAGCTTTCCCCCAGAAAGGATCACCTGCAGACCACCCTGTGCTAAGAAAACTCCAGGCGGGAATGTTATTCCTCCTTCATGGCATAGCCCTGGGTTTGCCCAGGTAAATTCATTCTTTGTGCATACTCTGGCAGCAGGAAGGAGGGTCGTGCTCTATAAACCATGTTGAGGATTACTTGTGAGGCCTATGAGCACAAACAGCACCTGCCTTAATGGGCTCATATGGTCCACTCAAGGTAGGAAGGTTTCCAAAGAGGGAAAAAAAAAGGTATTTATGGACGGCACCATCTGCTCTTAGCACCCAAGCAGCAGCAAATGCTACTTCTAAGAGAATCCAACAAACTTTTACAGGGAGATGTATGCTCAAGGTTTGAGCCTTAGTGTGATCTACACAGTGGGAAAATCCTGTGACTTGGATTTCTAAAACCCCCAGCAGAGAAAAGAAACGGCAAATGTTCTGCCAGTGAGTGGGACTCCACCATTAACGCAACAGGGAGTCTTCTCCCCCCACTATAGAGTAAGGCCATAAACTTTGCTCCCAAAACCACTCTCGAATTATTAAGTAGAAGAATGTCTTTTTGAAAAAAAAGAATATATGATGGCTGCACACAAATCATTTATTAGGAAAAGTAGCACTATTCAAGCATTTGGGAAACAAGAGAGCCAGACCCAGAAACACCATTTTCTTTGGCTCCGGGTATCCTGGCTGCCTTTACTACCCAAAGTACTATCTCCTGTAACAAGGAGCGCTTTAATCATGAATACACATATATACATGGGTACTGCAGTAAACACATGTCTGTACTGCCCTGTAAAGCAAGCAAACACAGCATACTTGATAACAACTGCTCGGGTACCATTGGCTTCTGTAGTTTGCAAGAGTCACTTCTTTCCCTGGGAATGAGTGCAGACCCGTTATTTTCCCTGCTTGTACTAAGAGGACTGAAGCCAGGGTCTCCTGCCTGCCATGCTTGTGCCTTGTTAGCTGAGCTATATTGTCAGCCCTTGTTTCTGTTCTGTTGTTATTTTTGAGACAAGGTCTTAATATGTTTCTCAGGCTCTCTTTGAACTATTTCAACTTTTGAACATTAGAAATATACAGCGGGCTACCATGCCAGGCTAACGCGTCGTTTTGTCTAGGTAAACATTTGTCCTTGCCCTAATGACAAAACGAAATGGTGACAATCTAAGATCAGCTATCAGGGAAGCTAAAGAGAAGCTGAAACACTTCATCCCACTCTGGCTATGAGTGAATCTCCAGCTTCCGGGACAGAAGGCTGGACACAGTGTCCCCCAGAATGAAAGGAAATGAGGTGTCGAAAGGGGGAATTCTGAAGCCACTGTGACATACAAAGAGGGTCTAACCAGTAATAAAAATGTGCAACGTCACTGGTGGGCACTGTCTTCACTCCCTCCGCTGGGTCTCCAGAAATGACCATCTTATTACAAACACTTTGGTTTTCTTTAAGCATTAAAAACAAACAAACAGACAATTTTAGTTCACTCGTCTACATGACATCGGACACATCTCCTTTTTCTTTAACAGTCTAAAAGGAAATATCTAGGAGATGACTGTGGGGGAAGACACTGGGCATTGAACACACTGCAACACTAATGTGTACAAGCAAAATGCTCCTTGTGAATACCGTGCCTACTAGGTAGTACATCAGCTTGTATGGGGATGAACTGGAGACCCACTGAGCTGCAGATGTCCATGGGGCGGGACAGAGGGCTGAGAACAAGGCTCCTCCATCCAAGCAGAAATCATGATACTCTGAAAACCAATACTTTTAACAAGCCATGCACACTGTTCTTTACTAACTAGCTGCTTTGTTCGTTTTGCTTGATCGAGACCATGTAAAAGGGAAACACAATCATTTATAACAGATGTAAGTGAGAACATTAATTTCCACTGTTTGGATGCAGGTAAAATGTAAGTGTTAGGAAGGGCTCAGGCTGGAAGGAATACAGGATGGGTGCACTCACAAGATTAAACATACTGCATGAAAGCCCTACTACGTGTCATGAGTTAAAATGATATAAAGCCGTGAGCAAGACTGAAGAGGCTGAAGTTTTGGTTTTACAGCACTCCCTCTGTGGAGAGAATCAACCCTGTAGTACCTAAGTCCTGAGAGAAGTTTCTCCTTTGATAACAATGGAGAATGTGAATGAGAAAGAGGCTGAGCCTGAGAACATCACTTTGAACTGTGTGGTCAACAAAGTGGTAAATGGCTGTGTTTTGGCCAAAACTTGAATTGTAAGGGATCTGGCATGAGATCATTCGCTCATCCACGATTTACTGAGCTTTGCCACATGCCAAGCAGAACACCACCAGGAAGATCCAGGAGCTACGGCTCTGACCTTTGCCCTAGAGAGGTTCACAGTCTGTTCACAAACCCAAAGTAACAGAGTGAAGGGCATGAACTACCATGATAGAAGGAAACCCTATCACACAGAGAAAGACTACAGGAAAGGAATTTACTCCATTAGGAAGGAACGAACAGAAAGCATAGGCTGAAAGTGAAGGACAGTCCATTTCATCATGGGGTAGGGGACAAGCTGGGAACAACATACAATGATTGATGACTGACTGAATAAAGATCATGAATTTAAGGTTGTCTCAGGCTAAATAAGTGTGTAAACATACTCAAAGCAAAGCTCCAGCCAGGGTACATTTCCACCGGTGCATCTGACGAACACAATATATCACAAAATTAAATCCATGAAACAAAATGAAAAATTATTCTACTTTGGACTGTTTGATTTCTTTTCTCTTTCCTCTAGCCAAAAACCATCATCAACTCTGCAGAGTAATTTTTCAATGCAAACACAGTATCAGCTGCCAAGAATGAGGCCTAGACCCACTGCCTCCAGAAAGATGAAGACATTCTTTCCTTAGGAAGCCAATAATAGTCACTATGAAATAGTATCCCTCTGGTAATTCAGAGGTCTAGAGTAAAAAGTTCCCATGCTTTGTTACCTGGCATCTTGCAAAGAATATTAAGAATGTAGTTGTACAGTTTTTTTTACAGCTATAGAGAAGTTGGCTTCAATTACACAGTACATATGGCCTTATAAATATGTCCCTAGGAGAAATAAATGGCCTGAGAGGCTGGTGGCTTCTAATGGTTACAGAGCTTTTCACCTGTAAGTCAGAAGCCTTGAACTGACACATGAGAGAGACTTAGAGTCATTGATACCATGGACTGCTTGCTCAAAGTCCAAGGTAGGATGGATGAACTACATTCAAGCAATTTCTCAGAAGAAAACGGTTACATGGGGGGGGGGGGTGTCACTGAAGTGGAAAGATGTTCCTACAGTTCATTAAAAATATATATGAAGTACAGGCTGGGGCTGTAGCTCAACAGTAGAGGGCTTGCCTACCATGAAAGAAACTTGGGGGAAAAAATATCAAACAAAACCCCAAACATGTATGTAATATACCTTGAAGAACAGAAAATCTACCTTTGCTTCTTATTTCTAATATATGTATATATTTTTAAATGAAACCTATGTGCAAAAGGCCTTCACAATTGGTTGGTGCATCACTCTAAACTTTGCAGATTAGAAAACTGTCACACTAAGTGCTAAACAACAATCAGGAAGTAGCTGAGGAGACCAGAAGGAAGGAATAAAAACTATAGTTGCCCATGCAGTATAAAACAAGTTTACAGAAAATTTGTCATATAGCTCTACTGAGAATATGGCCTAACCACCCACAAACAACACGTCAGTTTGTTGGGGTATCTCAGAGCCACATTCATGATTTGAATTTAAGAAGATGGTTCTCTTGTATAGGTAGGGCCTCTGTACAGCTATTTTTTACTTGTCTCCAAGTTATTACTGTAAATACCACTGCCCACTGAAAGTTGTGCACTCTAAGAATACAGTTAGCTCTGTTTCTGACCGGTGGTAAAGAAGCAAGTCTAAAGCTATACAGCTGACCCCTAATGGCTGGAAACAGTAATAGTAATAGTTTTCTCTGCTTTGCAAAATTTCCTGACAATACAACAATAAAAGGATTTCTTTTTAATGGAGTGTAGAGGGAAGAGGTAATAAGTCAGAAGTGGGGGGAATTATAGCACCTTGCCTTCATAAAGGGAAGCAAAAGAACTGTCACTTTAAAAAGTCTGTTCTCTCATGTCAGCACAGGGACAATCCTTCTCCAGGGAATACCCGAGCAAGATGTACTGTTTCAAGATGGAATGGAGATTGTTCTTACATCAATCTCCACTGTGTGGGCTGAGGATCTCTGTACTTATACTCTTCGGGGTCTTACCTCACTCTAAAAGTATTTCTACCTTGAGTGCCAGCCTCAAGTCTCAACTGCTTCTTGTATGGCTGCCTCAGACTGGTCTTGCTAACTCCTCCTCCTCCTAACTGTTCTCCATGGAGACACTGTTGGGATTCTGGAAACTCTACACAAGTCCCTTCGAATTTCAAAGGATGGCTTTTAATAGTATTAGGAAGTAGGAAGGGGATTATGGAACAATAGCTCAAAATAGTGTACTGTGAGAAGAACTCAGTAAGAATTCCTTTTCCAAAAACAGGATGCTGCGTGTGTCCCTATTTTAAGGTCACTGGCCTCTGAGGGAAAGCTGTCACTGGTACTGAGCCTTTGGGTTGTAAAATCCACACCAGGACCCTTTCCTCCAACACTGCTGACTCTGAGGCTGATTCTTATCCCTGCTGCTTATTTTTAGCAGCTTAAGTAAGGCAGGGAGTTAGCTGAAGAAAGCTATCTAGTAGAATATTATGAATTTTATCTTTACAAGACACCCAAATCCCAAAGAAGGGCTTCTGGGACTTTACCTCTATCTGAGGTCACTGTCTTCCTAATGACCACAAAGGTTACACCACTCTACTCTTAGCTTTGTTGTTCAAGCCTTTTCTCATACACATGGAGGCCAGAGATGTGCAGTGCAGATCTGGAGACATGGTCTCTTGGCTACATGTTGCCGTGGTTTCTCAGCATCATTTCAATGAATCTCACACTCTTCCCTGTATCCCCCATACCCTCCTTCATCTGAGCTGCCTTTGGTCCACTTCAGTCCCGCCTGAGTCACCTGCCCTGCCCCTTTGCTCTAGTCTGGCCTCCACTCACTTCCGAACTCTGCTTCCCCCTGAACTTTCTCACTGGCTGCCCCCCCACTGTGGAATAATAAGGCCGAAGCTTTATGCACCTGCAGTTTCTCGTCTTCCTTAATGGGGAGCCCAGAATTGTCTGAGGCCCCCAGCAAATATGAAGTGACACCTTTTATCATAACTGATTTACAAAGTCCAGCTTGTTGCCAGATATATTGACACGCCCTAAAATATCTGTGTCTGCCCCCACCTCTATTTGTGATTGTCGTTTTAGCACTTATCTGTCTGTGCTGAGCTCCAGGACTGTACCTCGGCCTCAGTTCAGTAGATTTCTCTCCAATGAATATGTAAATGTGCAGACCTTATAGAGCATGCCTATATCTCAAGGGCTCCAGAGAAGCAGATAAGGTAAGTGGGAGGGCAACCTGACCCTTTCTGTTCTCACCATCCATACTGCAGTGCTGAAGTACACTGCTTGATCCTTAGTAAGCCGCCCGGCGCAGCTCACCTCCAGCTGTCTTGCTCCGGAGGCACACAACAAGGTTCCACTGTGCCACCTTGTGTCCTGACTTCCCATGACAACAAGCTTGCTTCTCAGAGCTCAAACCCACTACAAGCTTCCAGCCCCAAGAAATGCATATGTTCTCAGGGATTTGTGTGTGTGTGTGTGTGTGTGTGTGTTTGTCTTTTAAAGTCTGAGAAAGGAGACATTCTTATCTTTGGTTATGAAACAAACTTTCATTACAACAGGATTTACAAGGCTCCCTTTTGCTGGCACACACACACATGCTAATGGGAAGACCGGCAGCTGCTTTCTCCAGGCAAAGCCATGCATCTCCTGAAAAGGCCTAATGGTCAATGAGGATGTTAGTTTCTCTTGTCACAATGTTTTGTTTTTTTTTTTTTTTGAAAAATAGGAAGGCAAATTTCCCATGCCTTTTGTAAGGATGTGGTGATTTCATTTGACTTATTTTAAGTCTGTTTAACTTCAACCAATGATACCCCACACACCAAATCTAACTTAAAGAAGTCTCATACAGCATGGGTTGTGGTTAATAACAGCAAGACCATTCCACAACAGAGTCTGTGGAGATGCATTACCCAGAGTCTGCAAATCAGACCTAAAGAAGACCAGGCTTTCCAAAGAGTTCCAGACGGATCCTGTGAAGCCCATTTGTGTCCCATGGGGGATATTAAATGTCTTCAAAATCCTCTTGATGAAACAGTACATATGTGATCTAAGTGACTGCGAATTACTGAAGGGAAAGGAGGGGTTTCCTTGGCTCTGTCAATTTCTAAAGAATGGAAACCAGCCATTCTAGGTTTGGGATGGGAGCTCACACTTTGTTTAGCCAATCAGCGCTTACTCAACTGACTGGATTCACTTACAAGTGAAGTGCAGGCGTGAGCTTCAGTCCACACACCCTAACACTCACAGTCCACACACACTAACACTCACAGTTCACACACCCTAACACAACACTCACAGTCCACACACCCTAACACTCACAGTCCACACACCCTAACACTCACAGTCCACACACACCCTAACACTTACAGTCCACACACCCTAACATTCATAGTTCACACACCCTAACACAACACTCACAGTCCATACACCCTAACACTCACAGTCTACACACCCTAACACTTACAGTCCACATACCCTAACATTCACAGTCCACACACCCTAACACTCACAGTTCACACACCTAACACTCACAGTCTACACACCCTAACACTCACAGTCCATACACCCTAACATTCACAGTTCACACACCCTAACACTCACAGTCTACACACCCTAACACTTACAGTCCACACACCCTAACATTCACAGTCCTCACACTCTAACACTCACAGTCCACACACCCTAACATTCACAGTCCACACACCCTAACACTCACAGTCCACACACCCTAACATTCACAGTCCACACACCCTAACATTCACAGTCCCACCCCAGGTGAGCCTCATTACAAATCATTTCTATAGGTCAAGTGTGTTTCAGATCCAGGACTGATGAGGCCACCAATGGAACATGTTAGCCAGGATGAAGCTATGAAAGGAAAGCATGTGCATGCTAGGGAAGAGGAAGTTCAATGGGAATGACATCTGGGCTGGCCCATAAGCATTCAAGTCACAGGCAAGGCTGAGGACCCACTTGCTTCTCCTCCTGTCTGAATTTAGCTGTTTCCTGTTGTTTTTCTTGGCAAACTGGGCTAAAAGTTAATGTGAATGGGATATCTTAATGGCAGCAAGCACTTGGAGACAATTTTTAAGGCTGTCAAAAAGTTTCTGTGACTGCTTTTATTCTTTTAAAACAAAACAAAGGCAAAAACCAAAAGAAACCAAAAAACAAACAAACAAACAAAACAACAACAACAACAAAAACCAAAAGCAAAAACACCAGCCACGGGTATTTGGGAAATTCTCAAGCACATCCTGAATATGGCCGCCTACTCCGTGTTTCCCTTTTGTTTTCGGGTCTGACAAGCTCTGCCTAACCCTACCAACTATAAGAGGGCAGAATTATGTGAAAGGGTTTTATTGATAAATGTCATAGTAATCAAAAGGTGGCATTCACAAGAGTCACAATGTAACCATGGCCTGTGACTCCGCATCCCTTAAATCCAGTCCCTGGAAGCAGCAGTCACAGGAGGAAGAGTGCCTTGGCCATCCCCACACACTCTCCTGTCCTGTCCTCTTCTTGAGGGCCTCTTCCCTACAGCAGGACTCTTTGGAGTATAGATTTCACAAACCAGCACATTTCTGAAAAACAGGATTGAGCAACTGAACATAAGTTGCCAGTTCCTTACTTTGCAAACTGAGAATATCTTCAAAACCAATTAAGAAGGAGGCCAAAGGCACTGAGCTATCTCACTGGAGACTTCATGGGAAGTTCCTCATTTGGAGCCGATTTTCCTCTTTTCACTGCAGCCAAAAGAACACATCAGTTACTTCGCCCCTCTTCCCGATCCCTGACTGCAGACAACTATGTCAAAAGTCTAGAGCAACAGCACATTTCCCTGAGTGTCACCCCTCCCACTTTGCAAGCACCATTCACCCAGACAAAGCAAGGGCTATAAGGCAGAACCTTCCAGTGCACCAGTTGACTGAGAGTGTGACAAACCAGTGTCAGTCCATCTTGGTCACAACATAAGAGGGTGCCCTCCTACCCAGATTTCAGATAACCGATGTGGACGTTCAAAAACACTGCCTAAGGCTGGCCCAGGCTGGGTTGGTGCCACCAGGTAGGGCACTGAGGGGCTGTCACAACTGGCCACAAGCCCTTACTTCCATTACTGAGGAGTTACAAGAGAAAACTAAGAGAGGGAGACTAAGAAACTAAGCATCTTCTGCCCAAGTTCAACAACAATAACAGAAAATAGAGAAATTGGTATCATTTGCATCTTAAAGAGTAGAACACAGAAACTGCATCAACCAAACACAAATGAGTACCAAGGGGACTCAGAACATGGTTCCCACAACTGACTCTGTCCTTGAGGAGACAGGGGTCCCTTCCCCCTGCAGACACTCACTGTTGTAACTGGGGGACGGGAAGTGCTATGACATCAAGGCCTCACTTGAAAACCAGTCTTTCCCCTCCTTCGACTTGCCAGAATGCTAAGTAAAAGTTGTTTTACCAGAGCAGACTAATTCCACAATCACAGAATTTTATTAATTTCATGGGCAGTGTTGCTATTTTTTAATGAAGTCATCTGTTACTTTGGTATGTACTACAAAAGTCACTAGAGAACATAATCCATTTTAAATTTAGGAAAAAAATTAAACCAACCAAAATCCAAAAAGACTACAAGAGAATAGACTTAATTCTAACTATATCCAAATGATTTCTCAAAAACTGACTAGTGTTCATGCCAACGACAGGAATGCCTTTTTAAATATAGCTTTTACAGGGTGAATCATGCCAAGATCGATGACCACACCAAGCAACAAGCTAGAAGCCTAATTAAAAAGCTGGATGTTGCATGAGGCCAGCAGACCACTAACATGGGGAAATGGTGGGGTTTCCTTTACTGCACAGCCTTTGACTAGGCTCTAATGCAACTTTCTAGCAGCTGAGAGGCTGTGACTGAAAACAGGATCCTCTGACCAATCCTTCATCAAAGTTGGAGATGACACACTGTATACCAGAATTGTTTACGACTAAGGTAAAGCTGCAGCGAGAGTCCTGGAACTGAAGCCGGCATGCGACAGTATAAGACAGCCTGAGTAAGCACACCAGACTTCACATGGCAGCATCCATGGGAGATCAGTCTGCTTCTGAAGTGTGCTGGGTCAGTCAGAGTAGCATTTACGATATGTGGCAAGAGAAAAAAAAACACACAATAAGAAAATCATGAAATGAAAATTTAATGAGGAATTGAAAAGCCTAGGTAACAATCTGGCATAAAGAAGGCACATTTGTTGTTGCTGGGAGGAAACTATCACTTGTAAGGAGACACTGCTATTTTTGAAGATATTAACGACTCTACTAATAAGAATCCTAGAGACTTACGCTCACAGATAGGGGTTGTGATTAATATCTGAGCATGATTATAAACAAATACTCAGCAATATTCACGTCGGAGAACACGTGTTGGGGATAATAGAACTCAGAAAGTGGTTCAGCACCCCCCCCCCCACATGCCATTTATAACCTCTTCTTTTTTTCTCATTTATTGAAAATAGAATGTTTTTTCTATTATTACATATCCTGATTATGTTTTTTTTCCTCCATCTATTCCTCCCAGTTCCTCCCCACCTCCCCTCCCAACTGGATTCACACTGTTTCTGTCTCTCATTGGACACAAAAAAACAGGCTTCTATGGGATAACATAATAAAATAGAGTAAGATGAAACAAAAATGGACACCTTGATATTTAACAAAACAAGCAAACAGAAGGAAAAAAGCCCAAGAAAAGGCACAAGAAACAGAGATCTATACCTTCACACACTCAGGAATCCCATAAAAACAGTACACTGGAAGCCATCACACAGACACAGGGGACTGGGTGCAGACCCACACAGACCCCCTTTCCAACAAAATGCTAATGCAATGTGGTGCTAACGAATGTGCTAACCAATGTGAGGGTTAACTTGTCAGAATAAAGATAAGAGAGTATCCTACAGGGCAAACTGCTTCACATAACTGAAGTGGAAACTTAACGGTTCTTTGGAAAGGTGGTTGGATGGTGTTTTGCTGGGGCAAACACATGAAGGAGGGTTTTCCTGAAGTGGACACGGGTGAAAGACTAAGGAGACTCATGAAGGAATGTTTCACTGAAGCAGACACAGGAGGGAGGGGTTCTGTTAAAGTCAACAGTGAAAGGACACCTGATGAAGGAGTATTTGCTATCAACACACTTGTACTGGTCCACCTTACACTGGTTGCATAGTTGAGCTGCATTTGCCAGGATTCCACAGGTTTGGGCTGATTTGATGCACATGCTGAGGCAAGACCTTTGCTGAGGCAAGGCATGTGGAGGACACATGATATCTGGAGGGTATAAACATGACTCCATGGAGTGACAGAGACAGAATTTGGCTTACTGAACAGCTAGCTATGTGATGCTTGTGGGCTCGAATCTTCACTGACCCTCACTTCCCTGAGAGACACAGCCAAGAACTTCTCCTGGTAGTCCTATTGGTCTCTCCTGTTGGCTCAAGCCAAGGCTTAGGCCTGGCTGTCTTGGCTAGGTTGTGTGACCGCTGTTGCTAACCAGACTCTACCAAATTGGACTGCTGGTATACCCATGAAGCGTTGAGTGGATCAAGCTGCCTCTGCCTGCTAACCTATGAGCTGAACTGCTTATTTCCAGACAATACAGATGGGAATTGTTTTAAGAACCATCATTAAAAATAGGATTTGAGAAAAATTAAAATTACATATAATAGCTTTGAGAGTATTCAAAATCAGGACCAGGAAGGTACCTCTTCCTTTAATGGGAGGGAGGGACTACCGTTATGGTTTTCTTTCTCTTCTATACTATGGACTTTGTTATATAAGAGAGAACATCCAAAGTTACTGGTAACAGTTAATCTTTACCTAGAATTAAGTAAAGGGGAGAAAACCTATGGGAGAAAAAGTCCATGAGTGTTGAGTTTTTGTTAAAACAAATTATACTAATGAAGAAACAACAACAACAACAACAACAACAACAACAACAACAAAAAGCCACCCCTTGGGATTTTGAGATGTTGACACTGTACTAAGAAATACTAGGTAGTAGTCCATAGCTGGTCTCTATGCATTCATGTACTACATCCATCCATAGTCATTCCCCATCAGTGTCTTCATGCGTGCTATTTAGGGGTCCCTGTAGACCATAGACAGGTAATAGGCAAGAGTGAAGCCAGATATAAAAGGAGATGATATGGCAGGCCCATGGCATCCTGGAACTGATCTTCAGAGAATGCTCAAAAGCAGATGAACCGTCTACTGCTCACGAACCACCTGTTCCCAGCTCCAAGTTCTTCCTAGACCCCAAAACTTCAGACCAGCAGTTCTCACAATGTATTATCTAAGGGATGTCTGTCGATATTGTTAGGCAGGTATGCCATTGACATCTAACCAGGGATGCTGTTTCCCACTTACAATGTGAGTGTAGACTTCCAGGAAAGAATTCCAGGTTATTGTGTCAACTGTGCAACATTAGAGATTCTGCTCTTGCTTCAAGGTCACCGGAACAGGCTTCCCAATCATCTCCCTGACTTACCTTTCACCCAAATACAGCACACGGAGAGAACACAATGCTACTCCAGTAAAATTCATCTACTGGTCTCCTCCATTGACTAGGTTAGGCATACTGTGTTCTCACTCTTATTCCAGAACTGCGTACAAAATATATCCTTGGTCTTTGATGGGACCAAGAATGGGTTAAATGATAAAAGGCTTATAATAAATAATATTGACAGGACAATTAAATTAAGTAGAAAATGGAGGCTGGCAATAGTTTAGTCACTACAGTGCTTGTTTTGCAACCGTAAGGATTCAAATTTGACCCTAAGCAGACCTCTAAAATCCCAGACAGGGTAGCATATGCTTGTAGTGCCAGTGTTGGGGAAGCAGAGAGAGGTGGATTTCTAGGGCTTGGTGGCAGGCCATCCTATCCCAATCAGAAAGCTCTAACCTCCAGTAAGATCTGAAAACCAAGGTGGATGTCTCCTAATGAATGATATACAAAAGTAAACACTGGTGCACATTTATACATGCATAAATATTCATGTGCACACTTATATACACATATACACATGCAACCCATATACATCTAAACACACACACACACACAGAAAACATATGCACATGTTTGAGTCTTTTGCGCTCAGGGAAAAACAATGATCAATCCTAGTCCATTTTCTACAGTTGCTACAGATCCCCACAGGCCAATCTTCCTCCCCTGTGAGAGCTCTACTTTCTCAGAGCACTTCTGCCAGCAGCAAACACTGGCTTCTTTCAGTTCTCCAAGTACCAGGTTCCCTGTCTAAGTCATACCCATCAGCTTTCAAGACGCCCCTACTTAACAAGAAAATAGAAGTGCTCCCTCCCATGACTACCTGCTCCACTTGTCCATCTTTCGTCTCTTCTACTTTATGACAGAGTTCCTACAGCTTGTCCCAACCCCCAACTCACTACTCACACCAGGCTGACTGTCTTCTGAGAATCCCAGTGCAGTGTAGGAGGTTCTCATGTGCTCGAGACCATCCACACCACAGGCAGCACTACACCCACACGTGTCTCTACTTCCTGATGCCACAGCTGCCATGGACATATCTTTACTCTTGGATTCTGAAATACTGTTTTAGTTTTCCTGTTCCTTTCCCTTTTCTATGTTGTTGCTGGTACCTTCTGCTCAGCCTGACCTTGCAGGGTGATGGGTCCCTGAGGTTTCTGTTTTGGCCCCTTCTTGCTTCCTTTTATTTTGTCTGTAATAGCCTTAGCCTCGGGGCTCTAGAGACTGTCTACATGTGTGAAGAGCTGTGACTTTGGTCCATAATGAGGAGCACAAAACACATTCCTATACATTTACTTTCACATATATGTACAGGTGTGCACAAACATGTACAGAATGTTCTATGAAAAAAGTACTTACTCTTCTATAGTGATGTATATTCTGATAAGTTTATATTCTCTTTCACTTAAAATAAAAATACCAGTTATAGCCTAGAATATTGATTTTATGGCTAGTAAGAGGCCATACCTAATAGTTTGTAGAACACTCATTGATTTAATAATGGCCCCTAAAAGCATATTTCTTCTGCCCTCATTTCAGACTCCAGACAACAGCAGCCATTCCCATTGCACTTGGATGCCAATGGGACATTTCACAATGAGTGTGTCTAAGAAGGAACTCTTGACTCTACAGCACGACTCTGCCCACGCCTCCCCTGGTATTTAATTCCTGGCAAGTTCTAGACTCAAATAAGAAATTCATGGATCATTTCTGGTTTTTCCTGTTGTCTTTTCCCCCTTTTTACTGGAGTCAAGGAAACTGGAGCCTCTAAGTGTTCTAGTCAGCTGTGAATATCAACTTGGCACAGCTTGAAATTGAGAATGGCACCTCAACTGAAAGATCACCCAGACCAGCTTGACATGTGGGTATAAGGAGGGCAACTGCCCTGAGTGTTACTTGATGTAGAAAGGTCCGTACCACTGTTGGCAGCACCATTCCCGGCGTCAGGCAGTCCGTGGCTTTATAGAAAGCTAACTAAGAATAGGTTTGTCAGTGAGCATTCTTCCATGGTTTCTGTGATGCTCCCCTGCCTATAAATGAGCTCCTTGGTTATGAATGGTACATGTGTGGAATCAGAAGGAGGCCTGCCTTCTAAGTTCCACTTGAGTTCCTGTTCTGACTTCCCTCAATGATGAGACTATGAAAGTATAAGCCAAACAAACCCCTTTCTCTCCCCTAAGTTGTTTTTGGTCTTAGAATTTGTCACAACAGATTGAAACTAGAGCAGTAAGTCTTATCATGTGTTGGTGGATCAGGGACGACCCACGTACTTGCATTCTACCTGTCTTAGGACAGATGGGTGCTAAGCACAGGGACTGCAAGGCCCACAACGCCTAAGATACTTTCAAGCTAGTTTTCCATACAACTTTGTCAACCTCTGCCTCCAGATCACCCACTGCGTCCTACCATTCTCCTAACACAGCACAAGACATGTTGCCCTTGATCTTAACTCTTGTCTCTCTGAGCAGCCAGACCCTGCTCAATCTCAGCAACAGCTCCAAGTGATCTGATTCTTTCTCTGCCATTCCTAACATCCTGCTATATATGCCGAGCAGATGGTGTACAGACATAAGTGTAAGCTTGTTCCTCCACTGGAGCAAACTGAATGCCACAATGAACATGGCATGCCGAGTCCTGGCCCTGGCACACAGGCCCTGACCTTAGTTCTGACTCTTACCGCTGTTGTCTCCAGTCACACTACCTTCTCTTCCCAATTTTTACCCAAAGAGACAACTACTCACTGTCTTTAACATTCAGAGCCAGCCCTGTAAGTAGCAGCGCAGAATAGTAATTTTACTGCTGCCAGCCCAGCCAGTGAAATGTTACTATTCTTCCAGAAAAGCAGGGGCCTGCCACTACTTTTTAATGAGGATGATAAATCCCATACATACTTATAATAAATAATGTGCATACATTTGGGATATTGTATTTATCTTGGGGGGAGTGAGGGACAGGCTTGTGAGAAAAAAATTATTTGTTTGAGGCGTGCCAACCACTCAGCATTGTTAAAGGAACAGGGGTGAAGAGATGGCTCAGTTGGAAAGGCCAAGCATGAGACTGAATTCAGTTTCCAAAGCTCATGTGAAAGTTGCATGGTAGCATGTTTGTAATCCCAGTTTTGGAAAGGTAGGCTTCCTGGCTAGTGGGCTAAACCCATTCAGATGAACTCTAGACCCATGAGACAAAAACCAAACTGAATAGCTCTTAAGGAATAGCTCCCAAGGTTGACCTCAGGCCTGCACATGTGCAAAAGCACATATGCTCACATACAATGTCATCCAAATGGTAAGCTTATAAAGAGATAGACTTCAATCGCTAAATTACATCTGACCCTGCATATAAATGCTCAAACGAATAAGCACTGTGCTAAGACTTAAATATTATGACAAAGATAATGAAAGAAACTAGAATTCCTCAAGAAAGCAATGAGGGGCAGTTCTTATGCATTATATAATGAAATACAACCAGGACAGAAACATTTTTATATTTATCTCCTATCTTGGTATAAGTCATCTCAAATGCAAATGTGACCTAACATTTTATGAGGAATTCCAAAATAAAATCCTTGATGACTTTAAGCTATGGCAATAAACCAAAATAACAACTTCAAACTGCATTGCTAATAAAGGCCAGAAGGCTCCTTAATAGCAAACGTGAAAGCCATCCAGCGTAGCACCGTGCAAGTGCAAGAAGTTTGCTAATTTTAACTTGAGCAACTTCTAACAGCCTCAACTTCCAATAGTGCTACAAACCCCAGACACCCTAAGTAAGCTGTGAAGTTGCTTGGGGATACTATGCCCAACACAATGAGGAAATGTCAATGGCTTCCACATTACACAGAGTTCTGGCAAACTGTCCATGGCTTGCACCTCAGGTGGCAGGTCACACATGTTTTATAGGTAATAATGTTAGCTATTACTTATTTTAAAGTTAAGATGTCACTATGTAGATCTGACTGGCCCAGGATGGAGAGAGAGAGACCTCCCTCTGTTTCTTAAATGCTGCTATTAAAGTCATGTGACACCAAAGCCTGCAGTATTTAAAATTTTTAAGAACACACTTATTTAATGTGTATGTGTGTGTGTGAGTGTGTGCATGCATGCACGGAGTGCAGGCCAGAAGAGAGATCTGGATTTACAAATGGTTCTGAGCCACTACATGGGTATTGCAAATTAAACCGGACAACTTGCAGGATCAGTATGTTCCTTTCACCATGTGACAAGGGATTGAACACAGGTTGTCAAGGAGTGCCTTCACCTGCTAAGCCAGTTGAGTATGGTGTGTGTATACGCACCCCCCCACCTCAAGAGTCATGGTTAGTTTATAACATCAACTTAACATAATTAAGAAGAGGAATTTTGATTGAAAAATAGCCTGCATAAGGCTGGCTTGTAGCCATGTCTGAGGAGAATTTCTTGACTGTTGGTTGAGGTGGGAGGGCCCAGCCCACTGTGAGCACTGGCCATCCCTGGTGGTCCTGAGTTGTATATGAAAGCTAGAGAAATGTCTTGTTGCTCTTACAGAGGGACTCAGTTCAATTCCTAGCACCCACATAGTGGATATCCAGTTGCAGGGAACCTGATGCCCTCTTCTGTCCTCCTCATATACCAGGCACTCAAATGATGTACACACACACACACACACACACACACACACACACACACACACACACACACACGCAGAATACTCACAGAATAATCAAAAAATACTTAAGAGAGCAAGTAAATTAGTAGGCTAGCTGGCTAGCTGACTGAGCATGTGCTAAAGAAAGCAAACCAGTAAGGGCTGTTCCTCCATGGTTTCTGCTTGAGCTCTTGCCCTGACTTCCCTCAGGAATGGGTCAGGACCTGGAAATGTAAGCTGAAAAAAGTCCTTCCTCTCCACGATGCTTTTGGTCAGTCTGTTGTCATAGCAACAGAATGAAACTAGACAAATTCATTAAATATCCATCCAGTGTTGGAGTGTAAGAGGCACCCCAAGACATACCAGGGCTCTGTAAGAAAGCCTCTGAAATCCTGCAAAGGTCATTCCAGGACCTAAAAATCACCCGCAGAATTGTCCTAAGCAGGTCCCTCTACAAGTCCAGAGTGCCACATGGAAAAACTGACTGCAGTTTTTGGATTCCATCTTGCATACAGAAGAGCTCCACATACTATGAAGGCATCTTCTCTATCAGATTTTCTTCTGTTCTAAGGGACACCATCGAGAGAGATGGTGAAATGAAGGGTTTTCAAAACCTCACTCCTGGCATGAAACAGCTCTGCGCTGATGTAACACTTTCTGCAATGACTGACTATAGGACCCACTGGCTTGATTCTTTGGCTCCTTGGCTTGCAAATGCTCTTGAAAAACACAGTTCCCAGTTCTGTCAAGCAGTCCTGAGAGTACCCAGGCTTCGGAAACAAAGAAATCAGAGTTCAGAGCCAGGTGTAGCTAATGTTCTGCTGCGAGGTATTGGTCCTTTCCCTCAGCTTTCTTCAGCAACTATCTCAGGAAATTCTGCTAAGGATCACTGTTCAGGAAGCAAGGCCTGACAGATCTCTTGTTTGTTCTTAATGAAGCAGAGTTGGGATTTAATAAGGATCCTTTAGTGTGGGTTTGAGCATGGGGTAGACTTCTCAAAGAAGAGTTGTAGAAACTAAGACACACCCAAGTGTAGGTTCAGGTTCCAAGATGAGAATCATTGATCCATGTGATTTTCTGAATGACTCTCATGTATCAGGCTTGGCCGCAGGCAAGAGGATAAAGGTCTGGCTGGGTTCCAGCTCTCATGGAGACCCCAGTAAGCACAAGGAACCTCCCCTTACCCGAGATAACATTTTTTGAGAGTTAAATCATTCAAAGTCTGAAAATACTAATTTGAAATTTCCAGAAATAAACAATTCATAGGTATTGAATTGTATGCTGGCCAGAATAGCATGTTTCTTGTTTTAATTATTTACTATTATAGGCTATATAGCTGGTCTCTTGTGTGCTTCTCACAAAGTAATCTTTACTAGAAGTGTGTCTATACATGGGGGTGGTGGATGTTCTTTTAGGCATCCACTGGGGTTCTTGCAGTGTAAAAGCTAAAGGAGGAAACACTGTGTAACCGCTATGAGGAAAGCCCAGAGAGGAGGAATAGTGGCTGATGCTGTTTCACAGAGTCAGCTTCTTAGATGAAAGGATCTCAGAGCAGAGGCCAGAGGATGTGAAGAAGGGGGTCCTGAGACTCTATGGGAGAAGAAAGAATGAGGAGAGGGGAAATAACATGGCAGGGCTTGACATGGGCTGTGGAGTTTACACTGAATGCTGGGAAGCCACTTGGATGTGAGCCTTGACTGGACTTGAATCCACTCTAGACAGTGTGGACAAGAGAAGCTCTGAGTCCTCTTCTGAGGACAGTACAAAGCTACGTGCCATAAAGGTGCCGGGCAGAGGAGGGAGGGTGAGATGTGCTCTGAGCCTAGAGATCTAAGAAGGGAGAGGGACAGCACTGGACAGGGGAACGTGTAATGCTCAAGTCTATTAGGATCTCACTCTGAACAACCTGAATTTCCCTTCCTGGGGCCCAGCAGCCCAGTGTGAGGCATTTGGGAAGTCAAACACTTAGGTGATGAAATTTGCAATTTATTCTCCAACCCAAGACCAGAGGGCAAAGAGAGGCGCCTGATCCCCAGTTTACCTCTCGGGCAGACAGAGGCACCTGAACCCCCAGTTTACCTCTAGAGCAGACAGCTTGCTGTGGTCCTAATTATGATGGTTTGCATCATTTCAGGATGAAGCCACCCACCCAGACAGACAGACAGACACAGAAACGGACAGATATAAACACAGACAAATGCTGATGCTTATGCTGGGCTTAGATGATAAACTTAGATACCACTTGGCTTGTTTGGCTTTGGATTGATGATTTAATAGAATAAAAATCATCAGTGAATTTGCTGAGAATTAAGTAGTATCATTTTGCCTGTGGACTTCAAGCTTATTCATCTCTCTATATAAGAACAATTTCCCAACAACTATGCTAGTGGGGTAGTTTTCCTATATACTGAACAGTTCTGTTACCAGAGTAGCTGTTTTTTCTTTGCCTCTCCCTTCTCCTCCTTATTTTATTTTATTTTATTTTTTATGCCAAAGGGCTTTTTAGCATAGTGTTTAAGCACAGTCTCTGGACTGAAGATTCCTGGACCAAAACTTAGCCAGGTGTGCAGTTTTGGAAAAATCTGACCCTCTTGAGTTCTCAACTTCTTGTAAAACACAGAACTTATACTGCAACTTTGTCCTGACAGTTTACTGTGTGAATTACAAGTCTTCAGCCTGCCCTCCCAACAGAACCAGGAACCCCCACTTTGCTATATATACTACTCAAAGTTAGCAGCAACAGCAACAACAAAACAACAACAAAACACACAAAAAACCCAACCAACCAACCAACCACTAACCCATCAACCAACCAACCCTTCCACATTCTTTCCTATTGTAGGAGGGCAGTAATAAGTGACTTCATTTCATAGAGGGTCCCACTCAGAGCAATTCTATGTATAACATTAATTTTATTTTGGTTGCACAAATGAGGTGTCACTGGGTATGTATGTGTTTAAATGTATACTGCTGGGCCATAGTAACATGCCTAGCCCACAGTACAGGTTGGACTACTAGTTCATATCTCATTTCCCCTAAATGTAAATCACTGCTCTTTTATAGTAAATACTTAGACTAGAAAGCTATGCAGCTCATGCACGTGGAGCAGACCTCCACCCAAGACAAAGACCTCAGAATAAAGCCACTCCCTTCTTTCTCAGAAGAACGCAGGTGGTGGGAGCCGAGATGGCTCTGAGGACAGACGGACATCTGCTGCTTACAGAAGCTCAAGGCTTCACGCTTGATCCTCACTACCAACAAACTCAGAAAAACTTGTAGAAAAAAAACATTATTCAAAGGTGAAAATCATTTTTGGCTTTATGGACTTAAAACCCCCACTCCCTACCACACCTTCAAAGTATATGAGAAAGAATCAAAGATAGAAGGGGTCACAGGTTGGAAGCCTGGTTTCATCCAGAACCCTGGTTATTTAACTAACAACCAACAGTGGAGCTTCCAGAACAAAACAAACAAAGCAAAATGCTGATGTTAAAACATCACAGGATGATTGTAAGTCTATGAGTTCCGGCTGGAGATCATCTCTGCTTCTCTCCTCTTATTTTCTTTCTTTTTCCTTTTTGGTTGTTATTAATAAAAAGCCAGCCTCACCCAACTTAAGCAGTTACTTCTGCTAACTGGCAACATCAGCAAAGCACCACAGATGGAAGGCGCACCCACAGCTGTCTGTCCACATCATGCACACAAGGCAAGAGAATGCCTGACGGTGCACAGCACTGAGGGTAGACCCAGGATTCAAATGTTCAACCTCTCCTCCAACTCGACAACAACAGGATCACTGTTATCATAAAATGGGAGCCCGAAAGTCAAAACTTTTGATTGATTGATTGATTAAGACAAGAATGCCAGGGCAAGGGGCCTGCTCGCTCGACAGCCCCAGCTCAACTCTCCCCCACAGATGCTTTCTCAAAGCACAGCAGTCACTCTCCACATTCGCCAAACACTGTCCAACTTCATGAAACAAAGCATTCTGTGTCAACACAAAAGTATTTCGGGAAGAGAAGCACAGAGGTGTGCATTCGCTGAGCAAGCGGTGTTCTGCGCACAATGGGGCACAGGAGCTATGCTGACTGCATATAAAGTGCTTCCCCTAAACATGGAAGGCCCGGGACAGGGCAAGCTCTTTAGCACATTAAAATGCTATTAATTAACTACGGTCTAGCATTATTTTCCAAATAACTCAAGAAAGGCTACAGGCTCACACCGGCACTGGGAGGCAGACTGCTGACTGCAAATGCTGACACAATTTTAAACCATATCAGAGGAAAAAAAGCACTCTCTTGTCTGGACAGCAGAGGGAGGAGGAGGAAAGAAGATGGAGATGAGAGAAGGGCTGAGCCTAACAGACCAACCAGAGAGGGAGCAATAGCAGGAGTGAGTTCTAGCTGAGAGACAACAGACAACCTGTGAGAGACCCAGCTACAGAGCCTGTGGGTGAACAACCCTGGTAAATCCAAGGCTGCCCCTGGAAACTGACTCCAGAAATAACAAAAGCTATTCCATCCTCAGCTTGATTTCCCCACTAGTGGGGAGGAGGTAACAGAAAACTATAAAAAGTAAAAGGTAAAATGAAGGAAATATTGACAAGGACAGATACCAAAAATGAACATGAAACTTAGGAATGAAAACAGATGCTGTAAGCATCCGATACTGCCCCAAAGCAAAACAAACCCATTCCATAAAGCACACTAACCCCACCCTCCCACCACGGATGCCTGAGATCACATACAGCGTGTCTTTAATGAGTTAATCAATCTGCTTACAGAAGCTATGACAGAAATGAGATTCATGAGCAGTCAGTGGACTGACTGGCCGTTCTCTTCCTCATCTCACCAAGCTGCCATCCTGTTTCTCCATCAAACGTCCTCCCGTTATCCCCCACCTCACAGACGGATGATTAAATGTCAGCCCTGATGCAAACAACTAGTGTGTGGCACAGCCAAATATGTTTTTATGCTTTTTAGAAAGATTAATAGTAGCTGGTGATGGTCTGCCAACTGCAGATGTACAAACTTCCCATCCTACACATAAATCAAGCACAGGGGATACGGCTTACTACAGACTGGAGCTGTAACCATGATTTTAAATTACTCAGGTTGTAGAGTAAACCATGTAGATGTTGACTAATGAGGCAATATATTCTGGATCTTTCCATATGAATGCTATAAAATGCAATAGCATCAACAGAGAGTCTCAGAAATTATGAAAAGATACACTTAGTTAACATCAAGGGGTATTTACGTTTCTATAATCAACTCTTGGGTATTTTTGGCAAATTCATTTTAATACAGGCTGACTGAGTAGATAGTCGCAAAACTATGTTTGTTTTGGGGTTTTTTTTTGTTTGTTTTGTTTTTGTTTTTTGGTCTCCTTAGAAGTGAACCAAACAACAGAAAAGTCCAGTAAATAATGCACTCAAATAGAAACAGAGGTTGAAATAGGTTAGAGAAGAAAAAGACTGTAAAATACACAGCAGTTGGATCCGAGATGCCTGGGGGATCAGCCCCACACATGAAAAAGTGTGCAGAATCAACTCTGTTAACCTGAAGTTAAGCTGGCAGATCATTATACTAAGGTCAGCAGCAACAAGGGTGAACAATTTCGTTCTCCTAGGGCTAGCACCTTCCTACACCCTAAGGACATGATAACAATCAGATGAGAGGTGCACACAGGTATGAGCACACTCCATGAATGACCCGTTTGTCTATGTGAACCAAGGTCACTTACAGGGATCAGCATTCTGGGTATGAATTAGTCTAGGAATAAGAAGAAACCTCAGATATACCAGAGCGTTTTGCCAAATTAGTCTGATAATGTTTGTTGTTGTTTTTATTTTATTTTAGACAGGTCCTCACTATGTAGCTCTGGCTGTCCTAGAACTCACTATGTAGACCAAGCTGCCTTTGAGCTCACAAAGATACACCTGCCTTTGCCTCCTGAGTGCTGGAATCAAAGGTGTACACCATCACACTGGCCTACACAATGGTTTTGGTGACGGCTTCCAAGAGTTAGAATACTTTAACCAACTCAATTTTGAATTTCCTTCTAAGATCCTAATCACTTTGAACATACAATACCCAGCTTCAAGTGAACACTTTTGTTGCAAGGAAACCATATTTGATAATTGGTCTGCTTTCCAAAGGCTTAAATTTGTTATGAATGGCATGCCACACTGAGTAGGATCAGCACAGACAATCTCAGGTCTCCCATGAACAACAATCAGCGATGTCTGGTTACAAGTTCAAGTATCAGGGGTGAGACATTTCAACACTGAGTACTTCTTCATCTGAAGTCCTGGGAGGGCTGGTGAGGAAGAAATGTGGAGGCTCAGGCAAGGAGAAAGAAAGAAGGAGCTGATGTGAGTTCTATAGAATTACTCTAAAAGGCATTAGGGGTTGTAAGTGCTAGGGGGCTAGGATGTATGGATGTACCTCTAGTTAATTCAGGCAGGGAGACAGACACATTCCTAGGGAGAAATTTTGAGAAACTGGGGCAGAGAAGCACTGAGTTGAGAAAAGGACATTCCAGGCAGAGGGAGGGAAACAGAAAGGTCCTGAGGCAGGAGAGGACAAAGCCATCATGGCCAAATGCCAGCGAAGTGGCAGATCAGGAAGAACAGAGGCTGGAAAAGGGAACTCACAAGGACATTCTTCAGCCAGTGAAGGCAAGGGAGAGACAGGGCTTACAAGAGAATTCTTGTTTGTGGGAGACAAGTCTTACTTCTTTTTAAAAGGCACAGAGATTTGTTTTACAGATCATTCTAATTCTGTGTGCACAGTATAAAAACTTAATTGTGAAGCGTGTTCAAAGCAACCATGTGACATTCTGAAAATATTTTTAACTACACAAGTGAAAGTAACCTGGTTGGGATGTAGTGTGGGCACACAGCACTAGCCTAGCATGCTGAGGGCCCTGGGTTCAATTTCTAGCGTCTCAAAAAATAACTCCTTAATTACTTAAGACGAGAAAACCAAAACCACTTCAAATAGTGGAAGACTGGTAAGCTAGGCGATGCACTTCAGATTTCAAAAGCAAAGAAGGAAGTGAGCTTACATACCTCCTCGCTGCACCAACAGTGTGACCTCACTTCCCTTTGGACATTCAATCAGCATATCCACAACTTGACTGTGTGTCAGGGCCTGCACGTTCTTCTTATTCACCTCCACAATAAGATCTCCTTCTTTGAGGCCTCTGCAGCGTGGACTGTCAACAATCTGTTTCACTCTCTGGCCACCCCCACCGGGACTATCTGCGATCGTAAAGCCAAATCCCATTGGCCCTTTGACTATGTGAACAGTTATTAGCTCTGGCTGAGTGGCTATGGAAGAAGCCAAGGAGACTGTGTCGTTGGGATAACCATGGGAACTGTTGGAAGCCACGTCTGCAGGGCTGCTTGGCCTGGCATCCTTCATGCTGCTGATTTTGCCTGTTTTACTACTGTGGCTCGCTGGTGAATCATAGGTCTCTTGTCCATTTACAATAATTGGTTCTTTGTCCAAAATGGCCACCGAGGTCACTAAACTTGTATTAGGGTCATCCGGGTCAAAAGGCAATGGATAACCTCTGCAGAGTTCAAGGTCCACACTGGCACCAATAGGAATGGACTGGAAAATTTTCACAACTTGAGCATGTGTGTGTCCCAAAACACACGTGTCATTCACACTGACAATTACATCCCCTGTAAAAAGGAAAAAAGTTTGGAGGTCAAACAACAGCACCCCCCAAAAAATGGTACTATAAGTAACATTCTCCTAATGTTCAGAGTGTGAACCCCAAGATTCTTATTCGGCATCATTCTTACTTCAGTGCATTCTCTGGGGCGTGCCCCACCCCCACTGTTCCGTTGAACTTCATATTGCAGGTAGGGAAAAACTAAAATCTCACTTTCAACCTCTTTTAGGATGGGCCTTAAAACCACAAGACAGGTCAGTGGGAGGAAAGCATATACATCCATCTAAGATGAGTTTAAGACCAGAAACCAACAGCCGCAGTGGACCCTGTTGCACGCTGACCCTGCTTAACCTAAGTTCCTAGCTGCTTCTCTAGGCACCATTCTTTCCCCGCCCGTGTCTTGTCTCGTTCTCATAACCTACTCAGTGGTCTGTGTGGGCTGCTGCTTACTTTTTAGCCCTGTGTCACATTCAACCCATTCTTTGTATTTAGGGCGGCAGTTTCAGAGTCATGGTTTCCGTATGTAGCCCAGGCTGGCTTCCAGTTTGTGATCTTCTGCCACAGCTATGAGTGCCACTGTACCTAGTTTTAAATTCATCCTGAATGACCTTACATGCTTCCCTCTTACTGACCCATCTTTTGTAATGCTGAGACCCACCCAAAACCCTAATGAGGGTGAAGCGCAATTATAGTTCATCTGTAATGTCAATGGGAAGTAGGAGATAGGGTGAGGACAGGAACGTACAAGGCAAAAACAGACTGCGTGTTTGAACTGCTGATAACGCTTCCTTGCAGCATCTAGTGCCTTCTCTGATAAATGACAATATCATAACATTGAAAAAGCAATGGGAGTCTAAGTTTAAAATTCATTTACTCAAATGGACTGACATATTAGCAAAGTACTCTACCATATGCAATAGCACCTAAGAGGTCCCTACGGTCATGTACTTTCAAAGGTTTTCACCTGCACTCAGGGAGGGTTTTTTTTTTTTTTTTTTTTTTTTTTGTTTTTTTTAAGAGAGGGATTTAACTCATTGCTAGGTGCTTAAAGGTCAAATATAAAGATTCATGATGCTGGGCTGGAGAGATGGCTAAGCAGTTAAGAGCACTGACTGCTCTTCCAATCGTCCTGAGTTCAAATCCCAGCAACCACGTGGTGGCTCACAACCATCTGAAATGGGATCTGATGCCTCTTCTGGTGTGTCTGAAGACAGTGATGATGTATTCACATTAAATAAATAGATTAATTAATTAAAAAAAGAATCATGATGCTGTCTGCTCTTGTTTGGACATGGAACATGCTGTGGCCATGTGACCTCACCGGTCTCCATCTTGCCATCCAGTGCAGCGGGACCGTCTAGGACAAGGCTCTTGATCTGCAGGAACTCATCAGGTTCGTCCCCTCCAACCACCGTGAAGCCAAAGCCTCGACTGCTTTTCCGTAGCTTCGTGTGAATGAATTTCCCTTTCAACTCAGAGGGGTTTCTTGTAAAAAAAGGTTTGCCTGGTTTAGATTAGAAAAAGAAAAGGGAAAGGAAATTCACCATGAGTAAACCGTCACTAAGGATGCTATGAGACAATAAGGAACAGCTGCTCAAGCACATGCACTGAGGCCTTTGGATGTGGATGGGCCTCTTGGGGGTCAAAGAGATGCTCTTACAGAGGACCCGAGTTTGGTTTCCAGCACCTTGTAAAGTAACTCACACACAACTGCTGTAACTCCAGCTCCAGGGAATCTGAGATGCTCTTCTGATCCATAAGGGCATCTGCACACACATCTCACACACACACACGCACACACATCACACACACACACACACACACACACACACACAAATTTTAAACATTCTCTTCTTAATTGCAGGAATGAGGATAGTCACATTGACATGGAGAATATTATTCTCTCAAGAAAGGGTTTCATGTAGCCCAGGTTAGCCTCCAACCTTTTATACAAAGACTGCACTCTTGATCCTCCTGCCTCCACCAACCCAAGAGCTAGAATTATGGGGTGCAGTGCAAGAAGCCCACTGAGTGCTCTGCCATGGTGGGCATCCTCTCAGTTACAGCACACCAACAGTCAGGCCCAAGAGAAAAGAGGACAAAACAAAACAAAACCCCCAGACTCAATCATGTGACATCCCCCCCACCCCCGAATTTCAGCCTCTGAGTTTCCACAGCTGCTGCACTGCCAAAGCCTCCTTGAAGAAAGAAGATGGTCTTTGTTTTGTGCCATGGTTTTCTATTTTGGAGTGTTAACTATTGTATGCTACTAGATGCTACTAGAGGCATGGCTAGAGGGCCAGCTAGCAGAAACTTTAATTTTTAGACAAATGAAAGGCTCAAGATAAAAAAAAGAAAGAAAAAGAAAAAAAAAAACCTCTGATAATACCAGGAATTACACAATGGTCACCAAGTGTAAGGTGACATAAATGTATCACCATTTTGAAAATTAAAGGTCATGACTTCAAATGGAATTCCAAAGTCATCTGACATGTATTATTTAGTTGGCAGCTTTTAACATTTTGAGAAATAACTAACTGTGTTCATTGCTAAGGTTTATTGCTTTTAAACAAGAAACCCAAACCAAAAAAAAAAAAAAAAAAAAAACTCCCTTAGGAAATTTGGTTTAGAATATTAAAAAATAACACAAACAAACAAAAAGCAGCAAATGCATTAGCCAAAGAAAACCCCTCAAACTAAACTGGGTGCCAGCAGGGTGCACACAGCTTCAAATTCAGCCATTTCACTGAAATAATTAGGCAATTCTCACTCCCACTAAGGATTCTCTGTCTTATAGAATGCATATACGTTCGTGTGCATGCCTGTATATGTACAGGTTGCACGTGTACATGTGTAGATGTGTATGGAGGCCAGAAGAAAACCTCAGGTTTCATCTTCAGAAATGCTGTCATGTCCTCTGAGACAGGGTCTCTCATTGGCCTGGAGCTCCAGGGACCCTCCTGTCTCTGCCTTGCCAGAGCTGGCATTAGAAGTGCCTAGCATTTTCCTGTGGGCTCTGGGGACCACACTCGTGCTTATGGGATGAGCACTTAGCTGTCTGAGCTATAATTCCAGACCTGTTCTAAAGATAAATAAGGGGGTTGAAAAGCTATAGAGAATCATATTTGATAAGCTTACTTAAAATATGTATATGTGTGCATACATGTATACACACATATAGCTTAAACAGTCATACCACATAGAATGATTATCCCCAGGGACATATCAAGGGATACATGCTTCTCACAGGAGCCATAGAATAACAAATACCACAGTTCCAGACACAGGGCATCACTCTTGAAGCTGTTGAATATTACAAAAGGTGCCTCCCCACCCTATAACCTATAGGCTATTGGCATTGACCATGGCTGCCTCCCAGAATTTTAGGGTAGGTCTCTATTGCTGAAGACAGCACACACTTTAGTCACAGAACATGAAAGAATAGAACTGGAATGGACTTGGAAGGGCCAGCCTTCCCCAAGGATTGGTTCTCAAAGTATCTGAAAAAGCTGTGCAAGCTGCCAAGGGAGAACAATAAGCAATAACCCTACCTAGCTATAAAGCTGATGAGCCTCAGCAGTGACTAGCCTAGCAAGATATTCTCAGTGCTGCAATAGTGGCACTTTTGTATTGTGGGTAACCAATGGCTAATTTTTGAGACTACCCATTCAATAGAAGGGAATCCATACCTACTGCTATATCCAACTTTGGCTGGTTAGATCATAGGCATGAGAGACGAACCTACTGCTATACTCCTAAACCAATATATTTTCTAACTATATCCTAAATACTTATCCTTATGCCCACAAATAAGTACAGATCTTTTCATTCATCAAGATAAACACTATCATACTATTTGGTCAAAATGCAGAGAATAAATGATGTTGGGACTCCTAGTCCCTAGGGATACATCTACAACATAACCTGTAAACCTAAGGCTTAGTGCACATCATGGAAGAGGAACAGAAAGATGCTAAGAGCCAGAGGGCCAAGACTCCTGATGCTGGCTAGTGTCTTCTAGATATGACAAAAAGTTGCACTTCAACTATATGACTACCTAAACAAGACCTACACATTGACACCACCAGATAAAACATGGAAACATGGATGGGTAAAATTCTGCCAGGCTCACCTCTAGAATTACAGGCCATCAACGGCTGCAGAGAGAGAGGGAATCGGTTTTCTTTAGGTACAAGCTCTTGCATGGGCTACCCAATCCCAAGATGTCAGTCTTAAGCACATATACACCCCAGTGACACTAAACGGGCTCGGTAGCTTGTATCTAAGTGTGTGTTTGTCCATACATGCAATAAAAATAATAATGAAAGAATAGATTATGTATTTTGGAGGGAGTTGGGGCACAGAAGAAAATGAAGAGGGACAAAGTGGCCATTTGCCTTTTTGTTAATTTCATTTCCTACGTCTTGTCCCCATCCATCCATCCATCCATCCATCCATCCATCCATCCATCTATCTATCAATCTATCTATGTATCTATCTATCATCTATGTATGCCTGTATGTCTCCATCTCTATCATCTATATATGTATGTATCATCTATGTGTATGTATGCATGCATGTATGTATGTATATGTGTATGTATGAATGTGTGCATGTATCTATCTATATCATCTATGTATGTATGTATCATCTATGTATGCATGTATGTATGTATCTATCTCTATCATCTATGTATCTATGTATCTATCTATCATCTATTTTCTTAAAGGAGAAAAAGAAGTTACCATGCACCTCTGCACTTAGCAGCCTTGGCACCCAGTTAGAAAAGTTATTTTTGGTTAGCTATAACTAAAAGGCTTTAAAAGGTCTCTGGGCACACACACAAATTTTAATTGCATATTTTTAAAAGTCTCTGGCTCTTACAAAGGCTGCTTCAAATTGGCTGTAGTTAGAGGTCTGCTCACAAGCCTCCTCTCCGGTGCAGTCCAAGGTTTATTGGAAACTCAACAAATGGCAGTCCTGTAACTGTGGTTAAATAGAGGCAAGACATAGCAGGACTGCCAAGATGTGGAGAAAAGGATGGCACCTCCAGTGGGGACTTCTGGGAGATAACTCCTAAGCCAATCATTACGTAAGAAATTGAGGGCAGGGAGAATGGCCTTTGGGCTACGGAAGCCAAATGGCCTAGACCTCACAGGAGAGGTTGACAGGAGTTTAGAGAGCTTGAAGTGAACATATTTTAGTTATGCAGAGACCTCAACAGCTATTGACTTATCACTGAGACTTTCTGGGACCATATTATTAAAATGTGCAATGCCTCCGTGATGTTTTCAGCTGTGTTTCCTGCTTCATTTTTGTCCTTAGAATTGACTACTTTAACACAGTACATCTCTTACCCGACTGGCTTGGTTTCCTGTTTTCCTATGCCTATGCTGAAGGAGAATTGAGCATGTAATAACTCACTAGAATGTAAGCTCCATGGAGACTCATTTGCAGACTTAGGTCTTAGAATCGTAGTGCTGTCTGGTATGTATAAGGTGCTTTAACTCTTTCTGTTGAAGGAATGAATGACAAGAGAAAGGTACAACGAACAGCTTCAGCAGAATGTGAAAAACACTGAGAAGAAGTACGTCCCACTTTTGTTATAGGAAACATTAGAAGACATGAAAATGTACCACATGGCTTATTTGAATTTTAACAATAGACATAACATTTTATTATGTTTTAGGTATGAGTGGCTCACGAGTTAAGGTGTATTGAGAATTTTCTTCTACAGACAGCAGTATTTAATGCTCTTGGTTGTAGTTCCCGTCTCTGACTTACTGAGATAGTTGTAAGACCTGGTTGTGAATCTGTAAAACTCATCTGAATGGCTGGTAAAACACATTTATTTTAGTTATCACCCTATGCCCAGCGAGTGAGGATCTTCTGGATTGGGTTCAAAGCTCTGCCCTTGCACTGCCCTTCAATATTCTCTGCCAGGCCAGAATCTGTCTCAGCTCTGGTACTTGAATTCTCTAGACTAGCAGCTACCCACCATCCCTTACTGCAACAGTGGTAGTGACTGTGTGTTTGCACCGACCTACACAGCAGGCACTACACCACATAAGTAGATGGCAAAACTTTGAAATGAGGTTAATGGCCAAAGAAATTCAATTTTTAATTTTTGCAGTTGTAAGCTTAGACCTAAGTGACAATATGTAACCAGTGACACTAAAATTAGAACTCAGCTCATGCAATAAAGTACCTCACAAAAGTAGGACGATCAAGAGTATGAGCCAGAACTTAACCTATTTCTAAGGACAATGGGCATTTGGATATTGGTTGTACTACACGGTGGCCAGTCTTAGATCTCTTTCTGTTGGAGTGTTGCACATGTAAAGACAGACAGAGATGGTACCAACTTAACGTAATAATTATTGAGTCATGAAATTGGGTAATGCATGTGAAAGGCTCAGAGGGAGACCCTGGCGTGAAATAATGTTCAATAAATCAGTTTTCATAGAGGTGGGGGATAGAGTACAGCGAGGAGAGGAGACTGTAGAAAGCCCTCCTCAAATCTGGAAGCTGGAGAGTTTGCTGAAGAACACATCTACAAAATGACCAGGTACTGGGAAGGAAAGTCAGAGGGTCAGAGGATAATTTAGCTTAGAAATTAATCAATAAGCAAAGTTGGCAAAATGACTTCTTCTTGATCTACTACCCAAACTAGCATAACTTAGTCATAAACAATGAAGCTAACATCTAAGTTAAGGTTTATTACAGACCCAGCTTAGAGAATGATAGGATGTAATGTATTTCTTTGTTATTGATTATACCCCAAAGACTCTAATAAGGTCTGAGGGATGAGGATCAAAATGGAGGCTACACTGTGGGCTAGCTATAAGAATAATGGATTCCATAGAGAGTAAGTGGCCCTGGATGTTCTCAGCCCAGTGTCAGGTTCAACAGAACCTAAGAAGAAGGAAAAAAAAAAAGCCAAAAGGCTGGGAGTGTGGCTCAGTGGTTGAGCACTTGCCTGGAACATCAGGGACTCTGAGCAAAGCGATTCTTGCCTTTAAGGTCAGCACACAGGAGTAAACAGGAGAATCTCTTGTGACTTTGAGGCCAGCCTAGTCTAAACAACTTGTTTCAAATCCATCCAGAGCTACATAGTGAGAACGTGCCTCAAAACAAAACAAAGCAAACAAGATGGAGACTCTTGAGATGAAGCATATAGACAAATGGTACTTTAAGTACACGGTATGGCCAGGACGTGCACCTTTCAATCTTTAGCATATTTCACCTCTAAGACAATTCTTTTTAAGAACATGAGCTAGTGAACATATGTGTGTGTGAATGTGTGCATATAGACATACTGTTTCAATAATATTGTAATTTCATACATACCAAAGAATTTTAGCTGATTGGAAACTACCAACACACACACACACACACACACACACACAAAACTAGATTCATGCCCCTGTGAATTTAAAGAGTAATAAAGAAATTACTGTTAAATAACACAACATCATTGAACTCTAATTCCAACCGTTTAGTTCCATAAATGCCAAGTATAGGGTGGTGAAGAGCTACTGACAAGGATCACGAGGTCAGCAAAGAGGGGGAGGAAAAGGCAACTACACAGAGGGGAGAGCCTAAGAGTGACCGCTTGTGGTCCACAGACAGCGCGGCACAGCTCTCTCACTATGAGACTGGTGAATCTAGAGGACATAAGCCAAAGTCATTTCGTATTCTGAGAAATACTAAGGACACAATGATAATGGCGGTGTTAATTAACCTATTATAAGCTATAGTCTATCTTTAGAAAAGCCATTATCATAGGAAAATACATTTGTGTGCTCAAAGGTATTGACAATGATGTAATGACATCAAGTGCCAGAGACAATGTCCCACTAGGTACTTTTCCACTAATGTTCTGTAATTTTGTAGTACTATTCAATGGAAGGTTCAATTTTAATTTTCTTACTGGAAAAGAAAAAAAAAAAAAAAAAAAAAAAAAAACCTAACAAACAAGCATCCCTTGAAATACACCACCTCTCTTTTATCACTGAAGAGTATGAAGTCTGACTATATATACCAAGGCTCGGGACCACAGATCAGGAACAATCCTTTCTAAGGGGTCACACTTACGAATATATATATATATATATATATATATATATATATATATATATATATATATATATATATATATATATATATATACACACACACACACACACATATATGACCAATCTGAATGCTATAGGACGTACCAATGCAAACACAGCAAAAGAGAGGGACACTTAAGATATATATTACTCAAAAGCAGAATGATTCCTGAAATCTCAAAATACCTGACACTGATTTTTAAAAATACTGTGGTCTCTGAATCACTCATTCCTAACTGTGGGACGGTTCTGCTCCTCAGGGGGATCTGACAATGTCTGGGCACCTTTCTGATCATCATTGGTTACCAGTGGGAGGTGGGTATATCCTCCTGACATCATGTGGATAAATATCCCATAAGTAAGTTCTTAAGACATTCTTCTTTACAAAGAATTATCTAGCCAGAAGTGTCAACAGTGTTGAGACTTATGAGTTATAAGTCTTCGTTTTTTTAAATGAGACTTTAGAAATAGCAAGATACCTTGGTGCTTCATGCCAAGTCTGACAACTTGAATTTGGTTCCCGGGCCAAATTAACAGTGATACCCTAGAGCTAAAACTATGATGCAATCAAAAGCCCACATTACCCTGAAGTGGAGCTTCCCTGGCTGGCTCCGGATTGCTCAGGGGATGGGAAGGAGCAGCAGGAGGCACAACAGATGCGTGATCTTCTGTCCACTCTAGAAGAAAGAAAAGAAGCAGTTTCCTGACTTGTCTCTGAACAGCCAAGCTACTTACCCTCTTGGAGATAGTCAGACCAAAGAACCAATAGTAGGTGCTGTGGTGGTTTGGATATGTTTGGCCCAGGAAGTGGGACTATTAAGAGGTGTGGCCTTGTTGGAGGAAGTGTGTCATTATGGGGGTGGGTAAAGAGAACTTCCTTCTAGCCAACCGAGGATGCCAGTCTTCTCTTGGGTGCTTTCAAATCAAGATATAGAACTTTCAGCTATTTCTTTAGTACCATGTCTGCCTGGAAGCTGCTATGCTTCCTGCCATGATGATAATGGATTAAACCTCTAAAACTGTAAGCCAGCCCCAATGAAATACTGTCTTTTATAAGAACTGCCTTGCTCACGGTGTCTGTTCGTAACACTGGAAACCCTAACTAAGACGGTCTATGAACAAAGGAAGCAGCCAACTGACCTGTTCAGTTCGGAGAGATCTCTCTCTCTCATTTTAAAGAAATACGGCACAGCTGGAAAAATTCAACTTTATAGGGGTGGGTGGGTTGGTCTGCTGAGCCTACCTGTCTTACACGGTGAGTTAGATGAAGATACATGCCACTATTTTACTCAGGCACTAACTTCTGTTGTCTCTGAAACCCAAAGGGAAGCCACGGCCAGATCCCAGCAGGGCCTGCAGTGAGCGACCTTTAAAACATTGAAACACACCTCCCCTCACCTTTATACCCAGCTGTATGTACCCACAGCTTAGACCACATTTGCTGGGACTACTATCTTTAAAAATACCTTTAAAAGTTATCTTTAAATTAAAAAGGAAATGAAGGCAGAGAACTTTTTAGCTGACAAGTAGGAGCAGCAGGTAGTAAAACATGGTTTACCAGCTAAACTGGGCTCAATGGCTGCTTTTGTATAAGTACAAAGCATAACACTTTTCATTCATTCATTTATTTACCTACTTCTTTATTTGGATTTTTTTTTTTGAGCCAGAGTTTCTCTGTGTAGCTTCTATTGTCCTGGAACTTACTATGTAAACCATGCTGGCTTTTCACATTTTTAAAAAGTTAAAATTGAATATTTTTTATTAAATGAAAATAATGAGATTCAAATTAATGTTCATGAATAAAGTTTTATTGACACACAGAATTGCCTATATTTATATATTATCTGTATCTATTTTTATACTACACAGGTGAGTAGTGGTTACAAGAACTATGTATCATTAATGCTAAAATGTTTGTGATGTGGACATTTATAGAAACATTTGGCTACTCCTATAGTCTAAGGTCTATATTTGGTTACATTCAAGAGCTCAGTAGGGGGTTGGAGAGATGGCTCAGTGGTTAAGAGCACTGACTGCTCTTCCAGAGGTCCTGAGTTTAAATCCTAGAAACCACATCTCATCTGTAATGAGATCTGATGCCCTCTTCTGGTGTGTCTGAAGACAGCTACAGTGTACTTATATATAATAGATAAATAAATCTTAAAAAAAAGAAAAAAAGAGCTCAGTAGATATTTGGTGTGCTGCGGTCCTGAGTACAATTTCCAACGCCATACACATTTAAAATATGTAATATATAAATAGGTTAAATATATATTATATAATATATATAATGCTATGGGAACAAAAGTGTTATAGTTCATATTCACGTAACTGATATTATATTTAGATGGTATAAAGCCTATCATTAAAAATTATAAGGAAAAATTAGGAAAATCCTAAGTATTAATAGATGGATGGTTACATATTAGAAATATTCATTGAATAACACATCTTTTAGCCATTAAAATTATGAGTCAACTCATAAACCTTCAAGCAAGCTCAAGAAATAAAAAAAATGTAGCTCAAATGAAATATATTTATGCAGAAAATTATTCTTGTTTTTGATATTTGTGATTTTTATTTACCAGAAAAATTGTGCACAGTGAGGCCCTGAGAACGGGATGGGGCAAGCCCTGGAAGATTTAATGCTCCCCCCTCTTCCTGAGTTATTTTTATTTCTATCAAGAATATAAATTTGTTGTGAAGTTCAAGAAAAAAAGAAAAGAAAAGAAAACAAAAAACATTATGCTCAATCCTTACACACCAAGAAAACGTTGACTAATTCCGGGTTACATCCTGTTTTACATGTACTTTTTGCTCATTGTAAATAGTAAGACCTTAATGCAGAGTATCAAACCTTAAAAAAAAGAAAAAAAAAAAAAAAAAAAAAAAAGCCAAGCACTGACAAAAATGTATTTGTATGCATTTATGCAAAAATGTTTAAAATTTTTTCTTTTATCTTTGTTTTTTAAAATAAAGTTTAAAAAAATAATAAAATAAAATAAAGTTCAATTAAAAAAATATATAAATTTGTAACTTCCCAGAGGCACTCAGGACTATGAGCTCAGATCCTTCTGTGCAGGGTTTCTAATTCGAAAAAGGAGCCTAGTGCCCAGAAACTGCTTAAATGTTATCCCGGGATCACCATGCAAATGCTGCAGGGGCCCAAATTCCCTCACCCTCTGCAGGTTAAATTCCATCTAAAGCAAGGCAGGGGTCTGAGTGTTATGCAGGGGCGCCCCCTTCCGCAGTGTGCTGGGGTGTGCTGTTGGGGGCGGGGTGGCTAGAGGAGGAGAAAGTCTATCACTGAGGCCAGCTCTGACCACACGGGGGTGTCAGTGCCTAGGCTTTGCCCCACATCCCCAGCTTAGAGAAATGCCTCCAGCAAAGAAGCCAACCTTCTGGCTGCGGTGGCTGAGGCTGCTGCTGCTGCTGCTGCTGCTGCTGTTCAAGCTGTTTCTTCCTTTTGGCTTCTAGGACTGGGTTTTCATATTGCGTCTTCCTGTTGATGTGGCTGGGAAGAAAGGAAAGCAGTTTTCAGGGAGGAAATACTCATTCTAGCAGCAAAATGCCGAGAACGTTGATTCACTGGAATGGAGCACAGCAGAGGGTCTGCTGTGGATATGCAGACAGGAAGACATAAACGCAGTTCCCATTATGGCTGTGTATGTGCAGTAAGGCCTAGGTGTGGGCTGGAATGGATCTTATTAGAAATTCCTAGCAAATGTCCCAAGGCAAGTGGCATTCTTACTCACATAGCAGAAAGTCCCCGTTTACAGGGAATGTCCTTTGTGCTCTGGGTCTATCATGAAGTTAGATAAGGGACACTTGAACAGTGTATGACACTGTGACAGCTGACCTTGTAACTGAGATGGCCACCAAGTGACTGATAGACAGGCAATGCATAAAGGGTAGATGTGCTGAATGAGATGGGGCTTTGGGGCCGAATTTTCTCGGAGCAGCAACGAAAAAGACCTCACTATGCCATAAGCAACACCCAACTTGAAACTTAAATTTTATCTCTAAAGTTTCCATGCAATGTTTTTTCAACCAACAACTGACCTTGAGTACATAAACCACATAAGTGGGACACAATGGCATCTCATGGAGGGAAGGAAAGTACACCTCTGGGTCGTTCCCTTGGTCTGACACTTTAAAAAAAGATATCTGTATTTATTTTATGTATATAAGTAGCTGTCTTGAGATAAACTAGAAGAGGCATCAGATCCCATTACAGATGGTTGTGAGCCAATGTGTAAGGTTGCTGGGAATTGAACTCAGGACCTTTAGAAGAGCAGCCAGTGTTCTTAACCACTGAGCTATCTCTCCAGCCCTGGTCTGACATTATTAACTACCATGCTCACTCAGGTATAGCTGCTTTTAAATGAGAGGATTTTAGCCAGTGACTACCTGTATGTCATGTGAGAGAAGAGGTACTTAAATTCCCCCAAGAAGTACACTCTAAATTACTAAGAATTAAGATTTAACTGGAGCTGTGATATTATCTGTGGTTTACAATGGCAAAACTTTTGAATGGCTTTGTACAGCAAGGTATGTAGAAGCCTAAGAATAAAGTCAAAAGGACTCCACTAACATCTGTCAACTATGTTACCCCAGTGACCAAGAGGAAAGACCAAATTTATGGCCTATAGCCAATGATACACCAAAGATAGCCAATGTAAGTGAATTCAATGTGTTTAAAGTGACAAAGATCCAGACATTTTAGATGACTCTGTCACTAATAAGACCAGGGCAAGCACATGCGCGCGTGCGCGCACACACACACACACACACACACACACACACACACCCATCATCCACATGGGTGTTTTTGTGTGATGGCCTTATTTATTTTGTATTTATGCTAAGTATAAACACATGTATATATGGATGGTTTCACAAATACATATATGTATATATACACATGCCTTAAACCAAATCAACAGTTTATTAGAAGTCTGGGGGCACACCTACTATGTTATTATTTAAAACATTAAGTATCACTTTTAAAACTCAGACTTTTGTTTTTTAAAGAAGGGTTTATCAACTAGGGTGGACAGAATATCTTTAATTCTTATTAAAAGGATATTGGCCTCTTGGTTCCTTTAGACAATTAACCAAACCCACCACAGCTCTCAGGGACTAAAAGACCAACCAATGAGTTCACAAAGAGAGACCCATGGCCCTGGGTGCATATGTAGCAGAGGATAGCATTTTCTGAAATCAATGGGAAGAGAGGTCATTGGTCAGTGAAGGCTTGTTTTCCCTGTAGGGGAATGCCAAGGCACTAAGGTGAGAGAGGGTGGTTGGGAGAGGGGGGACAGGAATGTGGGAAAGGAAAAGCATTTGAAATGTTAAATGCAGAGAATTTCCAATTAAAAAAAAGAAAAAAGAAAAAAGAAAAAAGAAAGAAATTGACTACCACTAAAGTGGATCAGGCATGAGAAAAACACAGAAGTAGACCTAGTAAGTCAGGTCTTCCCACTTCCGGACCTGGTTTTTCCTCCGCTCAGTGGTACCCAGCTGCATCCTTTCTTACTAAATGCATAAGCTAGCTAAGTTCCAATGCAAGCCTGGCCTTGTCTGGCAGAAACCTCTCTGTTCATCAGTATAAAAGTTCTTCAGAGCTCACAAAGGAAATGTACTTTATGAGGGTCGATAGAAACGACTTTGCTTGTATCCGCTGAAATTTCTCCCTGTTCTGTAGAGGGAAGTCAGGACTTGTTCTGGTCAAGGGCACTCGCAATGCTGAGCTCCTGTAACTGCTTTACAGTAAGAGAGGTCATCTTACTGCGGCCTGGCATTTTTACATAATATGCTCCTATTATAGGGGCACGAGACAAGTGACTTTTATCGCCAGCAACACGAGAAAGAGAAAGGAGGCCTTTTATCTTCACTGTGGTAGGAAGGATAATGAAGATACACAATTCACACGTGTTTGCCTTGTTCAAAGCAACTGTTTCAGTTATCTCTCCTTTTCCTCAGATACTGGCGGTGTTTTCAGTATTCTTCCTCTTGGTTATTTTTAAAATTTTCTTTTAGCATCTTGCTAATCAATGGTTTTAGTACATGTCCAGTGCTAGAATAAAGTGATCACACTAAGGGTTGAGAATCCTGGGAGAGGCCAGGAGAGACAAAGAACAGGCCCTGCATCTCATCCCACTCACCCGTTTCCTTCCTTCTGTTGGCAAAATTTCACAAATTATTAAGATTTATTTAAGAATGGCAGAGTGACTAAGTAACTACTGTGCGGTTCAGACCTAGGCATAAGAGTGAGTAAGCCGCCCAGGCTGCTCTGCAAAAGCGCAGACTTTCTGTTGACTTTAACGGGCTCTCCTCTCACTGTCATGCACACTGGCCACATGTTCTGCACGCTGGGTCTTGTGATTCGGAAGCTAGCAAAGGCTACGTGTACTGACTTTCTTTCTGAGTTTCATCAGGTTCCATGAATATTTACTTATTCACTAAATTTTTCATATTCATTATCAAATTATTAAGAATATCATTTTGAACCTGGTAACAATACTAAGATGTGTTTTGTATAATGCACACAATGCCCCAGGCGTGCAAAAGCTGTATGTGGATTATCTGCGGGCACTTACTCTACATAGTAGACACCGTAGACAGGGTCTTCAATCTTTTCCCAGCCAGCAGGCAGCTCTGAAAAACAAGAGAACATGAACACAAGACCAGCTGATTCGGGAGCTCAGCAACTGAGTCAGTCAACGGAAAGAGATGCATCCAGGTATCTTGAACACAATTAAAACTGTGTATTGTAACAAAAAGAAGCGTGCTGAATTATCTTACTTTGTTCTGTGTACTTTCAACATGAAAAATGACTCTGCTATTTTACTTAAGCAAAATAAACAATAAAACGCAGTCCCAGCTGCCTTCATCATTAGCCACGCACCGAATTAGATTTTAATAGAAATATTTCAAACTTCCTTGAATACCCAGTTCTATCCTTGAATGTGTATAGTTTCCTCAATATGTTTCCAGACTATCTTGACATATATGAAAGAACACATAAAAATTACTCTTCATTTTCAACTCAGTGGTCTTACTTTGCTTTCCTTGAGAAAAAAATTAAACTTGCATCTTATTTGGTCCTTGTTCCTAATTAAGACATTACGGAGCGAATGTCACTTCATTCTTACATGTGCACCAGTTTGTCTTTGCAGAACTTTCCTTGTGGAAGGCAGTTCATGGCTGTGTGCAAATATTCTTTTGTGCGTCTTAGTGGGTGGCATACAGAGCAGGCTTCACCGTAGGCCAGGCTGGTCTCACATGTGCTCTGGTCTTCACTGCTGGAGCCCTGGGACTGCTAGCATGCATCCACATACCTCCCTACGTGCATCTCTCAAACGAGGGGGCAGAATGGCACCAGGCAAATAGTGAATTCCACCTGCTAAGGTCTCACACCAACGTCAGAAACTCATCTATTAACTAGGTTCCTGAGTTCTGTTAGGCGGATCTATTAAAAAAAAGTCCTGCTGCACCGAAGTGTTGTTCTTGCAGAAGGAGGCACCAAGCCTGTGTCTGTGTCACCAAGCAGTCCTTTCATGCAGGGCAACAATTACTCAACTGGATTTTTAAAGCTCTTGGATGTGTGTAGGTAAGGCAAGCCTGGGTAATGCTGTCCTCCACAGTGACTCATTATTCCTAGAAATCAGTAGTCAGAGAGCGTGAGCTGAATACCACAATACTAGAGACATTGCTTGCTTTGAACCAGCTTTAGTTTTCAATTCAAAGAATCATATAGTTATTACTTAATTTAACTTTGAGATGACAATACAACCACACCATTTCCCCTATCCCTTGCTTCCCTCTAAACACTCCTACACACCCCTTTGTTCTTTCAAATCCACAGCCTCTGTTTTTATTATTGTTATATGTACATATGTATATGTATATTCATGCATGTCCCTAAATATAAACTGTTCAATCTGTACAGTGTTATTTGTATGCATGTTTCCAGGGCTAGCCAGTTGGCAGTAAGTAACCAATTGGTGTGTTTTTCCCCAAGGAAGAGTATTTCTCCCACTAAAAGCATTCCTTAGTTCCCTATAGTAGTTTGTATAGAGCTGAGGCCTCATGGGTCAGAATGACTGTTTTCCTTGTTCAGCTCATCTTTAGGCAGCTCACTATGGTGAGACTTCAATGGGTGTAGCTTCTGACACTTCTAGGAAGCACAGTCTCATAGGATTCTTGACCCTCTGGCTCTTAGAATCTTTCTGCCCCTCTTCCACAATGTTCCCTGAGCCTTAGGTACAGGATTTGATTTACAGATGTGTCTATTGGGACTAGGGCCAACAATGAACGTTTTGATTGGTTGTGAATTTTTTGTAAATGTCTCCATCTGTTACAACAATTAGTTTCTTTGATGAGGAATGAGGATTTGGAGCAAGGAGCTCTAATGAGAGAGAGAGAGCACACATAACATTTGATTTTCTGGGTCTAGGTTACCTCACACAATGTGATCCTTACTAGTTTTGCCCATTTACCTGCAGAGTTCATGATCTGACTTTACCACTGATTCTGAATAGTATATCATAGTGTCTTTACACTACACTTTTATTATTAATTCATAGGGCATCTAGGTGGTTTCCAATTTTTACTTATTATGATAAATAGCAATGAATATGGCTGTGCCAGTATCTGTGGATTAAGATGCCATGAGGCCTTTGGGCGTATGCCAAAGAATGGTATAGGTAGGTCATAAGGTAGATGTGTTTTTAACTTTTTGGGAATTCTCTGCACTGGTTTCCATAGTGGCTATTCACACCAACAGTGAATAAGGATTCTTTTTTCCCCTGAAGCCCTCCAGCATTTCTTGTTAGTTCTTTGGTGAACAGTTGCCATTTTGACAGGGGTCAGATGACAGGTCAAAGCTGTATCAATTTGAATTTCCATTTGTTAGGTACGATGAACATTTTGGAGATATATCTTGGCCTTTACCCCCCTTCTTCTTTTGACATCTGTCTCTTTAGTCCTGGACCTTATTTTTGAATGGCCCATTTGTCTTTTTAGTTCTTCATATAGTCTGGATATTGTCTCTCAGATATGTATCTAGCAAACATTCTCTTCCTTTCTGTGGTTTTCTTCTTCACACAGCTGATTGTTTCGTTAGCTGTGTAAAACATTTTAGTTTTATGAAGTACCACTTGTCAATGGTTGGCTTTCTGGGGCAGATGGAGTCCTATTCAGAAAGCCCTTCACAGCTGCATCATATGGGGAGCTGCCTATATTCCCACTACCAGTGTCAGCCTTTCGGGTTTCATGTTTAGGTTTTGATCTATTTTGAGTTTGTTTCTTTGCAAGAAAATAGGTACACGTCTATTTCCATCCTTCTGAGTATGCACACACAGTTTTTCTTGTAGCATTTGATGGAAATATTTTCTTTTCTTCAGCTAAGGTTGTAGGTATCTTTGTCAATTACTAAGTGGCTGAAGTTATGTGTACGCATGCCTGGGTCTTCGATTTTCTTCATTTGGGCTACATGTCTACTTTTGTGCTAGTACCATGGTGCTGGAGTATATCTTCTGATGTGCTATGCTAATCTTCTAGCATTGTTCAGGATTATGTCGGCTATCTGAGGTCTGTTTTGTTTCCATATGAATTTTAAAATTTTTGTTGGGGTTGGAGAGATGGCTCAATGGTCAAGAGCAATAAATGCTCTTCCAGAGGTCCTGAGTTCAATTCCCAGCAACCACAAGGTGGCTTATAACCATCTGTAGTGAGATCTGATGCCCTCTTCTGGTGTGTCTGAAAACAGCTACAGTGTACTCATATACATAAAATAAAAATTTTAAAAATGTCTAAAAAGTTTTTTTTTTTTTTTTTTTTTTTTGGTTTCTATGTCTGTGAATAATGAGATGAAGATTTTCATTTTGATTGTATTGAACCTGAAAACAGCTTTTGGTAAAAGTTATTTTCACAATATTAAATCTACCAATTCATGAGCATGGACTATCCATTTTCTAGTATCTTTAACTAGAGGTTTAAACTTTTCAGTGTTGAGGAGGCCCTTTTCTTCCATGATCGGGCTTATCCTGAGATATTTCCTTTTCTTTGAGGTTATTGTGAATGAGAGTACGCCAATGATCTCATTCTCTGCATGTGTGTTGGTGATGATTTGATTTGTGTAAATTGATTCTATAGCCTGTCACATTGCTCATTTCACATTTCTAGAATTTTTCTGGCAAATTCGGGGGGTCCTAATGCATGGTGTTACACTGTCTGCAAACAGGGGTACGTTGACTTCTTCTTTACCTATGTGCATGCCTTTAATTCCCTCTTCTTTTCTTATGACTCCAGCTACTAAATGTTTTGTTCCTTTCCTGAGCTCAGTGGAACTATTTCAAGCTCTTTTCAGATTAGAATGATGCTGGAAGTGGGTTTTTCATAAACAGCCATTATTATTTTGAGGTAAGTTCCTTTTCATCTCACATTCTGTAGAATTTTTAGCATGATAGATGCTGGATTTTGTTAAAGGCTTTCTCTGCATCCATTAGTATGATCACATGACTTTTGTAGTTTATCACATTTTTTTTTGAATTGTGTATGTTTACCTCTCCCTGCATTTTTTTGCAAGTAGTTTATTGAACATATCTATGTTCAGAGATATTGGCCTATAATTTTCTTTGTTGTTGTTGTCTTTACCTGACTAAGGAAGAGTGACTGTAGATCTTTGAATGGGTGGTAGAATGCTGTGAATCCACCTGGCCCTATACACACACACACACACACACACACACACACACACACGCATGCATATATATATATATATATATATATATATATATATATATATATATATATATATATATATATATATAATTACTATCACAAGCTCCTCATTAGTTAAAGTTTTATTTAGTTTACTCACGTCTTCCTGGTTTAATTTTGGTGATTTGGCTGAATCTAGAAATTTATCCTTTTTTTTTAAGGTTTTCCAGCTTAACAGAATACAAATTTTTTTTGAATGTTCCCTTATAAATATTGTGGATTTCTTTTGTGTCTGTTGTAATGTTTTTCCTGCTTGCTTCTGAATCTGTTAACTTGGTTCCTCTCTTTTTCTTCTGGTTACTTTGGCCACTTGTCAATCAATTTTGTTTTATCTTCTCAAAGACCCAGCTCTTCCATATACTGATTCTTTGTACTGTTCCAATTTCATTAATGTTTGCTTTTATTATTGTTTGTTGATGCTGATTGGGTTTGAACTTTGGTTGCTTCTGTGTTTTCAAATTTTTCTGAATTGCTTGTCTAAGCCATTTATCTATGCTCTTCTTTTCTTTAATGCAGGCATGAGGAGCTAACTTTACCACTAGTACTGCTTTCAATGTGTCCCAGACGTTTGGTTGTGTTTTCATTTTCTCTTAGTTGAAGAATTTTTTTTTCTTTATTTCTTCTTTGATACAGTCATGTTTCAAAAATGAATTGTTGAATCTCCATGGGTTTGTGTACTTACTAGAGACTACTGTCCATTTTTAAATTTTATTGCCATTGCCTTGTGATCACATAGAATGTATGGACTGATTTCAATCTTTTTGATTTAGAAAGATGTTTAGTGTCTCAGGATATGGTATGTCTTAGAAAATGTTTTTGTAACTCTTCCGTGAGTTACTGAATAACGTGTATTAAGAAGACATTGGTGTTTAAGAAGAATATTCTGTAGAAAACCATTAAGTCCATTTGACGTGTGCTATCAATAAATTCTGATGTATATTATGTTGTGTGTATATATGTATGCATGTGTGTGTGTGTGTGTGTGTGTGTGTGTGTGTGTGTGTGTGTATGTATGTATGTATGTATGTCTGAGTGACCCATCTAGTGTAGAAACTGGGGTATTGAAATCACCTACTATTGCAAGACAGATGTTAATCTGTGTCTTTAAATCAAGTAAAACATTTTAAAAATAAAATTTGGTGTATGAATTTGGTGCATACATCTTTAGAATTGTAATGTTTTCTTTGTTAACTGTTACCTTGGTTAGGATGAAGTGTCTCTATTCTTTTGATTAGTTCTCCTTTCAAGATTGTAGTCTATAGAGTCAAATATTAGAATAACAACTGATTGTTTTCTGGTCCCGTTTGATTACTTTGGTCCGTCGTACTCTAAGGTGGTGTTTATCTTTAAAGCTAAGATGTGTTCCTTGAAGAGAACAGACAGTGTCTTACTCTCTCCATTTAGTTTTTGTCTTTTGATTGGAGATCGGAGGCCACTGATATGTAAAGCCATCAATTGAAATGTATGTTAACTGCAGTTGTCTTACTGCTGACTTTTGGTGGTATTGTATTCTCAGTGTTTTAATAATCATGGCTTTCTATGTTGTCTCACAGTGTCTCTGCTATGTTCATTCCTTTGTTCAACTGAAAACACTGCTTCCTGTATTTTCTTTAGGCTTGATTTGTTGGTTGTAAGCTTTTTTAAAAAAAACTGTCTATATCTTAGAAAAATTTTCTTGCAATTTCAGTTGAAGTGAGTAGTTTTGCTGGGTATGTTATTATAGGCCAGCAACCATAGCCTTTCAGGACTTGAAATGCATTGCTCCAGACTCTTCTGGCTTTCAAAGTTTCCATTGTGAAATGGGTTGTTCTTTTGAGGATTTTCACTTATATATGACTTGTGTTTTTTCTCTTGAAATTTTCAATACATTTTTGTTTGTTTTGTCTACAAAACATTTTAATTATGATATATTGTGGGGATTTTCAAATGTTGACAGTTTTGTCAGCAGAGGATTGTTACATGTTACCAACAATCAGTCAGAGTGTGATGGAGGTGTGCATGTGCACACAGACACATGCAAGCTTGTTCCCCAATGTTCAAATTCTGTTCAGATTTGGCTGCACATCCAGAGACACTGATTTTTATGGCATTTGCTACAGAGGTTATATCTGGAAACAAAAAGATAGGCCTCTCCTCTCTCTTTCCTTCCTTTTTTCTTTCCTCCCCCTTACTCTCTTTTGTAAAAGACACTTTGCAGGTTTTAAGATGTCTCTTGAGTTTAGGAGACATTAGTAGCATGATAAAAGATGGGTCCAACTTGCAAGTATTGATATAATGTGGAATGATGAACTTCAAATGCCTGGAAACCAGTTTACCCTTACCAAGCTAGAAATTGCTATTTAAATGAAAACGAAGCAGGGAAGGCTAAAATGCAAATCGATGCACAGTCATGAGGCAGAAGACGACGTGAGAGGGAAGGAGTGCTATGATTAACTGAACCAGATCTCCTATCAAAACCTAAAACTTAAAATAACTGACCTGATTATCTTCAAATAAAATGGTAGAAATAGGTACTTGATTTTCTTAATTTGGCAAACACGAACATAACCACTACTGTTTGCCTGTGGGCAGGTTACATACCAGGAACACAGAAGGAAGTGGATGAGCAATTACCTGTGCTTTGGTGGAAGTACAAAGAGGACACACAAAACTGCCCCTGCCCTGAACCTCTGTACTACCAACAACTTGACATTCTGGAGTTGAGGATGCCATCAGTTGGTATTTCTGAGTAGGGGGTGGGGGACTTTGTGTGATAGCTCAATTGGTAAGCATTTTATATATTAGCATGTATACAAACACACATACACAAATTAAACAATTCTGCAACAGATGAACCAATGCTATAAAATTTCTGAAATTTTTAAAGCTAAAACTTATTTTGAAATGAAAAGACAGATTTCTCACTTCCAATGTGGTAATTAGCTTAATAACATGAATTAGTCTCCCAATGCTTAAAATAGAAATAGGTCATCAATTTAAAAAAAGGAAGCTGTTTGTCCCAGAATTTGCCATTTAGTTTTGGAAAACTGAAAAAAGGTCAGAAAATATTTAACAGAGAAACTGATTGCATTATGTTTTAAGCAAACATTCATGAAGACACACTGCCTATGCCTATGACAGATGCTATGGGGATTTGAGAGAGCTGAGATCCTTCAGGCATAGCTCGGATGTTGAACTGGAACTTAGGGTCCACGTTAGCAATGTTGCTCTGTGAACTCTGCCTGGTTAACAAACATCTCTGAACACACCTTTCCCCTGCTTCACTTGAATGAGGATGCTTGTTATAAGAGAGAATCTTCCAAATGATGAAAAAAAGTAAGGCCAAATACTATAGTACAGCTGTAGTGAACCAATATTTTGTGTGTGTGTGTGTGTGTGTGTGTGTGTGTGTGTAGAAAAGCCAAAAGCAAATGAGAGCAGTAACAGTAACCACTCTAAAATACATCCACATTGTGAGGAGTTAAGACAATCATAAGATGCAAGCAGACGCAGTCATCTTGGGAGAGTCCACACACAGGGAAACAGGCAAGTATGGACGACTTTTCAATCAGACATGGCTTTCCCTGCAATTTACTGAAAATGCTTGTGCTTTTCCATCTGTTCTTCAGGGAAGCTTCAGGTGGACTGCAGCAAACTTCAGAAGTGTTCAAATCTCACGGTGAATACAGCAAAGGAAAGAAACAGCATTACAGACACGTGCAAATGACTCCTACACTAGAACAGCCAAGGTGGTCAAGAGCTGGTTCACACTGATACACGCTCAATACAGAAAATGTCACCGAACACTGCACCTGCTGCCCGAGTCACGGTCAGCAGCACACAGCCCGTGACGTAAACACAACACCACCGTTAGACTCATCAACCATGCAGCTCCTCTCTGGAATTATTTTATTCCACGTAGCACACAGATCATCATATTTGCCTCCTGAGTTTTTGTTTTACTAGGCCTGTTTACATTAATCATACAAACAACTCTGCACATACACACATAAAGCAATGAAGCAAAGACAGATTACATGAAAGTTCAAGGGTCTAGGCAAGTGTCCCTTCATTTTCTCCCCCAATTCTAAATTGAAGGACCACTCACTGGTAATTTACTCTTCTCAATCTGTCCCCACGGGTTCTCTGTAGTGTACATACAGCTCTGCCTGATTCCTGTCATCAGGCATGCTACCTTAAAGCAAGACAGGCTGAAGACTGACTGGAGAAAGGCAAACCCAAGGCAGAGAAGGGATTAGGCGGGTGGGAAGGCATTACCTAGTTCACTGTCCAGCTCCTCGGTGTGTACCCCTTCTTCTCCAAAGGAAGAGCAGGAATGAGACAGAAAAGAGAAAGACAAATTCAGACACCAGCACCAAGAGAGAAACTCCCTTAGAAAAACAGCAGCAAAAACATCATTACAGCGACCTTACCTGAGTTGTGGTTTGTTTTACTGGCTTTGGCTAGTAAACTCCTGACCTCAGTGTAAATCACAAAATGGTAAGAGCTGATATTGGCAAAATAATTAGACGGCTCATTTCCTTGCATGTCAAAATGTTATTTGATTGGTTGTAAAAGATGACAAATACCTTTGAGGTTTCCATGTTCTTAAGTGGGAAGTCACTTATTACAGACCGTATTTGCAGCAAACAAAGCTGTGAGACCTTTCAATATCGGTCCTTTAAATCCTTCAATAATCCTCTTATCGCAGAAGCAATTACACTCACAATTAGAGCATTACTTAATTTAAAAGTAAAGGGGTTAGAAAATGGAAAAGAGAGGTCAAACTGAAAAAGAAGATTGGATAATGCCCAGGGCCTTTCAAGAGGTGCAAGAAAGATCAACTATGTCACGTGACACACATCTAGGAAGCGCTGCCTGAAGGAGCATCGTGGCAGTGCTCACCGAGCTTCGTTTGCTTGTTGATTTGTACATAAGCTTTCTAAGCCAACGGTCCAGACACAGTCAAGTGAAAATGTGCTCGGCTATTTCAGCCAGCAAAACAAGTCAAAATTCTTTTCCTTTTCACCTCCTCTGGCTGTCAATAAAGTAAGTTGGTTATTAGTGAGATGAGAACATGGCACAGTACACAACATTTATCTTGTTGCTAAAATCTCCATAGCTACAGAGGGTAGGTGGCGGCTGCCTACCTGGAAGGAAGCTACAGGACCACAGAGGACAGGGGGTTCAAACCTTTTTCCCGTATACGCCAGTGCTCAGGGTACTCTGTAGACTGTTGGAGATTCTAGATATTAGTCAGCTGGTCCTGGGAGCGAGTTTGACCTCAAGACCCCGTTCTCTTCCTCCTGGTGGAGACTACAGACAGTCTGCCACGCTGAGCTGGCATGAGCAGTCAGTTTTGAATAACATTCTTTTTCTTAAATTATCAGATTTAAATAAAAAAGGTCTGTAATAAGTGATTTCCCACTTAAGAATATGGAAACCTCAAAGGCATTGCAAAATGCAAAAATGCCATTTAGATATTACCTAATGAGGTTCATGGGAGGGTTTGGCCATTTTCCCCCAAAAAGTATGTGCCAGGCACTGTGTTAGGCACCTGTTAAACTGGCACAAATACAATGACTCTTTTGTAAGAAAAGACATGTACAAGCTAAACAAAATCCAGTGCAAGGAAGACCATGCCTAAGTCTCTGGAGTACACTACACACTACACAATAGGGTGACGTGAGGACATCTGAAGCCAAGGGGTCATGGAGATGGTGTCTGACCTATGATGTGAAGGATGCATGGGTGTCAATGAAAATCACTTCAGGTCAAGCTCTGTGAGAGCCGATGCTTTGCTGTCACATTCACTGACATATCTGCAGGGTCTACAACAGAGATGTCTGACGAAGTTAGGCAGCAACTGTGAGCAGTGTGACCACATTCGAAGGAGAAAGCGCTGTGCATACACCTGTTAGGCAGCAACTCAGTGAGGTCTAGTGTGAGTGCAAAGCAAAAGGCAGGGCAGGGCAGAGCGAGATGGCTGGGCAGGCAGACCAGAACAGGCAGTCACTGAGCAACCAGAGAGCGGGCAGCAGCGCAGCAAAGATGCCCTCACACTGACATGAAAAAACAAAACCTGCTGAGAGCAGAAGAAGGGATGAGGGTAGGAGACACGTGTGACCTCGCTAGGAGCCCTGTAGGTAGGGAAGAAACGACAGAGTGGGTTCCAGAGATATTTAGGAAGCATGTGAATTGAGCCAACGCATGCTTTGGAAATGGAGGTGAAGAAGGTGGGAAGATGGATGGGACCCCTGAGTGTGTACCTATTTACTCTCAGGCAACACTGGGAGTCCTAAGTTTAGGCAATAGTTTAGTTCTAATTAGCCAGAGTCAGAAATCTCTTTGATACCCATTGAGGCAAAAACACAGGCAACTGAAAACATTGACCTGATACCACAAGGCAATGGTACTAGACAGAGATAGATGAGCAAAGGAGCAATTTATGTACTGTGGGTCCCCACTCAGTTGAGGACAGAGAGTATGGCGCCCTCATGATACTTATGAAGAACATTCCATGGGCAGGGGGACCAGAGTCCATACAGCCTTGCTGGCACAGTATGCGTGAGCAGTAGAGCATAAACCAGGTCATGACAGCAGCAGTGAGGCAAGCTCTGTGCTTACACGCATCAAAACCACAAGCTGACACTTGCCATCATGTGATTACATGTTTATGCACACACATATCATTCTAAATGAAAGACGTGATTCTAATGTTGATAAGATAATTACTGAATGGACAGCACCTGATATGGATATATACTGTGTCAAGGAAAATGCTGTTAATGTAAAAACAACCATTCCGTAGCTCTTCTTAATGCATTTATTGCACCTCAATAAAAGGCTCTGCAACCTTCGATCATCAGTTAGCCTGCACTGCCTGTGTGCTTATGGTGGACCCCGACCCTGAAGATCCTACGTAATAAAAATGGCTAAACTGCCTTCAAATTCATCTTGTCAAAAAGATTAAACTTGTTCCATGATGTACTGAAGTACACTCTACAGAAAGCATATTGTATTCTCATCATCTTTGAAAATTGGTCACCTATGTATTATATTAAACAGAATCATTGAGTACTCTGATAGCCATTACTCCGCAAGTATGAGAAACAGATCTGATCATACCTAGTTCACTCCTTCTTCAGCTAATTAAGCCGAAGTAAAATGAGCACATGGATTGTGCCTCTTAAATTAGAAAAATATATATTTCCACTTGAATTTGCTCCAATAAACATGAACATGCAAACCTATATTAATTTAATGTAATGTGCAGTCACACGTAACAGAAAAATCACAGAGTACAAGGCTTTTAAATGTATAATACTTTGTTGATACTAGCTTGCATTTTCCAAATATCACCATTTATGTCTATGCAACAATTATGCACTAAAGGGCAAATTAATAAAGCTTTGGCATCTCACAGGCAAATATGTTATTATACATGTATATATATACACACACATATATATACAAACACGTTATGTATTGTAATACATATTATAATGTATTACTATATTATTATAATTATTCCACAACTAATACACAATTAATTATAGTACTAATTCAAATGCCAGGACTGTATAATGAGCAGCAAGCCAAGCCATCTGCCTTGTAAGTTCACAACAGAAAGCAATCTTGACAGAACTTGGGACAGATTCTAGTGCTAAAGAGGACATATTTGCTCGGCATTAAGTTTTCTTCTGCTTTGGAGAGACAATTAGAAACTCCAAGTACTTGAAATAATCCTTTTCAACAAAGACTTGTATAATCAGAGAGAATGTCTGGAAGATAAAGATGCAGCTCGAAGCAACACCTGTCCCTCTGAGGAGTAGCCTTCCAAAAATCACAGCTGCATTTTAAGCTATAAAGACATTCCCAAAATGCCAAGATCTTCCCATCGCCCCTAAACTAAATAAACAATGGAATTATGAAAAGACAAGAGCCAGAAATCTGACTTCTTCCCTGTAGGCTTTTATAACACAGGTTAGGCTCTAGTCCATTAACTAGTATGTGTGCAACATCAAACCATTTTTAGTTTCTATATTCCTGGGGAGTTTCTCTAGAGTCTTTTCCAAGTTTGACCTGCCCCTGTTCCCAACAGCCATAGTGGAATACATGTCTTTTGATGAATTGTTCTTCTGAAAGAATTCTTTTTCATTCCCTCCTTTATTCTAAGCCACAGTGTAATTCCTAAAACTTCAACAAGCACACCAATGTTACAAACCCATTTGCTGTGTGAGCACTTTGGCAAACGTGCACACGTACTGTAGCCCTGTATTTCGGATCCTAAAACCTCTTAGTCCTTACCATCATCTTCACATTCTTCCAGAGGCTTCTGCTGTTTGTTCAGGCACCGAGGGTCTAACCATGATGTTGTTTTCGTGTTGTGGCTGAAATACGGAGACAACAAGACACTCGTTTGAGGAGAAAGAATAATAACAACACAGTACACACTTGCATTTCCAACACAGTACACACTTGCATTTCCAACACAGTACACACTTGCATTTCCAACACAGTACACACTTGCATTTCCAACACAGTACACACTTGCATTTCTGTTCACGAAACAAAGAAGAGATACATGCCAACAGTACAGGCAAAACACCGGAGGGTGGAAGGTTAGAATCATGGCGCCTAGGATGAGTATGAAAAGGAGGTTTTCTTCTCTAAGATGTAATCAACATGTTACTGAATGCTTAAAACATAATGCTAGCACTATTTCTGAATAATAGATCCAAATGACATGCTTTCTTTATACAGTCTTTGTCTGTCTAGACTCATCCATCCATCTTGACACTTGCCAAAGAATAATTACGTTTAACTTTGTCTATGACTTCAATTTGTAATACTGAAATCCACAAATGAGGCTGCTATGTCACTCACTGTGTTGAGTAAGCTCTGTCCTGACACTGTGGAGCCCTTGATCACACAGCACTTCAAAGCCTCTCATACACTTCACTCCATAACATCCTAACCAAGAGGCATTTAATGAACTAACTAATTTACGTATTTATCAGCATATGGGCATACCTGTGCATAGGTTAAGTGTGGAGATCTAAGGATACCTTACAGGAGTCAGTTCTCTCTGTTCCCAGTGCTGAACTCCAGTGTCAGGTTTGGTAGTAAGCTCTCTGACTGGTAAGCTATTTTGCTGTTCCCTAACTTAAGCTTTAAAGAGGCAAGGCAAATAGAATCCAAGTGAGTGGTGGGGGTGGGGAGATGGAGGGAGGGAGGGACACACACACACACACACACACACACACACACACACACACACACACACGGGGTGGGAGGGGTAGGGAAAAGAGAGAAGAGGGTAAAGGGGAGAGAAGAGAAACACAGAGAGAAGCAGAAGCTGCCCAAATGTCTCCTGCAGGGTACAAGCCAACCCTAGAGGTCTCAGCAGACAGTGCCTGGGGCTTTTGAGTGCTGAAACATCCCAAGGGTCTATTACCCTTCAGCTATGCTAGAAATGTCACAAACACGTGGGGTGGGAAGAAGCTGCCTTTGTGCTTCTCCAAGTTGATCAAGACACTGGGGGTCAGAGTTCTGCTTGAGCCTGATTCACTGAGCAACTAAGTGGGTGAGACGGGACCTCCAAGGTTTGGCCCAAAACTAGAAGTGAAAACAAGAAATGGAGGGAAGGGGATTAAAAAACATTTGAAGTTTTGGCATGAATCCTTTTTATCCTAAGTCTACAGATCAATGTAAGAGGAGGCATAGAGCTGCATCAACATCTTAGATTCAAATCTTACTGATTATTAAAGAGAAAATTATGCCTATGCAAATGGACCTGCCATTTTAGCACGTCAAACAAGGACAACAAAGGAAAAGTAGCAGAGACCGCCACCCTCCATCGGCTGCTTCCAACCACAAGACTTCATTTCATGTGTTAGTATTTTTAATTTTCGTAACAACCCTCTGGGGAAATGAGTGAGCCGCGACGTCATTACCCCCATTTTACAGAAGGTAAAGTTGGGAATACAGAGGTGAAGTCTGCCAAAGGATATGGCGGACACATGGCAGAACCAGAAATGAACCCAGGGGGTTGTACAGCCGAACTGAGGTCTGCACGTCTATACAACGATGCAGCAACATTATACTGGCCACTGCTGGGAGGCAGGAGTACGTGCCATTTCAGAAACAAGTATTTGTCATAGTTATATTTTTATGGCTGTGATAAAACATCATAACCAAAAGCAATTTGGGGAGGAAAGGGTTTATTTCATTAATCCATTGTATGGCTTATAGTCCACCATCAAGGGACAACAGGTCCGGGCTTAATGCAGTAACGGATGCAGCGGCCATAGTGGAGTGCTACTTACTGGCTTGTTCAGCTTTCTTAAATAAGCCAGGACACGCTGCCCAGGGGTGCCACCACCTCCACTGCCTGAATCCATGCATATCAATCACTAATCAAGAAAATGCTCCTCAGCCTTCGAAATTTTGTAGAGACATTTTCTCAACTGAGTTTCTTCTTACCAAATACGTTTAGGTTTGTGCCATGTTGACCAAAAACACCCAAATAAACAACCAAAAAAAAAAAAAAAAAAAAAAAAAAAAAAAAAAAAAAAAAGAAAGAAAGAAAAGAAAAACAACAAAACAACCAAAAAGCCCCCAAAGACCAATGAACCCCCTTTGACACAAAACCACATAACTTACATATCAATAATCTTCTGTATTCATTTGCAAGATCTCATATTAACATCAGTATCACTATATAGATCATTCCAACTTTTAAAAGTTCCAGTCTTTAAGAAGTGAAGTACTTTAAAAGTTCAGTCTCTTTAAAATATCCACAGTAATTCTCAGAACTTAAGTCCTCTCTAAGATACCCAAAGCCTCATTAAAACATCGAAACTCTCTCAAATGTGAACTCCTATAAAATAAAAACAAGCTGCATACTTACTTTAAAAAGGCAGACTCTAGTTACTATCTGGTCAAAGCAAAGTCGAACTCTAACATAGTAGATACATGATTAACTCAGTGTCTGTCCAGTGTTTGGAACTCACGATCCTGTGGTCTTCAGGGGACCGAAGCAGCTCCACCTCTGGCTCTGGCTGACAGAACACACACAATACATCTCACAGGCGCAGGCTGGCTCTACTCCACACCTTCAGCTGGTTTTGGTGGCTGTTCCATTGTGCTTGGATCTCCACAATGCTGGAGTTTCCACTGCATCTGAGGTAACAGTCTTATCAATGAGTCCTGGCTTTTATTCAGGGACTCCGACCCTGCCACAAGATGCCAAGCCTCAATTTCTGTCCGTGACTCCTTAAATCCTACAACGGGGGCTGCAATATCACCAATGGCCTCTCCTGGCTTCTCAAAGTGCCAAATCTCACCTGCTCTCCTTGACCACTTCATACCTTCAAAACCAGCTATATTCCCTGGGAACTCTTGCATATCACCAGCTTAGCTGCCATCATGAGGTCTGGCCTGGGCCTCCTCTGGTCCACAGCTTCTGTGTGGGGGGCTTGAAGAAAGACTTCTAGATATGATCTCAATGAGGCTGCCCTCTTTTTAAACACTACTAATTTCTCAGCTCCAGTATCACTCATCCCAGTAAAGCAAAGGTTATACTCTGCGGGTGCTGGTCTCCCAAATTACAGCCAATTCTTCAGCCCTGGTTGACCAGGACCACAAATCTTATATTGAAATTATCAAAGGGCCCCAAGAAGGTCTATAAGGGACTCTTAAAGCAACCCTCTTAAACTTTCCAAGCCAGAGCTTTCATTATCTCAAGTGATCTCAGCATTTGTATCACTCATATTTGAGAACCCACAAGCCTACTGAGCTCTGACAGCTCACTAGCTTTTCCAGCTCAATATTCTGAAGTCCTTCTACAATCCTTCCAAGAATAACACAGTCAAGTCTGCCACAAAAATATCCCACTTCTGGTACCAATTTATGTCTCAAATTATCTTTCTGGTAGTCATAAAACACCACGAACAAAAAAAGCAAGTGGGTAAGACAGGGTGTATTTTATCTTACAGCTTGTAGTCTATCATCCCGGACAGTCAGAGCAGAAGCTCAAGGTGGAAACTGATACAGAGGTCATCGACAAAAGCCAACAAGTACAACCCTTTAGTTTGAAGTAACTACAGATCCTCGTGTCACTACAAGGAAGAATATAGCTATAGTCAATACAGATTTAACAAGAGACCATCAAGAGCAACACCTCTAGAAGGCTGCAGACAGCTAAGATAATGTGCTTATTCAGATTATAGAAATTTGAAAATTCCTGTTTGTATTATTAAGATTGGGTCTACGTGTATATTTGTCTTCTCTGTCCATATTTTTTTGTTTGTATTGTTTTGTTTTGCATCTCACAATGCAGGACAAACTCGCCCTTGTCCTGAGAGCTGGGGTTTCGGTATACACTTTTATGTTCTTTGACTGTTAATATGATATGGTATACCAAGAGAATTTTCTTTTTTTCATTACTTTGCTTGATATGCCCTCGGGGTTTTGTTGGTTGTTCCTGTTTCTCAGTACTAGTTTTGAGCCTGTGCTGAAGGCACACACAGCAAGCCTTCATTTGTATCCTCGTCAGAGTAATGTTGCTGCTAAAACATTACATCATGGTTTTCTTCTATTTTCTACAATATTGTATAGAAATGGTGCTCATTCTTCTATGACAGAATTCTCCTGTGTGAAAAGTTTCCAGCCTAAGATTTCTTTTTCAGGAGCTTAAAATTATACTCATTTTCCTAATTGTTACTGGGTTCCTTAAAAGGCACAAGCCGTATTAGATGAAATACAGTCTGTATCTCTTGAATCATTTGTGCATTTCGTGGGAGTTTTCAGATGTCTGTGTGTACATCTATACTCATATTAACCTAGTGTCCTGTAGAAATCGGCAGACTGGCACTGACTCCCACCTTGATCAATAACGGCAGACTTTCATTCTTTGTTTGGCTTATAAATAAATACTCATCTGTTTTACTAAATCTTTGAAGACCCAAACATTCCATGCATTTTCTCTTCATTCTCCCTTCTGATCTGAGTGTGTGTGTGTGTGTGTGTGTGTGTGTGAGACGGGGGGATGCTGTTAAGATTTACTTTATTTTACATGAATAAGTGGTTTGGCTTCACATATACATGTGCACCAGATGCATGCAGGCACCTGTGGAAGCCACAAGAGGACACCAGACCCTCTGAAATTGGAGTTAGAAACTTTGTGGACCACCATGTGTGTGCTAGGAATGGAATCAGGTCCTCTGCATGAGCAGCCAGAGTTTTTAGCTGCTAAGGTATTCCTTCTGTAGAGATCGACTTACTCTTCTTTCTCTAGGATCTTGAGACAAAAGCTTAAGAGTACAGACAGAAGCCATCCCTTTTTCTAAACATGACTAATATTCGCCTTTGATTCACTCTGAGATATATTTTAATTTAATTTGATTTTTTTTCTCAAGCTGCACTAAGTATATTAAGGCAAGATAACAACTTTGAGGTCAGGATAGTTACAAAGGACTTAGTAACAAAAATTTACAAAACCAAACAATTTCTTTTGAGACTATTGTTGAATTATTGATTTTTTTTCTTTTGCAAGAAGTCTGGTGATTATTTTTGAAAATTTCTTTCTTCCTTTATTAGATACTTCTATAATGCCTACTCTTTTATACTTAATATTTTTCTGATATGTTTTTCCTACCACTTAATGTTCAGCAAGCAGACCTAAACTGTTGCATCTAAAATGAGGTTTTGCTGCATTTAATAAATTTCATAGTTACTGATAATCACTAGCCGTGTTCTTGCTTCCTGTCTCTTTCCTCAGCTGTTCTCTGGGCTCCTTTCTCTTTATGTACCACTTTCCACTGTTTATCTAGCTTTTGATAAGGTTGTTCTGGCACCTTCGTCTTAGTCAGGGCTACAGCTGCTGTGATCAAACACCATGACCAAAGCAACTTGAGGAGGAAAGGGTTTACTTTGCTCACAGTTCTATGTAAGAGTTTACCTTGCAAAGTGAGGGTGGGAACTGAAGTAGGGCAGGAACCTAGGGACAGCAGCTCATGCAGAGGCTATGGAGGGGTGCTGTTTACTGGGTTGCTCCCAAGGGTTACTCAGCTCTCTTTCTTACAGAATTCAGGACCACGCGGCTGTCGTGAGGGTCACCCTCAGCGGGCTGGGTTTTCCCTCATAAATCACTAATTATGAAAATGTCCTAGAGGCTTGCTTGCCTACAGCCTAACCTTATGAGGCATTTTCTCAACTGAGACCCAGTCTTCTCTGATGACGCTAGCTTGTGTTAGGTTGACACACAACTAGCCAATATAAGATGTAAACATTAAGATACCATACCTTATCACATTTAGGTAGTGTGTCATATATATTTATATATTCCGTTACATTTACATCTTTCTTCATAAGTGTGTTACACTTACATTATTGTTTTTCTAAAATTTATAATTAGTTTACTATTCCTTTTCTAAATGTATGTGGAAAGACATTGAACATTTTTATTCCAATCCTGAGTTAATTTAGAAAAGTCAAGAGGTAAAGAGAAGTTTATCTTTACCTATAGTTTGGCTTTCTGTTCTAGAATTGTCTTCTTTAGCTCTTCGTTTAGGGTAGGCTTGCTGTTGATACCTTGTCTAGCTCTTGTTCACCTAAGAGCACCTTCATCCTGAAGGCCCTTTCAGTCCATGTAGACACGGAGTTATTTCCCTTCTCTCAGGCTACGAAAGGCTTTACCTTGCTTTTCTAATCAGCTGTTTCTAAACCCTCCTAATGCTCCATCCCTTTAATACAGTTCTCTATATTGTGACGATACCCTTGAGGGGGTTGCAACCCACAGGCTGAGAACCATTGTCTCTTCCACAGCGAAGTAAATCAGCTATTATATTTGTGTATATATAAAGTGTCATTTCTCCTGTTCAAAAATTTTATGTTTATTTATGACGGTTCGAATGAGAAATGTCACCATAGACTGTTTATTTGGACACTTGGTGCCCAGTTGGTGGCTCTGTTTTGAGAGGTTACAGAAGTTTTAGGATGTAGGGTCTTGTTGGAGAGAGTCCTAGAGGGTCTGGGGAGCTTTGAGAGTTTAGTGTCCAGCATCATTTCTAGTTAGCTTCCTGTGTTTCTTATGTTAAAAAAAAAGAAGAAACAAACAAAAAACCCAAAAAAACAAAAAACAAAAAAGGATCAGCTAGCTCCCTGCCCTGGCCACCTGCTGCTGTGCCTTCCTGGTCCTTATGAATTCTTCCTCTGGAACTGTAACCAGAAATAAAGTCTTCCATAAGCTGCTTTTGGCCACGGTACTTTATTATAGTAACAGAAAGTAGTGACTTGATGTGCATTTTTTTTTAATTTATCCAATTTGAGTTCATCTAATTTCTTCAATCTGTAGTTTCTGCTCACTAAATTTGGGAGATTTGGATACATCTGTTCTTCAGTGTTTTCCCTAGCCCACTTACTGTCTTTCCTTAGACTTTGATCACCGATGTTGGGTGTTTTGTAGTTGACCTGAAAGTCTGCTCCATTACCTCTCTGCCAAGCGTTTGTGTTGGTCAGCGCAGGTGCTCTGTTTTCTCCCCACATCCAGCCTCTGTCTTTGGTTTCCTTCTGCCGTTGACAGTGCTGCCAGACCCAGCTACTGCACTTTTTATTTGCTGCTTTTTTTAAATCTAAGTTCCAGGTTTTCTTTTTTTATATTTTCTATGGTTTGGCTGAATCTGTCCATTTCTTTGTCTCAGGTATGTTTGTAATTGACTAGTGAAGCATTTCACAATGGCTATAAGCACACATGACATGTACTCATTCATCCAGTCATGCAAAAAGATCTCCAAATGGTGCTCAGGTTGGCTCTAGATTCTCCATCTTCCTGCATCAGTCTCCTCAGTGCTGGGCTCCAGGTGTGTGCTACCATGCCTACCTATAACATGTGCTTGTATGATCTTGGAAAATGCTAACAGCTCTGCCGTCTTGGTGGTGGCATCTGTTGACTGTTTTCTTTCACTAAACTTGAGATCTTTCTGGCTGTTGCTATAAGACATTTGTCTTGTCTACTTACTAACCAATCAATCATTTTCTATTTGTGGTACTGGGGATTAAACCTAGGCCCTAACACATACTAGAAAAATACCCTAACACTGAGCTATAACCTGAAACCCTTATTACTTTGCAAGAGCATATTAAATATGTTGCTAAGATAAGGCCTCTGAAATCCTGTTATCCCAGCCAAATGAAGGGGTGGATTCTAGGCTTGTGACTTCCCAAGCCCGGCTAAGAAGTAATTGTTTTATAAACTTGTATATTCAAAGTATTATATTACAAAACTATAGATTTCACTTAGAACTACTTTAGCCGGCTTACCTTGTACCTGCTCCAGAGAGGAACAGTTGGTTGTAGGTGGGCCTTCTGTCATTTTCAATAACACTAGATGGGGAAAGACATCCTTTTTATCCTGCCCCACCCCTACATTTGGGAAGGTTCATTCCAGCTACTTACTAGGCCTTGTCTGATAATAAAGAAGCTGGAAGCGATAACAGAATCTCACTATTGCTCCAAAGTAGGAGCTTCACCTGTGGGCTCTACCACAGGACAATGATGGAAATCTTAATGCTCCTTTAAGCCTCTCTCAGGCAAGAGTAGTTCCTCCCAGGTAGAGGGGAGGCCCACACTCTCCTCTAACAGTACCATAGTACTTATGTGGGGACAAGGGCAGGCCTCACTATAACAACATTCCATCTCTAAGGCAAGTCTTTCTGAGAGTGGCCCTGGCAGGCAGGTTTGGCTCCAATGAGACTATTAAGAGGTCATTTCTAGGTTCCCTCTGGACCCTGGCTGATGGGACAGAAGGATGGACCCTGGCATGCTCTGTGATTCTGAGATGTAGGAGCTGCTCAGGAAGAGCTGTCTGACGTGCATGATTCCCCCTCCTTCCCTAGTCATTCAGCCAGAGAAAGCAGTCTTGTATTAGGACCATCTGTTTCTCTCTCTGCTAGTGTCTCTAGGTTGCCAGTTCTTCTGCTCAATGCCTGAGATAAATGAATTAAAAGAATGCTCCATGTTCCTTTGGTGGCATGCTTGAGATGGCCTGCTCCACCGGCTTCTTTCTGTCCTCTACTGCAGTTTTCTATACAATGCACAAGGTTGCTAGGTCTATGGGGTCTTTAATGGTCTTCTTTATAGTACTTTAGATTTTCCCCAAACTGGAAAACCAATCTCGTATTTTATATTTTCCTAAACCTATAAAGCATTCATACATTAGATTCATATCTAATTTAACTGGGTATTCAATGCATGATAGTCTAAGTTCATTTTAGAATAAAAAGACCATTGATAGTTTAGGCGTGTGTGTGTGTGTGTGTGTGTGTGTGTGTGTGTGTGTGTGTGTGTGTGTAAAACTTAGCCTAACATAAATTGCAAGTGGGTATGAATATTTATACAAATAAGTGAGAATTTATTTATTTATGTGCTGGGGATCAAATCTAGTCTACACACACACACACACACACACACACACACACACACACACACACACACACACACAAGCCAGGAGTTCTACCACTTTATCTCTAACTCAAATGGGGTATACAGTTAATACCCATTGAAATAATAGCTGAAGAGCTGGTGTCCTACATGTCAGAGCCACAATTTTTGAGATGAGGGCAATAAAACTCCTAAAGGCTATAAGTTACAAAGGGGACAGAGTGTGTGCCTCCGCCAGCTGTGGTGTGGGGCTGGCTTTTCATTCACTGTCAGCATACTGAACTGGTTACTGGGAGATTCTTTTCCAGGAGTGTGTGCTTCATACATTATTTGATACGGGAACTTCTCTATTATATATTCTTTTGATTGGCACAGTTCTAGTTAATGGACATAATTTCAAAGGCAATTTGCTACAAAAAGCTAACTATGAAAGTTTGAACTTAAATGTGATAACCAATTTTCTTTGAACAATGTTGAAATTCATCCATATGATGAATGTGGTAAGAATGAAAGCCGTGATGCTAAATGTTACCATCCAGGCACTTTACACACTACTCTCCCCGGCCCTCAGGGCAGGTAGGTACCACGCATCATAACCTCTGACAGATATGGAAAAGGATTAAAGAGGATGCAAGGTTCCAGGCCACAGCCAAGAACTGGAGAACACAAAGCACTGACCACTGTGCCATCCGTGCTGCTGTGTTAATAAGCACCCATCACTAACAAGACACAGGAAGAGGCATGGGTCTCTGCACTCCTCTGCACTCCGGCTGGAGAATACCAGGGCTCCCCCTCATGCCTCACAAGCTTTCCAGGTGGGTTTCCAAAGTGACTGTTCTGCGCCTCCATCTTTCTTCCTCATGCCTATGTGTTTAGGAAAATTTACTTTTAATTCTCACTGCCATTTTCCAATGATAAAATATATACCTATGAAACTTGAAAACCCACAGAGATGTACACTATGGTTAGAACACAGACCCCCTAAGTAGATGCACGCAGGCAGTTTAGAAAGTTGAAGTGCTTTATATCGTCTTAAGCAGTGCTTCCTTTTGCTGATTCAATAAATAGTAGACTATTTATGTGAGAATAATACATTTATCTATATTTTGTTTATGTACTGGGAATACATAACTGACCACCCATCCATCTGCGATCCATAAAAAGTAGTGCACACCATGGGAAGCAGATACAGAACACCTTGTTTAACATGCAGCTACTGCTACTCAGGAGAGGCAGAAGAGCTTTGGATTTTCAAGACTAGTTTCAATTATAGGAATTATATTAGTTCTGTTTTTCTCTATTTCTGCAAACGTTACTTGTTAACACTTGAATCGCATACATTTTAAACCTTCCACATCCACATATTCTCAAATCCCTGCTCTCCTCTCTTGTACCATGTAATAAAATTAGCACATGTCAGTCCATACGCCACAAGGTAAGGTGTAAAGAGATGCATCTTTTCCAAGGAATGTAGCAGAAACTCTCTAATGTTAAGTAAGGCAATGATTTCTTGCTGCACAGTGGCACAAAGCACAAAGGGGAAAAGGCAGTCCACAGCGGTCAAATTTAAAGCGCCTGAACTAAGAGTCACACTTGTGAAACATCACAATTACAGTAAATTGTGTCCAGAATATATAAAAAAGCTGAAAACTAAGGAGTGAGAAAACTAAAGACAGTTAAGAAAAACATGCCGAGTATTTGTCATTTAATGGCTAAGTAGAATATTTATTATAATTATATAACAAGATTCAGTTATCTCACCCTTCAAAAATTATAGATCTTATGCTTCCTAAAGCCTTTCACACTGAATAGTTCATGAAGAATGATATGGATGAAAACTGCTTTTGTGAGAAGGCTGTTTAATCTTAGAGAAGAATAACGCTGGTGTGGGGTCAGTTCTCCCAGGCTTAACTGACATCAAGAGCAGGAGCAGGAAGGGAGAGTGAGAAGGGTATTTTCAGGTAAGAAAATGGTATACTTTACTCTATAAAATAGACTTCTCCATTTTCAGTATAGGCCATCTCCCAGTTTTCAGGTAGAGGACCTAAATTATCCTCTGCAGAAAGAGGTAGGTACTGAGGGAACTTCTGAGAAGGGTCCGTGATGGGAGCAGCAAGGACGCTACTGTTCACAGGCGGGAGCGTTGCTTCTTGGAGAGTGTGCTCGTCCTGGTCTCCAGAGTCGGCTGCTCGGCAGGCACAGGGAGAGAGAAAAACAAGCACAGAACTGTTGAAGGACACACCATGACCTGGGAAATGCACAACGAATACATCTATGTTCTTTCCCCACACTCATTTGTGATCCTAGATCCTAGTAACAGATATTAATTATGCATAATAATGGTCTGTATTATGTCTTCTCAACACATGTGTGTAATGTGTTTGGATCATATTAACTCATTACCCTATTTTATACCCTCTCTCATTTTCTCTTCACATGTATTTTACTCTGGTATCTTCCAGTGACCCATAAGTTTCTCATCCCCCTGCTTACAGAAACTTATGTATGAATTGCTAATAGCTATGCCATTGAAGAAAGTGTCTGTCTCCTCTAATCAACCAGTAATTATGTATAAAGCATCACGGGCTATGGGCTCTTGTGAGCCACTTCCTTTTTCATAGCAGCCTACAGCCGAGCCCAATTTTACAGAGACCTTGAGCTACTTACTGTACTGTAGCTACTGCTACTGTGAGGAAGACTGCACCAGTGACATCATGAATAGTAGTTAGGGTGCCACACCCCTCTCTGCCTTTTTCAGCTCTTACATTCTTTCATTCCTTCCCCTGGAATGCTTTCTGAGCCTCAGTGAGGGTGTTTCAAATGCCTTACCTATAGACAGGCATTTAATAATTATGAAATTCCTGGGCTGTGTATCTCTGATGAACGCAGTTGCAAAAATTCTCAATAAAACACTTGCAAACCAAATTCCAGAACCTGCCAAAAAAAATCTTTCATCCTGCTCAAGTTGGCTTTATTCCAGAGATAGTTGAGAGATGATTCAGTCAGTAGGTATAATATGTCACCATTAATAGACTCAGAGACAGAATTCACCTATCATTTTAAGAGGAGAAGAAAGAGAAGAAGTATTCACAATTTTTCTAGTCTCTCTCTCTCTCTCTCTCTCTCTCTCTCTCTCTCTCTCTCTCTCTCTATCTATCTATATATATATATATATTTTTTTTTAAGGCCTTATTTCTGGTTACTTCTCCTAATTGCTGGTTATCAAGTCTGGCTTCTGTTTCACTTGGATAAGCCAAAGAATCGAAGTGAGCAGCATGGCTGCTGAAGTGACTGAGTAGAGAGCACAAGCTTGAGTTCAATAATGAGCACAAAAGGCTCCACCCAAACAAAGCAAAAGTAGCAAACCTGAAAATATCTTGAATATATCAAAGAAGAAACCATTTTAATCAACTTGAACCCTAAAGGTTCTATTCCAAAATGTCCTCCAACTGATCTGAACTCTCATTCCATTCAATGTAGTCGATTTCCTGATTTGGGGTAGGGGCAGGCGAGATCAAACTGTGACATTTTTGTATAAGTTATTAGACTTTTGATAGATACCAGCAAAGATCAAATACTGACAAATTAAGCTGGAAAGAATATAAAAGTTTAGAATATGAAGACTCACTGGCATAAAGTGAGTCAGAACTAAGACTCCTTTGGGAAACTAAAAACCAAGACAATTGTGAAAACCAAGACAGTTGCCCCAGAATGATTATCATGTGGGTGGATCCTAAAGGAAGGTTCTAATAGAACGTGTCTCCCCTGCCTCTGTATTACCCAGAAACATCAAAGATGATGCCATCCAAACACCCATAAACAGCACTGTTGACATTCCTGCTGACTTTTTACAGAGGATGATGAGATTAAATGTCAAACTCCATGGGGCTTCGACATATAATAATCAGAACACAGTCCTTTTCTGTCTCCCACGCCATTCCCCTGTAGACATTTCTGAGTCTAGGAGACACAGTCTGAGAAGAAGAGATACAACAAAGGTTCCCAAGCTGTCTGGTCAACAGCTGGTGAAGTCAACCTGAGAAGAAATGTTCTCCAAAAGGTGGATGGCAGAATGTCAGGCCTACAAAAATTGAGCAGTTCTACTAGAACCTAGTACCCGACTATGCCATTTATAGGACTTTTCTGGTCAACATCTCCCCCCTTTTATTTTGGTGCCATCATTCAGGCTCCAATTGGATGCCATTCTAGGTCTGGGTGGTCCAGACAGAAACAGACATACCCATTTCTGGTTCCTAGCCACACTCTTAGATTTAGGAAGATTCTTTCATTTTTGCCTTTTCCATTGCTTCAGGCGCAGGTAAATGTGGCAAGGCTAAGCATGAAGGTCAGGTGTCTTTAATTACACTTCTACTGCTAATATAAAACACCAAGATCAAAGGCAACTTGGAAAGAAGGTTTATTTGTGCTTCCTACTATAATCCATCAGGGAGAGAAGTCAGACCAGGAACTCAAGGCAGAAACCTGGAGACAGGAACTGAAACAGAGGCCACAGAGGAGTGCTGCTTACTGGCTTATTCTCCATGGCTTATTCAGCCTGCTTTCTTATACAACCCAGGAGTGGCACTGCCCCACCCCCAGAGAGCTGGTCCTCACACTGATCATTAACCAAGAAAATGCACCAGACTCGCCTACAGGCAAATCTTACTGGAGACATTTTCTTAACTTAAGAGTTTCTCTTCTCAACGACTATCTTATGTGACTCTGACATAAAACTAAGCAGCACATCAGGTATCCAGATTCTGCGGAGACAATCAGCTATTAACACTTGATGTGCCAGGGGCTATTCTAATGTGTCACAGTAAGATCTACACAGAGAAAAGTAGACAAAAGGTGCTAAGCATTGTCTAATATTTATGACAGAAACCAAGGCTGTCCCCAGGTTCTTCAATTGCTTAATTCCTCAAAATCACTTTCCTTCTCAAACCAATACAAATTAAGTGGTACGACTTATATCTATAAACATACCGATTAATAGAAATCTATAACAGAAAAGACATCAAAGAAAAACAGAAGTCATTGTGAATTTAATAGATACCAGAAATTAGCAAGAATGAATAGGTTCATCCTTGATTCTATCTACAGAAGTAGATACAATACACACTAATTTCTGATGTCCTCTTGAAGTTGAACTTCTGAGGCTGAAATGTGCCCCCAAGTGCCCTAGAACCACCACTAAATACTAACGTGGCTCCTTGCTACAAACAACAGGATTGAGGTATATATTTAAATGAACACTTTTTTTTTTTAAAGCACCAAATTAAAAAAGACTCAGTTCATGTAAGAACCATGTTTTCAGACAGCTCTCCAAAGAATGTATGGACATAAAATAAGTTAAGATGTGAGTTGTTTAAAGTTTTATTTTATGTGGGAGTTTACTCCCACCAGTGATTTAAACTCAGCTCCTCAATCTTGAGCAGTGAAGACTTAATCACTAATCTGTCGCTCCAGTCCCAAAACTGTTTTCTTAAAATAATAGTGTACTTGGGCCAACAGTATAGTTCTATAATTATTAAGAACACATAAGAAGTATTTGACCTGAGTGGTTCCTCTTAGCTCTGCAAATCAGGAACCATATGTTGAAGACTGTCCACTTCCTAGCGTTTGACCATTAGTCCTGTGATTGGCTTCTGTTTATTGCTGAGTGTCCGCTATAGACCCTGAATGTTACACAGGCATCATTATGCAGAGGTAGCCAGGGTAAAATTATTTGAAGCAATTCCTTTTGCACATACATCACAGAAAAAGTAGTGTTAATTATTTGAAAGCTTCAGTTTGAGTTAGTGCATGACAGAGCACCAGTGTTATAAATTAGTATTTATTTAACATATTCCTTACATGCTAAGGTCATCCTATTACACAGACACATCAAGCAAGCCTCCCTTCTCTCCCCCTCTGTATTTTCTTTCTCCAAACCCTACCACATCCAATGCCCAACAACTGCAGTTACTACCATGAGTTTGATTTTGCTTTCTGCCAAGAATCCCCATTAACATGTACATAGAGGACAGGTAAAGGAACAGGGGCCCCTAGGTACCTACTCCTGGGGTATACTCATGGGAACAAATCTGGGGACCACTCCTGGGGCCAATCTAGGGACCTGTGCTTGGAGTCTACTTGAGGGGACAACTCCTGGGTCTACTCTTAAGTTCTATTTCTGGTTTTCTCTTAGGAATTAGTCTTGGGAACCACTCCTGGGACCTAACACTGAGGCCAATTCAGGGCTCTACTCTTGGAGTCTACTCTTGGGGAATACTCCTATGGTCTACTGATGATCACTCCTGAGTCATCCTGCCATCTACTCCTGGTGTCCACTCCTCAAGACTACTTCCTGTACTGACAGAAGTGCTTCATTGAATCTGGCCTGCTAGATCTGGTTTGTGGACCTCCTCTTTGCTGTTAGTCAGATCATAATTTGCTATTCTTATCTACTGAACTACCAAGACATTAAAGTATCGGATGTTTTTAAATGAGATGATAATACTTGTGTATAATCTATTTTCATTTTGGACAAGACCACTATAAAGGCATGGAATACTCTCAAGGAATAGGAATATTAAACGACATCAATCGATTTTAATAAGACTATGTATGAGAATAGCAAATATCTTCTAGATATTACAACTAAAGGTCAGCCACTGTCTATTCAATTTTAAATGAAAGAAGAATGAAGTTTTCATAGAATCAAATCTCAGAGAAGGCTATAAGTGCTCTAATATCAGCCATTTTATACACACACGAGGCTATGCATACTGTCTGTAAACCACAACAAGTCAAGCCATAATACCTAAGACCCCCTCATTTACCCAATACTTCTTACAAAAGGTTGAGCCACACTATTGTAGTAACACAACTACCAAAACTTTTATTGCTGCATCTTAGTTTTTTTTAAAAAAAAAAAAAAAAAAACTGATAAAAACCTCTGAGAAACACAACAGATTACAGACAGTGTGCAACTATGACAACTTTTCTCCCTAAATATCCCATTAGATTTAGGTGATGGAGGCAGAAGGTGGACGTACAGATTGAACAATCTCTTCCCTCGCCGTGGCTAGGTCTAACTAGACAATGACAAAAGTCTGCTGATACAGAGAGAAGATGAGCTAACATGCTGAAAATGGATAACCCATCCATAGCTACAATTCTGAGACAGAAAAGGAAAACCATGAGACAAAATGGAGGAAACAAGATGGACACCCAAGTCACGTAACATGTGAGCAACGTCATATACACTACTGGCTGGGTGCTGGTGCCATAGTGTAAACTTGAACAGCTTAGCCATTTATATTGTTATTTATTACATGTTGAGTTATGGTATACAGATCAAACACATACTGTGAAAAATATGCTACACTAACCAAGAAAATATATTCTAGTCTCTGGGTCCCACACTGACCTAAGGCTTTGTCCATAACCATCCCTTCATAATATATACCATATCAGTAATCCATGTATGTAATGCAACATGCACATGCATTGTAAAGTTTTATATATTGACTTTCTCACCATTCGCCCTGCAGGATATATAGAGAACATTGGACATGCTAACTGAAGGCCTGTCATGGTTTGATTAGAGCTTTACTTAAGTGAGAGAAGGATGCTGCTAGCTTACCAACATAACCTCGGATGACAGTAACATGATAAAAACCCATTTTCATGTTCCCATTCATACTAAGTAACCACGATCATGTCTCATGATCCCCCCCCCCCAGAAAAAATTAAGGAACAAAATATGAAGTATTTTAAACATACTGTAGTCTTTTGAAGAGAAAGAAACCAGGTTGAAATTTCAAACAGTTATTCCTAGTGCATTAAAGATTGAGTGAAGTTCAAAGACACTCATGAACAAGCCTGGTACATAGACCGAGGAAGGATTCTCTCTTCCCCAGCACCCATGGTTAGAGTCTGAAGCTAGACAACCCGAACACTGGCTGGAAACCTTCACTTTGGCAGAACCATTCAGAGGGAACACATCTATCCTTACCTGTAAAGCTGCTGTTCATTTCAGGAACATCATCCTCCTCCTCATTCTCCGTGTGGACTATGCCAGCATTTTGCATATCATTGTAGGACTTTGTTCGCTTAGGAGTCGACTGCTTGGAGCCAGACTGAAGGCTGTGTAAGGCATCCGTCGTGATCACTTTCCCACTGACTGGCTGGCTGGGAGGTTTGGGTGTCCCATAATAGTTTCCTAGGTGATGGAGAGACACATTTGCATGTTTCAAAATGACTACTTTTTTTTTCAGCCCGAAGAATTCACATCCAAATCTCTTAGAGCATAAAAAAAAAAAAAAAAAAAAAAAAAAAAAAAAAAAAAGAAGCTGAAAAGCTAGAACATGCTGTATTTCACTTCCAGAAGTTAGCAAAGGCATCATTTCTATCTAGCAAGTTTCAATGTTACAGAAGGGAAAAAGAAACCCGCATAGTTTTGATGCAAAGGAGCTAGCAGGGAAATAAAGAGGTGGCAGTAACTGAATAGAAGCACTTCATTGTCATTACATTTGAATTTGAATTGGTCATTTTTTTTTTTTACATAGGCAACCACATAATGCTGAATCCGATTAAGAGGGAGTCCCACAGAAGATAAAAATTCATTACTGCCAAGATCCTCCTGGGCTTCAAAGGTCTCTGTCTCTGTCTCTCTTTAAGAGGGTACTGGGGCACTTCTGTAAAAGGAGGGCAGAGAGCACCACGTGGCACCTCTTACACTGAATGGTAGGGTTGACTATAGGGGTGTCATGGCGGGTGGGAACAAATCCTTGCCAAGATCAAGTGAAAACTGTTTTCCTGGTGCCCTCTGGGAGAAATCACTCTGAGTAATGGTCTACCTTTGCTTCCAGACACCTTCAGTTCCTCCAAGTTTGGTGTACGGCCCACTTTACTCCACTATGCAATTATATATGATACATGAAGTGGATACTTTAATATTCAGAAATGTGTATCATTCCTTAGATGCCATCTACCTTGGTTTTTGAGGCAGGATCTCTCTTTGGCTTGAAGTGTGCTGACTCAGCTAGAATAGCTGACGAGGGAGCCCTCATTCAAACTATAGGCTCCTTGCCAGCAAAGAGATTACAAGTGCACCCTATAAAATGTGGGTGCTGAGTCTAAACTCAGATCTTTTTCCTTATATGATGAGTACTTTATCAACTATGTGCCTAGCCCCAGATATGTATACTAAATTCTAACTAGTAAATTCAGTTAACCTTCAAAATGAAAAATAATGTTTTTAAGGCTTATATTTTTAACCGTACACCTTAAAAGGTGGTTTCACCAAAGAAAGTTAATTAAGTGCATCAAGTGCTTGCTATGACAGTCCTTACACTAACCTTGGAGTAATGCAGAGAAGACAGGCATGGCCCCTGAGCAAGGATGACGCAAAGTCAGTATTTTTCTTTAACGTCTCATAAAGCATATTATTTTATAAGCCTACCTAAAAGTACATCTAACACACACACACACACACACACACACACACACACACACACACACACACACACACAAAGGGGGGGGTACACATACTAAATAGAGTTATGCCACATCAGGTGATAATGATTCTTAAGAGCCACAGACTATCTACCAAAAATCCAGTGCCAGGCATAGGAGACCTCACTTTGAGCTGTGTTCATGTAGGTTCTAAGACTTTCCAAAAACAATATAGGCTATTGCCATTTTCCTACTGCCATTTTCCTTAATTGTCTTTCAAAACTTGAAAGTTAAGAGGTCACTGTTGAAGACAACACATACATTAGATACAGAACACAGAGGAATCCTCCCTGAGGACTAGCTCTCCTATATCAAGGTGCTGTGCAAGTTTCCAATCAAGAAAAATAGTCAATAATCCTATTGGCCATGTAAAGTATCTCCAACAGAGCAATAGAGGTGATTTTATTCTGGAGGTAACCAACAGATGTTTAATTAGACTTAGGAAGAAATCCATGACTGGTTCTGTAAACTTAGCCAACAGCTTGAGGGCTGGAAAGGTCACAAACCTAAGAATTTACTACTATTGCCATTTTCCTCAATCCATACAATTTCTGGTTATCCTCAATCCCACAGATAAAGTGTAACACTCATTTTTTTATGAGGGAAGCTTCTCTTCATAGCAGAAGGAGAATATTACAAAAAAAAAAAAAAATCTGGTCTAAACGTGGAAAACAGATGACTGTGGGTGTCCAACCCTAGCTGATACAACACAACTTCTAAACCTAAGGCTCAGAAAACACTGCAAAAGGCACAGAAAGACTTTAAGAGCCAGAGGCTCAGGACATTTGCTGCCAGACTGTCTTCTAGACATCAGAAGAAAGTGGCACCCATTACATCTCAATAATGTTTTCACTTAAATGACAACACCAGTTGACATGTCAATGTGGACAGGATATCTTTCAGATCCCAACTTACAGGTTGAGGAGTCAACCCCCAAATCTAGGCAGAGCTAACATGGGTAACAAAGAAACACACCTTATCTTTCCTTTCCACAAGGTCATGAAAAGGAAATCCCACACTCTGTAAAAAAGTGTGCCTAGGCCAAGGGTGCCTTTAAAAATATAAATAAATAAAAAAAAATAACTGAGGAGTATTTGTGAGGTTTAGCAGAGTAAGAGTGTTGACTTAAAATTAAATCTCCTCAGTGAATCAGCAGGCAGGCAGGCAGGCAGACAGACAGACAGACAGACAGAGGTCAAAGCACTAATCCCTCCAATTACTAATATACCAAAGACCAAACTCATCTTAGAATTAGATGTTGAATGAAGGCTGTTGTCTACAAGTTAAAACCTACTAAAAAGGTGGGTGGGGAGGTAAAGGATAGGACCCTGTACTCTGAATTTCCTAATCATTATTGAGTTTGGTGACAATCAACTTAAATTATGCTCATAAAATTATCATACTAATATCAATTTACTCTTGGATATCCACAGTGTAAGACAGAACTAAATGGCTAGGAAATAAAGTTTCATGTAATTTGACAAATACGTGTAGTTTTTCCAGCATGCACCTGCCCTCAGTTTTCAAGTTGAAAAAGGACTAGCAGATCTGTTGACACACCCACACAAAATACCCACCTGTTCAGTTGTTTCCCATGTCTACAAAGTAGTCTGAGAGACAGATAATGTGCATATTATCAGGTGAACCATATAAAATTAAAACTTGTCAAACATCATTAATGTAGCATGGCTTTGCATAATGATACATGTGCATCAGCAACATAGGGCAGCCTCTCACTGCATGTCCTTAAAGCTTGTAAGAGGGAGACTACAGTTCCAACTTACCATTAACTGCCTTTGTTACCCTCTTCCCATTAACAGCAAGCAAAAAGCAAACAAAGCCCCAGTGTTTGTTCTCAACCTTAAAATTGTGATGCTAAAGAGATGTGCTATGCACCTTGAATGCTTCTTACAAGCACACAGGAGAAGGTCCATAGAAAACCTGTCATCCATGCTGAAGTTGGCGTCAGTGTGAGACTTGGCAAATGCATCAAGATGCTGATGTGTTTCTAACCTCCACCCAGCAGCTGACTCAGACAGATGCAGACACCCAAAGCCAAACAGTGGATGGAGCCTGGGCACTCTTATGGAAGAACAGGAGGAAGGATTGCAGCCCCTGAAGGGGACTGGAACTCCACAGGAAGACCATTAGGGTCAACTAACATGGACCCTTGGGGCCCTTAGAGTCTGAATCACCAACCTAAGAACTCACACTGGCTGGACCTAGGCCTCCCTGCACATATGTAGGAGATGTGCAGCTTGGTCTTCACACTGGACCCAAGGGAATACCCAGGGGGATCCCCATCTGCTCAGAGGAGAAGGGGGAATGGTGAGAGGTTGTAGAAGGTGGTAACTGGGAGGGGGCAGTGAGAAGGGGGTAAAGTGAATAAGTTTAAAAAAAAACAATTAAATAGTAAAAAATGATTTCTGTTCCACCTCCAAAACCACTGATATTTAAAATGTCCAGCAAATTGTAAGTGACAGTTCTTATTCTTCTCTTTAAGAAAAAAGCATGTCAGCACTGGTAAATAACCTGTGCGCAGACTCTCGGTCTTCTCAGTTGCTATCCAGACAGCAGTGTAGTAATCCCACAGAATGATTTTGACAATACTAGACTCTCCAAGAGCTTCATCAACCAGAGGTGCTAACCTTATTCCAATCTCTTCGATGTTTCTTTTCCTTCATAGAAAACCTTCTATGTAGAAGTTTGTATGTAAGGGGTTCAAATTTTTGCTTCAATAATATGTTTTTGGTTTATTAACCAAACACCATTAGAAAACGATTTGAATTAACACCCATCTTTAAATGGTGGGGGAGTAGGGTGGAGATATGGTTCAGCAGTTACGAGCACTAACTGCTCTTCCAGAGAGAGAGGTCATGAGTTCAATTCCCAGCAACCACATGGTGGCTCACAACCATCTAGAAGGGGATCTGATGCCCTGTTCTGGTGTGTCTGAAGAGAGTAACAGTGTACTCACATACATAATTTTTTTTTTAAGCAGAATGGTTCTAATAAACACTAGTGCTCTGCAGACCAGGAAAGAGACAAACTAACAGGAAGAGCACCACAGACTCTACTCCATGCCCCACCTCAGCAATGCTGATAAGCAAGCGTATGTCCAAAGCCAGCACTCCTGTTTATGGTGGTTTGAATATTCTTGGCCCAGGGAGTGAGTGGCACTATTAGGAGCATATACTTGTTGGAATAGCTGAAGGAAACAGTTCTCAACTGAGGATCCTCTTCTCAAGTAACTAGCTCAGTGGTTCTCAATCTTCCTAACGCTGCAACCCTTTAATACAGTTCCTCTTGTGGTGACCCCCAACCATAAAATTACTCTGTACTTCATAACTGTAATTTTGCTACTGCTATGAACGGTGATATAAACATCTGAAAAACAACCTCCAAAGGGGTTGTGACCCACAGGTTGAGTGAGAACCACTGCTCTAACTCATGTCACAGAGACAAAAACAGATAATGAGGACAGTGCCCAACATACTCAGTGAATTGAGCCTTTATGCAGAGAATGCTTGCCCTTGGTCTTTCTTTTGTCCATGGCACATGAGCACTCTGGAACCAAACTCATGTCAGTACCTTAAAATTTTTGTGATGCAAAAGCCTATGTAGGTACAGGGGCACAAGCAGACAGATGGTGAGGATGAAGGAAAAATACAACTTCTAAGTCTTTAAAGGGTCTACAAGTTGTCCTTTGAATAGACTTGGATGCATGTGTCTGGGCCCTGGACTTTTGGTCCATAAAAGTATAACTTTGGCCCGTCTTTAACATGTTACTGCAGGCAAATCGGTCACATAAGGAGCCCCACAGTTACTTCAGGACTCTATCACCTGTATCTAGTGCCTTTGAGTTTGAGATCCAAAATGAACCTTCCAAAAAACTCTACCATATCAAGAATTTACAGTGTGATCATAAGTGGGCCAAGTCTAACCAACCTAGAAGCACAAACCTTATAGAGAACATGCAGCCTGTGCAAGAGTCTCTGTGTGAAGGACATAAATAATCCAGGCATAGCAAATGACTAAAATATTAATTAAGGTTATTGCTTGGCAGGATGTATCATCTCTGTGAACACAGAACCTGGCTGGCTCACAGTCTCCATGTTACCCAACAGACACTTCCTGAGGTGCCCGGGCTTCAGCCCAAGTGGGAATGTGTTCCCCTTCCCTCTCAGCTTTTTCAGAACAGGTTCTACAACAAAGCTCAACAGGGGTGGTGGGTAGGAAGGGAAAGGGAAGGCAGGAAAAGAAAAAGGCAAGGCAGGCCTTAATTAACAACCACTATCTATGCCAATGACCAAAGCCAAAGAAAATACTTTCTAACTCACACTTATAAATTAACGAGGGCTGCAAATCAATTTTTAGAGTATTATAAAATACTTATATTTTATAAAGTATTATCTCTATATTTTCAGCAGGACTGAATCAAGTACTCACAGTTTCTCAACTTACAAAAAGTGCTAATTTCACGTATATCCTTGGAGAAAAATCTAAATTCTAAATGCTAGGCTACATACTAGAAATAAGATGAAAAATGTAAATCTTTTATATGGTAAATATCAGTGTACTGAAACTTTAGTGGACAGTCTAGGGACATCACGTTTAGATGCTAAAATCATAGGTAGACCTGGTATTCGAGATTCTAACCAGTCTACAGGTGACTCTCCTGACCCCAGGGTCTCCATCTACAGACAGAGACACCAACCCACCTGCTGTAGAAGGGAGCCACTGTTAGTTCAGCATAAAGGACCCTTCTCTGTCTTCTTAAAGGGAAAGCACTTGAAAATAAGCAAGTGACCATGAAGGTAGTGCCATTCTCTGAGGCTAAATACAGACAAAACATTTCCACTGAGGGCAGTAACAACCTCAAGTGGACAATGATCCTTTTTCCTTTTGGAGGCAGAGTTCATAAAATCTTCATTTTCCTGTACAAAGTGCAGACATCTGTACAGTTAATGAACGCAGACATCCAGTTCATCTGGGAAGGCCTTGGCATCCCTGAGGGCTCTGTCCCTTCCTACTCTCTAGGCTGCTCTACAGCTGCTTTCCAATGCTCTCTCACTCTGACTCCATGGGGCTTCATTTTGCAGCCCCTTAAACTGGTCCCTTGCCATCCCATATGCTTGTGCCCATTCCTCCCTTGGTCCCTCATCCTTCTTACCTGTGCTCAGGACATTATCTCTGACACAACAGGCTAGATCAAAGCTGTACTCATCCTATCAGAGCAACAGGGAAACGCACGCCGGTCCCTTCCTAACATCTTGTGCTATTCATCAAGTTGTTTGATTTAGCGTTAGTTCTCACTTCTGGGCTTTAAATTCTATACGGCAGTAGCGTGGCTGTCTTTGTGCATGTCCATGTTCCCCGAGGGCTGCCACGGTCTGTACTGCATGCACTGTCACTCGGTAATACTTCGCAGAACGTATAAAGGAACAAGCAGTGACAGCACAAATAGATCCCGGCCTGAGATCGCCCTAGATACCAGTACTGTGGATCCGGATCTTCATGACGTGACTCATGGCCTTTCTTTCCACGCCGTCAGTTACATCTGCAGAACACGTAACTCTGCTACTTTCCCACATATGTGTTCAACACATTATGGTATCATTCAAAAACCTTCCATCACACTCTCTCTAAAGCTCCTTTTCCCACGTGCCTGCCCCACCCTGTAAAAACATATTTACATGTAAAAAGAACAATAAACCAACATCCTATAATTAGATGTTTCTCTGTACTCATAACTTTGAGTATGAAACCAAAGAAGAGACAAGCTAGTATTTATGGTTATCTTGCAGCAAAAGTAATCAGTAGTCTTATTTTTCAGTTGAAGCTGAGTCATATAATTTGTAAATGATGCAGCCATCAAAACAGGTTTGTGTCCAACATCTATGCACTCAACTCCAGCAATAAAGTAAAAATTTTCTAACTCCAGCCTCCCATCTTCAAATTCAGGGCAAAGCCAATGACAGCACAGGTTTCATTTGGTTACTTTCATTATCAACAGAGAACATTCCAGAGCAGAGTTTGCCAACAGAGCTTATCACAACAGAAGGCTTCCAGGGCCCGCCAAAGAACAGGACTCCAGACGGTCTCATTTTCTTCAATGACAAACATGAACTCTCTTCACCCTGCTTTATATCTCTGTCCCCCAAAAGTATGCTGCTGGCAGCTGCTTTTCTGCAGATCTTCCAGGAAGCAAAACAATCCCATTATTGAACACTGACATCCCCTTCCTCATTAGCATGCAGAAACATGCTGCCCATAACTCCAGTTTGAAATGTCACCCTGGCACTGCACTTCTCTGCTGAAGGAAAACCTTTGCAAAACTCAAAGTGTATAATCAGTGTCTTCTACCCAGAGGCATTTGTAAAACAGGCATGTTCAGAATCAGTCCCACTGAATAGTTCATCCATTGTAAACTCCATCCCAGGGAAGTCTCAAGGGTGCCTATAATGGCAACAACCAGGACTGTAGAGCAAAATGTCAGCAGGAAAAAAAAAAAGGACCAAAGGGGATGGTTCTGTTGATTTATTTCAAGTAGTGTATCAAATAAATTAGCTCAGTGCATTAGAAAGTTGGGCCAAGGAGTTTATTCTTATTTTCTTTGATTTACTTTGATACCTTGTCTGTCCAAGAAAAGAATGAGGAACTGGATTGCGCTGGTTCAAAATGCAAAGCTGACACACTCTGCTAATTAACTTCTGTGCCTTGCAAGAGGGGACTTTCAGGGCTCTGCTCTGTTGGGAGCATGGGCAGCTGTCAGTCAACAGTTACAGTTGGTGAGGGGACAGTTCCATGATGAAGTTTTTGTACACTCCATAAACCTGGTCCAAATATAGCATCTTTCATTCTTTTTTGAGACAGGTTTTTGTTATATAGTCCAGGCTAAGCTAAAAATCATGGTCCCCTTGCCTTCTTCTCTCTGGATACCATAGCCACCTAGTGTTTATTATCTTAGGTAATGTTAGTACCATAGATCTAGATGATCTAGATCTAGACGACATATAGGTGTAGGTATAGATATAGGTATGAGATATAGATACAGACATATAAAGACAAGAGGCTAGGATTTGTCCTAGGAGAATGACTGTCACTTGTCTCTTCTTTCCTTCTGGCAATGAACCAAATCCACATCACCAAATCCAGCTCTTAGGTTATACAAATATCTCTAGATTCAACCCATCCATCACCTATGCAGTTCACAGCTAACCATAAAACCAACTGCCAGGTGAAATGCACAGTAGGCTCTGTGGTGAGTGTGTCTACATGTATATAAAAGTGAGTTTTTGAGCATGTGTGCTATGACCCATGTATATGCATGTGTTGGTTCTTGCTTTCTGTCTTGTTTGGAAACGGGGTCTCTATTGTAGTCACCACTGCATTCTCTGGGTTAGCTGGCCCACAAGCTTCACCCAATGGTTCTCTCATCTTTGTCTTCCATCTCCCTGATAGATGCACTACTGTGTCCAGCATTTATGTGGATTTGTGCTACTGCATTAAGTTTTACAATGGTCCTGGTGATCCAAATTCAGCTCAAGATGTTGTTGCTATACCAAGCTGGCAAGTGAGGAGAAAGAGGTTCTTCTGTGAGACTTTTAATTCTCCCTGAATAATTTTTTATTCAAAATGACACTGAAATAAATGCAGTGGCCAGCAGCCACAGTGGTTATTTTTTTAAAAAAATCATAATTATTCATTTTAATATTGTGTGTGTGTGTATGTGTGTGTGTGTATGTGTGTGTGCCCAAAGGATTAGAGGTATCAGATCTCCCTAGAACTCGAGACATAGGCCACTGTGAGCTGCATGACAGAGATGCTGGAAACTTAATTTCTCTTAACCTCTGAGCCATCTCTTTAGCCTCAATATATGAATTCACAGGAGCTGCAACGGCATGCACAAAATCTGTGAAAACCCAAGCCAGAGCAAATGCCAGCGGGGAAAGGAGAGTTGGGTATGAAGTCCCAACCCTAACTGTGGGCCTGCTGACGTGTGTTAGCTGTCGAGAGGGAAAGAGTCTACTCTAAGAGGCGAATTCCTGGTTAAGTTTACCTGTCTCCAGTGGAAGATCACATGTCCCAAACTACCGGGGCAGTACAACAAGAACTCAGGGCTTAAGGAATGGACACAAACTTGTGTGGTAGGGAGGGTGGGACTGACCTGGGAGGAGTTAAGGGTAGGTACTGAGTATCATCAAAATACAGTAAGTCAAACTCTGAAAGAAGTGATTAAAAAAAAACAAAACAAAACAAAAAAAAAAAAACTACAAAACTTCGACCATTCAGGGGCTTGAGAGAAAGCTAAGCATTAAGAGCACTTGTTCCTGCAGAGGAGTTTCAATTCTCCTTAAAGAATTTTTTTATTATGAATAAATAATATAATAAAAATAAACGAAGACATAGAAATAATAAAATTGCTGCTCTGCAGAGGACTAGAGTTCAGGCTGGCAACCTCCTGTAAGTCATGGCCTGCTCTGGACTCCCTGGGCATTTGCACTTGGACAAATATGCACATACACTCTAACTTCAGTCTGAAGAGCTCATGCAAAGTTGGAAATACACCGAGTGCTGTGCTCTCACTGGTTTTGGAAACAGCCCGGCTGCTTCACTCTCCAGCTACAAGCCATCCTTTTAACTTCCTCTGTACCGAATACAGGCTGCTTTCAGGGCACCCTTAGGTGCAGACTGGGCTGTGCTGCTGTCTCCGGACCTTTTCCACAAGCTCCTCTCTCACTGCTGGAGGCAGCAGCGGCTGTGGACTTCCGGAGTATGCTGCAGGTGCCCTTTCAGGATGCTCAAATCAGATGGCTCTCTTCCCTTGTTGGGCACTGGGGCAGCGGGAGGTGTATGCACATGACAGAGCAATCTGTTCAAATTGTGTGGCTGAGAAACAGAGAGGAGGGAGAAGCAAGGCTCCCAATAGTCCCTTCAAGAACATATACAGCATGAGCGCCCAAAGCTGTCTAACTATACTGACTCCATCTTTTTTATTTATTGTATGTGTGTCAGTACAATGTTGCTGTCTTCAGACACAGCAGAAGAGGCATCAGATCCCATTACAGATGTTTGTGAGCCAATGTGTAAGGTTGCTGGGAGCTGAACTCGGGACCTCTGGAAGAAGTTAGTGCTCTTAATCACTGAGCCATCTCTCCAGCCTGACTCCATTTTGTAACAGTTCTATTATTTCCCAACAGCACCATGGGCTAGGAAGCAAGCCTTTAATGTAGCTATTAAAGACTCGCCTGAACAAAAGCAATCAAATACAGTTATGTTTAGTGAAATACTTGAAGACTATGCTGTGTGGTCTGTTTTGTTCTTAAGGAGGAGGGCTGTTTCCGCTCACAGTTTCGGAGTACTGAGTTCACAGCATGGTAGACCCTGAAGTAAAAATGACAAAGAGTGCTCTGTCTTAATACCAGGCTCTGCCTTTCTGTAACCAGAGGCTGGAAGACATTCCAGATTGAAAAAAAAAAAAAAGGTGGGTGAAGCCTGGGAAGTAAATCCACAGACTCACTGGCAGATCCACTGGTTTACTGGAAGAAGGTGGGAATGCATTGTGCAACAATTTAGGTGAGCCTGTGTATACAGTAAGAGCGAGTGTGGCCCGAATCACAAGGGAAAATGGAGACTCCAAGCTTAAAGTGACTTGCCAGAGGGGACGCAGCTCTGCAGGGTACTGTGGGGTGGAAACTGAGAAGCAGGCAGTGTGATGGCAAGGCTGTCTTCTCCAGAGTGTTTGCCACCAGACGCAGCCACCACTGTGGAGGGACAGTCCTGCAGCAGCAGGGGAGGGTCAGGCCTTGGGGATTTAGTAGTATTACTCCTTACTCCTAGGGCAATGTCTGGCATTTAATAAAAAATTCCATTTGCTTTCAGCTTGTGAAAGTCAAACTCTAGCTGGTTCCAAAAAGTGAAGATCCTTCTCGGATGGGTGTGAACTTAAGCTAGTAAAAGGTCAAGCTCTGCAGAGCAAGCATAGGAAAATGCATAAAACATGGAAAGGTCTGATTTGGACTGGAGTATGAGAAAACTTCAATTCCAAAATAACCAGCCAGCATTCATAGAAACAGAAGACAATCAGGAATTTTCTGAGAAGCTTTAATGCTCCTGCTGCTGAGCAAGGAATCAGAGTGCAGTCCCAACAAGCTGCCAATTACTTCGGGGCATCCTTATGGGTTTGGGGGACACTGCTGGACTGAGCTGGGAGTGACTCCTGATCTAGTGTCCCAGAGCTGCCATGAAAATCTTCCATTTAGCCCCAGGGTTGTCTTCTAAAGCCTCAGGCACAGTACTGGTGCCAATCTTGTTCTGATAACAGTAAAAAGGAACCTGCTCTGCCTGCAGATAATTTGCCACATAAGCGTCTGAATAAAGCTTATTTCTCTCTTTCCTTACTAAACCTCTGTCTAAAGCTTTTCCTTTCACCCCAATTCCTCTAGCTATGCCTCTAAACATGCAAATGTATGCGATGTACATCTGGGAACTAAGGGTCCCAGACTCTAAGGTGAAGTCAGTCGCCATCTTGAAAACAAGGAGGTCATACTTGCTCTATAAAAAGTAACTGAATTATTAGTCGCATAGTCACAAGGTCCTTTGTGTCTCTCTCAGCATCCTGCATTCTCAGACCATAACCATTCATCCTAGAAGCTACTCAGTCACACTCCCTTCCAGCCTAAGCCAAACATAATTAACACCACCACCCACTCCAGGAACAACAGTATTTCTATGTTCACAATTAGCAAATGATTAAGATTTCAATACTGGCACTGTGGCACACACCTGTAATCCAGTACTTAAGAGTTTGAGACAGGAGGATGGGTTTCAGGCTAGCCTGAGCCATGTACATGAACAACTTAGTCAAAACCCAACCCCCCAATCCAAATACCTCCTAAACTGTCAAAGGTATATTGAGCATTTAGAAATAAACACTAGGAAACAAGAGAATGTTCCTTTTCCTTCCAAAGAATAGCAAAACAAAAGCCATACAATTGAGTGTTATAATCTTCATCTGACTTTTATTCACTGGCTATAACATAAAAACCACACTGCCCTTAATAAAATAAACTGCCTTTCTATAAAGTTATTAGTTCTTTGAGAATTTTATGCGTTTTGATCCTATTTACCCCCATACACCAGCTTTTCCCTTATTCGCCCTCCATTTCCCCACACACTCAACACATCTCAATTTTTAAAAACCCAGAGTCTCGTTTGTACTGCAAAACTCTTCTTAGATATATGGCCTTCCACTGGGGCATGCCCATCCACCAGCTGCAACACTGAAATCTAATTATTCTCCCTTTTCCAGCAACTATCAGTGGCCAACAGCTCTTCAGCTAGGGAGGGAGATCTGCTCACCTCCCTTCTCCAGTCCGAGATTTTTATCTGTCTTGAGATTGTGCAGGTTCTATGTAGGCTGAAACAATCACTGTGAGTTTGTATGTAAATCTGTTCTGCTATATCCGGAAAATAGTTTCCTTATCATCCACTATTACTGGTATTTACAACCTTCCAGCTTGCTCTTCTGCAATGATCCCAGAGCCTTCCATTTTAGGAATTAGCATTCTGCAGTTTCCTATTCTCTGCAACTAAACCACTTGTGGATGTGAGTATTAACTGCCAGCTACTGCCAACAGGAGTTTTTCAATAATGAGGGTTGAGAGACGCATTAATCTATGGGCATAATCTTTCTAGCAAAAGACTAGTCTTAGGTTCTCCCCTAGTGTCTATGATCTGTCTACATGGGTTTCACCTTGCAAGGTGGGACTTATATCCAATTAAAAAGTGGTTGTTTACTCCCATGGTGTTCATGCCACTATTGCCCCAGTGGGCATGTTTTAACAGGCCAGTTGCTACTTTAGCCATTAGAGTATGGGTAAGACTGATGATTCCTTTCCTCCTCTAGTAGCAGATACCTTCTAGGACTATGACAGCTACCTAGAACAGATGAGACTTCCAGGTGAGTTCCAGCTTCATTTTTCTACATTCTCTGACACAAGCATATAGTTTCTCCACCAATACAGTTTTTTTTTCCAATACAGTTTTATCATCAAGTTCTAGAGGGTAACCAATAGCATTGGCTATAGCTTGCAAAGTATGGGCATCTTTGTAACCTAACTGGCCAAAACTTTCAAAACAGGTAATCTAGTTTAGGCACTGAGCTTTTCATTTGTTAGCCTATGGTCTGGTAGGGGCATTGTTACCCGGTAACAATGGGTAATTACACTCTAATTATTTTTGTATATGTGTAAGTATATATTTTAGGAAGCTTCTACAGTGGTCGGTCTCCATATGACTTTTCTTGGAACAACATTAGTATTACTTATCTCTCTCTCTAGTTCCCTCCTCTACCCTCTCCTATTATAACGCAACCTCATGTCAACTCGGCCTAATCCATTGTTACTCTTTAGCCCTTTATACCTGTGAGTTCCAGCTTCTGTCACCTAAGAGTTCTTCCCACGTCCCCTTACTAATTTCCTGACATCTACGAATATTCCAAACAATGCACACATATCTGAAGATTCCAAAGTGACATCCACAAATGAAAGAAATATGTGGGGTTTCTTTCTGGGTTGCTGCACCCAGAATGATTGCTTTCAGCTTTATCTATATACCTGTGAATTTCCTGATTTCATTTTTCTTAATAGCTAAGAAATATTTCATTGAGTAAATATATCATATTTTCATTATTTGTCAAATCTTGATGTACCTTTGGTAAGCCATACATTGTTCTCAGCCATTTCCTTTAACTTTTCAGTTTGGGGGACAGGGATACAAACTTACACAGTATGTTTTATGACTCTCTGAACTTCAGTATCTGTTGTGATTGCATCAGTAATTTTATTAATCTGGATCCTTCATGGGTAATATAGCTAGCAAGCTGCCAGCCTTGTTATCATTCCAAAGAAACAACTCTTTGCTTTATTCTTTGTATAAAAAAAAGATTTATTTATGCATATATGGGTACACTATAACTGTCTTCAGATGCACCATAAGAGGGCATTGGATCCCATTACAGATGGTTGTGAGCCACTCAGGACCTCTAGAAGAACAGTCAGTGCTTTTAAATGCTGAGCCATCTCTCCAGCCCCTGTGCTTGCTTTCTTATACAATGTAGGACTAACTACCCAGGGATATCTCAGCCTACCTATGCAGATCATTAATTTAAAAAATGCCCCCAAAGACTTGCCTACAAGGTAATCTGATGAGGGCATTTTTTTAGTTGAGGTTTTCTCTTCCCAAATAACCCTAGCTTATGTCAAGCAGACAAAATCAAAAGAGCACACTCCTGTTTACTGGTTTGGGATTTGTTTGTTATGTTTTTCCCAAGGTCTTCAAGGCAACATAATAGTTTGAGCTTTCCTCTTAGGACCATCTTCACTATATTCCACAAGTTTTGCTGTGCTGTATTCTCATTTCCATTCTTTTCCCTGTTGATCACTCTTTCGACCTGTCATACAGCATTTGTGCTGTTCAGTTTCCAGGAGTCTGTGTGCTTTCTAAAGTTTCTATTGCTGTTGAAATCTGGCTTTATTCCCTTATGATCAGAAAGAATGCAGGATATGAATTAAATTGTTCTCTGTTTGTTAAGACTGGCTGCAAGTCCTAATATGGAGTCTATTTTGGAGGAAGTTCCATGGACTGTTGAGAAGATTGTTAGTGCTTGGGTAAAGTGTTATATGGATAACCAGTTAGGTCCATTTGATTTAACTCATTTCTCAATACAGGGTTTTAATTCCCCCCCTTACTTAATGACCTGTCTATCGGTAGTGAAACTACCCACCATCACCATGTTGGACACAGTCTGTAGTTTTAGATCTAATAGTGATTTTGTTATGAAATTGAATGTTCCTATATTTGGTATATAAATGGTTAGATTGTAAAACTGTTAGTGAATTAATACTTTGATGGATATGAAGTATTTTTCTTTATTCCTTCTCAATAGTTTTAATTTGAAGTCAATTTCCCCAAATATTAGAATAACTATTCCCCTTGTTTATAATTACCTATCTTTCTCCATCATTTCACCTTAAGGTGGTGTCTATCATCAATTGAGGGAAGTATTTCCTGGAGGCAGGGATAAAGATGCATCCTATTTTCTAATCAAATTTGCTAGTCAGTGTGTCCTTACTGTAGAATTGAGACCATGAAGAGCTATTATTGAACAATATGTAGTAATTCCTGTTTGTGGTATCTTTTTAAACAACGTTTAATTAGTATTCTATTCAAAGAAAGTTAAGTTCGGTTCTTGGGCATGTTTAAACTCCCTCTTTCCATGTCTTCTGTAGTCATAAATTCTGCTTTAATAAATCTGTGTTAACCTTGGGAAATTTTTTTCCTTTTTCCTTTGATATAACTGGTAATTTTGCTGGGTATAGTAGTCTGGTATCTCTGGTCTTTTATAACTTGTCCAAGTGCTTCAGTTTTTCACAGTCTCTACTGAAATATGAGCTTCGCTCCCACCCTCCCCCTCCATACCCTATCTTTGTTGTGTACATTTGCTATTGTGACTGTTTTGTGGAAAGTTTCTTTCTGGTTGTATCTTTTGTTGTTCTGTATGCCTCCTAGATTTTGACAGGCATCTACTTCTTCAGATTAGGAAAGTTTTCTTTTTTGACTTTGTTGACAATGGGTCTTTGACCTGAGTCTTTTTTCCTTTTCTACCTGTTATTTCTGAGTACTTTCTCTTTTTATATTGTCTTAGAGTTCCTTGTGTATTATGTTCGTTATCTTTGTTGTTAATATGTGACATATTCATTGACTAAGTGATCCAATTCTTCTGGATTGTCTTAAGACATCATATTCTCACTTTCCCTTGATCCAATCTATTGGCAGTCTTTCCTCTAAATTTGTTTCAATTTCTGAAATTTTCACTTTGAGATTTATGTCAGTTTACTTTGTCTTCTGAGCTTTCATCTCTCATCTCTTTTTAAAATTCTATTACTTTTAAAATTCTACACATTATGAATTGCTTTCAACTGTGTTTTATCTTCATTCTAGCATGTATTTAGATTCTCTTTGAGTTTTTAATTTTTAATATTTTATTGTTGTCATTTTGAAAACATTGTCTTACACATCATCTAAGTTATTTCTCTTGAAAACATTGTTATAGGAATACTAACTTTTGGTGGTGACCTATTGTTTGTGTTTTGGTGATGAGACCTAGGTCTCTGGAGTTAAGTCTTTGAAATCTCTGTTTACTGCTATCGAAATCTGTAGGGCTATAGATCAGCAGAATGTTGATCAGTCTCAGGATGGTTTAGGGTTTAGTCTTGGGGCAACTCAGTGTTGATGATTGATGGGGTATTAGAATAAACCCAGTTTAGCTTAGGCTAGTAGTTGAGTATAGGACCTGAGGACCAACACAAGACATGTGATCTTTAGGCAGGGAAGGGGGTTAGGTGGAGTGGGGGGGGGGTTAAGTGGAGTCGAGGGTCCCTACTAGAAGAACAGGAGCTAGGAATGGGACACAAAGTCCTCAGGCAGGTTTGAGGAGCAGGTAGAGTTACTCATGAACGTGTAAGGTAACTCCCTGGAGAGGAGTAATTGGAGTGAGCCACAAGCACGAGCAGATTTGTCTGCACCAGTCTAGAGTCCCTACCTGGAAAGGGGGCTAAGGCAATGGGCACACAGTCCCCAGGCAGGTTGGGGTGGAGGCAGGTCAACAATCACCTTTTTATTTACCTTTTGTTTTTTTAATCCTAATGTTTTAAATTTCTTTGAAAAGTTGGAGAGATTATGAAAGAAATTAGTAATGTAACCTAGTTAATTGTATCATATTATGCTATTCAGTCTCAACTAACAACACTCCAAAGAATGATCAAGCTACAATACTGTTTCCAGAAAATATAACACTTTAAAAACATTTACGTGGTCAACAAGGACATAAATATATCTTAATGTCAGTTGTCACTAGAACTAAATCAACAGCATAGCAAGGCACAGTGAGGTACTGTCCCACCCCAGGCACAGTGGCTATTACCAAGCAGCCCAAAGCAGTACCTAGCAGACTGTAGCAGAAGGGAATTCTCACACAGTTAATGTATGTTGTAGATCCAGTAGAAAAACAGCACAGAAATTCCTTAGAAATCTAGAAACAAAACCATATAATCTAGTGATGCCTCTCCTGAGTATGTATGTATGTGATCTCCAAAGAGAGATCAGCATGTAAAACACATCCTTACTCCCATGTTAATCATGTTAATCACTACTCACAAAGTCAGGAGGTAGCATCAGTCTGCATGTTGATCTCAGATGAAAACATAAAGAAAACACAAATTCCATAGACAATGGACTAACATCACCCAATAAAAAGTCATAAAAACTAGGGTTAAGGATGCAGCTCAGTTGACAACGTGCTTGCCCAGTATGACAGTAACCAACCTCAGCACTGAAGATGTGGAGGCAGAAGGATTTCAAGTTCAAGGTCATCCTCAAGATACTGAGCACCATGCTAGCCAGGACTGTATGAGGTCTCTGTTTTCTATCACTGGTGTCAGCACAGATGGGCACAGAGGACATGAGGCTAGATGAGTGTGTCAGGCACAGAAAGACAGACTCCTCATGTGCAAGACTCACTGACTGTGATAGAAGAGGAGAGGGCAGAGAATGGTAGCACCAGAGGGTGAGAAGAGTATGAGGAATGGAGAGGACGTTTAGCAACAGCATAGATACAGTTAGCTAAGTGGAAGAACTTCCAACATACTGTAGCATCACAGAATGACCGTGGCTGTCACCAATTAACTACATATTTCAAAACAGCCAGCAGAAAGCACTTGAAATATCCCTAACACAAAAAGATCAGGATTTGAAATGATGAATATCACTTGTAGCCCAACCTAGTGTTGAACTCATGACCTTTTGGTTTCAGTAGTCCCACAGCCTTGGGGTTCCAAGTATATGTCCTGATCTGATCCTCACATACGTACGAAATGAGACTGTATCCTGTACACATAACTACAAAATGTCAAAAAAAAAAATTAGGTATGAAAAAACCCATACATAGAGAACTAGTTTATAATACTAATTTATAATACAACCCCCAAACAAGAAAGGAAATGTAATTTCCCTCCTACTTGGTTTTCACATAGAAATATCATTTATAGAAACTCACACTATTACTACAGATGATGCTCATACACTAGTATTTTGAGAGAGCAAAAATTACAAGTATGTTTAAATGGTAAAAATAAATCTTCAAACAAAATTAAAATAAAAAAATAACCCAAAAGTTTAGCCAAAGGAAAAAAAAACTAAATAAGGCACATTCATATGAAGAACCTCACAGTGATTCGAGAAAGGAAAACAAGAAGTTCTCTATTACCGAATGGCAAGGACCTATTAGGCAGGACAAGAAACAGAAGAACGAGGCGTCAAAAGCATGCAGGGCACATGGTCCTGTGTAAAACAAGAGGCTATGAACTCACACAGGTGTGTACATGCACGCATTTTAATACTCAAGTGAACTGAGAAAACAAAACCAAACCAAACCGGGAGCTCCAGCCAGCAAGCAGCCCTACTGCTCATCACGCCAGACTCCAGCCAAGCAGGTAGCATTCTGGCACAGGAAGTCCACTGATGGTTCTTCGTGACCTATGTAAGTACACTTCTGGGTAAAACCATCCTCTGGTGAAAACATTTCTTCAGGATAAAACCAATTCCTATAATCTCACAGAGTGACAACCTATGGTTCAGTGAAGGAGTACGTGTGTCCACCATCAAACCACAAAACCTATGTCCTTAAGCTTCAATGGTTAAAGAGAAAAAGGATTTGCAGAAAGAGCCTTCAAGCTTTCCCATGTCTTATTGGCATGAACCACGCTAAGGGAAGTCAGGCTCCTTCAGAGTCTAAGCACTCTGCCTGGACCGCTGCAGGCACTGGGAATGCCACAGGGCAGCTGGACAGCTCACCTTCATAGGTGCCGACTTCCAACAGGGTCCCACTCTGCTCGAGGTCCAAGAACTCCTTCACAGTCAGAAAGCTGTAATCCACGCCAGGCACTTCTCCTTCTCTGGGAGACCGGGTTGTGCCTGCAGCAGAAAAGACAAAGGCCCAGGATGCCATCAGTTCATTAGAACAGGGAGTTCCAACCTAAGTAATTAAACAAACATGCTCTGTAAGCTCGCCTGCCTAGAACTTAAACAGGGGTCCTGGAAAAGCAGCTTCTGAACAGAACAGCATCCTCAATTCCATTGCCCTTCCCTCCAGCAGGGGAAAGGGAACACAGGTAATTCACAGGCAGTTTTAGCATTTTGTTTTGTTTTGTTTTTAATGCAACAATCAAATAAAAAAATTAAATTCAAATGCCACACAGGCAATACTCACAATTATCTGCTTTTAGGACTCCAGTAAATGCCACAAAGTATCTACCTTGAGCTCAGAGACTATTGTTATCACAGGGCTGGAAATCCTTGTTCTCAATACATCTGGCAAAGCCCAGTGTTACAAGCCTTTGAAGAAAATAACACCATTGCACAGGCTCCGTGCTGCGGAGATGCAACCGCCCAATATGTACTTGGACATCAACCAGGGATTAAAATGCTGCTTCTCTCCAGGTAATTATTGTGCTCGGTAAAATGTAGACACCCATGAGCTCCGAGGACAGAGAAAGGACACTGTGTATAAAAGGAAAACTCCCCCTGAATTAATCTGTTCACACTCTCAACGGCTAATCAATGTATCCATTTCTCTTAGGAAATGACACATGCCACCTAGAGAATTTAAGACCTTCTGCCCAGGCTCTGAACTCTAAAGCTATCTGTCACACCTCAGCACAGTGTCAACCAAAGAAGGGAAGCAGTAAGGGGAGCTTGGCTCTCATATATACCAGAAGGAAAAATAAAGATGCAATCACACAGCATGTACTGGGAACCTGTGATTAATGTTTCCAGGAACACATCAGAGCCAAACAGTACCTGATCCTGCGTCAACCTTGCAAGCCTACGGCTAGGGGATAAGACTCAGAGTTTACAAGGCATCATTGGTGGTGGTGATTTAAAGTTCGCCAATGTAATAAGCAGGGATTTATTTGCCGTCTTTCCAGAACTCTCTCCTTGTCACTGTAAAGAGATTTCATAAGTAACTGTAAGTGAAAAGTGGTTCTGTGCTGTGCGGCATCCGGTATGTATGTATAAGACAGGTATGGACATGCACATCCGTGTAGCTAGAATTTCCTCAGGTCAAAAACCTCAAGAATCACTTAGTACTTTGCTCGGGCTGAAGCTGTTTCTCAGTGCACCCACATTTTAAAATGCCTTAAATCCAAATGCCTTACAAGATCTCTTCAATTTTTTTTCCCCACAGAATGGTAGTTTCTTATACCCAATACATGGCTTCTGGGCAAAGAGCCTACTGTGTGCCTCCCATAACTCTACTCCTAGAATCTTTGCTGGCTTGTTCCCACTTCTGGTTCCCTGAATGGGTAAGTGGGTCATGTGCTATCTTTAAACTCCTATCTCATTTCTCACAGGCTAGGATCCTTAACGCTAGCTTAGGATGTTATATTCCCAGAAAAGAAAACGAAACAAGCAGGGACTTAAAGACAGTTAATATTTGAGAAAATAAAGAGCAGCTTATACCAGTGGACAGCAGAGGCTTGGATGTGAAGTACAAATCCTTGACCAGGCCCTCACTCATGGTCTCAGGCACATCCTTAGTTTCTATTACTTTCCAATGTCCTTGTTGTAAGACAGGATTAACAATAGTTCTTACAGCACAGGTTTGTTGAACAAGTCTACTGAGTTAACACTTGAAGTCGGTCCTTGTTACCCAGTATTGTTTTTCTGTTGCGTGAACTAAATGAGTTTATACACTCTTACACTGTGGATTCCACTGTAAACAATTTGCAATTATACAAATATGTGTGCATGTGCATATAAATGCTACTGTTTGTATCCATTACTTGGTATTTTCTGAGGTCCTGATGCATGCCAAGTGAGGAAGGAGGCAGAGAAAGCATTGGTAAAGAAGGCAAGGTTCCTGCCATAACAAAAACTGGTCATTTTACTGAGACAGACAATATACATATATGTGCACAAGCACAGAGAAGTATTTTAGGTAAGAAGAATGTCCTAGAAAGTCTCGTAGTACCATGCAGCCTAAAAGACTGGGATGTGGAGGAAGGGGGCAAGCTGAGGACTGGAAAGGCAAGTTGAGATCAGGAACTACGAAAAGCCTGGCTCATGCAAGGTGTCTACAAAGTGTCAAAGGCAGTGGGACAAGCCTGGAGGCTCGGCATGCTGAAGAATGGCCATTGGGCTAGCAGCTCTATAACAAAAACACAGGAACCAGTTAAAAATAAAAGCAAGAGTCTTCATGATGGGGCTGGAAGAAACACTTCACATTTTGTGCTCCTAAGGAAGTTAGAAAGCTACGGGATGGTTAGGGTGTGGCAGAGCCTTGATTCAACATTTACTTCTGAAAAAACCTTTGCCTTTACAGAGAGCTGCCTATGGATAGAGCAGGGGAGGCGAGCAAGGGAGGCAGGATGGCAGATGAAGGGAAGGACGGGCAGTGCCTGAGACCGAGACGATCAGAGACCAGAAAGGTGCAAAACACAGGCTAGTCACAGGACACGTAGTGCAGGCCTGCAGTGGATAAGAGCAATGCCTGCTCTTCCTGAGGACCCAGGATTGATTCTCAGCACCTACAGGGTGGCCACTCACAATTGGCCGTAACTCCAATACATGTTGCACAGAGACATACGTGCAGGAAAAAACGGTAACAAACATGAAAATGAAATTTGGAGATGAGCTCATGGATCTCATCTTGTCACACTGAGTTTGAAACTCTCAAGGCCTAAACCTGTGTTTGAAGCTCCAACAAGCTCATTTAACTAACCATCCTCTATGTATCAAAGAGACAAGGAGCTAAGAAAAGCAGAGGAAGAAGGTAATTCAGTGTAGCCACATTGGGAAGAACAAGAGGTCTGATAACCCCCAGATCCGTCTTCAGAGTGCTGCTCTGAGGTTTAGGTTGACACAGAGTGTAAGAGCTATGCATAGCTAAGCAGGTCCAGTCAAGCTGTGGTCCTGTCCAGCACTGTCCAGTCTGTCTTTCAAAGAGATCTCACAAGTAGTCAGGACTGTGGAATCCTTTGGGGGAGGTAGTTCCTCCTTGGGATGGCACTGGGATGTCAGCCTTTCCTTCTCCCAGTGTGAGGTTTCCAGAAAAATTTAGGTTTTTTTTTGGGAGGGGCATTGTTTCAATAGTCTGATAATACAAGTGTCTCTTTTTAAAATCCTCTCTCCTACCAGGAAGGTTAGAATTACTCTGTCTGCATTTTAAAGACAAATATAGAGTAACCTGCTGGTGGATCAGATGTGCAACATAAGAGAAAACAATGAAGCTTTATTAAAACGTTTATTTTAAACCTGGGCCAATGGGCAATGTTGTTTATAAAGACTGAAATCATGGAATAAACTGATCCAATAGGGAGGGTCAGGAAGTTCACCTGGTCCTGTGAAATTTGAGATTAGAGCTTTTAGTGTAGAGAAGGAAGACTGGCCTTGGACGTCTGAAGGTTAAGTGGAGATTTAGACATCAGGAGGGCTCAGTTAGCAACCCAGGGGCATCTGATAATTGAGAACATTGAGACAGACAATCTGAGGAGAATGTGTAGAAGAAGCTGAAAAGCACAGGCTGGACTGGAAGATCTACTATCCATGCTAGGAATGGGAGGAAGACTCTACCACACAGTTGAACAGGAGTCTGAGAGGAAGAAGCAAAGGAGGATGAGGATGAAGCCAAGAGAAAAAAATTGTTTAGTCAGCAACTTGTAAGGCACTAATAGCCAATGTCCTGGGGAATCCCAGTGTGCACAGGGTAGTCTGTGGACATGCTGCAAGAGGATCTGCTTTATGTTCATTCTTAGGGAAAACTCGCTCAGCCTCCACCCTCAGACTACATCAACCTTGTCCATCCAAATGAAGACAAGGAGAAAATCAAACCAAACAAAAGAGTCCTGAGTCTTTCATGCCTTCCTAGAGTGTGCTCTTTCTTCGGCCCACTTTGGCCCATTATTTACTGACTCTGTTTTCATCCAATTTGAAGATTTGGATGAAGTTTACTTTAAAGACAACAGTCACCCCTGGGTCTTAATTTCCTGAAAGAATTAGAAGCAATCAGGAACTTCAAAGATTACATTTTCCAGGAAAAATGAAACTGCTAGAGACACTGTCTTCCCAAGAAAACAAATCTGCTTCAAATAGCTTCTGAGCTGCAGGGAGGAGGTAGGAAGGTGGGTGCCTCTCCACCCACTGGACTCACAGGGCTTATTACCCAGTGAAACCTGTCCTCACTGTAGGCTACCAAGAGGGTTACTCCCAGGGATGCTCTGAGCAACCCACTGTGGATCTGGGCCAACTTCCTAGGATCCATTCAGAGAGAATACTGGAGAAAAAGGCCATAGGGAGGGGCTCCGCCTCTTCTTTTCTTGTAACAGAATGACAGGCTGCTGGCTGGACACACGCCTGACAGATGGCATTTCAAAGGGATTTCGGGAGCCATCTGGGGTGGGTACAATTATTACAAACCGTGCTTCTAACAAAGCCAGAAGGGTTACTTCCTGAAAGAAGAGAAGTAAAACAAATTCTATCATGTTAGGAAGACACATAAAAATATACCAGGCTAACAAACTCGGGTTTTCTGCAGCCTAAAATGCTACCTTCTGTTTGTTGAGCTGGAAACCAGGCCAGCAATATCTTCCAGTTATTAGCTTTAAGCGCATAAACACAGTGTTTCTCTTCTTAGAGAAAAGGAGACTATCAAACACTGGGGAAAACAACAGCTTCTAGCTCTTAGATGTTTACATATAGAAAGGCATCAAGCATTTACTCAACGGTATATTTAATTTGCACAAGAAACCACAGGAGTTGGGTTAACATTATATTCGTTTTACTGGCCAAGAGCCTGGGATTCAGGGAGGGAAAGTAACCCACCCACAGCCATATAAGATCTTTGAAGGACAGCAGTTCATACCATCTCCCATTTTAAACAAGCCTCGGCCAACAGAACCTTCTGTCATGGCAATAATGTTTCATTTCGGTACTGCCTAACATATAGGCCCTAGCCACATGTGGCTGGCTATTGGTTCCCTGGTCCCGGAGTTTGCCATGCACACATAAGGATCTGGGTTCAGACCCCTAGCATCCACACAAAAGTCAGGAGCAGAAGAGATTTGAGTCGTAATAGTAAGAGTGGGTTGTGGATCAGAGCTTGCTGGCCAGTCAGTTTAACCAATCCATGAGCTCAAGATTCAAAGGGAGACTACATCTTGAAAAATAAAGTGGAAAGAGAATAGAAAAGCTGCTCAAAGTATATCTCTGGTGTCCACATACACACATAATTACACACATCTACACGCAGACATGTACATATACACCCACATGGGGGTGGCACTGCTGAGCCTGCAGTACTAATTCCAATATTATTTCCTATAAATGTGAAGAATAGCTGCCAATAGCCAGCAGACTAGCCAGGATACCTCTCCCAAAAAAAGATCTGAGTTGCTGGTTTTACACTGTGTAAAGATATAGTCTCTCAAAGACTTCCAGCTCTCAAAATAACAGGAAACATACTAATATTAAACAGCAAGACATCTTGAACTGCTATTTGAAAAAAACCTTCCATTTAAAAGCTTGTAAATGCTTTCAAAAATGATCTAGTCAAAGTCTGTGTTTTTGTTCTGAGAGTTCTATTTGGTCTTTATTGACTATGCTTCCTGGAGGAAAAAAAAATCTATATATTTTAAGATAATTTGTGATAGCATGGATCACAATGAATTAAACAAAATAAAATAAAGAGGAAAAACAAGGAGTGTACACAGGGGAAAGATGGGTCTGAGCATGGTGAATGTGCCCTCAAGAACATGTCTAGCTCTGTAACTACAAATGGCAAAAATGGTTAGGCTGCAGGCACTTGCCATAAGGGACACTAGCCGTGTGCACTGGAGTAACACAAAGAATCACGGAATAACAAGTCACTGTTGCTGCACTTCTCCCAAGAGGGCACGAAAGCCCTCTGGAAGCTTCTGTTCTGACGCTCAACGGTTGGAGGAATCCTAAACTCAATACTGGGCACTTTCCAGAGGGTGGCTGCAGAAATGGGGAGAGAGGAAACAGCCACTCCTTTCAGAAAATACCTCTCATAATCTGAACTGTGTCGATGGGGGCATGTGTTTATTTATGCATCTTACAAAATGGTCACTAAAATATTTGAAGACCTAAGTCTTTGACACTCAACTCAAGCATCTTCAATCTTAACCTATTCCCCACAAGAACGTGCAAATGGATTATAGGCTCCAGTATGCTACACTGACAATGAATTCCAAGCTTTCCCATGTGACAGAAAGCTAACACCAAGGTCAACACTGCATGCCTTCGGTTGTAAATAAGAACACTGTGCAAATAAAGTTGCAGAGAAGGTGGTACTATTTTCCTACCTGATTTTTCTTTTCAAAACTTAAAGTGTTAATCTCAAAGTTCCCCTTAATTATCTTAAAAGGACTGATAAGTTGGTAATATCCAAACAGTAAGTCCTCTAACCCTTTCTAACATCAGATCATAGCGTAATTAATCTGAGCGCTGTGCTATTGAATGTCTCAGTGTGAATTAGCAATGGTCCTAGAGAAGCTTGAACGGCTATTTGCTTCTTAAGCACATTTTATGGTCCATAAACTTTTAGTGTACCTGGCTTCAGTGACCCTCGCTGAGAAATCAGAAAGTGACCTTCTTTGCCATGACACTGTGCTCACTGCAGCTGAGGAGGGGACACTCGATAGAAAGCCCTTCTAGAGATCCCCCTATGACCCCGCTAAGGTGGCTGAAGAGACCCTAGAGTTGAAACCCGAAGATGTCTCCTACTGTGCAGATTCCCAACACAGGCAGAGTTCGAGACACACATTCTCAATGGAGTTCTTTCCCAGCAACTGCACAATGGGTCTCAGGCCCAGCCTGCATAAGCACCTCACTCAGAGCCAACAGCCAACATGTAATGATATAATTTGCTGCTACATTAATTTGGGTCTTGTTTATCAAAGTCTAGCATGACTTCAAGGAGATTACTGTCATTTCATGGTTGAGGATAGTTGAACATGCTACACACAGACAGCATTTTATCTTTTAACACTGCTGCCTGCATTTCTTAGACATCCTAGATATGGGACAGTATGGCCAGCCTTCTGCTATTCATTCTTCCGCTCATGTAGACAGAGCACAGACGTGTGCACTGCCATCGTCTCTCTGGTTCACTCCATTACTAACGTCTCATGTTATTTTACAGCTCGGAAGATGAACAGTGCTAGTCAATGCTTGCTCTTCAAACTAACGCATTTTCAAAAGCTCCAACAAGACGATTTATTAAAAAAGTTAACCATAAATGAGCTATACATCCCAATAATCCAACTCTGCATTTCTTCCAGATAAGTGAAATACAGGTATCAAAACAAACAAACAAACAAAAAAATGTATATAAATGTTTATGAAAGCCTCATTTGTAATCACCTTAAACTAGAAATGACCCAAATGGTCTTCAACTGGTCAAACTGTGGTGCGTCACTGCAGTGGAACACCACTGAACAAAACAAGCATTACACACAACAGTATGGGTGAATCTCAAATATATTGTGCTAAGTGGAAAAAAGATTCCCAAACCCCAGACCTAGAAGGCTACATGTGGCATATTACCATTTACATTGTGGTCTATAAAAGGCAAATTCACAAGGCAGACAAACTACCTCAGAGAGATGGTGTGGGTGGTATGAGTTGACTACACAGTACTCAGGGGCATCACAAGGTGGTTAGGGAGGAGAGGATACAGAAACACTGCTTCCCCACAGCAGTAGATGCATATTCTAGACCTGTGCATTTGTTAAGCTCATGGTACCTTGTCTTAGGTTGTTTTCCTGCTGCTATGATAAAATACCCTAACAAAAGAAACTTAAGGAAGGGTTCCTTTTGGTTCATAGCTTGAGATACAGACTGTAATGATCAGCAGGAGCTGGATTGCTGGTCATACTGCAATCAGGAAGCAGAGGAAGGTGGGGGGGGGGGGAGGCTCTGCCCACTTTCTCCTTTCTATTTAGTCCAGGACCCCAGTCTGGAGACTGTCTATATCGGTTGGGTCTCTCCACCTCCCTAACATTGGCAAATGCTACTGCTTAGTGGTTTTTTAACAAGAGGAAATGTTTAGCATTTCATTATATGGAGAATAAGTTTTATTTTGTCATAAATAAAAATCAAACCCAATAAAAAGAAAGGCCGTTTATCTAATCTGGAGCCCAAGGCTTGAAATCTTTTATTACAAAGTGAGATAACCGCTGTAGATACCTGCTAGCATCAGATGGAGACCATCTCCTTAACATAATTAAAAGGCTTTGTCACAACTGCAGCTGCTGTGACACACCACCAGTGCAGGCTCGATCTGGACTAGAGGAGCTACTCTTCTACTGCATTCTGTCCTCACACCGGAGGAGCTGGGGGAGGAAAGCATGAGCTCTTTCTTTTTCAATGACGTTAATTCCATCATGGGTAACTGACACTGTTGTAAGCCTTTCTAATCTCTTCCTGGAGGCTCTACTTCCAAGCACCACCACAGTCGCCCTAGGGCTTAGGGCCCAGAGATAAAGAGCACTGAGCAACATAACATGTTCCAGGCATGCACAAGAACAGAGCTGAGAAAGCCCTGTCTGTGTCCAAACTGTTTATGATCTGAATAGGCCCATGTCCTGCCTGAACTGATGGCTCATCACTAACAGGAAAATAACCAACAAGTCATCATATAGAACAGTACACAACAAACAGATATGAAGAAGACAGACCAGGTCCCAAGCAAGGGCAGGGCCGAAACTCTGGAGGCATTATCTACAACGTGCCCTAAGTGTTGATACAAGTCCCTCTCTGCTCAAGGACAGGTACAGGGCCAAAGGGAGTTGGTTTTTCACTACCTGGGGACTCCTTTCCAAGCCTCCCCACCAAGGTACAGAAGTGACAACAATTACCTATCTCTGCATCTCAGACCTTAAAACAGAATACTCCACAGTTGTGTCTTCAACAGAAGAGCTGACCCACAGCAGCTACAGAGACAATTCCCTCTTGCAACTACAATTCATAAACTGGGGCTTGTGCACCTCTATGCTCTGTGTGAACATCACCTAAGGGGGTTTTAGGGACAGCACTGGGAGATCCCATCCACACATGGCATGCTCCCTTATGCAGAGGACTCAGAAACTTGGCCACCCAAGATAGGACGTATCTAACTTGGTTCTGTGAGCCCGAGCTCCCTTCCCTACAGCTGACTTGAGATAAACAGAAGGAAGCTGTGCCAAATCCGAGAAGCTCGAGGGAAACTACCCAAACTCTGTAGCTTTCTTTTGGAGGCAGCCTGCCCTCGTGATCACGTATATAGTGCTGTGCTTCACTGGGGATTCTAGTGAAGATAACAGAATCACAGGATGACACAAAAAGGCATAGAGAAAGCAAATGAAGTCTACAGAGCCAGTCTTGCCCAGTTCTGTGACCAAATTCCTAGTGTAGCTGGCTGGCTTCTGACCACTCCTTTTTATGTCCTCTGTCCCTATCTGTACCACAGGACATCTCGTTGGGGAATATGCTGTAGAACAATGATGACATACTAATCAGTTCACACAGGCTACAAACTCGTGGTCAATTAAGGCATTTTATAATTCCATATGTTTTCGCTGTATCACTCCTGGTATTGACCCAAAGCATATGACAGAGACGTTGGATATTTATGTTTATTATACCCTTATTCTCAATAACTAAATTATGGAAGTAATATAGATGCCTAACATCATAAGAAACCAGGATATATATATATATATATATATATATATATATATATATATATATATTTATACAAGAAAATTTTTTTAGCCATATAGAAAAAGAAAACATGTTTGCAGGAAAATGGGAACAACAAAAGATAATTATATTAAAAATAAGCTGAACACAGACAAATATTCTGGGTTTTTCATTAGTAGAACTTATATTTTATTGAATACATAAACTACTCCTTGCCTCATTAGAAGTAAAGTATCCAGGGAGACAAAAAAAAAAAACCATAAGGAAAAGAAAAGGAGAGTAAAGAAGAGGAGCACACGGAGAGTGGTCAACAAGCATTTCCACATGCACAAAAGCCCGAAAAACAAACCTTGCCCAGGAGTTGGGATCCATATTTACACTAGTGTTTATGGTTTATACGTGTTAGCTTCTTTCATCCTCACAAGAACCCTAGCCGCAGGTAGGGTATCACAGGGGTATCAATGGGGGGGGGGGGGATGACATGCAGAAAGAGGCACTGTGATTTGTTAAAATGATAGAGCTACTGAACAGCAGAATTGGGTTTGAAGAAAAGTTACTGTCACAGAAACACCCGGGTGGAGTGAGGGGCCCAGGAATGAGGTGGATTAAAGTAAATCAGATGAGAGGAAAGCTGACAAAGTATCCTCAGGAGTTCCAGGATCCCAATCCCAAATTGTATAGCATACTGTCACATTACCTCCAGACAGAGAAACCAGGCAATGATTCCAGACTCCATCCATGAGCACTAGCTGTTGCTCTTCTCCTGTGCACATAGGAGAGGATGCTCACACATGCAAGTGCAGAAAGCCTGCAGTCATTAAGCACAGGGAAGCCAAGGGCTCCTGATGTTGCCGCTTCATTCCAAATAGCAGCAAAACCATTCAGGAAATAAAGGATGAGATCTCCACAGTGAGAAGATACCCTTATCAAAGATCAGCCTCTGGGGATTAACATGATAAACATTTCATCTGAGTACAATTCAGGAAGTGAGGAATGCCAATTTGTCTGAGATAAAGGGGGACTGAAGGTGATTTTTATTCAGTATGACAGGTGATACTTTAACTGTCTTTGAAGTCACTACACAATTGTTTGTATACAATGGAACAGATTCAGATTCATTTCCAATGTTTTCAATTGGACGATTTTTAAAAATGTGTGAAGAAATGATTACTTGAATAAAAAGCAATGACTAATGAAGAATATCAAATGGTTCTAATATTAGGCAGCTTGTTTTCTTAGTTTAAAAGAAAAAACAGTTCAGGAATGACTGCTAATGAACATATGGGACAATAAAACTATTCTACAATTAACTAGTTGCAGTAGATCTGTGAATATAATACAAACCAATGAATTGTACACCAAAAAAGGGTGAAGATTATGGTGCCTAAACTGTACCAATAAGGCTGTTAAAATAAAAAATAAATGTTAGCTGGGCAAGGTAAGGCATGGTTGTAACTCTAGCAGAAATGGAGCTGAGGCAGGAGAAATCCAAATTTGAAGGCAGCTTGGGCTACATAAAGAATTTAAGGTCAACCTTAGCCACAAAGTGAGACCCTAATTCAAAATAGATAAAAAAAATGTATGTACGTATGTATGTATGTGTATGCGTGTATATGTATGTATGTATGTATATATGTGTGTGTATATATGTATGTATGTGTGTGTTACCATTAAAGATGTAAGTAAAGCCTAGTCTCTGCTCTCAGTTTTCAGAGAAAGTCAGAGTTCAGAAATCAATTTCTACTTTATATAATTTTCCTAAACACTTCAGAGATATTGAGCTCTTCCAGAATTTGTGTAGAGAAACTACAAAATCTAAACTCAGGCTTTGTAAATTTAAATCTCAGAGCTCAGAATTTTACAAACCTAGCAATAATGGTCAAGTTCAATACCATGGCCTCCTTATCTCTAAAATGGAAATAATTATGATAATAATAAAAACCCCACATTCTTTGTGTAAAATGTTTGGTTGGGTTGGAATAGGCACTGTGAAATATCAGTTGTAATTATCGATGTCTGCCCCACAGACTCTGCAGTTCAAGCAAAGCACAATAAAGACCGAAGGAACCAAAGCTAGTGATTTTGCCGGGACAGGAGAAGGCAGACATTGTAGCTCAGTGACAGACAGCTTCATTCTCGGGCAGGAGATCTGGGTTTCATCTGCAGCGCCACCCATAAACAAGAAATAATGACCCAGCTATTGACTGTTGCTATACGAACACAGAACACCGGCTTTCTTCCCACAGCGCCCAATTTCACTCTCTGGGTAGAGCACATTTGTAATGCCTTAGTGGAGGTTTCTACCTTTAATCACCATTTTTCAGAGCCTTTCACACAGTATGCATAATGTTAGCTACACCTCCTTGGGTTATCTTTAGATAACAAATCACACGGTCAGCACATTGTATAAACAGTACCACTTTAGTTAAGTCGCTCATCATTCAACACTAACACTGGTATTGATTCTCAAGAATGTGCCTATTTGTTTGAACATAATGTCTACATTGAAAAACCTCAATCCTCCCAACCTCATGGCAACCAAGTTATTCTTCCCGTGGCTGACTCCTTTTCACTGAATGAATGCAATACTTATTTCTATAATAAATATTATATAAATGGAATCAAGGATAGACAACAATTAATGTTTAGTAGTAAGACTGAGCAAGCCTAAGAACAATTCCAGATGGATAAAGAACAAAGTCCCTGCTGATTTAACAACTACAAGGGTTTCTGTTTCACGTAGTCAGGATAATTCTTGAAGCCTTCTCAGCCATATAGTCAAATATTCAAGAACGTGTGGATTTTTCTTTAGCTCCCATAAAGTACACATTGCTATGCCAATGTCAATAGAAGGGCATGCTGTGCAATGAGAATGACAGCAGGCTGGAAGAATACAGGGGGCCAGATACACATGAAGCCTTCATTAAGGGAGCGGACGGCCCGTGTGTAGACTTTGTAGCCTAAGGACAGCACCTATGGAATAATAGTGGAATTTGCCTTTTAATCTCTATATTTACACATGCGATCACACACACACACACACACACACACACACACACACACACACACACACAGGAATACCACATAAGGTAGCAAAGAGAATGAGAAAGAATTAGTGGCCAATTTTCAAAAATAACCATGTTAGAGAAATGTTTACTATTACAAATTACTTTAAATAGTTACATCAGGACAATAAACTATTTTAAAGATTTTAACAGAAACTGACTGTTTTCATGCACGCGTTTCCCCAGTGCCAACATCAGGTAGCATAGGGCATGCCAATGCAGGTTATGTCCTTGTCATCTATGAAAACATGGCTTAATGCTACTTAGGTAAGATCCAACCATTGATCAAATTAATGATCATGAGTCCTTCTTTGGAGATACAAATTTGTACACTGATCCCTAAAAATGAAGGATTTGTTGTGAAATGTAAGTAAGCGTATTGTCAAAAAGAAAACAGAAAGGACCATACGCTGTTTGACCCCTATAAGAGAACTGAATGTCTGAGCACAGGACACTGATTGGGCTCACTCCTGCGTTTCATCTAATTCTTCAATTTTGTCAACAGCATCTGCTAGTCAAGGGCAAAAAGGGGGGCGAGGCAACCTTAGCTCCTTCATTTAGAAGCCAAAGCTGACTGCCATTAGTTCCCTGTCAGCAGGGGCAGCCAAGGAGGTGATAAATGACCCAGGGGAGCCCTTGCCAGCCCTTTCCTCCGATCCTGAATTCTTAACCCATGAACTGTCTCATCTTCAGGGAAAACCTATCTTTTTGGCCAGAAGGGAAAGGAGCCGAAGTGTATACTAAATCAGCCATTACATGGAGGTTCATGGGTGGGACCTGACAAACCAGAGCACTAAAAGGTTGGAAGAGCTTGCTAAGAGGGAGCATGGACATTCTCAATGTCTTTTTCTAATTCAACACAAAATTGAAGTTGTTTTTGAAAAGAGGGATGAGAAATCGAAGGCAGCAGTAATTCCCAAGTTAGTCACTTCAGAAAACGTAAAAGGTAAAGCAGGAAGCCAGCCATGGAAGCAAAGCTGCAGCTTTCCACAGCAAACACCCTGACTGATACAAAGAAAGTGAAACACTAGAAAAAGTAACAATGTCTACCAGGGCCTGGTGACATCTGTGCTACAGGTTCTTTCCTCTCTAGAAGTTTCTGAAGAAATGGAGATGCTAGCAGGAAATCCAGTGAGAAAAGGCACCTTTACAGCCCCAGCTAGCCATCCAAGGTCCCCACCCACCCCCCTACAAACAGAGCTCACTTGCTGAGATCCTCAGGCAGAGGCAGTGCTCGATAATAATGCAAGCTTCCCCATGAGCAACACTTACCAACACTGACCATCACACCAAAGGTTCCAGGGACGAAGCCATTGAACTATCCCACCTCTCCCACACACAGGCTTCACAAGCAGGGAAAGTGAGAGAGAACACACACTTGACACCTTTACAGGAGGCAGAGGAACTAGAACGGTGAAATAATCAAAAACAGAACCGATGGTGGTAACAGGAGCTCAACTAATGGCCGAGGTTACTGCACAAGCATCTGACTCAGGTGTAACTTGGGCATCCTTTCTTCTTGAAACCGCATCATAATCACCAGCACAGAGCTCACGCCTATGGCTGGGAAAGAATGTATTACATATCTGCTATTTTTAAATGGTGGCTACGGTGGGATCAAAACTCACATTACTGATTCTGAAGTTTATGTGTAAGTGTAAAGCCACCACAGGACTCCCCTTCTCAGTGGCCTCCTTACCCCTATGGCACTCCTGAGAGCATCCTCCCTCCAAGGCTGCATGGCCACATTCTTCTATGTGATGGCCAGTGTTTCAAACGTTATGATACTGTATGTATGCACAGGTGTATGTGCACAGATGAGGATGTCAAAGAACAACTTCTGTGGAGTCACTTCTCTCTTTCAGCATCAAGGCAGGACATCAGGCTTGCACAGTAAGTACCTCTCTCCAGCCTTCAGGTGGCTGGTGTTGCCAAAACTCCTCCAAGTTTAACTCAAAAAAATGTCACCATCCAAAGAAAGTTCCTTGGCCCCTTATTCCATGTCACAGGCTCTCACCCATCCGGTGCCACCTCCATCCTCCCTTTGTCTACACTACACATATCCTTCAGCACCCATCCATAAATGATGGGCAGTCAAAGCGATCCACAAGCAAGTCCTGAGCTGAGAACTGAAGACAAGGAATCCCTGGGTCAAGCTAGCTAGACGAGCCACACTGGCAGGCTCCAGGTTCAGGCTCCAGTACCAACACAATATATAAGGCACAGAACAAGCAAGAAGGTGCTGGATGCCACACACACACACACACACACACACACACACACACACACACACAGGTGCACATGCACGTTATCCCAGCACACATTTGAACATTCATACCATACACCCCCACACACATGGGTGGGGGGAGGAAGAGCGCACTCACAAAAAAGAAAAGAGTATAGGTGAGATTAGTGAAGCATACCTCTAGGTGTTAAGGTTTAACACACAAATATATTCAAAGCATAACTATCGAAGTGTAAAACCACGGAAGGACAGGTTGGAAGGGCAAAGCATTTGGGGCCTATCTTAGCCCGGCCTTCTTCATTACAGATTTTTCTACTTCACATTTGCATTATGAAGTTTCCTGGTTTTCCAGACCATGAGGTTAACAACAGCTTCTGTGACACAGTCCTGTCCCCATGATGTTGGGTCTCATCACAGGGATACAAGGAGCGTATAGACCAATACCTCTCAAGTCGTGGGCTGAAGTTACTAAGACCTCAGTGAGCATAAATCTTCCACCCACAAAACTGCCAGGAAGGAAAGGCATTTATACCAGCTTTGCTTTCACACCTCAAACTGCAAACTTACTCACTGCTTGTGCAAAGTGCTCACAGTTAAGATGGAAGAGGCACCAACACGAGAAAGTGCAGAAAGAACACTAAGACACCTTGGAGAGACAACACTTACATCCACCTGGTAGTATATAAGTTGTTGTTGCTCTTAATCTCTCCGTGTCTATTTTATTGTGAGTGTGTAGATACAGTGGCAAACAAATCTACAGGGGCTTGGTCGTATTTCAAACATACTCTGGGAATCTTGGAAGAGCTCTTCTGTGCATAAACGTATGCTCTGCACACTGGTTCACTGAAAACACCTTCCTATGTGAGCACACAAGCACCACGACAACAGGGCGTTGTCTGTCTCCTTACTGCTTAATTCTAAGATCCTGGAGTATTATCTGGCCTGTGCTAGTTGCTGAGTAGACATGGGTTGGAAAAATAACCCATCTGGTTAGTTGCTTAAATACACCAAAAGGCTACAGTCCAAATTTCACTTGAAGATGTCATGCCCCAGAAAGTCTCCCCAGACTATGATGAGAATATGAAAGAATATGGTAACTCATATTCTTTCAGTCTGGAATGATATAACTTCACAAGAGGATGAGCTTTTGGGGCTCACTGTTCCACAAATGGAAGAGGCTGGGATTAGGGGGAATCGCAGCCAGACCCTAGAATCCCAAGTGGATAGCTTATTAGACTAAATCTGAGCTGACAGCACCACAAGGTATTAAGAGTAGTCATGAAATGGGGTACTTGATAAGCATCAATATCCTGCTTCCAATAAACTTTTACTAAATGCTGTGTGCCGAGTTTAAGATGCTACATAGAACAAAAACAGATAAACAAATAAAACCAAAGTCCTCTCCTACTGGAGCATATATTCTAGTAGATGGAGAATGTAATAAGCACCTCTAAATCATATAATATTGCTGCTGTGAGCAAGAACAGGGTAAAGAATTCTGGGTGGCAGAAACCCAGATACAAAAGAAGCCAGTTGTATGGGCACACAAATCACGATTATATAGCAATTTTGAACATAGCAACTGTTTGTCAAAATGTTGTGTGAAGGGGCCAAGCATATAGGCACATGATTTTAATCCCAGCAACTAGGAGGCAGAGGCCAACCTAATCTACATAAGTTCCTAGATATCTAGGGTTTGAGACCATCTTTAAAAGACAAAATAAAATAACAAACATCTATGAAGGGTTGGCAGGAAGGCAGTAACCCCACAGGCCTGGTAACATGAGTTTGATCCCCAGAGCTCACAGCCATCTATGGCAATAAATAAAGCATTTAGGGTGCTGGGTGATGCTCTCTCAGAAGCTCGTGCATCTGGGAACCCTTGGCAGGAATGGAAGAAGCTGAGTAGAGACCCTCAGCACAGAATGTTCCCAAATGCTATCGCTACCTCATCTGTTCTGGAAAACGAGTTAGTGAACATGGTGACTGACACTCCACTGTGACAACATCCACAAACATCACAAGAAAAACCCAGACGGGGGATCCACTAGCCACCACCAAGATGACTCCTTCCCCACTCTATTAACTCGAGCTCGAGAAATGATCAAGATACAGCAACCCCTCCCACGTTATGACAAAGATTACTCTGCAAAGAGGTGGATCTACAAGTCTTTAGCCAGAGTCCCGACCCAGCAGCTAGATCAAGAGAGAAACTGACTGCCACATTGCTTTAACAACTGGCCTGCCGGATACTCCTGAGAAGGACGCTGGAAAAGAACGTTGCTTTAAAAATCTTAATAGGCGCGGCCTTGGAACAAGTGCAACAGATGTATAGAAATGATTAAATAAATATTTAAATATCTTTGTGGACGTGCCATTACTTTTTGAAATATAGATTTCAGAAAATATCGACTTAAGGACTTTATTACTTACTGAGTAAATATATAATACAATGAATATTCATGAACAGTGGAAATGCTCCATTTTAATGCAAGCACGCATACTTGGGTTCTAAATGATTCAACTTTGTACTGGTTGGCTTTTAGGTTAGGATAGGGCTACGCTCCTTATCATATGTTACTAGGTAATCTAAGGCAAGGATTGTATGCACTGATTCTTGCATTATAATACAATAGACAGTCATTACAGACTAATAGAAAACTAAGTTTTACAAAGAAAGCACTATTTCTCTGTTGATATATAAACCAACTGGACAGTAATCTCATCTCTTAGTTTAATGGGTTTTATTTGTATCAGGGATGACTTCTTCACACATTTTTAATATTCATCTTCACAGCTATATAAACTTATGACTGGGGTATGTTTCCAACCTTTGTTACAAAGAAAAGGTAGCCAGGAGAGATTAGAACCATCAGGAAAGAAACCAGATAGAAACTTCTTTCCCTTTACATTCTCCCAGTGGCCCCCACCAAGTACAGCAGCCCACCAGAAGTAGCATACAACCATGACTGCTATTACTAACAAAGATACCCAAAACTTTGCAAAGTACTAGGTTCAACACAAGGCTTTCTCAAAACCTTCCAAGTGCTATCAATTTCCAGGAAACGAAATGATGCTACTTTTACTCAATTCTTTAAACACAGGGCACTCCACAGGACTGGTGCTCCTAAGGTGAACCTTAGAAAATAACAGCAGGTCAGGACTGTCCCACTGTTACACATTCCATAGGAGAAAAGGCTGGGGGGGGGGGGGTAAAAAAAGAAAAGATAAAAAAAAAGGACACTGGTCCAGGGAGAAATTGAGTATCCCACAGCATTTTTTCAGAACTAAAAGTTCCATCTAGACTTCAAAACCACAAAACTATACATAATAGATATAGTGAGGAAACTCAGTGGAAATGTTTGCTATATTCCTTCTGGAAGGGATAGGGTCTCTTAGCTCTCTGCTGAGGTTCTTGGAGGAAGAGGAAATGTTATAAGAAAGTAAGTACTCATTTCTGGTCAGGAGTTCAAAATATTGTTAGGAAAAAACCCTGAGCCGATTAAGAGGGCCAGGGTGCAGCTCATGTAGGCTAGAAGGGAGTGGCACTATTAGGAAATGTGGCCTTGTTGGAAGGAGTAAGTCACTGGGGGTGGGTATTGAGATTTCAGTTGCTCAAGGCAGGCCTAGTTTCTCACCTTTTTCCTGCTGCCTGTGGATCCAGATGTAGAACTCTCAGTTCCTTCTCCTGCACCATGTCTGGTGGCATGGCACCATGCTTCCTACCATGATGATAATGGACTAAACCTCTGAACAGTGAGTCAGCCCCAATGAAATGCCTTCTTTATAAGAGTTGCCATGGTCATGGCGTCTCTTCACAGCAACTGTAGCTCTAACTGAAACAGGCCAGCTTGGGCTTCATGAGACCCGAGCTTGAAAGGGAGAAGAAAGAGAGAAGGAAAGAGATGGAGAAAAAGAATTTCTGAACATAAGACCAAACAAAAGGTTCCTGGTCCTTGGGACCAGACTTCACAGGACTGTATACATGCTCCCGTCCAGTGTGGCTATTTTCCTTTCCCATATAGATTAGCAATAGGTATTAGGAACAACTGCGCTGACATTTGACAAATCCCTAAAGCAAATGCAGAGTGTCTCAGAGCATCACTGAATTCCTGAAGTACAGATGAGAATGCTAGCTTAGCTAGGACCAGGTGAACACTGGGGATGTAAGAACAATGACCACATGCTGCCCAGTGTCAAGGTCAACCTTAGTGGGTCTAAAGCCAGTGGACAGATCCGGCGTGTAGACCCTATTGCACAACAACAGGGGCTCTGTAGATCGCCACAAGCAGAGATCTGAAATGGCAGCCATACAGGATTCCTTGTGGTCATCCACCTTCTAACTCTCTCTCAGCAGCATGTAGCTCTCCTTGGAAATTGTATCTCACCCACTGACGCTGGCCAAGATCCAGAAAAACATAAGACAGAAACTGGCAAATCTCCCAGCACAGCTCATTAATAATCTGCAAATGATGCCCTTCAAGCCACAGGTCATGGCGGTGCAGCCTCACATCTGTCATGTAAAAGCAGTGCCTTGGTGCTAGAGGTCCACAGGTGCTACCTGCTTGAAGCAGTCCCTCACTGAGTGCCACCCTCTAGGAACTTTAAACACCCACTCACAACCTCTTAGCATCAGCTGCACACACTGCTATGAGGTCCTTCTGCCCCACTGCCACCTCCTTCCCTGCAGCCAAACTCTCTTCATCTTGGAGTATCTTCCTGAGTCAAATTCAAGGCAGGACACCTTTATCCAATCTGTAGTGCCACTCAACACTGTTCTCCTGGACCACGCCAACTCTCAGTGGGTGTCTCACCACCTTTTCCTCTCTAAGAAAGTATCAGTGGTACCCACAGGAAAATACCGATAATGCCAAATGCCCTTTTAGACTCATGGAAATAAGATAAACTGAGGATGCTCAACAGTTCTGTTCTCACTGAAGAATCAAAGTAATCTGAGAAATCTAAATACGCTGCTTAGAAGGATGACCTACAAGACCTCTAACTCAGCCTCGCACAATGGGAAACCAAGGACATTGGCACTTTCCAGCGTGCGACTGTCTGGAGTAAATGAATTAACTTCTTAGACTGTATCACATAGCGCTCCGATTACAGTTATTCAGGGTCTGTGCACTGTAAAAATGTATGGAAAGAAACAAAAGGATGAAATAGCTATCCTGTCAATCCTCTACCCACAGAATGTGCGGAATTCCAACCTCAGGCTCTATGATGGAAACCCATTCACACGCTGTACAAGGATTCAGTGGATCACTATGTCCCACAATCCTGTGCCCATCACTTACTGTCTTGGGAATTATAATAATGCTACCAAATCTCAGCCAAGAGGACTTCAAGGTACTTAGGAAAATGTGACATTTGGGAGCAGAGGGCTTCCAATCTCTGCAAAAACAAGAGAGAAGCTTTGGATCTATATAATTAGTTTTTTTTTTTTTTAAAAAAAAGCTTACTTTACATTCAACAGTTGTATCGTATATTTATGATGCCTAAGTTATATAATTATGAATGGGCAATATTTATTATCCTGCTCTACTGCCACTAGTTATCCCATTATTTCATTTCCTTTTCTGATTTTTCCCTCCGTCTGCCTGACTTGATGTTCATTCCACTGTGAAGGTTTGTTGTTCTTGCCTACCATCTCTACTTTGCCAAAAAAAAAAAAAAAAAAAAAAATGACTATTCAGATTAAGTAACTTGTAAAACAATGACACATCACTGGAATGACTAGTCCTGAAATGTAAGGAAGTCAGGGCTGTGGGCCCTGTGAGCACACCTCTGGCAACAGCTTCATTTGTCCTAGCAACAAACACTACATAGTAACCACGCTACCAAGCTATCCCGAATGCTTTATCAGCATGTAAACTAGTTCATAGGTGCAGCAGCAGCTATTATGACTATATAAAAACATTTGATAAGGAACTCTTCTTAAGAAAATTTGCATCAAATTACTCCACTAATAATACCCTGTCCATATCTGGAACTGCCCACCAGTTGAAAAGCCCAATCCTCTCCTGTGCCCAGATAGCTTCACCCGACCTTCCTTCTTAGACCACTTCAAATGGATGAAGAACAACTCGAAGGCGTCTCCAGGCTACTTCCACAGAACCCCAGCTCTTCCAACATTCAGATGGGGCTATTCCTACACGGACACTGTGGACCAATTGGTGAATCAACATGCCTACTATCTTTGAAAGATTAAAAAAGTCAACTGCCATCAAACCTGCAGCTCGTAGCTTTACTACAATCATCAACATTGCGTTCCAAGGCCTTCAAATGCCAGCAAGCAGGATCTAGAAGGAACACAAGAATTCCTAGGTCTGGATGCGAGACCTACGGTGCATACGGATAGCAGGAGAGATGGGCTTTCAGTCTTCAGAAGGATGTTTACATTCTTCTTCCTCAGGTTACTTCCAGGCTTACTAATCACCAACCAAACTCAATGCTTTGGGACAGAAACTTCAGAGGAAAAGCCACAGCTCTGTCACCTATTCAAGAAGCAGAAGCCCAGGTCTCAGTTCTGGCATTTTCTCTGTTTCCTAAGCATGGGATGCCACCGCTAAGCATGGTGGGGCCTTACGTCTACACATCCACAGTGTGATTCTCAAAGTTAATCATATTTTGGAGAGATTACAAACAGCAGGTAGCAGGAAATGGAGAATACAGATCCCTACATAAACATCTTTTACAGATCACATTTTTGGAGTCACTTGAAACAATATCAAGATTTGAAGAGGACAGTATATTCTAGGGATATACTGGCTTGTTTTCATATCACTTCCCTTTCACTCCAAGTCAATGGGCACAAATTCGCCTAACACCGCGAAATCCATCTCATCACTCAATTCAAGATGCTCAGCAGTTCCCTCACTGTAGGACAGCCAATGGATCCAGTGCTCACAAACACCACTTCTCCACAGGATGCTGGACAGGTTACAGAGCCGCCTGCAACTCAATTACTAAGTCTACCACATGAAGAAAGCTCCACTCACCACAAAGGCTGCTGGACCATTTAAATTTGATAATCCAGCTAAGCTCTCTGCATGCGGCTGGCAGAGAGCAAATACCCTACAAATACCAGTCCCACTTCTGGGCTTTCTTCCCACAGGGAAACCTGGTCAGTCTACCAGGGTCACTTTGTCCTTCAAAATCACTACAGCCAACTCATGTCTGCATGGGACACTTTTCTACACTACCAAATTGATCCCCACTAGTGACAAATAGGTCTTGAACAGACCCCTCTCATAGCTGGTTTTTATTTTTAAAGCATAAACAGATTTTTAAGAAAATATTGGCTGTTTCAACGTGTGACCAGGGGATGGCATACGGGTGATGCCCAGCCGTCCTCATTACCCAGTCTGTGTCTACCTCATGGTCCCAGGCTCTCCTCTTCCCAACTTCTAGACTCCCCAATTTAGCTTTGCATAATCTATAGCTCTCAGGTGAATTCAATCACAAATTAGATGGTTTTCTGCACCTGACAGTACATTTTCCAGATGTGTGCAGCATGCCCATCAAGACTTTTCATCACTAAACGGCATTCTCTCACATAGACATACTACGATCTGTGTATCCACCAATTAGTTGATGATCATTTAGGCTGTTACCTTCTGGCCACAGTGAATAGTGTTCTGTTATGAACATTCATGTATGAGATCTTACTAAAAGTCTGTTTTTAATGGTTTTGCACATACACCTAGAAGCGGCCTAGGGCCACACAGGTCTCAAGTTCTTAACAATGTGATGCCAATTTTGGCATCCATAATGTGAATGTTCAAGAACTGTGCAACCAGACTATATCCCCACCCTCCGGATAGTCCAGGATGTTTTAAGTGATTTTAGAATTCTGTGTTGGCCCACATGTATCTAATAGGCCATACGTTAGATACACCTGAAACACACACACACACACACACACACACACACAATGGCACAGATGCAGTGAATACCTGTAGCAAGGCCAATACCATAGCTGCTTAGAAGGTTAAGTAGAAAAGCTAGTGTTCAGAGGTTGTTTTAGATGTCACTTGTCAGATGTTTGTGACCACTGCTATCCATGTGAGGGTGTATTTGTCCTCTGTTACATCACAAAACTCCTCTGCAAGGGCATATAGCATAGCGAAAGAATTCTACCAGCCTCTTCCACCAGAACTGAATGCAGATTCTCTAAGGCTCTACTTCCTCCTCTGAAAACAAACACCAAGTCTCATACATTCCATTTGCTATGAGAACAGATTGGCTTAATTTTCTATAAAGTACCCAACAGTGCCAGGTAAGGCCATTTGTGATACTTCTTCTGAATAAATTCTGAACATTAGCTGGATTTTTCTTTTTATGCTAAATCCAGGAATCACACAAATTTCTAGAGAAAAAAGAATCAACTCATCTATTCCGATGAAGGCCCATGGCCATACATAGATGTGATGAAGAATATCAAGTCTGTTGTCATGGTTGTTAGCTGAACAATACACCTGCCTGTTACCCAACAGCCCACATGACATGTCCACTTGGAACTCTATGAGCATCTCAGAATCAATATGGACAATGCTGAAGATACCATCAGAGGGAGGGGGGTTAGCTGGGAGAAGGATGAACAGAAACCCTCTTCACTATGTTTGGTTCTATGACTTGTAAACTATTCCAAAGTCAAAGCTGTAATAATGATTTATAATAACAACTATTACAACTTAGTTACTATTATACTATTATAACAATAATAAAATTAATATGACACTCCAGCCCTACAGTGCAGATGCCTGAGGTTATGTAGCTAGAAACTGGAAGAACCAGGATTCAAACCCAGCAATGTAGTCTCTGTTCTTCCGGCTATTTTCTGGTACTAGCATACACTGCAGCAGTTGTGTGGATTGGTTCATTTACTGCCTTATATTCAATGCACATTGTACACCTGGCTACTTCTCACTGTCTGACCTACCAACCACCCCAGTGCCCTGCCACTAGCAACTCCCATGAGTCAGCACAGGCCCCTCCCCTTGCCACAGTACTCAGAAACCTAGGTTTCTATTTAATGTTTCAATAGTTTCTCATTAAGACAATGTTAAAAATTGTAACAGTGGGAGTAGCAACATGACTGCAAATAAAGATGTTTGCTACCAAGCTAACAACCTGAATTCAATTCCTGGGACTCACGCGGTGGATAGAAAGAACTGGCTGGACAAGTTATCTACTTGTGCCCTGACACACACACACACACACACACACACACACACACACACACACACACACACAAATGAATATGCATACAAACGTTTTTAAAAGGATAATGCATGACAAATTTAAAGACTGAAATAAAAGCAAAACCATACCAGTGCCCCCCAAACCCCCACCTGAAGTCTTCTGACCTCACTCCTGCTTTGCTCTTGGGCTTCCTTTCTAGAAACAGTGGCCTTGAACACACCCAAAGCTTCACACTTGTTGCTTGTGGCCTGGATTTTTAGTGCCATTGTCCCATTCCTTCTTAGTAATAGGACTTTAATTCCCAGAGCCATGCTAAACATTAAAACAGAAACTGCTTATGTGGCCTGCTTTGCAGGCACAGAGGAACGGCATCACAATCTAACCAGTAACATCTATGCACAAGTATCAGGGACGTCTTTCAGGAAAAACGTTGCAGAGAAACCATTTGGTTTTCTAACTCTTCCATATCAGATTGGTTCTGGTGCAAACATGGAGGCTCAGACTGGAGGCACAAGATTTCTTTCTTTCTTTCTTTCTTTCTTTTTTTTTTTTTAAAGTAGCTCAGGGATGGAATGGGAGACGAACATGTGTAAAGCCCTGGGTTTGAACCTCAACACTGCATACAGCAGGTGTGGTGGTACACATCTGTCATCCTCAGTATCATGAGTTTAATGTCATCTTTATCTACATAACAAGCTTAGGATACACGAGAGCTGAGCAGGAAAATGAGAGAGAATAGGGAGGATGCAAAGCACCAAGTGAGAAGCAGCCAATGGCAGCGAGGGCAACGAAGAGTCAGAGAAGGAATCTATGTCCAGGTGACCATGATCCCGCCTGCAGAGTCAGCTCTGGGCTACCTGGTGTATGAGAGAGCAGTCTGGGTACCGCAACCCTAGTCCAGGTTCTTTTACTTGGGCTCTCTCCTCATTTTCTGGCAGACAAGTTGCTGTGTGGCTGCCTGCTTTTCCTTGGTCTGTACTACAATGGTGTCCAGGGTTCGGCAGGACACACTGCCCCCTCCCAGGTTCTTGATGTTCTGTAAACGTTGCAGCATGTGGTAGCAGAGATGACTGTTCGTGCACCCCCTCCCACTGGAAGGGAAACTTAGGTTGGGAGTTGGGGTGCCCTCTCCACAGTGCATAGGTGGCTTCTGGCACACACAAGACTGTTTTGTGACTGGTTTTGTTCTTCTTTCAAATTAGTAGACTTAATTCCACCCACAAGGTACAGGGGGACCTAAGTGGGTAGAGACACTATCCAGTTGAAGAAACAGTGCTAAGAGGAGGTGATGTCAATGGCCAGTGGCCCGGGAGCTGCACAGGGGCAACAGACTGCATTCCATGCTTACAGAGAGCATGCAGTGTCCAGGAAGGAAGCTGTGAGTCAGCAGAAGCATGCGTAGATGCTCAGACTCTAATCCTAACGTTACTATTGCTTGATTCCCACTTTGTTCCAAACTACAATAGTTTTTCAGTGTTTCTACTATCATACAATATTAACAAATTGCAAACTACAATTTCAAAATGTCATTTAATGTCTACTTCTTAAAAAGTCCTGTCATCAATCACTGCATCATTCTCTCAAAACCAGGTTTGAAAATTCAATGAGTCTAAGAGCATAACATGTACGAGTCACTGAGAAGCCCATAGAAAGGGACATGTGCACACCGTCCTTTTAAAAGACCAAATGTCCCCTCCAGCTCCTAAGACATCTCTATCCAAGTATTCTCTGGGCACTGCTGGGTTTAATATCACTTAAGATAGACTGCTGAAAATGAACCTGAAAACTTCTATGACACCAATGCTGCCCACATGACCTACGATCGTCCATGATGCTTACGATGAAGAACATTCACGGTTGGCCACCAGCTTGGAAGTGGTTCTCCAGCCACAGGCGAACCCTGACATCACCGAAGCCAGGCAGCCTCACTGAAAGTTTCAGAGAAAGTTACCCAAACTCCCTAAGCCAGAGTTGCCTGGCTGAGCTGCCCCTGGATTGGATAACAAACAGTAACTGTTTCTAAAACACAAAAGGCACAGTCACTTGTCATCCTACTTACTGGTTGTGTTATGCCACAGGATACACCAAGAAGGGTCAATTTAATAAATCACTGAAGTGCCTGCCGCGTGAGCATGGAAACCTTCAGTCTCCAGCACCATTTCAACCCCCAGTGATACACGTCTGTATCGCCAGCACTGAAAAAGCTGAAGACAGGAAGATGGCTGGAGCTCGCTGACCTCCAGTCTAGGAAAATCTGTGAGCTCCATTTGGTGAGAGAGCCTGGCTTAAAAAGTAAGTTGGAGGGAAAGATGCTCACAGCTGAGCCTAACAGACTGAGTTTGACCCGTGGGACCCACATGGTGGAAGGAGAGAACAACGTCTTGCAAATTGTTCGACGACTTCCATATATACGGCGACATGCACAGACCCATTCACATGCAGAGTGGAGACTCCTGGCATTGACCTGTAGCTTCCACATGTGTGTGCTTCCACATGTGTATGCATAAGTGTACCTCCACAAACACACATGTACACACAATAAAACACTTAATATAGAGATAGAGTCATGGCTTAGTGGTTAAAAGGACTGACTGCTCTTCCAGAGGACCTGGGTTCACTTCTCAGCAAGCACATGGTAGTTTACAACTGTCTGTAACTCCTGTTTCAGGGCACTGGACACCAGCACACAGACAAACATGCACATGAAACAACAATGCACACAAGACAATAAATAAGTAAATAAGTAAAAAGAATGTAAAAAAGAAGAGACCTAAAATAATTAAATTTAGAGTGTAGTTTTAATAAGGCTGCTGCAGTTAGAAACTGAACTGAGCTATATAACTGCTGCAAGTGCCCCCAGCTCCGGTCTCCTGAGAACTAGCATAATAAATACAGGAGATAAGAACGTTAGTTTACCCTGATGGGAGCACTGGCACACAGTAGGCCCTAAGCAAATATTCACTGTGCTGTTTCTGAGATCAATGAATCTAGTCACCTCCGAAACTCAATCATATTCCACCGAACCTTCCCAATGTCTAACCCTAGTCACTGAGGAGTCACCTGCTGGCTTCAGCTCTCATGGTGAGATTTGGAAACTGCAAGGCCTCTAGGATTGAGTCTGCTAGCCCGAGCAGCATGGCCAATAATCTGTGCCACAGATGACAAACACTGAGTGGAGGGGACGTGCACATTCTCTCTCTCTCTCTCTCTCTCTCTCTCTCTCTCTCTCTCTCTCTCTCTCTCTCTCTCTCTCCCTCCCTCCTCCCTCCCTCCCTCCCTCCCTCTCTCTGTGTGTGTGTCTTGTCATGAGTGAGGGGCACCACAAAGCACCATATGGCCCTGCAATTAGGGAGGAAGAAGATTGCCAAGGGCAAAAATAACCCTGGCAAAATTGAATACGGCTGGCAGGAGAAGTCAGCCCAGGCCAACTCCTTCTCCATGCTGCTCTCGGTCCCCAGGGGATGCTACTGTCATTTCTTCCCATGAATTTGAAAAGGATTTGAAAGATGAAAATAAGTCTGATGATAGTGGATATTTCTAATAACAGGTCATTAAAACAATTTTCTCCCTTCCTAAAAGCCTGTGAATGAACAGCTCTTCAAAGGAAACGTCTTCTCAGGGGAAGATCATTGTTAACTTTGAAGATGTATAAGGGCCCCCTTCTTCCATCTGAGAAGGATGTCAGGTGAACGCCCATATCTGAAGAACGCTTCTGGCTACGTGAAGCCAGTGACAGAAGCAGTAGGTGGAGGCTTCCCAAGCCCCATGTGTGAAGGAAAAGAACAAGGAAGACTCAATGGCATTCCTTGAAGCATGACCAGCCCTCCCAATCTGGAAAGGCTTCCAGCGTTCCCCTCCCTTCTCGTCCAATGGAATGAAGCTGTCAATGACAGTCAAATGAAGTCACACACTGGGTGGGGAGCTATTTTATGCATTGAAGTTTGAGTGGGTGATGCAAGGATAGGGGAAAAAAAAAACAGTCTGCATTTGGCAAAAATGAAAGTTAATATTTCTTAAAATAGATATCAGTTAGGTAATCACTTGTCTTAATTATGACACCTCAAGATCTCTTTTCATGACAGCTTATAGTCAAAGTCATCCTGATTGCTGCTGCTTTGGTTAAACAGCAGCTGAGGAAGTTGGCTTAGAGCCAAGGACCATGTGGGATCTTTAAGAATACACACCGAGTGCTAGAATTGTACCCATTTGGTGTGATGCTCACAGTAAGGGAGGGGGCATTGGAAAGAAACAGAAAATCTCACCAGTGCCTCAAGTCCCACTGAGGGTCCTGGGAGCTCTGCAACCCCAAGAAAGGCACCCCAATAACAGGGACAATGACATTTCAGGTCTCCCCTCACCGTTTAGCAAGCAGATATTACTGAGTTTGTACCTGTTCTATACACATACCCTAGCATCGGCACCATAGATTATTGTCAGTGTCCTGTTTCTCCTGTAAGATCTGTGAAGTAGACAACTCCTACAACAAAGAACTTTCCACATACCATGATATATGTATGATATATATCAGGATCATACAGGGTAACACGATAAGCAAAGTGTCTGTATAGTCTAAAGGCCCTCCTTATCGACATAGGGTATGGTCCAAGACCCCTAGAAATGACTAAATTTAATATGATCAAGTTTAATGTCTCAATTAGACAATAAATGTCAACATTTATATTAACATAAAGATCAATAACTCATAGTAATAATAAAATACTTATAATATGTAAATGGGGTCTCATCCAAAAATGTTTTACTCTGCCGTAGACCCTTGGGACCTCAGAGGTCGTAGGAGTCTTTTATTAAGCCAAGAATATTTACCTGTCTGAAAGAAACAACTTGGATCTCCTCTTTGTCATAACCCAGTTGTCAGCATCATTATTACCATCTTTGGGGTATTAATAAGTAAAGTGACCATTCCTTTACACAAAGTAAGGTGTCATTCACAGGAAATCGAACACAGGAACTATGAAGGGACAAACTGTTGCACATGGCCTGCAGCATGGATGTACTGGTCCAACAGGTGATTCCATGGTAGCTGGGACAAATCATGGCAAAGTGAGACTTCAGAGCATGCTCCTCAGGGAACGTGTGACATAAGTTATATCTGGAATCCTCCAGATAATATTTCAGACGTCTGGTAACTAAAACAAAGAGGAATCTTCTCTCAAGGGGATCTACAAAAAAATGATGAGATTTCTGTTTGTCTTCTTATAACCATTACAAAAGAAGCCAGTTCCTTTAAAAGTACAGGCGGAATGTGAATTACACATAAAGCATCTCACTCTGGTTTCTATGATCTAGAATCCTGCTACCAGCTCTGGGCCATGAGGGCCTGTGTAAGCCCAACCTTGCCCGGCACCATCTCTTCTGCAGGTGGTGTGTTCTAGAGTCACCACAAGACCCGGATAATCTGGATGGATTTTATAGCAGGATTTGAGATGTAATTGCTAAAAGAAAGAAAGTTGAGGTTAAGAAACTAGTGTATAGAGATGTTAAAAACAATGTATTCCCACCAAAGCTGTGCTAGGAATGATATCACTATATCAGAGATAAATCCCTAACGTGTTCTGGGCACCTAGATCTGGCCAATGCCTGAACTATTTCTGCTTTCACCAAGTATCCAGTGAGTTGCCTTTTCTACTACCAGAATGAATTAAGATTCAGTAGAAAAGAATGGTAAGTGAAGAGGGTGTTGCTGAGGGGAGTACAGGTTTGACAACCTCTATCTCTACACAATGGACCAAAACCCACATTCTCTAACCTTAGACATGGATGCTATGCATTTAAACCCACATGTTGCCTGGGTTGTATGAGGCAAGACAGAAAGACAGGGGAAACTAAGGGGCAAGGGAAAGAAGCCTCCCACTCCAGAGTCTAGCTGAAGATTCAAACAAGAGGTGACCTCTGAACCTAGTTCTACTCCTGTTTGGGCTGCAAACCTGTATCTGAGAATCTGAGGTCTCACTTATTGGAGAGGGAGAAGAAAGAAAGGAAGAGACAAAAGGAAAGAAGTGAAGGAATATCAGCAAAGAAGAAGAAAGAGAAAAAAGAAATTGAAGTTTCTTAGAAACACTCCTAACAACACAACTTCAGAAGCTACCAAGACGGTTTGTATAGCTATTGCCAAGGTACTTAAATCAGCGTTGTCTCTGAGCCTTGAACTTGCAATGCAGTTAAACAAACTTGACCTTGAACTGCCATTTCTCCTACCTCCATCAGCAATGTGCTGGGTTACATGGTTACATGTCTACACCAACATGGCCGACTACTAGGATCTCTTCTGAAGACCTAAAGCCATCGTGCCTTGGTGTATACACACTTTCCTTTGCCAAGGTCTATCTCTCCTGCCCTAATGTCTGCATTTCAGTCTATGCCAGATTACAATGTTGCTTCACACTGAGTCATTCTGAAATTCTTTTCTGTGATGAAGCCAGGAATTCTGGCTTCACCAAAGCAGAAGCCTCTAAAGAGAGCCTCCAGACTGCCAGTGGAAACAGTACCCAGATCTGTCTCCATCTCTCATGGCCCCTGACAAATAAATCAGCCACATACAGTGATGCCAACATGCCTCTGCTCCCACCTTCTTCTGTCCAATAAACTCCTACTGATACTACACATTTTTTTCCCTGTAAAAGCAATGCTCAAGCCTCTGAAGGTTTTCCCTACCATGTAGCCATGTTCCACATCTTATACCATCTGCTATGAGCATCAGTCTACTGTGCTCACAATTCCCTATAAACTGTACTATCCCCCTGCATCACCTCATGGCTGAATGTTGAGCCAGCGAGAGAGAGGAAGACATAGGATGGAAGCAGTGAAGATGGGTGGGTTCTAAATGAGAGTCTGCAGAGGCTGGCTGGCTAAGCTTTGAAAGAAAAGCCAAATTCAGGTGACTGGCATCAGATCCAAATGTTTCCCAAATAACTTTCCAAACCCTGTCTTCTACTGCAGAATCACTGGAGTATGACATGAAAGGAAACAGTCACTCACTGTTACAGAAACAGTAGGACCATTTACATCCTCAGTAACACATGGGTCAAAACCAGGAGATGCTGCTAGGAACCAGGGGAGTAACAGCTTCAAAACAGACAACAAACAACACAGCCAGGAATAATCCTTTCCGTGGTACAAACCTAAGGGCTATTCTTTAGTCAGGCTGAAGGGCACAGCATCCTTCTGATCTTTCCCTCTCTCAAATCCTGAAACATTTCTCTTGTGTGCCAAGTACTTTCTGAAACATATATTCAAAACTCAATCACATAAAAGGAGACTCATAATGTGACACTCTCAAATATGGCAGATAAAATATTAAAGTTTCTAAAAGAAGTGTGTAATTGAACTAAAAAATTAATTACTGAATAAATCCATAAGATCTGCTAGAGACTAAAATCTTACCTAACTCTATAGCCCACCCTCAATTTATGTCCAACATAGATGAATTCAGAAAAGCCACTTTCTCTCCACTTGCTCTTGTACCCTCCCTCCCTCCTCCCTTCTCAAGGAAACAAGGTACATATGTATAAACATTAACTATCACCAAACAGAAAATGAACTTCCTCCACATGTTCCCAAGGGACCATCTGAAAGAATATACCATCCTCTAGGGAACAAGAATACCACCCCTTGGGGGAGGCTGTGTCCTTTTAACTTGTATCCGAGTTTGTGATTGTGGGCCAAAGCATATGTGCTCAATAACAGGAGTGTAAGGAAACATATGTTAAGTAACTCTGCAGCACAACTTGGGAGGAAAAAGCCAGGCACAGCTTTTCGGGCTGCTAGAAACAAAGGAATTGGCTCACCCTGTTTTGGGCAGGGTATGTGCAGCTAGTTAGCATGTGAATCGGTTGCCCAGCTCGGAGCACTTTCTGGAGACATAACAGGTGGCTCTTAACAGAACTCCAGCATATAACCCAAATGAGTCTGTTTCAACATTTCATCAGTAGTTTTCCCCCTAGGATTAGAAATGCTGAGGAGTAACAACCCTGGACTTCTTGGTCATTGTCAAAGTGCTCTAAACAAAGCAGGATCAGTCCTAGGGCAGCAGCAGCTCTGTCCTCCCTGCACTCTCTTTCCTAGGACGGAAATTCATCTCTGCTTCCTCATGAATCTAAGGCAACATTCAGATCAAATCACAGGCTGAAAGGGCTTAGCAATCAGATAGGCTCAGAGGGAAGTCTGAAACCACACACCAGGCCGACTCAGACATTCAGTAGCTAAGCCAATAATCACAACCAACAGAAGACTTCTTAATTTGTATTTGCTCCTGGACCACTTTATCTAAAATAGCAAAGTGCCCTTTATTCTGTCAGCTCATGCTGACTTATTATGCTCCACTGAAGTATGTATCACCATTGGCATTTTACATTCCTTTTGGGTTTACACGCTACATTTTTTTTTTAAGTTGAGAAGAAACAGGACCAAATGCAGACCAAGCTGGTTTCGAACTCAGTCTTGCAGATGAGACCTGCCTTGATTCCCTGACTCATACCTTTATCTTCCAGGATTAGAGGTGTTTCTCACCAGAGCTAGTTCTATATCCTGCTTCCTAATATAAGTTAGGTGAAGTTTATTCCTATACGCACAGCCCAAAACCAATGCCTATAAGAAAGAGAATCCCATAGCTCAAAAAACAGAAGAAGAGATAGAAACCTAAAAAATAAAGAGCTATATATTTTTGTTTTGAAAAGGAGCTATATTGTTTGTTTATGTTTGGGGGACAGGGTCTCATGTAGCCTAGGTGGGCCTCAAACTCAAAGTATAACAAAGGCCTTGAATTTCTGATCATCCTGTTTCCATATCCCCTGGGCTTAGAGATGTACCATAAATCCCGATGTATGCAGGGTTTGGAGATGTCCTCAGGGCTTTGTGCATGCTGAACAAGCACTCTACCAACCGAGCTACATCCCTAGCTGTGTTTTGATCAAAGAGTTTTGATATAGTAGATATTGATCTAAGACAAAATTATCACTTTTTCCCAACAAACAGACTTGATAGTGCATTTCAGGAAGCTGGCTGAGAACAGTGGGAGCTAAAGGCCTTTCAGGTCTGCCTCAGGGGCTTTCATCTATGCAGTTTCATCCAGTGTGCAATCACACCTTTACTGATGAGCTGGCCCCCTCCCTTCTTGCTCAGTGCAAGGGCAAATGCAACCTTGCAAATGGGACACAATAACCAGTGCACCGTGAGAAGGAAGGCTACATGTGCAGGAACCAGGCGGTGCTTAGCTTCATGGCTCCCCAGTGATGGAATGAAGAACCACCCTGCTTCCATTTTAGACTTACAAATAATCTTAGAGTAAAGGCAAACTAGGTCCGTTCCTGTTCATGACTAAACCTCTGCTTCTCAAGGATTATATTATGCTGTACTATAGTATAATGTAGTCTGTAACCTCAGCTACAAATGGTTCTGCACTGCCTGTTCCAGGAATGACAATCATGTCTTTGTTTCAAAAAGTTGTTTATGACCATCTTGCAACCCTATGTTCATTTCAAAGAGGCTCTATGACCACCTATGACTACCTGTTGTTTTTATCTTATTATGCCTTCCTTGCAAGCATGCCTTTGTTCAGGAGGTTGTTAGGAATAATTTGTTATACTTAAGTTCTCCTCCTTAACTCCACCTGTTTTTCCTGACAAATCCCACACTTGGAGACTCTACTCCCAGGCTACAAAAGCCCTGCCTTTCTCATGGCCAATACTGACCCTTTGAATCTGTCTTATGGGAGGTAGCCCCTGTGCACAAATTAAAAAGCTTGCTTTAATGTTTTGTTAGCTTTAATCCATTTGGCCATGATGATTTGGATCTGAGGTCTTTCTCTTTCCATCTTTGGGATTAATAGTAGCAAGCCCTCAAAAGTCCTGAATGCTCCTCAGTCTTTGAAAGGCAAGTAACAAAAGTACTAGATGTTGTTGGGTTTCTTTGTGTTTGTTTCTTTAAAGATACTCAAGCAACACACATCAGAAATGTCTTCTTAGGCAAAGGTAGGAGAATCATGAACTTGACACTGTTCTGGGCTTTATAGGAAGTTCCCATCTCAAAATTCCCAAGAGGTAGTAAAGTAACTCAGCATTAAGACACCTTCACAGATGCAAAACACCCTTGATCCAGAGCTCTGAAGACAATGTCTGTGCTCTTTTAGGAAAATCTGTCTAGAGAAAACAGTAATCTGAATGTACATTAAAACATACCAATATGCTTCATAATTATTAAAAATGAGAAACTACCAAACATGGTGGGTCCACATGGCTGAGGCAGGACGGTCAAGCACAAGGCCAGCCTGGGCTTGTCATGAGACAATGTTTCTCTCAGGAGGAATGAAGAGAAGAAAGGAAGGAGAAAAAAGAAAACTGAATAAATGGAAGAAACTTATCATTGTAGATAATTAATGACCAGCTTTCTGTTCTCATGAGAAGCTACTATTCAATAACCAAAAATTTGTATTTGAGAAAAACATCACACAACGGTCATGATGTGTTGCTGTATTATATGAAGAGGATATAAAATGGTATAGGCAGTGCATTATCATGAATCACTATCTGGTGGGAGTTATAGAATCAGTTGTAGACAGTGAAGGGAGATATAGTCAACTGACTACTGTGAACAGGCACAGATTATAGAATTCAAATTTCTTCTTTTATTTTCACAATCTCATACTTTCTAGAACACCTCTAATGAACTACTGACACTTCATTTATAAATTGCTATATATATTTGTGGCTGGCCGGACTGCTCAATGGGCACTCCAGAAAAGGCCGAGGCAGGCACAACTCTATGAATTCAAGGCCACCCTGGCTTACTTACTAAGTTCTAGGACAGCCAGCGTTACATAATGAGACCCTGTTTTAAAAAACAAACAAACAAGCAAGCAAAAAAACAAAATTGCTTAATATAGACCCAAATCCTACCAAGGCCCCTTCCTGAGGTATTCCACGGTTCGCCATGATGTGCGGTGTGCATGAACACCCTGTCCAGCTACAAGTGTTCCTAAGTGTCTAAAGGCTTTTGTTAGTGAGTCACCAGGTACCAAGTGCTCCAAAGACCATTAGTGATGAGGTTAATGGTGTGTGTCACCCCCCACCCCCCGCTGTTATCAGGCAATTCTAGGTGATCTGAAGGGCTCAAAGCAGCAGGGCTTCTTTCTGCATGCTGTTAGGGAGCAGAGGCCACCTCAGGATCGCATGTCCTAATGCCTCTTCACCTGAACACAGAAAAACAAGACAAATGCACAAGTGTAAAAGGAGGAAGCAGTGGTCACTCCTACAGCCTGGGCAGGAGGATGTGGGTCACTTCTGTTGTGTGACCAACATCTAATCTGGACTAGGCTAAATCCATTTGATGATAAAATGATAGTTATTCACTATAGAGAGTGTGAAAATTAAATAACGATGTCCAACATAAAAGAACGAAGAGCCTGCCTCTAAACACCTAGCTAACTACTCAGTGCTAATGACACCGTGGTTACCAAGGGAAAACCTACAAGTTTTAACTTACTAAACCAGCACAATCACTAATAGCAACCTACAGGCATTTGTCCTTAATGCCAAAATAAATGTAGCTTTCACTCTTTATCAAAGAACTTTCTGTTGGCAACAGAGAATGTTGCAGAAAGCCACAACCAATCAATGCAGAGCTGTGAAGCCCAGTCCCAGTGGCTGCATCTACAAAACAGTCCCTTACTTAAGGCTCAGGAAACACTTCAGAGGAATGGAGGAAAGACTGCTAAGAGCCAGAGGATCAGGAACTTTGCTGTGAAACTGATATTTCTTAGCAGCATCAGAACTGTAAAGTCTCACCAATGTGACTGCCCAAATGTGAGCTGAACAAAGCTGACACCAGTGAGCGGGCCACCTGAGATGGAGAAGGCCTACAAGGCTTCAACCTCACACAAAGCACTTCGAGCTAAGAAGTAAACCTGAGTGTGGAAGGGGTGGTCCTCCCTAGAGAAGAAGACACCACAATTGGTTGTCCAGTGCCAAATGGTCAGCCCTGAAAGCATGCTTACAAGTAATCTTATAGGGACTCAACAAGGGTAGATATGCCTATGCAGATACATTTATTCATGTGAAAACAGTTAATGAAGAGGCCACAAATCTGAAGGTGAGTGGAGGGGGTATATGGAAGGGTTTGGAAGGAAAATAGGGAAGAGACAAATGTAGTTGAATTATAATCTCAAAAATGAAGAACAAAATAATTTAATAGGAAAGAATAGAATGTCGGTAAGGATTTTGTTTGATTTTGTTATTCCCCCAGATCCATCTCTATGCTACTAAGCAACACCAGAACCTCCCCCACAGTACTCGCTAACTCCCAAATCCATGCTGTTAAAAATACTGAGAGATAAATGGCTGACTGGGGTTCAGCGACGGGGTTCTTAATAGGCATCTGAAAACCCCCGGGTTCGATCCCTAGACCAAATAAAAACAGATAAACAAACAAGCAAACCAAAAACCAAACAAACCAACCACAGAAGAAGAAAGACCAAAATGAAAACATGAAAGGGAGGAATGACTGAGGTGTGTTCTCTGTAATAACAAGCAGTAGAGACAACCCTAGCCAGGTGACTAGGCTGGTGGTCTGTAAAGTTCTTCACTGATAGATGTGTCACCATCATCACTCTGCCTGTAACTTTCATCAATCCTATCTGGTCCAGGAGGTCTGGTCGTTAAAGGCTGTAACTGATGTGCACACTGGTTTCAGTTTACAAGGATGGCTGTGGACAAATACTAAAAATCCAGACATGGTTTTATGGCCTAATGTATCACTTTGGGTAAAGCCATAAGGAAGAAAGCAGCTAACACCTAACTCAAAGTAACAGTAGCTTGAAGAAAATTAGTGAAAAGGGAGACAAAGGTGAAACAGACTCCTGTCTGTGAGACTTACTTTCAATGGTTCAGCCAAAGCAAAGCGAAAGAACACAATATTAGCTCTCATGGCAGGGCACACATAATTAACAATGTAACATTTTGAAACATGTATACACAGGACAGATGCACATATTACATGTGTTGAATGCATGTAAGCAGAGATCTATGGTAAACCGCAGAGAAGTGTGGCTGAATCCCAGTACACTAATCATACAACCAAAGAAATGCTTACTAAAGACAGGGGGGCTACACTCATTTGCAAAACAATAGCTCCATCAAACTGTTTTTTGGGGGAGCAGGTGTTTTGTTCTGTTTCTTTTGAGAGCCCAGCAAATATTCAAGCTTCTGACCCTTCCGTCCCCCTCCTAGTGCTGAAACTGTCACCAGTGTAACCATGCCTAACTTAGCACTGTCAGGCCTTATGCTGACTGCTTCAAGTCCATTTTCTATACAGAACACACTTTGAAGACGTGAAGACTGAGCCTGGGGAAGTTTAGCTGCTTTGCCAAGTTCATTCAATCACTAAGAGGGAAGAGATGAATGTACAAGTCCACAGTCTCCACTGCTCTAATGGATATAGGACTGGGTTGTTAATTTACTTCAAATTACTTGATCATTCCTGCTTATAAATCTCGTGCTAGACCTCATATCTACTACCTCATATAGGATTTATGCAAAAAAAATTTAAATTCTGTGAATGTTAGATCTAAGACTCAACCACATCTGACTCTTGGAGGTAGACAGTCATGGAGAAGTTTTACTGAGTATATCTGGACAGGCAGGGCAAAGACCTAGACTGCCTTAACTCAACCTACATCCGGTTGTGCACAGTGGACTATAATCTCATGACAAGTCCATGTATCTGCTGACTTCAGATAACATCTTTGCTGGCTAGGTGTATCAAACGTGCTAACAGAGGCCAATAACTGAAACCGGTACTGGGCCTGTGCTGAGGCACTCCGTAATACAAACATAACCACGGTGTTTATTTCACACAGCGTCTCAGGACAGAGCCTGGAGTTTTACCACCACACACTAGAAATGTCAAACCCCGAAGTTCAGCGACTACAGGAGCAAACCATGGGTAACATTCATCTGAGGAGTAGGTGGAGTCACTGAGGACGCCAAAACTCCTAATCAAGATCTCCTCAAAAAGGTCTCCATTAATCTCCTAACCCAGACATGAACTCATACAGCCTGGGATGTGGATCCACTCTGGCAGCTGGGAGGAAGCTGCTTCTGGCAGACGGATAAGAGTTACATTTCCTGTGAGTGGGCAGGGAAACCATGGCAACTGGAGCTACAGGGCACTTAGGGGCATCCCAGGTAACAGCTAGCTTTCTCCATTTCAGAGCAGAGCCTCCTGGCTCCAACTGAAGACAGGTGTAGGCCAGGGACCTGTGGGCCCCCACAGTCCTCCTCTTCCTATGCTAGCGACCTCCAGAGGCCAGGAGAGAAAGATGGCTCTACAACAGGAATCTGAACAGAACCTCCCAGTTTTCTGTCTGTTTCTCTAGCTGAGCTCAGCTTTATGTAATTATGTAAGCATCGGTCTCAGATACACAGATTACAGGCTCCTTAAGAGGTGGCGTGAGCCAACACTTCCCAAGCAGCAGCAAGCCAGTGAAGTGGGGAAGGAGGGAAGAGGAAGCAGACGCTAAGAGGAAGGCATCCTGGCTCAGAATACACTAAAGCCACACAGCAAGGCATCCTCTAAGACCCCTGCAACTGAGCAGAGGCAACTGTGGGATGCAAGTGGCTCCCATTCCTTTCCACCTTCTTGCACAGGCTCCTAAGCTGTAGCAGGACAGTCCCCAAAGCCTGTGCTCAGCAGGGCAGTCCCCAAAGCCTGTGCTCAGCAGTGCATGGGTAATGCTTATCCAGAAAACATGGCCGGCTGGAACAAACAGGAGGAAGCCTGCCAAGGGCGAGTCTAGTACTTCTTCAGATGCTTCAGATGAGGCAGGTAGGCTCTGGCTGTGGAGGTAGGAGGTGGGAACTCAAAAGCCTGGCAGGAACCAAGTGTGATGTTTCCAAGCTGCTGGAGGGCTGCCTCCTGTTCTAATGCCTCTCGTTCTCCATCATCCCAGGCTCCTTCCTGCCTCCCTGTCCTCCTCCTGAGGTCACTTCAAGGAAACGCTGCCTGCCCCGGTAGCCCCCGATTTACCTGACTGTCAAGTCTCCTTAGGCCTACTCAGTCCCTACACAGTCCCAGCCTAAATCTAGGTTAGCATTCTGTAGCCAGCTGCCTTGACACCAGGACCTAAGAGCTGAGTTGCTCCTTTTAAGGGATTACATACAGGCAGGAGATATGGCCCCAGTGTCCCCCAGCCCACGCATGCTGTTCATACTCCCAGAGGTTCCTGTTCCATAAGGCCTCGGACAGGGTCGGGTGGGAGGTAAACATGGTTTCCAGGACACCCAGTAGGTGAAGAGGGTTATAGGGTCCTCACCCGGAGTTTCTATAAGCTTAGAAATGGAAGAGGAAATGACAAATGACAGTGTTCAGATGACTTCGAAATAAGGCAGAAGCTTAATTTTGTTCATAGTCATATTTCATAATCACTTTACTCATAACTAATAAATAGCACCTGCGGTTTTTTTTAAGTGTTTAGGATGAGCTGCACAATGTGTTCCAGTCCAAACCACTTTAAAAGCACTGTGCTATCCTGTCCCTCCTCTTAGTCCTAATTTGGGCATATGTTTTCTTGTTTTGAGGGATGATGATTCTGGTCCTTCTTCCATGGGATAAACAAAGGACATGGTTCACCATTCTAAAGCTTGTCTGGAGGGCTATCCTGGCCCAACTCTACAGTTTCAAAACTGATATATCTCACTGCATGCCATTCCAGACATAGGTGACTACTTGTTTTCTCCTTTAAAGCTCAAAAAAAAAAAAAAAAAAAAAAGAAAAAGAAAAAAAGAAAAAAGAAAAGAAAGAAAGAAAGAAAGAAAGAAAGAAAACCACAAAAGCCACACAACTAAGAAATGATGGCACAAGGTCTCTGTCCAGTCCAAGTCCAAAGATGAGGATGATCAGTTTGCCCATTGTTGCTGTCTTTTATGAATGTTTAACATCAAGAACACCATATCTTTTAGAGATTGGGAATATAATCGGTCCATCTATTCGAAAGGAAAAGAAATGGACTCTATAGACTCCTCTATACTCTCTCTCTCTCTCTCCCTCCCTCCCTCCCCCTCCGCCTCCCCCCCCCCTCTCTGCAAGTACACGTGCATACACAGGCCCTGCACACACATCTTCCTCAAATCTCCTTTGAATCCACCACCTGTGGCCAACACTTAAATTTACATACAATTTCAGTTCTAATTTCAGGTGGACTACTGCAATCATTCATGGGGCACCCAAGAGCAATGATCACTGTGAGTACACGGGGATTGGCCCCGGCACGGACAACATGCCTCAAATAGCAAGCCCACTTACAAAGGAAGCAAAAAGCAATGGCTTGCTGTACTTTACAAAATAGTCCAGAGGTATTTTCATGTGATTCAGAGAAGCAGAGGAAACAGAATCGCCACCAAAGGGCTGCAGCAGGCCTGCCTTCAAGAAGTTAGAAACCTAAGCTAGCAGAAAACACTTTCTTTATGTGTATTTTTAATGCCTCTGGTGAGATGAAGAAGAGCAGTGTCTAAGAAGGTGACTCCAAAATGGCTTGGGGTGGCAAGATATTCATTCCTGCTGGGGTTGGAGTGACTTTCAATTTGGAATAATTACATTAGGTCATTCAGTGGGTGGAGTGGAGTGTCTGTAGTACAGGGATCTCCTGCTGAGAGGGTTCTTCAAGGCTGAGTGTTAGGAGGCAGAAAGCTGGTAATTAGAAGCCCTGAAGCACCCACCTTTTCTGATGAAGAGGGCTGGAGAGCATCCCTGTTCAGGCAGGCTGTGTGTGTGTGTGTGTGTGTGTGTGTGTGTGTGTGTGTGTCCAACTTCCAACTTTAGCCTTTATCAAGTTTTATAAGCTTCAGGGTGGTGGAAAAAGAAAAACTCAAAGCAGAGGAAAACCAAAAAGCCATTTGACATAATTCTAAAACCTGTAATTCAGAGAAAAACATACTTGAACCTACATCCATTCAGCACTGTTTTGAAGCATCTGGGGTGGGAGGGAGAACAAAAGGGTGGGGGTCTGTCAGCTTCTGAGCTGCACACTTTGGGGTATATTTGCACTGACTCCATCTGTACCAAAGGGAACAAGAAAAGGAGGGCTCGCTGGTGACATCACCATTCTTGTCTATTTCTGGTTGTTTCTAGCAAAATGGACCTCTAGGGAGCAAATTTAGCTTCTCTTGGGCCCTAACTCTTACTCGATAAGGATGTGTGCATATTGCAGTTAGCTTTATAGGGGAAGTTTAGCTTAAGAAACTCAAGCTTAGGTTCATGGCCACTCATGACCTGATACATATGAGAGTCATCATTCCTCATCTGGATACACTGGAAAGCAATGAAAGATAAAATCATAGTGTCCTATGGTTGCATTTGTCAGTCCAATCCTCTAGTTGGAAGTGAAGGGAATATTTCTCTGGGAGAGAGAACTACATGTCCACACAAGTAGAGACTGGCGCTTACCTGCTCAGGCACCAATTTGCTAAAGGGGAACCTAAAGCCATGCTGGGAACACGAACGGCTACACAGCATTCCCAGAGGAAAAGAACAAAGGGAAGTAAGGAAGACACCCTCATCAATGTTTCTCTGTCTCACATACAACATGTCCATTATGTCTAAAACAACAACACTGCTGTTTTCTCCTTCTTGTAAGCACCTCAAGATGGAAACTTAAGTCTGATTTAATCTATGAGCTATGCAGGGTATAATTCTATTATGTCATGCATTTGGAGGCTCAGTAGCTAGAGGCAGTTTCTACATTAAACTGGAGTGGCCACCCAGAATCCCTACTCTGCGGTAGGTATGGATCTTATCCTACAGCTTGATCATTAGTCTCTTGCTTTCCCTCCCTCCCTCTCTCCCTCCCTCCCTCCCTTCCTTCCTTCTTTCCTAAGCTCTTTGCTAGCTATACTACAATGAGACTATGGCCTAACACCAAACAGAACAACTTAGATCGTCTCTGACAGATACCTTTACTGTAAAATATTACCTCTTTTCCTTATTCATTCAACAAACCCCATTTTTAGGGAGATAGAATTTCACTATGTAGCTCAGGCTGGCCTTAAACTCACCATGTAGGTCCAGGCTAGCCTTAAATGCATGATCCTCCTCTTGTGTAGCCTCTTAAACAAACATAAACACATTTATTGTAATTATTACACACCTTCTTATATTCTACTGTTTCCGGTGTCAGAGAAGTGACAGTGCAGACTTTCACAGTGACACACTTGAGTCTGCCTGTCCTGTGATATCATCTCCATAGTCTCCCTCTGATCGTAGGCGAATGGCTGAACTTTGCTAATTCTTGATCTCTTCTGGGATTTGTCATGGAGATACTGAAATAGTCTCTTGGAGGTACTGATGTAAAATTGAGATCAGTCAGGAAAAGAAGAACCATTTGGCCTACAGCAGTGCTTTCAACACAGCTTTTCATTATCACCTCGACTGCTGAGTTCTTCAGACACCTTCCCTCTCTTCCCCATCAAACTCTCCCAAGCAAAGCTTAGCAGCAGGGACACATGGAATATCTACTTGGTATTCTGTGTCTGTTTACATCTGTTAACGAACATCTTTACTGATTAAGCATAAGGAGTTTCTTTTTTCAACCCGTCTTAGCTAGGTTTCTGCTGCTGTGATAAACACCATGATAAAAAGCAGCTTCTTGGGTGGGTATAGTTATCTTGCCTTACGTGAAGGGAAGTCAGGGCATGAACAAGAAGGAACCTGGAGGAGTACTGCTCAGTGCCTGGATACTCATGGCTTGCTCGGCCAGCCTACTTGCTTTTCTTCCCCTTCTTTATTTTCTGGAAGTGGGGTAGGGTGAGGGGGAGTATTTTGAGACAAGGTTTCTCTGTGTAGTCCTGGCTGTCCTGGAACTAACCACGTAGACCAGAGTAGCTTTGAACTCACAAAGATCCAACTGCCTGTATCCCCAGTGCTGGGATTAAAGGCATGCACCACTACCATTCAGCCTGCTTTCTTAAACAAATCAGGACCACCTGGTCAATGCACCATCCTGTAGTGAACTGGGCCCTCCCAAATCAATCATTAACCAAGAACGAGCTCCAAAACTGCCTGCAGGCCAATCGAGGTTTTCTCAATTGCAGCTCTTCCTCCCAGATAACTCCAGCTTGTGTGCTGTTGGCAAAGAGCAAACAAGCAGAGCACAGCCCCAGGAGCAAATGTTCACCTGCTTCAGGGCTGAAGTGGCTTCCCACTAGGAAGGCACGGAGTCTGGCATGTAAAACTTCCGGAATGTAAGAAACTATAATGGTGGGTGAGAAAGAGAACGGACCCCATCAGCTCATGTTTGAAAGCCTGGTTTTCACTGGTAGAACTGTTTGGAACGATTGAGAGGTGTGGCTTCACTGGAGAAGGTATGGCATTGAGGTTGGGTTTTGAGGCTTCAAAAGGCTCAGTTATCTCTCTCTGCCTCCTACCTGCAGATCAAGACGTTAAGGCTCCCAGTTGTTCCTGCTCCATGCCTGTGTTCTACCTTCATGGACTTTAACCCTCTGAAACTGTAAGCCCCAAATCAAAGGCTTTTTTTTTTTTTTTATAAGATGCATTGGTGAAGGTGATTTTTTTTTTTTTTTTTTTTTGTTTTTTGTTTTTGTTTTTTCGATAGCAAAGAAAAAGTAACTAAGATAAATGAAAATATCAAGAGAAACTCAGTAAGTGTGACCGTCCCAAGACCAAGGAAGGGCTGGTTGACTATAATAAAAGCTGACAATTAGAGGAGGGGAATCTGGAGGGAGAGTTGGAGGTTAAGTCCACATGCTGCTCTTGAAGAGGTGCCACGTTTAGTTTCCAGAACTCCCATGGTCGCTTACAACCACCTGTAACTGTGACCCAGTATCAAGGGATCCAGCATCCTCTTCTCCCCCCCACCCCCACACCAGGAATGCAGCTGTGCACATATATACACACACAGGCAGTAAACACACACAGATAAAATAGTAACTCTTTTTAAGAGAGGGTAGGGGATACACGAGATCCGATGACCAAGGAGCCGAAGCTTGACTAGCAGGGCTGGCAGCATATGGAGGCTGGGCTGGGCATGAATCCCAGAGCTCCTTACTGAGGGAGGTTGGTTAGAGCCAGTGCTGTAGGGAAGCCAGATGAGGTGACAACTCTTGACTGGTCAGCCAAGGCCAACTGTTACAGGCAGATACAAAGGAGCAAGACAGCACCAAAGGGCTTCAGGCTCTGAGTTCTCCTTGCCAGAAATTCTCCTTGCATCCCTTGCTCCATCCAAGTCTTACTTTCCATCAAGTTTGCTGAAGCCTCACACCCTTCATGAAGTTGTCTGCAGCACAGGTATGTTGCCATGGAAACACGGCCTTGAGTGCAAGCTCCTAACTACATTGTCCCCAGCAATGTCAAGGTGATAAAAGACTGACAATGTTGCAGACCAGACAGAGGGCATTTGAATAAAATATACAAATCTTGGGTTGTTGGTGGTGAAATTCCATTGTCCCTGGTTAGTTATTCTGACTTACTGATTTTGATCGTGGTGCCCCACTGACATGAGAGGACATTAGAGTAGAGACATTAGGGGAAGCTTTGACGAAGATAGAGGAGTTGTCTATACTGATCTTATTTCAGATAGAAACCTTTTAAATTGTGATTTGCTCATTCAGTTATGCTGACATATGTCTCAAGGACCCACCTGACATTAGACCTTTTTATGGGCTTGGAAATCAACCATGAACAAAAACAAACATCAGATAGTCATAGATAACAGGGATTCTCTCCTCACAACAGCTAGTGAGCAATGCCTAGCTGGGGAGTCCTATGCTGCCATTACCTGACATGTCAGGTTCAAAGGCTCTGGGTTTCTACAGAGTGAATACGGAGAGTTGTTCATGGCTCCAGCTGACTGCCTGTCATGTAGCAGGCGCCCGGAATAGGGCTTAGTGTAAGTATCCTCTGTCTCGGTGGATACGATTGCCTGGCACAAACATGACTCTAAAGACTCTTTTCATGGTTGTTTTATATATTAAATTCTCAATCCACAAACCTTTTATACATTAAGATTATATCCAATAGACAAAAACACAAACTACCCTTCTATGAGATTAAAGACCAATAGAATCCCTAAAATAGTCATATCTGCCTATTGCCAATTAAGTCTATCTGGATCCAGATCACCGTTCTCGAGCTCCATCTTGATTTCTCCTCAAAATCCCTGATCCTCTTCCATTTTTCCTACCTTTCCTCCGCCTACCTCTTCACTGTCCAATCATGTATCGACTTAATATCAATCCACAGAGGTCCACTTGGGGTGTCTAAATAAACTCACTAACTTCCATACATTATTTAACTGCTTTCTTTACCTCTTGCCTCTGCTTGCTCCCTCCCTCTTTGCCTTTCTCCCTCCCACCCTCTCTCTTCCCCTCCCCTCTTTCTCACACTTATGTTCACTTGTATTTTTCTGCTTGTGTTTTGAGAAAGTATTTCATGTCTTCTAAACTGGCCATAAAATCTAGCCTTTAACTTCTGTTTCTACTTCCGCTGTTTCAGATTTCCTGCATAACTGGTATGGGCCATCATGCAGTCGTGGGGCTCAAACCTAGGGTCTTGTGAATGCTAGCAAAGCACTGAGTCATATCTCCAACCACATATACATAATTGTTCATGAATTGACTAATACATGCTATAGAGCATATGAGAGTCTATAGGACTGTTACACGAATCATTCATATTTCCCAGGAAAAGAAACAGGTTAATAGAAGAGGTACTTTGTACCAGCTCTAGGGTTTTTAGGAAGTGCTGGTGAGAAACCCTGTATCAACTAATACAGCAGAGACAGATGGAGGAAACCACCACTACCAACCTGTCCTCCACATAGATGAGTGAACCCGAATGATGAAAACACACACACAGGAATACACATGCACGTGCACACACAGCACATATTAAAGAAGAAAAAGGCCACCATGTTTTCTACAAACTGAGTGGAAGGAAGTGTGTCTGTCCTGACACGGCTTGCCTTCCTCTCTTCCTCCACCTTCCAACATTCACTACCTGATACATTTATTCACTGCCCACAGTGACATCTCCAATTTCAGGACCAATTCTATAACATATCTCTGAAGGCTGGTCCCCTTTCCAGGTCCCTCTACCCCTCCCCCTTTTTTAATTAAAAGAAAGGATCTCACACACTCCAGCCTGGCTTCAGACTCATGTAACAGAGGATGACTTTGAGGTTGTGATCCTCCTGCCTTTGCCTAAGTGCTGGGATTACAGGTGTGCACCATCATGTCTACTTTATGGCGAGGAATGAACCCAGGGCTTCATCCACACCAGGCACTGACTACCAGCTGAGCTATATCCTCTAAGCCCCCATTCTCTCTATCTGACAATGTCACCTCAGTCCATCCCACTCTGGATGCCAGAAGCAGAGGTCCTGCTGGACAACAACTCAATCTGCTCTGAATTCTGACAAGCTTCCTCCTAAATATACTGCACATCCATCCACTGCTGACTCACGGCCAATGTTCTCACCCGAGATGATCATTTGCCTGGATAACCATCACAGCTTTCCAGCTGGCTTCCCTACCTGTAATTCATACTGCTCACAGAACACAGAACAGTGTCTTTAAAAAAGGAAGGGAGGGAGGGAGGGAGGGAGGGGGAGGGAAGAAAGAAGGAAGGAAGGAATCTGATTGTCATTAACTAGCATTCAAAGAATAAAATTCTTCACTGGACTTCAAAGTACATGTGTGATCCAGTCACAGTCAAGTTCTTGGCCAACATCTCCCAGTGCATTTAAGGCTACGATCCAAAGAGCCCTCAGTTTCCTCTCAGGATGAACAGCATTCTTACCTGGGCATCAACAGTCCTCCAGACTCAGTGTGTGGGTGACCTTGTAGATGGCCCTTAAGAAGCTCTAATTCTTTTTATTTGGACTCTTATACATTCTCCACCCAGATAATACAAAACTGATCTGTTTAACAACAACAACAAAAGACACAGGACAAGAGAGGTTACATCTCTCCCAAGATGAGGTAACCTTGTTTGTGCATACACTGTATTTGCTTTGAGGAAACAATATGTCTTGGTAGAAGCTGCCCCATGGAGAGCCATATACTAAAGAATTAAACCAATAGGGTAAAAGACATACTTCAGGCCTGGACAAATTGTCTGATGATTACTATAAGACCAATAGCCCGGTTTTACCCTTAAGAGAGTCTGAAAGCCAGAACCACCCACTTCTACCACCCCTGGATTCACAGTCCACAGCAACTGTAGAGGACAACATAAATCTGTCTTTGTAAGCTGCCACCTAGAAGGAAATGCATGCGGCATTGGAAATACATCCACTAGGTTAAGTGTCATGATAACCTCTCAAAGGGGCTTGCTTCTCTCTGTTCTTGTTAAATACAGACTTGTTGAACTACAGTGGTCTATGTCCATGATCTCATCAGTACTGCCTTACCCCTCATCACAGTATTTCTAGAACTCTGCACCGGGCACAACAGAGCCTCCAATAACATTGCTCCAGCCTTATAGCTTGGAAGGTTTTTCTTCAGGAACAATCACCTTGATAACTTTGCTTTTGGTTGGAAGTTAACAGATGCCATGTGAACCTTAAAACCGAACTGTAATTAATATCAATAATCAATAACAATCTAGACAAGTTTCCCAGGCTTAGCCTCACTTAGCATTAATTTTCCTCTACGGTGCACCTTCAGTAGGGACCCTGTGCCAAACTGCCTTCCTTTCATGACTCAATAACAAGAAAGCTGAATCTGCTCTAGGTGTGGCAAGACTGCAGACTCTTGTCACTTCCTCACAGATGTATACACATCTAAGACACAAACAGACTTCCTCATCCTTAAAGGGGTAACGGTCATCCTCATCTTCCTTGGAACTAGAGGAAGATGCTGTATCTAAAGGTTCCACCTAAGAGACTGATTTTTGTTCCTTACCAATGACTTTTCTGCAGTGTTATACTGTTAGCTTCAAATGAGAACATGTAAGAAAAACACAGCCAGCAGCAGCCCAAAGGGGGTGGGCAAGCCATCAATACTCAGTGTGTATAATCAAACGGGGGACAGGTTTTATTTTTTTCTATACATCATTCCCTCTCAGCCACTGCCCCAATTTCTGCTTGCATGCTTAGAGAAAGCTCTGCTCCACTTCCCACAAACATGGGTTTCGGCCAACATTTCCAATGGGTTGGCTATAAAGAATAGGGTGTCTGAGCTTTCCTTAAATGCACAGTCTCAACTGAAGCACTGAAAAGGAAAGTTTTAAAACAGAAAAGAAAAAGAATGTAAAAGCAATAGGAGACAGTGTAAGATTAGAGAGAGAGAGAGGAAAAAGAAAAAAAAAAAGTTGACTCAAGATCACGGTGCCATGAAACCGTAAGCCTTTCCCAGCCTATTCCGGCATGAGGAAAAAGGCTACAACTGCTAACACACATGAAAGAGTGTGTGATGGTTTCACTGAACATGGCCCCACAAGCTGGCTCACGGGGAAGTGGCACTATTGGGAGGTGTCCCATGTTAGAGTAGGTGTGGCCTTGTTAGAGGAAGTGTGCAAAGGGGTGGGCTTTGAGGTTTCAGATGCAGTGTTGTTCGGAGAGCTCTCTGTCTCAATCTCCTGTTGTCTGCTGATCTGGAGGGAGAACTCTCAGCTATCTCTTCCAGCATCATGTCTGCCTGCATGCCGCCATGCTTCTTGCCAGGACAATAGACTAAACCTAAGAAGTATAAGCTAGCCCCAGTTAAATACCTTAAAAAAAAAAAAAAAAAAAAAAGACAGAGTAAGCGAGTGCAGAGGGGGAGGGGGAAAGGAAGCAATCCTGATGTATTTGGTTAGAATTCCTGAAAGCAAAGGCTAGGAACCTGTACTCTCAGCCAATAATCTAAGCAGCAGCCTACACTGCCAAGCACAAAAGCTTTGCTCCATATAAAAACCATTTCTACTTCGCTAATGTAAAGGACATAATGGCAGAGAACATTGAAACACCTAAAGCAAAAAGCTTTACGGAATCATTCTCAAGTACCGCTACTCTGCTAGTGTGGAACCAAAAGGATAAGCCACATACTCCACACGCTGTGTGTGTGTGTGTGTGTGTGTGTGTGTGTGTGTGTGTGCGCGCGCATGTACGTGTGCGTGTGTGTAAACTGAGGAACACCACCAAGGCTGTCCTCTGAAAGCACATGCCCACACCCACAGATGTAGTAACAGAGCAGACACATACCTAAATTTATATGATGAGGCACAGATATGATTACAGTGCTTTTTTAAAAGCAAAATATAAGTTTCACTATATAAAGTCTCATCTTCCCATGGTGATAGTAAAAGACCTGCTAAGAACAATGCGTAGGGATTCTTTGGCATTTAGCAGCATTGGCTTCTTATCTCTGCAGGGAGAGTCTATCCACAGTGATCTTTCAGGGAATGCGCTGCTTTCACTCACACCCCAGAGGAAGGAGGGGTTACAAGTGCTACCTCATGTGTTATCAGCAGTTTGGGGTTTTGAAGGAACTAGGCACCAACCATTACTTATAGGGCTGGAATCAGGGTGACCTGTGTACAGAAACCCAGGCAAAGGGACACATGAAACAGCAAACAGTGGAGGGGAAGTGAACAGCTGCCAAGTAACCCACCTCATGCAAGATCACAACAGGTACGAAGGCAGGCTGAAATGGGAGGGATCTTGACATGCCTGCTGAGAACAGCTAGGGACCTGTTGCAAAATCACCAACAGCAAGGAGGTCAGGAAGGAAGAGTTATCAGGCTTCTCTTCCAGAGAGAAACTAATGGATCAGCTAATCTGTACATAAAGAAAAGGACTCCCTCTTAACTTGACAGGATCAAATCTCGGAAGAGGCAGCATTGCATCTAGGATTGTCTATGAAAAATTATCTAGATGGGTTAACTGAATGGAAGAACCATGTCAACCGTGGGTGGCTCCATTCCATAGGCTCAAGTTCTGGACAGAATGCAAAGGACGAAAGCTGAGCACCAGCATCTACCTCTCTGTTTTGTGATAACAGTATGGACAGTTGCTTCAAGCTCTGGCCACTATATCTTCCCCACTAGGATGGAAGCTCCGAACTCTGAGCCAAGATAAGCCTTTCCTTCCTTACGTTGCTTTTCTCAGGTGTCATCTAAGCAATGACAGGAGCAGTGAGAGGGATTCCTGGAGATTCATGTTCACTCGGCACAAATGAAGTCAAGTCACACATCCTTCCATCACTAATTCTTATAAATACAGTATGATCAAGGAACAGATATGCAGAGAAAACATGAAAAAAGCTGTCAAACTTATGTTTTTCCTAGTTGTTTAAAGGTTGGATTGTTTATATTTTGCTGTCATTTTTTTTTTTTTTTTTTTTTTTTTAAGTGCTGGGGATTGAACTCAAGATGTTGTGTGTGGTAGGCAGAGTTCTATTGTGTCCTGGACTGATACTTGGAACCTTTAATGGTTAACAAGTGCCTTTAACACTGCTAAGAAAACAAAGCAAGTTTTATCTCTTCCCAGTGTGGGAGAATCTGGATGCAGAGGTCTCTTGACTAGGGGTTTTGAATGCTACCCCCAGTTCCATGATCCTTCGGCCCCAGTTATGATGTCATGCTTTTGATATGAAACAAAAGACTCTGTACAACTTAGGTGGAAGAAACCAGGAAAGGTTTGACCCTTAAAGAACAATTCACCACATCAGAGGAATCCAAAGCTTTAGTTTATTAAATAGTTGTACAAATAAAAAAGCCATCAGACAGAAAAGTCCAAATCAGTGGCTCTTAACTTGCTTAATACTGTGACCCTTTAATACAGCTCCTCCTGTTGTGGTGACCCCCAACAATAAAATTGTTTCATTGCTACTTCAGAATCATAATCATGCTACTGTAATGTAAACATCTGATATTCAGGATATCTGATATGTGACCCCTGTGAAAGGGTCATTCAACCCCCCAAAAGTTGAGCACTACTAGTCTACATCTAAGCTGTAAAACACTAGACAGCCATTACCTTGAACAAAAGGGGCCCTGATGCTTAACTATAATCTTGGAGGGGTGGGGAGGGTATAAACTCTGGATACTGAAAATCTTGGGTATTTACTCTCATGGATACTTGTTTATTATAAAACATCATTTTTACTTCCATTTTGTTTCTTCAAAAATTCTTTTTGAAATTGAAACATGACAGCTGTATGTGAATCACAATGTGGTGTTTAAATGCACATATGCAGTTTGTAATGTTCAAATCAAGATGAGTGTATCTATTTCCTAAAGGATTTTCCCTCCCTCCCTTCCTTCGTTTTGTTTTTTCAGCAGTGAACTCCTGTACCTAGGCTGACCTCAGTCTCCATGTGGAGCTAAGAATGACCTTGAAGTCCTGATCCTCCAGCTCCCTCCTCACTAGTGTTGGGACTGTGGCTGCCACATCCAGGAACACCTGCCATTTCTTTATGGTAAAGACAACAGAAATTCTTTCTTCTAGCCTTTGGGTGAACATGATACATAAGTCAGCCTACCATGCCTCACACCCCTGAGCTTACTTCTATCTTACTAGAACCAGACAAGGCACTGTCAATTGGACAGGCTTGATACACTCCCTTCTATTTCTTTCCATTATGAAAAGACATACAAAAAGCATACTGATCAATCAAGAAGTAAAACCTGCTTCTATAGAGAAAAGACTTGGACTTTTATGTTCAAGTTTAACAAGTCTGGAACTAACATACATCATTTGTCTCAAAACACTGAGCTACCAGTCAACACTTTTCTTATCAGAATGTAAAAAGAGTTGAATGTGAGTTTGCATTGCTCTGAACAACTCTATTAACAATCTGAAGCAGACCCAGCTAAGTCACAATTGTACAGATACCTATCTACACTGTTAACATGAACCTAAAACTCAGATATTTTTTTCCAGGACCTAAAAACCATGAAACATATTATCATATCTAAGGCATAAACTGTAATTTAAGAAGAAAGTATATACTGTCAATGAAATTAGAAAATGTCATTGAATGTAGAACGTGCCTTAATTCCTGGACCATTAAAGAGCAGGAAATCTTACATCTTAGAAAGGATGGTTATGACAATGCTTTCCTTTAGAACAGAGCAGGGTAAACTGCTTTTTGTAATAATTTGTAGATAAGAACCTTGAGCCTACCTCACATGCTAAAACTGATCTTTCTAACATAACTAAGACCAGTACATAGTAAATTACTGAAATCAGATGCAAAAGAGTAAGAAATCAGACAAAAATTCATATAAATTCAAAATCATTTACACACACACACACACACACACACACACACACACACACACACACACACACATTCACTGTCTAACCCATCTCTTAAAGAACACTGAGAATTTAGTTTTGAACCTGGACTCCCTGTTTGGGTGCTCTTTCTTGGAACAAATCATGCTTACAAGTCAGAGGCTATGATTTCCATTTGTGGCTTATTTGAAATGGAGTGGTGACAGAGACAGTTGCAAAGCAATTTGAGTGTTTTTAGTTTTTATGGGTCTTTTAAAATTTTTACAGACCTCATCTAAACCTAATTTCACAATGATTTTTAATCAGCTACCCTTTATTAGTACTTCTCAGAAGAGTCTAATGACAGAGGTCAACTCTCCTTTTCCCTCACTCATTACGTTCACTGCTGGTTTTCATGGCTCTTAATTAAGTTAAACACCTGTAGGAAGAGGTATGCACTAGATATGAACTAGGCTGGTAACAAACAGAACAGACCATTCACTGGGTACACCATACAACTTGGGGTAGGCAGCAGTGTACCTGCTTGTCCCTGGGTTTTCTGAAGCTCTACTGAAGGGATTAACCAGTCAGGATGATGGAGCTTGCTGAGGTGAAATCCCAAGACACCTCAACTTTCAGTGTGTTGTCTTTGCTCTCTTGTTTTGCAAAAGCAGATGCCACATCCTGAGGTCACTTAAGTAACCTTGTATAGAAGTCCCTGTGGCCTCCTGCCAACAGCCAGCAAAGGCCGATGGGGCAGGCACTTGATGAGGCACCCCGAGAGAACACCCTCCAGCTCTATCAAGCCTGGAGGATGCTGTGGCAACCAGCCACCTGGCCGAATTTTCTCTTACAGAGCTTGTATGAGATAGTGCATATTTATCACTAGGGCCACTAACAGGACGGACAGCTCACCATACAGAAGCAGGGACCAATATATCCCTCTACTAGCTTGTGTGCAGTCATCAGGAGGCACCTTTCTGATGGAAAAGCTAAATGGCTAAGCAGTGTTTCTCCCCACATTCCCACGACTATTGATGGACATTTCTTATCTTGATGAGATCACTCTGACTAGGGTAAGATGAACACTCAAGAACAAAAGAATTACCAAATGTCCTTTACATTTGAGGCTCTTTCTCCCTTCATAACCACCTAGTATTGTAATCAACCCAGAGTGACTACAGGAGGGAGAAAGAATGGCCCCGAAACAAAAAGAAGTGAACCTGGGGACACCAAGTCCCACCTCTACAGAATGGCCAGGGAGGGCCAATCACCTAATCACCTTCTAAGCTGTGGCCTAGAGCTCTGGCTTAGAACTGAATGCAGGTCTTTACAGTCACTTAGTGTCACCACCCTAGGTGATGAGTGAAGGCTGATCTAAATAAAATATGCTTTGTGAAATGCAAAGAGAGCTAAAGGCTGTTTGTGAGGTTAGGTGGGATGAAGCAGATCTCTAAGACCTTAGAACTCACAGCAGTACAAGGGTGGGTTCTGATTTACAGTAACAGGAACAGAGGTCTCTACTCAGATGTAGCCAACAAATTCTTTGTTTCTTGTAAATAGTCTCTAAGACAATGTTATCATCTTTTATATATTTCTATCATTTATAGGTAAGGACATTAGTAAAGAGTACAGGGCGGGGAGAAAGGTTCAGTTAAAGAATGATTTTGCATATATTTATATGATGCCTTGGGTTCGATTCCCAGCCTTACAAACAAAACCCAAAACAACCAAAACAGAAAACCTTATGCAGATGTTCTACCCATGAGCTCCAGCCCACTGCTCTTACACCTTAGCCAAGAGGCCGCAGCTCCCTTCATCTCAGATGTTCCCCTATCTCTAGTAAGTGCAGCTAAGGCTTCTCTGCCCCCCCCCCCCAACAACAGGACTGTTCTCTCTCTCCCCAAATGAGAAGACAGTATGAGCCCTCTAACTGCCTGTTTCACTGAGCTTCAAAGGGCTGGGAAAGGGCTGATGAGACAGCTCAGTGGGTAAAAACACTTTTTGCCATCCATGGAACCCACATGGTGAAGAGAACCAAGTCCCACAGATTGTCCTCTGTCCCTTGCACGCATCCAGTGGCACATATGCAGCACATATTATGCACACATGTATACAAAATAAATGAATGTTTCTTAAAAACTAAGGGAGAAGAGCCAGGTGTGATTGTAAATGTCTTACTTTCAGTACTTTGAGAATGGAAGGGGGCAAACCTGGGCTACATGAAACACTGCTAGTTAGAAGAAGAAGCCCAGAATAAAATGTGTGTGCAAATGTGGACAGTATCTACCGAATCTATCAACTATGGCTTCCTCCTATGGGATGACTACAGTTGCGATTATGCTCCAACACATCTGTGACATCAGTGGCTGTTGCTGCCTGCGGTGTTTAAATCAGAATGGCCCCCACAGGCTCCTGTATTTGAGTGTTTAATCACCAGGGAGTGGCACTATGAGAAGGAACAGGAGGTGTGGCCTTGTTAGAGTAGGTGTGGCCTTGTTGGAGGAAGTGTGTCACTGGGGGTATACTTTGAGGTTTCAAATGCCCACACTAGTGCTCCCCCAAGCCCCCAGATCAGGATGTGGCTCTCAGCTACTGCTCCAGTGCCATGCTGCCACAGGGATGACAACGGGTCTAAAACTCTGAAACCGTAAGCCCCACCCCAGCCAAATGCTTTCCTTTATAAGATTTGCCTTGTCATGGTGTCTTCTCACAGGACTAGAAGATGGACCACCACAGTGTGTCTCCATCCAGCGTTTCTGTATGTGTGTCTGTAAGTCTGTCCTTTTTTCAGTCCCTCTGTGTCCAATCAAGTTCCCAGACCAATCCATGTAGAATGACAAGGAACCAGACTCACACATAACTGAAGGACAGAGGAAGAAGGCTACAGGGAGAATCGGTGGAGAACTGGCGCTCAGAGTCAGGGACTCGCGGCTGCGATGTGGACAGTCAGTCTCCCTTCCCTTCCCTCACCCTCACCCTCACTGCTGGGGCCGCCACACTGGCCAAAGGGCAAAGCACAAGAACCAAGAATGGAGCACACAAGAAACTCACAAACATGGAGTGGTTCCCTGCCCAGACAAAGCTGCAAAAGAAGATGAATCTCTTAGAAAAAGGAAAACCGAGGGGTAGGGGCAGAACAAATCTATTTTAAAGATCCCTTCCTTTACAATCACAATGTGCTTTTACAAGTGTCCTGATTTGGATATTTCCACTGCCATCTTCTGCCCCTGTTTTTGGCCTCCTTCCACGTCTAATTCTGAATTTTCTTCTTCACTGAATAGATCCAGCCAAGGCAAAGAGACAATTATACAGCAGAAGAATGAATGAGTTTTTTTTTTTTTTTTAAGATCTCTTATAAATAACTATCTGCAGAAATCTTGAAATAACTGTGGAAAAAGAATTGTCATCCAATCTGCAATACTAACAATATGAAGACCAAAGAAATAAAAATAAAAATAGTAGCCGTGTGATGGCTGTTCACCAGTCCGCCGGGAAATTAAACACAGGCATAGCCTCATCCCACGTTCAATAGCAACCTAAAGATTTATTCGCTGAACAGTTTGATTTCCTAATAGTATTCTAACCTGCAGCCAAGGTCTTCAGCACAGGGACCACTTGTCAAAACTGTTCTCAAAGAGCTTCACTAATGTTTTATCATCATTAAATGCTTGTGACAGAATAGATCTCCTGGCTCCTCGCTGCCAACCAACAACATGGCTCCAAAGGCTTTACAGCAGTGACCGTGTAAAACCAGCCAAGCCAGCATGCTCACGGCCAGAATGCTGGCTCCCAGGAGAACGTTAAAGCACACCTACAGCCAAGGCCAGCTGAGCTGCTGTACAGGGCGTCAAGCTGGATACTCACCAAAGGTGCCAACTGAAACCCACCAGCAACGTGCATATAAATGCATGGACATGAACATATATGTGACTTATTAAAGACTCACACATATTTCCAGTGACAACTGTGCAGCAGCAAAAGGCACATTATCTAAGACTTCCTTCTCAGTCCGTGTGTCTGGTCAGGAGCTGCTGCTGCTTGTGTTTCAGGAAGGATAGCTCTAGCTGAAAATAAATTCCACAGTTTTATCAAGGGTCTACCCTTGTCTTGGCCATCATTCATAATACAGAGCCAGAGAAGCACGCCATTGCTAATTTGGAACTACGAATGACCAAGGACATTTTGCAAGTGATAGCCAGGTGTGTTCTTGCTTGTTTGATCAAGTTAGTTTGACTTCTGAGAGCTTCACCTTCTCCAGGATGACAGATAATACCACTCTCCCTAAGAAACATTCTTGGGGCTGACGGAGTCAAGCAGAGAAGCAGCTGTGTTTGCTTTGCAATCATGAGGTCCTGAATTCAGATTCCCACATAAAAGTTAGGTGTGGTTATCCATTTGCCAATTCCTCCAGCTCTGTGGGTGGAACCAGCAAGATTATAGGTGCCTGTAAGAGCCAGCATACATCAAGGTGTAGTAACAAAGTCTGTTTCTCAGTTTGCAGGATAAAACAAGACAAAAAGTGATGTGGCTAGCAAAGGCTTAAGTTGACTTACACTTCCAGATCATAGCCCATCACTGCGGGAAGTCAGAGCAGGGTACAACCTATCATCACTTGCCCATAGGTAGCTCCACTATGACCCCTTCCCCCATCAATCATAAATCAAGAAAATGCCCTGAAAAACCACAGGCCATTTTGGTGAAGAAAATTCCTGAACTGAGATTTTCTCTTTCCAGGTTACCCTGGTTTGTACCAAGCTACAGAAACCAACCAGTATATTGAGAGCATGCACAGACACATTCACGCACACAGGGGAGGGGCAGAGGGAGAGAGAAGAAAGAAGGAAATAAACCATATTGAAACACTCTACCTTCTGAATAGGGTACACAACAGGTGAGCGAAAGCTTACACTTGGCAGATCAGAGAAACCGAGTCCTTACCAATTATATGCCAGCTGTATTACATGTAAAAGAAAACCATCACATGCATGTTTTACAAAAGGAGTGTATAGATTAAGTTACATTAAGATAGATTACAGGGCACTCATCTGAAGATGCCATCTATGTACAGAGGAAGAAACACGGGAAGGTTATCAATCTAGACAAAGTAACAATGATTAAACATCTGGGTACAGGGTGACTTTATTTCTTCTACTTTGCCTATTTATGTTTTCTTTCTACAATGAAGAGAAAGTGCTTTTGTGACTGTCACATTAACTGTGAGTGGCACAGGGCAAACAGTACACACTTCATAAGGATGACACTTGAAGCTCTGGCAGAAGGGGCAGCATCAGCTCTGAGGTCAAGCCTCTCTTCCAGGTCATTCGGGTATTGCTTCTTCCACTTGGAATGCGGGTTAGGTGCGGAGCTCGCACTGGCACTTAACACAGTGAGCACAGAGCACATGGAGCCATTTCCCATTAGCAATGCTGGCAGGCTGCAGAGATGTACTTGTACCTGCTAAGGTGCCTGTGCACAATATCCCGACAGGAGTCTAAAGCATGCAGCATGTTGCTGGATACCTCACATGCACATTGGGATGGTCTTCACCTCTACCTGGCTATACCTCAACCTTCCCTTTTAGAGAATTCTCAAAACTAAAAGGAAGGGCCGTTACTATTTCCTCCAAGCGAGTCTTGAACCCAGGAAGTGTAAATAGGAACACCCCATATGACCCATCCACTGCCACGAAAACCAGGCAGGCCATGATTGTATCTAAATCCAAAGAAAAGAAACAAGAAGAAAGAAAAAAGGGAGAAAGACAAAAGGAAAATGAAATCCCCCAAACTAATAAGCAAACAAACAAAACTCAAAAAATGTTCTGATATAAAAAGCTCTAAGAGAATCATGCTCCGAATAATTTTATCAGGTCAGAGAGGCTAATTAAAGAAGAAAGGGAGATGAGGAGGCGGCAGAGATCTTGGTACTCTGTCCTAACATATCCCACTGGTGCGTTATATTTACATTTAATTTAGGCTGCACACAACCCTAGCAAATCTCCTCAGCAGTTAAATGTCGCCTTCAAAGGGACACCAGGACATAAATCCCCGAGTCAGCAACCATGCCAGCATCCAAAGTAATCTTTAAGAACACGGTCCCAAGGGCACCTGCTTACTGGAGAAAGGGCACAAGCAGAGAGGCAATTAATGTGAAGGGCTGATGAAGGACCAAGCCTGTGTGGAAGCTTAGCTTTTCATTAATGCTTCCCAGTCAAGGAAGAGGGACAGGAGGAGAAGGTACTTGTCCACAGTGAGGCAGAAACTGTTCCGAATCTTGTTCTCTTTTACTTCCGGTTTTCTTTACTACTTTTCCTTGTCCTTCTTCTTAAGTCTAGGCAGGGTTTTTCTATGTGTAGCCCTGGCTGTCCTGGAACTGGATCTGTAGACCAAGCTGGCCTTGAACTCACAAGTGCTGGGATTAAAGGCATGCATCACTACCGCCTGGCTATTATTTCTGATTCTTCATAGCACTTAAAACAAAACATTTTTGGTTACACACACACATACACACACACATACACACACACACACACACACAGAGAGAGAGAGAGAGAGAGAGAGAGAGAGAGAGAGAGAGAGAGAGAGAGAGAGAGAGAGAGAGAGAGGTGGGGGGACTGGGGGAGGGAGAGAAAGATGCATAAAAGCACAAACCTCATGTTCCATAAATTTCTATTATATCAAGTACAAGGACTTTAGCTCTTTCATTGTATCTACACAAGATAATTGGTCCTCTATAATTTCTAACAGCCTTCAGTAATGAGTTAAATAATTCTCATGTTTAATTTTATTATCTACATAGGCCACTGCAAAATCCAGTTAGGGGAGGTCCTGTTTTGGCAAGATCACATAATGCTTTAAATTGCTTTCTAAATCTAGCTAGGTGTGGTTATGCAGGGTTTGAATACCAGCACTTGGGAAGCAGAGGCAGGCCGATGTCTGTGAGTCATCCTTGTGTACACAATGACTTCTAGGCCAGCTGGGGCTGCAACAAGAGACTGTCTCAAAACAAACAAGCCACCAAGCAAACAGAAACAAAGAACTAGCTGTTAGGCCAAGGAAGATCTAGTGATTAAAAACAACAACAGGTTTGCACATTTCAGTTGCAGTTTTGAGGTGGATATACAAACATATGCTATCTGAATGAGCCTGAAGGACAATCAGCTGAGTGACAAGCAGCACAGAAAGACAAATGTCCTATAAAGTCACTACTATGGGATCGCCACAGTAACACAATTAATATAGACAAATGACAATGTCAGTCCATAGTCTGAAGGGAGGGAAAGGATAAGTTGTTGGCTGGGAACAAAGAAATCTGACTGAAGGTTGGTTGTGAAATTATGTATGTATACTTCATGTATATACACCCTTACTGATAATGCTGGTGGACTCTAGGACTGGAGTTATGGCCCAGAGGGTTAGAAAGCTCTGTACACCCTAGAAACAACTCACAGACTATAAGAAGTTCAAGAAAAACAAAGGCCAAAAAAAAAAAAAGAAAGAAAGAAAGAAAAGAAAAAGAAAGAAAATGAAAAAAACCATTATGCTTAATTTTTACACACCAAGAAAACTTTGACTATTTCCAGGTTACATCTTTTTTTACATGTACTTCATGCTCATTGTAACTAGTAAGATCTTAATGCACACTATCAAACTTTAAAAAAGTCAAGTACTGACAAAAATGTACTCATATATTTTATGCAAAAATGCTTAAAATCTGTACATTTTATCTTTGTTTTATAAAATAAATTTGTTCAATTAAATTACATATATATAAATATAAAAGAGTGCCTACTGCTTTTGCAAAGGGGAGCTGGGTTCAATTCCTAACACCACAAGGTGGTGTTCAGTTCCAGGCATCTTTCACCTTCTTCTGGCCTTCTAGTTAGCAGGCACAAACTTGAAGATACACACACACACACACACACACATAAAATAAAAATAAATCTTTTTTTTGAAAACATGGTGAAAGATCTATAATATATATATATATATAGTCCAGATTTAGAGGTTAGTTGAAAAGTCTGAATTAAGATAAATCAAAGGGGAAAAATCAAATTTCCAACTTCTCTTTAAAACTGAGAAGAGGTAGCAATTGTGGGACTATGCTATAAATCTAGCAATGAAGAGCCAGAGGAAGAACAGCCTTTCCTCTCAATATGGTCCAGCTCTCCCAGATTCCCAGCACCTCCTGTTACACACCTGCAGGGTAGGTTTCAAGTGCACAGGTCAAGAGGGTGTAGAGAGTGCCGTGTATATGTATATGCCGTGTATATGCCATGTATGTATATGTATCCAATGCTCTTCTAGTCACAGAGCCTTAAGATACCTGTAAGAGCTGCGTGAGCCATGTTATCATCTTTATATCAGAGTGGCCTGACTTCTCAGTACATGAAGCTCAAAGTAAAATGGACAAAACAACTAAACGTGCACCATTTACGGGTCACCAAAAATGAGGTCAATGCTCTCACAACAAGCAGCATCCCTCTCACGGGCAGGGAATGAAGACAGCCCTGCACCGTCTCAGTAAAAAAAGATCCAGACTCTGCTAAGGTTCTGGAATTCACTCTGTTCACAGCCCTGTGTCAGAGGCAACAATTACTTCCTCAGCCACTGGCAACAGAGATACCCCTCTTTCTCTAGTCAAATAAACCATGACAGTGGCCAGAAGTGTCTATTCCACCCCAAGGAGCAGAAACAGGGGCGGCACCAACAAGAAGATGCAATGTGAGTAGGATAATGTGAGGTGAATGATCCTTCATTCTGATGACTAACTGCAGTGGTTGCTTCTGGTCAAATCCCTATCATGACTATCTGTGGAGAGCAACGTAATGTGCAGGTGTTATTTCCTACGATCTGACAGAGGGGCAATGCCTGTAATTCTACCCAGAGGCACTGGGACAATGCATGGGAATAGCTTTGGATGTGCCATGACGACAGGTAGGTGTGATTTACCATTTACAATGCAGAAGGCAAGAATATTACACTGCCTTCCACATTTGAAATCATGTTCCACAAAAAAAAAAAAAAAAAAAAAAAAAAAAGACTAGTAAGACTCTCAAGGTTTGTGAAACATAAAGTGAAGTTTACATTCAGGCTTCCTTTAAGCACAAGTGAAACAACAACTGTCCAGATGTGCTAAGTAGATGAAGAGCCACATGTCTGTGAATGGGACAGTATTCACTGTGGAAAGAAGAAACCTGACATAGGATTCAGTTCCCAGAATTGGTGCATGCGGGTGAAGTGGGGTGGAGGGAGTGGGGGTGATATAGCAGAACATCAGATTATAGTACTAGGCATTTACCTTAAACATCCAGTAACTACCCCAATGTTTTATAGTAGCGGACCAATTCTGGTCTCCAAGGAAGCGGTTACTCAAGGGACAGGAAAAAAAAAAAAAAAAAAAGCCAGTGTTCCAAGAGCACGTCCATTACCTGCTGTGCTGGACAACCAATTGTCACGTCACTGCTGTTCTCTCTAGTGGAAGACTGATGTCTACATAAAAAGCCATAAGGTGACAAGTGTCTACCTGAGAATTGTGGAGAAGAGACTGAGAGACCTGAGTTGCTATGGTCCTCGAAGCAGAAGTTGTGGTTAGTTTAAAACTGTGAAACAATAGCATAGTTATTTTCATTTAATAAAAGTGACACATTTTATGTCAAATAATTTATTTTCCCTATATTAGAGGCATATTTAAAATTCATTAGGAAAAAATGCATAAATACATGAACAAAATTCTAAATAAAATGACAATATACCATGGCCAAGAAAGAATTCTCTCAATAATATTACATAGGTTAAACATAAAAAAACATACCAGCATGGCAGTAGTGGCACATATCTCTAAGACCAGCACTTGGGAGGTGGTTACAGGCAGATCTCTGTGAGTTAAAGGCCTGTCTGGTCTACAGAGTAACGAGGAAACCATGTCTACACAGAGACTACAAAAGAAAAACAGAAAAGAAAGCCTCCCAGCAAGGCACATTACTAGAGTACCTGCTACATAAGGAAGGTTTTGAGTTTCACACACACACAGGGGTGGAGTGAGCTTATCAATCTGATTATTATACTCAAAAGCTCATAAAGAAAAAGAAAACTTATGTAAATACTGTGACCATGGAAAAATATTTTAGAAATTCTAATACTGATTAAAAAGAAAAAGCAAGAATGAAAAAATAAATACCTGTTGCAAGGTGTCTGATCACAGTGTGAACCCCAAGATAGTGCCATTTACTGACAAAAACTTGTTTCTTTCTAGTTCTGATGTGGCTCATCCCTTAGCACATACCTTTAAACACACTGGATGGATCACAGATATGCTCTTAGCACATGCCTTTAGTCCCAAACAATGAAGATAAAATTAGTTTGTAGAAGGAAGCGCCCACGTTTGAAAGTGAAGTCTAGTTGAGTGGCAGAAAGAGTGACGAATGAGAGAAAGATCTGACAGAATAGGATCCGCCCACGTCTCATGAAAACAGGGAGGCTACTTAGAGCAGTGTAAAGAAAACAGAGAGAGGGGTGGGTGGATTTACCTGGAGTTTTATAGACAGGTTGCAGAGAGAGAGAGACCAAGCTAGACACGGTGAAGACAGAACGAGCCAGAGAATGAAAAGGAGCCAGAAGATTACAACAGATTGCTAGAGCTAGTTTGGCATAAATAACTCAATCTTGGGGTTCACAGTGTGATCAAATATCCTGCAACAAATACCAACTTTTGGAAAACCATAACTAGAATGGAACTTCCTTTACCTGAGAGGCTTGCACTAGACCTATACGTGCATTCATATCTGCTGGTAAGAGGGAGGACATCTCCGAGAGACCTATGCCAGTACTCAGTACTGAGACATAGTGCTTCCCCTGAAATTATAAACGAGAGACCTACATCTGCTTTCTTCTACTCCCCCAACACATTGTAAGTACTCCCAAATACAACACCATAGAAAGGACAGGAAGGGAAAGACAAGTAAGATGGGAGACGACACAGCTGACTTTTCCCAGGTGACAGTTACTTGTGCAGCCTGCAGCAGTTTCCCTAAGTCTGGTAGGAACTTCCCCATTCCCCATTTGCTTATGTATTAACCACAACAGCTTTCATGACACCAGGCTGAGAAGCCACCACCACGTAGACTATCCAGCCCACAAGCGAAAATATCTGCTAAAAGACTTTGAAGAAAAAGGTTTCTAACCCCTGATCGATGCAGACAATCTGACTCAATCTGCAATATTGATGTCCAAAAATATATTTCTATCCACTTTCTATCTGTAGTCAGAACAGAAATGCTAAAGTAATGTTTATTGTAGCATCAAAAATATCAAATATTGAAAACTAAGCCTGACCATATAGTGAAAGGAAAGAATAGACTCGAGTCTACACACAAACACACACACACTCACAATTGAAACAAAAAAAAAAATTAAAAAGAAAAACCAATACTTTTAAAGATTCACCTTTTGGGGGGCTGGATATATGTTGTGGAACCAAGAGCCCTGTAATCACTGCACCACCTACCAGAACCCTGCCCCCTGGAAATACTGTTAAAGTGCAAACTGTCCCTAAATGACCTATTTTACATATTCAATGCAGTCCTAACCAAAATGCCAGCTCACATCTGTAGCACTGTAAACAGGGCCTCTGAAGTTCATGTCGAACTTTCCTGCACAAGTTTTCCAATGACCAAAATGTACTTAAAGATGAACAAGACAGTTTAGATCCAATTTCAAGATTCATTGATTCCTAATCTTCAACACAGTGTTATCCTACTGTGGGAAAATAACAGTCAATCCAAATATGTGCTCGCATAGCACGTATGGCTCATACATACAGAGATACAAATACAATCCAGTGGAGGAATCAAACATTCTCAAGACATGGAAGGAAAAAAACCCTAAACGTCCAAATTAAAAGAAAATAAATCAAAGGCCAAACCAAACCCCAGTAAGATCATAAATGTGCCATGGCACATGCCTTGAATCTCAGCCACGACAGGTGGAAGCGAAGGCTGGTCCACATCTGATTTCAAGACTGGCCTTGTCTACCCAGCAACTTCCAGACCAGCCAGAAGCTACAGGGTGAGACTGTCTCCACACCCTGACTCAACTAACTAACTGACTGACTAACTAACTAACTAACCAACCAACCAACCAATCAGCCAACCAACTAACCAAATAAACAAACAAACAAACAATAAAACAAACAAACAAAAAAAAAAGGATCAGGAACATAAAAGAAAAAAATCCACACTTCAAAAGTTATAGAGAAAATAAGAGAAAACTCATCCAAGCTTCATTTCAGGAAATGTGATACCAAGAGCATGGTCCCTCCACAGAGGCACAGGGGTAATTTGGATAAACACATCCTCTACAGGACCATATAAAAGCAGCAATACACAGCACAGTAAACCAAACATTTGATAAGCAACATTTATTGAGAATAAGTAAAAAAAAAAATTGTAGAAATACATTAAGAAAATAAAATACCCCACATAAAAGGAGGAAAATATTTCAAGATACACTTCAAAAAAGACGCATGAAAAGCAAATGAGGACAGAAAAAGCTCAACATCACCTGCCATTAATAATGAAGTAGCATTATACACTATAAAAAGATTAAAGTCAGAAAGACTAGCCAAGGAGCTGAAGAGATGGTTCAGTGGTTAGCGTCATAGTGCTCATACAGTGGACCTGAGTTTGAATCCCAGCAGCCACCTTAGACAGCTTATAACTGACCAGCTACCGAAAGTTCCTCAGCTGGCACTTACTCACACATATCCACACAGGACTACCACCTCTTCACAGGCTCATCATCATCATCATCATCATTATCATCATCATCCTCATCCTCCTCCTCCTTCTCCTCATCATCATCAAGACTGGCTAAGCTGACACTTGTTTAAAATGTGGGAAAACTGAAATCTCATCCACTTACAGGTAGAGATGGAACACGCAACAGGCACTCTGGAAATGTTGGTGTGTTGCTTAAATTTCTCAGATGAACTAACATCCAGGCATTCCATACCTAGATTCGTACAGAAGAGAAATAAAAGCCTAAAACCATGTACTTGCAGATGTTCAAAACAGACTCAAAATAGAAACAACAGAAATTTCTAGCAGCACAGAAGTAGGTAAATTATGGTATTTCCATATAAGAAGTACAATCTACTTGGCAATTAAACAGTAAACTATGGCTATATCCCATAACATGAATGGATCTCCAAGAATTATGTCAGTGAATAAAGCATAATTCACCGGTATGCTCTGATTGAAGCCAGACTGGTTCCTTCACAAAGAATACATAGTGCATGACTTCATTCATGTACAATTTCTAAGAAAAGCAATCTAATGCATAGCAATAAAAAATATGTATTGGAGCTGGAGGGATGGCTCAGCAGTTAAACACCCTGACTGCTCTTCCAGAGTGGACCAAAATTCAATTCTAAACTCACAAGATGGTTGACAACCACCTGTAACTGCAATTCCAAGGGATCTACCACCCTCTTAGCATCTCTGGAGGTACTGCACACATACACACAGAAAAGCAAACGAAAATAAAAAAATAAATTGCATGTCACAGTATAAGAATGGAAGGGTACAGGAAAGCTAAGAGTAATTACACATAGGAACAATAAAACTTACACAAACAAAACATGAGTGTGGGTTTGTCTCCTCCTATTGCCTGGTCATGTTATGTTGCGTGGTTTCCCTTCTGAGTACCACTCATCCCCTGTTTCAGCATTCCAAGCAGCTAGGCCTAAAATCGTATCACACTAAATACAATACAAAGTTCTATCTCAATAAAGTTTTTAAAGGTCTTTGGTGTAAGTTGAATTTCACCCGTTTCCTGACTGTCCGGTACACTAACAAATACAGGCTTTCTGTACAACTGTGTTTACATGCTACGTGACCGACATTTTAACCTAAAATTTTCTACTTTCTGTTTCTTTCTCCTATCTGAGTCTCCCAGCAATCAAGGCACCATGTATTACTAATCTCTTCAGCAGTTCTAACAGTTGTTTCCTAAAGACTCATCTCCGGGCACTAATGCAATCAGCATAATTACAATAACACATGACATACTGGCATGAAAATCTGCAGGGAGCCTGTCACCCCCGTGCATACATTGCTAATAAAACACTGTGCTCTCTTCTCTAGATCAAGGGTAGTTGTTGTAACAGACAGGAGCTAGTCCCACCTCCACTACTCCAGAAGTGTGGTGTATGCTGCTGACTACAGCAAGCAAACACTTGATTTTTTCATCCTTACCTGGCTTTCTCTGGGTCATCCTGTTGACTTTCCACAATCCAAGAAAATGAGCATTATATTTCTGCCTTTGAATTTAAATAACGATTTCCTCTAAGAGCCAATTTAGCACTCATACATTCCAGGAAGCCTCCTATTGACTAAACTCAGGTTGTAACAAGCCTGACGTCTTCTGAATCCTTTCAACATTCTCCTATGTTCAACATGACCACACTCATCACCTGCTGCCAGACTCATCTCTGCAACAGCTCTTCTTGCTGGAGAAATGGTTGAGCCAATATCTGTATGAAAGGTTCATCATGGGGGCTATGAACAATGTATGACTACCACTGGGATGTAAGCTGCAAGAACACTCAGATTTGCTTAATTTATATAATTCGAGCACTCAGAACAGGGCTGGTATTCAGTAAATGTTCAATAAATATCTGCTGAATAAAGGAATACGTAAAAGGCCTTTCACATACTGAAACACACACACACACACACACACACACACAAAGAAGCTCAATCCATACACAGACTCTGTTCTGTAAGAGCTGAATTTGTAAAATCACTTTAGATGTTCTCTGTGTCAATTTCTGAAGTTAAGAACAGAGCCAGACCATGAGGGAAGCAAAGGATGCATGATCTTGGCTCTCCAAAGATAAAAATCAAAGGCAAAAAACTTTAGTAATTTCAAGTAAGAGTAGTGGATACAATTTATTAAACACACATACAGAAAGAGAGTGAGTGTGTGAGAGGGAGAGGAAGAGGAGGAGGAGGAAGAAGAGGAGGAAGAGGAGGAGGAGGAGAAACTAGGTTAGTGTAAGAAATTTTTGATGGAGTTATGTCTTGGTTACCTTTCAACTGAAATCTGAAGAGATAGGATGACTGAGAAAATTTATAGAAGAAAGTGTTCAGCTGGGGCTTACAATTTAGAGGATGAATTCAGGACCATCACTGTAGGGAACATGGCAGAAGGCAAACAGGGCCTTAGAGAAGTATCTGAGAGAATACTTCTTGATTCACACAAGCATCAGAGGGTGGTGGCACATGCCTTTATTCCCAGCACTCTGGAGGTACAGGGAGGCAGATCTGAGTTCAAGTCAGTCAGGTCTACAGAGCAAGTTCCAAGATAGCCAAGATTTTCCAGATAAAGAAACCCTGTCTTGAAAAATAACAAAACAAACAAAACAGATCCACTCAAACAAGGGGCAAAGAAAAACATTGGAAATGGTGTAGGCTTTTGAAACCTCAAAGCTCACCGCCAGTGACATAGTTCCTCCAATAAAGTCACACCTCCTAATCCTTCCAAATTAGTTCTACCAACTGGAGACCAAGTACTTAAACATATGAGCTAATGAGGGTGATGTTCATTCAAAACAAGACAAGTGAGATTTGTATAAAGGAAATACCTGTACCAGAGCCATGTTGATACCCAAAGACAGTCTAGGATAAAAGAAAAAGCATTGACTCTCACCTGTCTCTACTTAAAATACTGCATTTTACTTTTGAAAGTTTTTTTGTGTGTTTGTTTTGCCTGCATGCATGTCTGTGTGCCACTTGAGTGGATGGTCCTCACAGAGGCCGGAGAGGGCACTGGATCCCTGGAACTGTAGTTACAGAGTGGAAGTGTAATTACAGACAAAGGCTGGAAATCAAACCAGGGTCCTCTGGAAGAGTGGTTAGTACTCTAAACTGCTGAGCCATCTCTCCAGCCCCTCGAAAGACTTTAAAAATCATATCCAAAAGCAATAAAATGATTCCTAAGCTTTTTCAGTACTATTAAATTGTGCACCTCTCTTACTTTATCCCAATTACCCATTGGCATAAAAGTTAACACTGTCTTAGAAGTGTACTATTTAAACTCTACCAAATGTAGTAGTCTACTTTGCTTAAGTTCAATGATGCCTGTCTGTTTCCTGTGTGAGAAAAGCTCACTGCTTCTGCACATGAGCTCCAGGATGAAGTTGGCTTACATTTAAGGATTGGCAGTGTAGATACTGATGTGGGGAGATTTATGTCTCTCAGCTCAGTCTCCCTCTGGACTCAGCCTCTAGGGTGTTTTTCCCCTCTGCATTCCTTCTTGTGAGTGATGGATATATCACACATCTCTCGGTGTATCTGCCTCAACCTTACACATGCACAACTTTGGCTTGTGTCCTATGAATGCATAAATATCACGACAATGAGACTCTCTTGGGAAGGTAACAGTGCCCACCCCAACACATCTTGGCTCCCTACTCAGCTAGCCTTCACGCTGAGGGAGGGTTCTGCCTTGTAGTCAGGACCCTGAGCTTTTACAAATTACTAGCAATGTCCTCAAGCCACCAAGGCCAAAGCAACTCTGGCACGCAGGCAATGTATCGTCTCACTTGCTTTCCTTGAGTATCACATTTTGTTGCTTCCTAAAAATTCACAGTTTTATCCTGAGATGAAGCAGCACAATTTCTGCCGGGAATCACATGCAAAAACATAGTGTTTTTTGTGTCTGGACATACTGTATTTGTTAAAATTAGATAGAAGGAAGCCATCTTATCAGCATTCTTATTGGAGGAGGAAGAGGAAGAAGAGCAGCAGTAGCAGGAGGAGGAGGGGATTTTCAACCAGCTCTTAAGAGGCAGGATAAAGAAAGAAGACACAAGGAAACATTTCCTGAAGATTCCAAATCCTACTCGCAGCACTGATCCAGCACAAGAAATAGAAGAGATGGATGCTAAATGCTATTGAACATAATTAATCCTGTATGAAAACTTGGTCACAATGGACAATGAAGTCTCCCTGGTCCAAGAGTCTCTCAATAAGAACAGATGCCCCCTCAAGCTCTCTAAAATCTGCTGCATTCTGGGAGTCCACAAAACAGGAGACACACTTGGCAATGAACCTCCCATGGCAAAAATGAGACTAGACAACTGGGTTAATGTAACAGGCCAAAAGGTTATAGGCCTTGAAGTACTGCCCAGCCTCACTACTGTATGAGTCCTAGAGTCAGAGCGTCAGATTCTATGAGGATAATAGGAATTTTCGAGATGAAGTAACAGACACTTAACACAACCCAGTATCACAATGGCACTGAGGTGATGAAGACATTAGGTGGGACCCTCCAGCAGAGCTTCTGCCAAGGTACCACAGCACCAATGTTGCCCAGTCGGTTGGACCGTAGATCCTCAGACAGACATATGAACTTTGTACCTGCTATGGCGAATGGGAGAAAACTCTCTACCTGTGATCAGAGACCATCTCATCAAATTTGCTTTGCAAAGAGGATCTGGCAGTCAAAACACTTAGTTCTAGATGCTCAGAAATTATAAACAGAAAGGTGAATGAAGCCTGACTTGTAAAGACATCACTAACCAAGAAAATGGCAGTATGTTTTCAAGGGCTTTGGCTGAGTTATGGTCACGGGATCCCCAACTATATCACACAGCAAAATGTAGACAGACAACTCGGGTCAGTACAGTACCAGTGGCTAATACATCTTTCTTAGAAGGGAGAATGGGAACAGTCTATACATGTGACATCAAACATAGGCTGTGTGGTCTTGCTGGAGTAGGTAGTCTTGCTGAAAGAAATACTTTACTATGGAAATGGACTTTAACCCAGACCTAGCTGCCTGGAAGCCAGTCTTCTACTAGCAGCCTTCAGATGAAGATGAAGAACTCTCAGGTCCTCCCATGTCTGCCTGGACACTGCCAATCACCTGCCTTGATGATACTGGACTGAACCTGTGAACCTGTAAAACAGCCTCAATTAAATGTTGGCCTTATGTAGGTCTACAGAAGAAGGTGTGGCCCAGATTAAAGGTGTAAACCAACACACCTGGATCTAGAACTTGCCTTGTCCCAGGCTGACATTGAATTTAGAGATCTACATGCCTCAATCTTCCAGAATTAAAGGTGTGTACTACCTTGCATGGGCCTAAAATTTTCATGGCCACTATGCCTCAAGATCTCCATGTCAAGACCTGGGTCAGAAGCCTGTGTCTTCTAACTTCAAGAGCCAGAACAAAGGTGAGCCCTCCATTTCTGGATTGTAGTTTGTTCTAGATGTAGTCAAGTTGACAACCAGGAACAGCCATCACAGACTAAGGAAGGATTAAAGAAAATGTGTTACACTTATACAGTGGAATAATTAATACTCAATTAGGAAAAGTGAAATTTTCAGGCTAATGGTCTGAAAGGAAACCATCATCTTGAGTGAGAGAAGTCAGAAAGACAAACCATGCGCTGTGCTTTCTCTCAGATATAGAATATTAGCTTTTAAGGTTTAGATATGTGTCATCTGGAATGGCCACTCAGGTTAGAAAACTGGTAAAGGGCTATGTGGGAGCAGGGAGTCTTTCAGGCAAGGGGAGATGGAACACAATGGTAGAGAGAGGAAAATGGAACAGAAGGAAGGCACCAAGTGGAGCAGGGGATGGGAGTGAAGAGTGGATGGTGGAACGCGGACAGCAACACCTAACAGTAAATTCCTCTTGAAAAAGTCACGTGGAAACATCACAGAAGAAGATAATATCTGTACATAAACATACCCTGTAACCACTGGCTACCAAATAAAAACCCAGAAGAGGAACGGGTTAATTTTCTTCGAGTTGTTGACCGATAAGGTTACAGGTTATTATCGGGGATTTCGTTACCTTCCAGATGTTGATGGTAAGATCCTATTGCTGAGCACACCACACCCTTGAGTTTAGTAGACAAAACCTGAAGTCCAACTTCAGATGACAACCGAAATTAAATGGGGAAAATCTCTTGGGGCCCCACTCCTATATGAAGAAGACCTAAAGCAGTTAATGACTACTGAGAGAGGGAGAATGTGTATTCCTCAGGGGTGAGTCCCCAAGTTCGTTATCTAATAACAAGTGACCAGCCTGAGAAACATGTACATACAAGTAGTACTAAATAGATTCAGCAGGTTGTATTTATGCATATATTTACATATATATCTGTGCTAGATAGTTTTATCTTAACTTAACACAAGCTAAAATCATCTGAGAGAAAAGATCCTTAATCAAGAAAATGCCTTTGTAATATTGGGCTGCAGGCAAGCTTGTAGGGCACCTCCTTAATTAGTGATTGATGGGGAAATTGTGGGTGGGGGCATCCCTGGGTTGGGTCTTGAAAGAAAGCAGGATGAGCTAGCTATGATGAGCCAGCCAGTAAGCAGCACCACCCCTCCATACCCCCTGCCTCAGCTTCTGACTCCAAGTTCTAGGCCTGTTTGAGTTCCAATCTCAATAAATCCTTTCCTCCCCAAGCTACTTTGGCTGTGCATGGTATTTAATCATGTCAATCTTAACTGTAAATTAGACAATATTAATAATAATTAAAGAAAAAAAAGGACACACACTTGAGAGGAAGCAAGGATGTGGGAGCACAGAAACAATGAGAAAGGGACAATGATGCATACTTTCATTACATTTTTAACAGAAGAAGAACAACAAAGCCATACTGAAAAAAGGTGTCTGGCTTTCACAGTCTTGGAAGGTGCTAGGCATGCTGTTTTCCTTGGAATGATCTACCACTTCTGAAGAAAATTTATCATCAGTCTCACCCAGCTCTGAACCCTGGGAGCTACAATCACCTCTCTGGCAAGATGTGCCCAATGGTGCCATACTGGCACATAGAATGAAGATAACCAACCACTGTCTTATTGGATTTAAGCCCGACACTGTTAGTAAGGCCACGAATCTGTGGCAAGACAGGTCACACAGCCTAGGAGAAAACCTACTACTACCATGCTAAAGGGACATAGCTTTAAAATGACCCCTAATGACTCTATTGCTATGCCCAAAAATCAGTGTATCTCTCAACACTCACTGGAGATTCTTCTTGCTCAAGAGAGGAATTAACAGGAAAACTAAAACTAATCAGTGAGCAGAGAATAAGAAACTTCAGAGTGCTCAGCCTAAATGACACATCGGTATCACACATCTCCCCCTCAAGGATCTTAGTCCAAGTGGGACAGAAATAGTTTAAGGGCCAGGAGCAATGTGTTACTACAAAGAAATAGTGGGGTTTCTTTTCTTGTTTTCCTTTTGTTTGGGTTTCTGTTGTTTTGTTTGTTTACACACGACAGGACATATGCACACAAGAACTCACAGCAATAGTGACAGCAAAACTTGTGCAAACCCAGGCTACACAAATGTCCACAAATGGAGAGACAGGCACACCCCCTGCTCCCACCTCCTCCCCCCTGCTGTGGAACTGTGACCTCTGACAGCTACTGGGAAAGGCAGAGTTGGTTCTCTTTGATGTGTGACCTCTGGAGTAAGGGCCACACTCCACAGTGGGAACCACATTCAGGCCACCCCAGAGCTGACTTAATGTATTTAAAACAGACACAGAGACCTAGAGAGAACACAAGCTGGGCAGGCAGTGAGGCAGGGGCAGACCTGGAAGGGGTCAGGAGAGGAGATGATCAAAATGCAGCATATGAAATTCTCAGGGAATAAAACATTAGGTTTTAAGGTTTTTTTTCAGTTAGAAAGTTAAGAAGGATAGGATGTAGCTTAAGATCCAAGTATTTGGAAGGTCATGAGTATAATCCCCAGTACTGTAAAAAGAAAAAAAAATGGCTAATAAAACTTGAAGTCGCTTGTGTTCTATCTTTGTTCATCAATGTATTTTTTTATTATAAAACTACAATGATCACATATGTTCTGATGACTAGTGACCAGAAGTGGGAGGCAGAGACGGGGTCTCTATGAGTTTGAAGACAGCCTGCTCTACATAGAGTTCTAAGCCATACAAAGTTCAAACCTAGTGAGACCCTGTTTCCAAAAGACTTGCAGCTCCCTCGATGCAAAACCCTTTTTCTGTCTCATTTATTGGTCTGTCCTATGTCTGAATCTGCTTTTGGGTAAATTCTAAAACAGAGTTGATGAACCTCCCCCAAAAAGGAGACACACATGTAGAATGAAGAAGTCTGTATCACTGAACAACAAAGAGATGACTGTCAGCGTTTCTCAAACATGGATCCACAAAGGACTCCAGACTTAACTGGGGAGTCAGCTATACAAAGCAACAGTATCCTTTCCCCATGCAACTAGCATTTTACTAGGGTGTGATGTGGATTCTCTCAGGTTCTCTTTTTGCCTCAAGAGCCCTGTCAGTTAACAGTACTAGAAGTGAGCAAGTGACTCAAAGTTTAAACACCAGAGCTCCTAAGGAAATTTCAACTTTGCTGGGTTTAAAAAAGACTCCTTCTTAGCTAGGTCTTCCGAACACAAGTCACGTTTTTTAAGTCAAGCAGAGTGAAGGATGATTAAAGTTGTACTAAAGACTGTAGTTGTGCCTACCTAAGAAAGAAAGGGATCTTTCTACCAGAGAACAAAGTGAACTAAGACCCCGCACCACACATAAGGTATAGCCAAGCACCTCAGAATCCTGAAGAGTGACAAGGGCCCACTAACACATCATTTTCTTTCCACCTTTTTCTCTTCCAAAGTGTATGCAGACTGAATGTGTACACTGCTGCCTAGATAGCTATTAAATGCTTATGCTTTACAATCTGATCCAGCTCCGTAAATGGGAACTCCACCCTTCTTCAGAGTAAAGGGCAAAACCATGCCATCTTTCCTTCTACACAGCCCATCAAACTTTCCCTTGAGATCAGGCCATATCTGCTGCCACATCTGACAACTCTATGAACCTACACACTGCCCTTCATCACGTGACCTGCCTTCCTGAGTTGTCCTCTGAAGTGCTGTCACAAGGGAGTCTCTCAGTGTAAGGACTCAGCATCTAGGCGGGACAATGGCTGAGTACAGTGCATGATCACTAAAGCTTACAGAACTGCGCATCAGCAATCTAGAATTTTACTTCGTAGCATCAACTTTTTCAGAAAAAGATCTGTACTCAAAATCCTGTATAGATTCCTGGGTTGGTAGCACGTATGTTTAATCCCAGAAATGAGGAGGCAAAGGCAGGTAGATCTGTGAGTTTAAGGGCAGCCTGGTCTACATGAGAGTTCCAGAACAGCCAGGGCTACATGGAGTAAGGCTATATAGAGAAACCAAAACAACAATACAAAACAAACCCCCACAAAAACAGAAAAGCAAACAAAGACTCTGCAGTTCCCATCTAGACTCCCCAGTCTGGAACTTCATCTTCCTTCCCCTTGCCTGCTCCGCCCAGCCCCACTGCCCATCAAGTCAGACATGCTTCTGCAACTTTGGCTTTGCGCTGACTGTTCACGGAACTGGGGATGACCTGTTGACACCCTGGTTTCCAGAACAAAAACAAACCTGCTTCAACTCACCCGTGTCACCTCACCTTCCTGTAGAATCATCTCCCATGGACACCCTCCATGCTGTTGACTCTGTTTTTTCCTCCCCTTTGTTTTTGGTTTTAATAATATTCAAAACTCAAGAGAGCATCAGTCTCTCACTCATCAATTTATTGAGACTGTAAGAAAGTATGGAAGATGGCAGCTGTTCAGGAAATAGTGAATGAACAAAGGTGCATCATAAGTACCTATGAACGCAAACACCGCCTTCACCCCCGTGGACTCAGCATGAAAGTGATGATTGCTAAATAAATGGCTTGGCCTCTGGAACTTCCAAGTTCTCCATAGGTTGGCCAATCATTGCAACTGAGTCTATTAAAATGTACAACTATACAACAGGCTATTCTAGAGTATCTGCTCCCTAAACCAAGTTTAGCAGGAATTAATTTGGCTTTTCTATTGCTATACTGCTAACCCTAGAAGGTATACCATACAGAGCTACATATTCAGTAACAGAGCACATTCTCTGTGGACAAAGAATAAAGGACCCATTTAGGCCATTTATGAGCCTAAATGCTAGATGTGGGGATAGGAAGAGGGAACAGTATGCACTGAGAGAAGGCTCAGGCCTGGGTTGGTTCTTCTCGTAACGGGCAGACCCAAGTAGCACAGTGAGGAACACCACTCAGAAACCTCCCTCAGTGTTCTGGGGAGCTGCGCGGAGTGGGGGTGGGCAGGCACACCGCAAAGGTACTTGTTGCAGGTGAGGGAGGGCCCTTAGAATTGCTATTAGGCACACAGCACCGAGGGATGACAGAGGAGAGTGCCCGGACACAGCATGAAATCCAGGCCAAATACAACTGCTGAGGAGAGCAGGCTTTTCCAAGGCAACGGCTGGGATTCCCCCTTGCATTCTGACCTTATTACCTCACCCAAGGCCACCGTGAGCACAGACATCAATGGCAAGTGTGCTATTATCTTCAGTTCCAAGCTCCTCTGAACAAACTCAAAAGTTTGCCTAGAGGATGCAAAGGTTTTCCAAAGAACACACTTCAACCAGCAAACGAACACTGGCATAGGACATGACTGACCTCTCTCCTTTTTTAAAAGAATTATTTATTTATGTTTAGGAGTGCACTGTAGCTGTCTTCAGACACACCAGAAGAATGCATTAGATCCCATTACAGATGCTTATGAGACACCATGTGGTTGCTGGGAATTGAACTCGGGACCTCTGGAAGAGCAGTCAATGCTCTTAACCACTGAGCCATCTCTCCAGTCCCCATGACTGACCTCTCAAATGTTTGAAATTATAAGTGTCATTATCACACTAGTAATATACTTCTCTCTTATAGAGCTATAAGATGGACCCATATAGAGCTTTAAAACACAAAGGTAACATCAAAAATAATTCAAGGAGCTGAAGAGGTGGCTCAGTAGTTAAGAGTGTACAACTCTTGCGAAAGACTTGGGTTGGGACTCAGCACCATGTTTACAACTGACTGTAACTCCAACTCTGCATTTACATGTCCATTTCCATATTCATACTCATTCACGTAATTAAAAAATCTTCAAAAAACAAAAGACTCAAGCTGAACGAGTGAAATTAATCAAACAATTAGTTTCTTCTAGCTCAGTATATTCAAATTACTATAATGCCAAATCAGCCTAAGGACTGAGAACTAGTGAGGTGTCCCCTTCACTTACCCAACTGAATCTTCTCAGTGCACAGTATCTTAACCTGCCAGCAGATCTCAAGTCACATGATCTATGCCTGAAATGCTCCAACAGTTACATGTGGTCCCGGATACTAAGTACAGATATTAAGCATGTTCTTTTTCCAGACTCTATTGTTATTCTCTGAGTCACGCTTTTTTAACTACCTCAGACAGGAGTTTGAAATTTCTCCTAATTCAGGACAGCATTAGTCTCAGCAACCAGATATTTCTTGGAATGTAGTTACTATATGAAGTGCTGTGACAGTGGGAATGGGCTGTTGTGTATAATAAATTTGTATTGCAAATAATACTTGTTGTATTGCAGATAATATTTATGTTTCCCTGACCTCTAAGAGAAATTGCTTCATTAAGCTTTCTTTTAACAGTGTTTTTCTTGCTAATGACATATTAATGTATGTTGACTGTAAGGTTTTCAAACAGCTAGACAAAAAAACAAACATAACAAAAGAAGGAATTAGCAACACGGGAAGGTGAAGCAAGTAGAGTTCAAGCACCATCTTGCAGCAGCACACCTGGGGCTACTCTCAGGGTTCTAGCAGGACATGGCTGCTCCAGAACTGAGCTTCTGAAGGATGTGCTCAGGAAGATTCAGAGGAGAGGAATTGAAGATACATTGATGATAAGGAGTCTCTCTGACCCTATACACCATGAACTGGTCGCCCCTTCTTGAGATCACAGCTTCTCCTGGCTTCTGAAAGTGGATGAAAGAGCATGAAAGGCAGTTCAATTTGGAGATATTTCCACAGCAATGGTAGCATAAAGCTCACGTAACATAATAATTAAAACATCCCAGAACCCCTTGACATTCCCTATCCCTTTGTCCCTTCCTTACCCATGGGTCTCAAAAAAAAAACATTTTCTGAAAGTCAGCAAGGAAGCAAGCTGGCTTAAAGTTAACTTTCTCACTCCCTGTGGAAGGGTGGTTAGAAGCATTGCTCAGCCTACAAAATGAGCTATTCTGACCCAGTTCTGACTTAGAGCTGACTCAGCTGAGACCAGCTGAAACAATGCTTTTTAGGAGGCCAAGCGCTGGATTTGGTGAGGCTCTGACAGGACCCTGCCAAAGTCAGCGATTTCTTAAAAATGAGGCCAGGTTATAGGAACCCTGATGGCCTTACTGCTGCTGCAAGAAAGCTAAACCAGCCACAGTGAACCCACCCTCTCTCTCCCTAAAAACAGCCAAGAAAGGATGGGCCACAACCTAGAAGACCTGGTCAAGAAGCACCAGTCAGCACCTCTGAGAAGTCATCAGCCTTCCCACAGTTACGTTGCCAGTAGATACTTCATCTAAGCAAAGGAAAGCCTACAAGCCAGTAGAAGGTTGTGCCCTTCGAAAAGTGCTAAGGAGAGAAAAGGGCTACGCAAACATCACCTCCCCAAATCTTGCCGCTGGGATCCATAACAAAAAATCCGAATTTGTTAGCTAAAAGCTATCGGTGACTTCAGCACGAAAGTAAATGGGAATGTAAAACAAGACTAGGGCTCCTCCTGGGTAACCATCAGGAGTGTGCTCTATGCTCCCCACTTTCCACGCCTACAAGTACCAGTCACTGGCCAGCCCCTTGTGCTGCAGTAGTAGGCAAAACCCAACAAGGTCTCCCGCGAGGGACCTCACAGATTTGTCGTAAGGAAGGCAGACAGGCTAACAGAAGAGTTTACAGAAGTCAGTAATACTCCCGACTTGCTCATTCTGTGAGGCTCTGTGCATGGCAATGTGTTTAACAGTAACTAGCAATTAGGCACTCAGACTATTGTACAAATGAAGGAACAGACTTGCAGAGGTGAAATGCAGCCAAATCTACAGCCAGAGACAGAATAAGCCAAGGTTTGTCCAACTCCTAGTAAAAATTATTAGAGATGCTTAGTATGTGATTGTAGTAAACAGTAATAGCATGTGATATACAGTAACCCTTTTTTCTATATGGATGGGCTAGCAAAAAATGTAATACATACATACATGAATATATACAGCAGAAAGTGAGGGAATCCATCATGATATTTACTTATGTGTACATATCTCTGGGTAAATGTCTGCACGTGTATATGGGTGCCCAGAGAGGCCAGAATAAGTTATCAGACACCGGAAGCTGGAGTTACAGACTGTTGTGAACTGTGTAACAAGGGTGCTGGGAAGCGAACTCAAATCTTCTGGAAGAGGAAGCGCTCATCGCCAGTGAGCCATTGCTCCAGCCTCCATCTTGATATTTTAAAAATCAGACAAACTAATGAGTATAGGATTGACTGACAGCTTGTGTATTCCCTGAAAATTCTTGATTATAAACAACATGATTTTTAAATGGATAAAGAATTTATACACACAGTTCATCAAACAAGATACACAGGTGGCAAATAAGAACATGTAGACACATGTTTAGCATCTATGATTGTCTGAAGGACAGGACAACTTTCTTCCACAGTGTCAGAAAGACTAAGAAAAGAACTATCAGATGCCTCAACATGTAAAGATACTTGCTGCCAGGAGTAACAGCCCACATTCAACCCCAGAGCCTACACCGTGCAGAGAGAAGCTAAGCCTGCACACTGTCCTCTGTCCCCACTGTGTACTGTGAGGTTATGTGTACACACACACACACACACACAATGAATAGAACATGCACGACAAACCGTACACATACACACATATCTATGAACATTTTTCAAAAGACTAAGAAAATATTTGACAATATAGCTTGAGATTCCTTTATTTGAGATATTTGAGACAAGGCTGTTTCAGTGTCCCCAGTTCTTGGGGTTTTGAAGTATCTGTACAGCCTTTACCCAGTGAGCATCTCTCACCTGGAAACCACACTCAGAAAGACAATGCAATTACAACAGGACACTAAGAACCCACGGCAGTTCAGCATTGATTTACTGAAGAGGATGCTCAATCCGTGCCAAGTCCTAGAAAAGAATGGTGTATGACTTCAATAACAGCACTGAGGAGGCAGAGGCAGGTGGATTTTGAGGAGTCCCAGACCACCCAGGGCTATACAATGAGATCCTGACTCAAAAAAAAAAAAAATAAATAAATAAACAGAAACAAACCCAAGTGCTAAGGAAGAATAAAGAAACTGAGAGCCTTACATTGCTGACCACAGTGAGGATGCACCATGTCCAACACTGCAGAAGTGGGTAAGTTTCTCATACCACTAACCATGGACTTACCATGTGACCCACAGACCTCACGCCTCTGTATCTACCCAAACTGAAAAGGAATTTGACAAAACCCTTGAGTGCTCATATGGTTCTTGGCCCAGAAACTTTTCACTAGCTTTCTGTGGAGGCTCCTTAATGACATTACTTATAATTCCTGAGTAGAAGAGGTTCAATAGTCCCTCAAGAGGTAAACCGGTAAGTGTACTGTAGCGCATTCATAAATTGGAACAATACACAGCAATACAAAGGAACTAACTAAATACTAAAGCAACACCAGGGATGAGACTTGACTCCATTTATTATGCAAAAATCTGAATTCATAAGATGAATACTAAATGATTTCATTTATATGGTATTTGAGATAAGTAAAAAATATTGGGTAACAAAATAAATATGGATGCCTGGGGAAGGAAGAACACCTACTCCAAAGGGATAGGGAGGAAAGAAGTCTTAGGGAGACTTTAATGTTTTCCTTGAATGACTGACAGGTCCAAGATTGTATGCGACTGCCAAATCTCAGCACAACATCCCTGACTGTCAGTGAATTAAATTCACTTCAATAACAAACACCCTAACATTTCTCAGAAGTTCACAAGTACACACATACACACACTCACATGTACATTCGCACAAACACACACAAAACTCACCTAGATTAAAGCCATCTCAAACTACCATAAATTTTCTTAATGGCAAAACGTTGGCATATACATATTTTCAAACTGGCAAGAAACATAACAGACTTTTTTTTTCAACACCCTTTTGCTGGTTGGCAAGCACAACAGTTCACTCCAACACCTTCATTCTGCATTCTGGAAAATGCAAACACAACACAGGAGGTCCCTAGAGTAAGAGACAGGTTTTCCATACAGCTTGTAAGTCACAAAAGCTACCTTGGAAAAAGTGTCTTCATCAAAAGGAAATTGCAACCTCCCCTGGTCAGGATTTACTGACCTCGAATAAAGTCAAACCTCAAGTATAACAAAACGGTGTCTACTGCCTGGAGGCCCATCCCTAACCTATTGATGGGAGATTCTCTGCTCTGAGATCTTAGAGATCACCACACATGCCAAAGTGAGATAGCACTGTGCTCTGCACCTTGCTGCTCTCATGCTGTCTGCAGAAACCGTGCCCACCCCAGGTCCTTGCATCATGTATAACACAAGAAAACTCATGAGAAACAATTAGTTTCTACAGTGCATGGCAAAACCAGCCCTGCTTCAGTGTGCGGTGAGGAATGCATCTAGAATCCTCTTCTCCAGAAGCATGTAGGTCTTTCTGGGCTCCTGAGCTATTCTCTTCCTTCCTGAACAGCCCCAGAGCTCCGGCTCATCTGCCTACCAAAGACTCACTGAAAACCCCTATTACAAGCAATTCAAAGCATGAAATGAAAATTGATGCTTTCAGCTCATGTAATGATGAAAATGGGAAACTGCCAACAACTCCATGTTCCTTAATTTTCCATGTCACATTTCAAGAATGCAGATAGCAGCATGTCATATGAGATAAGAGAAATGGACTAAGGGTGAAACATTCTTCCCTAATTTTGACCCCATTAAAGAGGAGCATCTGCAATGAAAGCAAGTCTGGTAACAAGAAGGGGAAAATACAATCTTCAAAATCAGCACCAGCCATGGACAAGATGATGAGCTGCTCCAAGAATGGAAAGTGAACGTTAAAACAGTGTCTATGATATCCTCCAGAGGGATCAGATCATGCAGTGAGATGGGCAACCCACAGCCTATCTCTAAGGATGATGGGATGGGACTTACAATAGGTACAACCCTTCTAGAACATTATGCTTTATAGTCTTAGGAGGGTAAGGGCAATGCATTTTATTACCTGAATAGTATATATTGTGTTAGACAAGTGTTTTGTTGGACAAATCAAAGAAAGATTTTTGAAGAAAGATATTTTCTTCCTCCACTCAAGTATCATGTTTTATAAGGACAAAATGAAGATTGATACATTGAATTGATTTCATGATACACCCTAGAGTCACACAAAAGTGTATGAGACAATGTACTTAACCTTAGACTAATAGTGTAGGCTAGAAAATAAGTATTTGCTTCAAAAGGCAACCATCTAGCCACTAAGTAGCTTCCCATGATTCTACATGGGGTTTTTGAGAAGGCCTAGACCACATTACACAAAGTAGCATATTAAAGCTTAGGTATGAAACTTAGCTCAAGTCTCAGGTGTTGAATCTTTCCTGTGCAATACAATGTTCAGAGAGACATCTTTGGGATGTTTAAACCAATGGATTAATATAACATTATTGGGAGGTGAGGGGAAAAAGGAAGTAGAACCTGGTTAAAGTAGGTTACTGGGGAAGGATCTAGAATGCCTTCCTTTCTATTTCCTGGCTGGCACTAGGGAAGCTTCCACCAATACTTGTAGGGTTTTATGCACTAATGAGATCTAAACTCCAGCTCTTCAACACCTGCTCAGGTTAATTCCAGGCTCAAATACCTCCTACTTTGCTGGGCATCTCCACTTGTGACCTTTTGATTTCCATTCTAGAACTACTGTTGGTATCAAACTGCCTTTGCCTCCAGCAGTGATATCACCTGCAGGCAACAGGGACCTACTCATCTGTTGCCATGGCAATGGCCATACATTCCAATCATACATTTGGTTCAGCTCCCACCTTCACCTGGGAGCAGTTATGTCACAGTTTAAATAACAGCAGACCCTCCTGTCTCTCACCCCCTTTTTATCTCTTCTTGCTCTCTTCCTCCCTCTTGTCTCTGTTGTCCCCAATAAACCTCTTCCAAGTGGGACCGTATTGGCCTTGGATGGTCTGTCTAGACAACAGCCACGATTCTATCACAACTAATATGTCATTTCCAACCCTTTCTCTTCCTTATATTTCTTGTTCCTTTACTCATCTCTCTCGTGAATAACTGGGACTGGGGCTTTCATTCTAGCCATAGCTTCTTTATAAATGTCCCTGCACTAACTTCAAACATGGTCAAAGGTTAATAAAACTTTCTTTGGGGAAAAAGAAAAGACAAAGGTAACTAACTTTTTTCAGTAACTAGTTCAGGCTCGGGGTTAATTCCCTGCTTCAGGCGCTCTATGCTATAGCTACAGCAAAAAAAAAAAAAAAAAAAAAAAAAAAAAAAAAAAAAAAAGGCATAAAAAGGGGCAAAAACCCCTCATGTCCCACATGAAAGACTGTCAAAAAGCAAGCAAACAAAAAACTTCATTTGTGAAAAGAAGCAAGCAATAGATCATGTCTGGCCCAAGGACCAGTCAGATGGCCTCTACATTAGGCAGACTCATATTTTTTAAAAATGCAAGCAAGTAATTCCTTCTGTTAAAACTCCTCCAAGAGTCCCACTGCCCTCCAGGGAAGCTCTAAAACTGCTATCCCAGTAGGGCACGGGAGTCTCTAAGTCCCCTCTTTGACAGTCCTCACACAGCTCCTATGAACTGTACATCCGCAGTTCGTGTCTGTGCACACTCCAGCCACTACTCAACACGTGCACATCCCTCAGCCTTCTCTCTGGAGTGTCACCTGAGGTGTCCTGTCTCTCTGCCCAGCAGAGCTTCCTTCCTGTGCCACAAAACCATCTTGACCTGAATTCCAGCCAGGTCAACTGTACTCCCCGCCCTCCAAACCCTTTCACATAGCTCATGCGACAGCATGTTATCATCCTCCACAGATGTACCGCCCACCATCAATGCCACTGGGTCCTGAGAGGAAAAGGCCACACTTCTTGCAACTTTGTCTCCCAGACCCTAGTCTACTATCTTCCTCAGAGCTGAGAGATAGTAAGTATTTGCTTCATTAACTAGGGAAAAACTCTTCAATCAACCTTGTATAACTTTTAAAGAAATCTGAACGCACTGGGCACTCCACTTTGGCTGTTATATTGTAATTTAACACACACTACTAAAACTTGTCCACATGTCGGAAGGCACTGTTCTTTCTGAGAATGATATAATGGCATAATTTAAAATTTCCCCTTTACAGGAGATGTGCTTTAAAACTGCTGCTTGGCTGTCTCCCATTAGTCTTTAATTAGCTGCCTGAACAATGCTGAGTATGTTACATCCTCCTGCAGAAAGCTAAGTCCTCAGGCAATTACTTTGTCCTGCTAAACATGGCTGATGCTACCACTGGGCCCAAGGTAGGCAAACTTTCATCAAATCTCTGAGGCCAGAGGCCATGAGAGGTCTAAGTAAAGACTGCACTTATTATAAGTATTTATAGAACATATCTATACACAGGTCTGAGGCTGGATGAGTGAGAGGAGAGAGGAAGGGAGAAGATGCCACAGGGTAGGTGGATGTTCCAAGGCATGAGGACTGGCCGGTTGGAGTAGGAGTGGCCCAGGCAGAACACAACAAGTTTGATTTCAGGGTTATAGTCAGGTAAGTAGCTAACAGAGCACAGAGGGATGATAGCTGCCCAGCTCTAGTGCTTTAAGGCTCATTATAAATATAAAGGTTTTGTGTCTATTATTTGGAAACTAAATGATCTAAGGTGGGGAAGAAACCCCCAAATAATGTTTACCACAACAGGAGGTAGACAGGATTCCTGAGGTTGTCCACTGCCTACCACATGCACCTTCACAACCATGCATGAAGACCTATTCATACATGTATCTTAACGCATGAGCACACACACACACACAGTGCACACCCCTTTTCCCCCAATGATGGCAGATGCCTCAGGAGCTAAAACTGTAGAAAGTCACAGAAAGGTACAAAGCTAGGGCTCTAACTGTGTCCTATGAGTGACCTAACTAACGAGACCCTAACTCAGTAATAAAGGAGGTTTCCATCAATGCCACACAGTATCCCCGAAAATCTACTTCATGTCTAATAGGACGTCTCTCCTTCACTAAGTCCTAGCTAAGCTCCTGACCTAAACCACTAGATGAGACACATTCTCAGCCCCCACCCCACCCCCGAAAGTTCAAGCTAAACCAAAGAGCCTTCAAACCCAAACAACTGCCCTTGAAAAATAAAAGATCAAGTCAGTCTGTGGTGGCTCACACCTTTATCCCCAGTACGGGAAGGCAGAAGCATAAGGATCTCCAAGTTTGAGAACAACCTGTTCTACACAGCAAGTTCTAGGACAGCCAGGGCTACACAGAGAAACCCTGTCTTGAAAACTAAATAATGAAAAATAAACTCAGAGTCATTCTTCATCCCTTTTTTTTTTTTTTTTTTTTTTTTACCATCATCAACTCACTTTCAAATAGAGCCCTATCTTCTGCACACATGGGACAGGGACAGCTCCCTAGTCATGCCCCACCCCCACCTGTCTCCACTCCTCTATACTCAGGATACTGCCTGTGGTGAGGACAGTGCAATCGCTACCATTCACTGTCAGTAGAGTGGCTGTGCCCTAAAATGCCCATCATCTGCCCAGCAGTCAGAACTCACTGTCTACAGTTCAGCCATCTTTTCTACTCCAGCCATCCTCTCAGGACTTCTCAGAAAGGGCAGTCAGCACTTCTACTGTGGTCTGCACTGGGCTGCCCATCACCCACACGTTTCCTTCCCTGTGGGGTCAAACCTGACGCCTTAGAGACCCTACTGAAAACTGCAAAGCACCCACCCAACCCCCATGCTCCTGGACATACTCTGCTCCCCCACCCCCATCCCATTTGCACTATTCTGCATTCTACATAACTGACTATTACTCAGCTCTCCTTGAAGATTCCCATGCTGGATCTTTGTCCATGCAGTTGATTATAAATCTCAAGAATCCCGATGGTTCTCAGCACAGAGAAGTTGCAAAATCTGTATTTGCTGAATGTTGAAATCTACTCAAGCTAGTTCAAGCATGAAGCAGCCTTGAAAACACAGATGATGGTGAGTAGAAAGCAGGAAGTTGGCAAACATGCACTGAAATGGAGTTACCCAGATGTAATTGATGGTAACAAGCAGACTCCATGTGCTAGGCTAGTTACTACTTATCAATATGGGACGGAAGAGGGGTCCAAAGTCTTAGCAGCAAATGAAAATGAAATGCATTATACCACTTTGTCCTACAGCTCAGGACATGGGGTCTTTACTAATTATCTTAAGATGTCAATTCCAAGTAGAATAAAGTGGCAATGACTAAATTCTGCCTATGCATATATTAATGTGAAAATTGAGAGCACACACACATTTAGTCCTTTTGAAGCATAAGACTGAAATCAACTGGAAATTATATATTATAGTTATCTTTGTGACTGACCTTATTTGTAAATAGTCAAGTCTTTTAGAGTTTTTAGGAATAAATTTTATATAGAAAAAAACATTTTCAATATTCATTTCTACCCTGTCCTCTTTTCCCTATCTTGACTAGACAAAATCAACATGGGTTCTAACTCAAACACTAAGGAGGGTCTAGTCTTCACTATCTAAAGGCACAGAGTGGGCCCCACATGCATGTCATTTCCAGGGCAGTATCAGCACTAGATAGAAATGCCTAGAATGATTTATAGGTCCACAAAGCCAGAAAGAAAAGTAGCAAAGATTTCCATAAACCCAGGTGCTAAGCATCACTAAAAAGAGCTAAGCGTTTGCAGACTAGCCTCCCTTTCAGGGCCCTTTCTATACTTAGTGTTTCTCAAGCAACACTCTTTGGCATTGTTCCACAATTAATTAGAAAATTATGACACTTCCTTCTTTTAGGCAAGTTATTTCATATAGCAGTTGTCAAATTTGCATGGATCTAATCTTTACTGTGGAACAGAAATACACACCACACGATAATTTAGCATCACCTTGAAGATCAATTAAGCACTGAGCAGAAAGCTAAGTGCCTTTTGTTTTTATTTCCAATAAAATACAGGATCAACTATCTAGCTTGCAGAAAGAACACGCATCCTTAAATACAAGGGAACCTGTGCCCCCTTTCTCTAGCTCTGAAATGACTTTTCAAGTATTGGCAACAGCAACAGCACTCTAGGACTCAGATCAAACTTCAAAGTGACTGCTCAGGTTCCTGGTGCATCCATTTGCTCAAATAGCAAAACCCCCACAAACACAGAATTGCAAAAAATAGAAGTTTATCCATGAGGACTTTTTTTTTTTTTTCCTTCCCCATTCATGTCAGGTATCCACAAACATGGAAGAAGTTTGGATCTAGTGGGTCTCTTTCAAGCCTTTCTTTTTACTTCCATGTTTGGATTCTTTCAAACATCATATTAAATGTCAAACAACATTTTCCCATTGATTTTATGCCTGAATATAACAGGCTGCTGAAACTTGAAAGATGCCAATCTCCTTTTTTTTTTTGGGGGGGGGGGGGGGTCAAAATGAGTAACCAGAGCCCAAGACCTATGTAGAGAGAATACACTGAATCAAACCGAACTGAACTAAACCTCCATATGGCATTAAGTCATCAACTTAGCCAGACCTTGGAGCAAATAGAACAAGAGCCTTAAGTATAAACCAGGGTCAGCTAAGTTACCAAAGAGAAACAACACGTTGCAGTACTTAGGAGGTACTGCTTAGCCATAATCCCCCAGTTGTGAGCATTTCTGACAAACTATATAGATGTGCTGGAGGCCAACAATGGCAGAAAGCTCTGAAAACTCGGGGATCCAGAGCAAGATGTCTGGAGCGAAGACTGGAAGCCAACCAGAGGGGAGACCCTGTCACACAGGCTTCTGTTCCCAAATCAGTGACGGGCATGGCTGCCTTCTCCTTCCACCAGACTTACTTCTCAGAAATGCTATGACAGTTTGGCTGGTGCCAGAGGGTGTCAGTGTGACTGTGAGAGATGTGCTTACATTCAAATATTTGGGGTCTGATTATCAACATAATTTTTTAAAGGAGAAAATAAACATGCTGGGGAATAATGGTTACCAAATGGGATTTTGCATAAAAAATACAGTTGCAAAGAAAAAAAAATTTTTTTTTGGAATGGAGAGTTGTCCTTGATCTGCTTTTTCTAGTATTCTCACCTCTACAGTCATTATTACCTTGAGGAACTCTTTTACACTTAGGTCTGAGTCTCCTCATAACCTATTCCCTGTGGAAAGCTAAAAAGCTAACATTAAAAAAACACACGGAACTACATACCTGAACATGTATGCCATGAAACAGGCATCGGCTGTTTCCTTAACTGCTTTAAAGACACTGCCCAGGTACATAGAGAAAGTACAACTTTTCGTTGTTTATTCATTCTGGTAACTAGTGCTAACCAATCAGTGTTTGACTTTGTCAGCATAAAGGTTTTATTCTTTCTTCCCCTGCTTTATTCTTTCTCACACTTCTATGCACACCACAGAACTGAAGCAGACTATGTTCTTGATGCACATGAGCCTCAGCCATGAATTCTTTGGCACCAATAACTCATGGACTATGTGTTATCTCGTGTCAAAGGGCCCATCTACAGAGGTGTATCACAGAAACAGTCTCCAAATCTAGTGGATGCTTTCTCCAGTGGACACACCCTGGGTTGTACATAAATGTCCTCTTGGGAAAAGTTCTGTAACAAACACAATTGCCTTTGCTTTCTGTTCAGTGAGAACCAACAGGTAAAACTCAAGTCTAAATTCAGTGAAAATAAAACAAAACAAAAAACCAAAACCAAAAAAACAATAAAAAAAAAAAAAAAAAAAAAAAAAACCAACCAGATCAACTCCACCTCTGTAGTAAAAACACAAGAGAGGCAGATACAATATCAAACCCTTTCTTCAAGGTACTGCCATAGCAACACAACTTGAAATTTGCAGCCTGAGAAACTACAGAGGGAGGCAAAGCAGGAATGCTCCAACATTTAACTTGATGGGGTACAGTGAGGCTGGGGAGTCAAAGGGGGGCCTCAGCCACAATCCCTTCCTTCTGCCCCATCCTCTCTCCCTCTACCCTCAAAGTGGAAAGGTAGCCAGGGGCAAAGGCAGCTTCTGTTTGCTCAGCTGAGAAATGGAGGAATCAAGACAGTGTTGATACCATTAATCTGATCAAGCTTTCAACGGCAGGGAAATTCATAGGCAAGTGGTGAGCTCGGCCTTATCGACTAGGTGCTGTGCAAGTCCAGTCATGAAAGAATCTGAAGGTGTACCCCATCAAGGCAGGACTGCCAAATTCTGGTAAAACACCAGTTTTCAGACAGCACTGGCCTCATAGATGACACAATGTAAGCCTTTCTCAACCAAATCATTTCCCCCAGAACCTAAAAGGCAAAGTTAGTTTATGTTAAAATGTGCATAGTTTTATACATACATACATACATATATATATATATATATATATGTAAAATATATGAATATATTGCATATAAACCCATGGTTAAATATTTTCAAAATAAGAGTCACACGCCCCTTCCTCTACAGACACTTTCAGTTTTCATCTGAACCTCCAATGAACAAATCTTTTGAAAACACTCAATAGGTTTTAGTCAAGAGTAGTAAAAACAAGCATGCAAGCAAGCAACAAAACCAGCAAGGGTTATTTGACCAGCGCACAGTCCTAACTAAAAAGCCTCCTAAATGATTCTCAATGGATAGGCATAGCCAACTGTTGGAAAGAGAAAGGGGCCTATTCCTAATCCTTACAAATAAACAACACATACCCTCAGACCATTTAGTTCAGACACAAATCCACTCCCTTTGTGTGGAAGGCCAACTCTGGGATGAGACAGCTTCCTTGCACACTTCACTGCCCGCTTGGTCCTCAGTCACACAGACTCTGAGTTTGAGAAGAGGGAGGAAGGTACACCCTCCTGTCTCTTTAAAGAAATAAAGATACCAGTCTTCCAGGATTGGCTCATTAAGAACCAGCTAGGGAGAACAGCCTTCCAGCTCCCAAACACTCACAAACCAGACTCCAGATTCCTCTATTTACTGATGCCCACAGACAAGCATACCTTACCTAGACAAGACAGTGCTCTCACAAACACATGTTAATTTCCAGGAAGCAAACCTAAAAAGGCTTCTGCATATACAGTCCTCCTTTAAAAGTAGGGGAAAGGAGAGAGGGGATGGTTGTCCTTCGCCTCTCTTTTTTCTTGAGAGCTTGCAAAGCTCTTCCAAAGTGCAAAGGCATTTGCCCACTACCGCCAGGAGAAGCAGTCTCTGTCTCCTGCCTACTCCAGCCTGGGCGCCAGAACAATGCAGCAACATGCATTTACCAACACCTGCTGGAGCCTATTAATATGCACGGTGGCCTAAGGCTTTCCCCCTCCCCTTCCCCTGCCCTCCACACTGAGCAAGCTTTCTTCTCCTCCTTTACCATCCATCAGGAACTCATTTCGGTGGCCCCCTCCCCCGTCCACCCCCCAGTCCCCATTCAGCAAAGCCTGGGGGCCGCCCCTCGCTCTGGCTCCCCAAACCCAGGCTGACTAGCACACTTTGGAATGCACTTCATTAAAATTTAGCTGCCCGATTCCAACCTGCAATGCGGAGGAGGCAACACAAAGCGCACGCCACACTTCCTCCAGCATCCCCTTCAAAAGCCCCATTGTTCGCCAGGCATCTGCTCGGGAGCCCAGCCTCTCCCTACCCACTGACCTCTGATTTTTTTCCTTCCGTGCTTCTCCTCCCACCCTGCCCAGCCAAACGGGGCCTGGCTGCCCGTTGAATTAAAACGCAGCCTCAGCCATCTGGCCCTCCCAAGCTGGCCCACAATCTCCCCTCCTCCCTGGTCCACACACCACACATGGCATCTTCACCTCCATGGATGTTCCCACAACCCAAGCGCAAACCTCCGGTGGCAGGCGCCCCGGTCACCGCCTGCCTGATCCCAGCCTTCTTCCAGTGGCCAAGCGTTCGAATCCAGAGGTGGGCAGGGGTTGGCAGGGGGAGATCATGGACTTGTACTTGCCTGCAAAAGCCCAGCCAATCGCCAAGATTAATCCTTCCTTTTGTGCGCCTGAAAGAGCCTCCCACCACGCTGGTCTTCAGCTCCGCAGCGGCTGTAAGGAGAGGCGGGGGTGGGGAGTGGGATCTGAACCCCTTCCTAAGCTAGCTAGGGGCTCCTCGACCACCTGACCACTGAGTGGGCTTTCCAGGGCACGGGCTCTGGCTGGCGGAGCAGCTGATGTGCGAGAAGGGAGAGAAGATGCTCAAGCTTGCGCCTTTTATATCACTGGCGACATTTCTAACACATGACAACAATTTCCATCTGTATTTAAGCCGGGAGTGTGAAAAAAGCGCATTACATCACAGAGCCCGGGTTCTCAGAGGCTGCCGGATATCTAGGCCAGGGGGGATTAGGGCTGCACCTGTGAAGGGGGCGGGAGGGGGCGGGACCCAGCTCGCTCCCCTACCAGGACATGTCAAGTCCCCACCACCCGATTGGTCCTAGGGAGCTCTTGGCCAAGGAAAGGCGGGAAATCGGGTTGCCCCATTTGCTAAAGACTAGCAGCTGAGTGGACAGATGGGCAAGGGCTTGGGGGAATGGTAAGGAAAGGTGGGTGATTCTCAAGAACGGGGACAAGAGCCTCCCAAGTCCCCTCGGCCTTTCTCCTAACTTTGAAAGAAATTTCACAGAAATAATTCTTATATTTGAAGTAACTGGTTTCTTGGAGTTAAAGATGATGGAGAAGCTGAGATTGAGATGTTGAAGGATTTCCCCTTTAAGCAGCTGACTAGAAAAAAAAAAATAAAGGAAGAAAACCATTTAGAACCAACCACTTGGGGTTTATCACCTTGTATTCAAACTTACTTTTTCCTCTGTGTGTGTGCATGTGTGTGCATGTGTGTGTTTGTGTGTGTGTGTGTTTATTTCATGGTCACAGATCTCTGTGAGGGACCTTCTTCAGTCATTTCTGTGGATTAATTTTTGAGGCAGGGTCTACAGCTGACCTGAAGTTCACTGTGAGTCCAGCCAGACTAACTGGCCAACAAGCCCCTTGTGATGACCTTTTCTCTGCCACCTAAGCACTGGGATTAAAGCTGCTTACTGCTGTACCTGGCTTCTGAAAGGGAGCTGAGGATCTCAGGTTGTCCTTGTGCAGCAAGCACTTTACTAAGTCATCTCCCTACCCCTCACACTCCGGGGTTGATTTCAGCCCTATCCCAGCTCACCATCCTCAGCTCGGCTCCAGGATTGGGAAACAGTGCTGTAAGAATCCTAGAGCAAACATTTCCTATTGGCAGTGATTGCACCACAGGGCGTGCCTTTGAACCACCACCTGCATTTCCCTAGCTCCACAGTCACATATAAGGGACTCAAGTACTAACGAGTGGACAGGAGACAAGGGAATCTAAAACTGTCAGAGGAAAAATGATGGGAAAACATGGATGGAGAGGTCTAAAGCCCAAGGATAGCACAGCATTTGAAAGCTGGGGGGAAGAGAGGCCTAGAGGGCAGCCAACTGGTCAGATAACTAGGGAACGGAACTTTCTCTAGGACTCAAGATCAGAGCAGATGAGGAAAATTTACTAAGCAGGAACCTGTCACTGTGAACAGGGAAATGTGATATTTTGTTCCTCAAACAACCCCAGGTGTGGCAAAACTGCACTTCTTTTGTTTTCCAGTCAGAGTTTCTCTGTGTAGCTCAAGCCTGGGCCACCATGGCCGGCTCAAGTCTGCATTTCTAGCACTCCTCTTCCTGTGGGCACTGAGAGTTCTGAGACTCCACGTTGGCACCAGGCCTGAGTTCTCCTCTTTTGCTTTTGATCACCTGTGAACTGTGCTGGGAACTCTTTGTACATTATTCCCACAGGATAGTAGTCATTGTTGTGTGTATGACAGTATGTGTTCACATGTGTGCACATGTAAGTGTGTGTGTATGTGAGGTCAAAGGTGAGTATCAGGTGTCACTTTTATCATCATTTCTATTAAAATATTTATACATGGGAAAACAAGCAAGTAAAGTGTTTACAGCCCATTCATATAGAAAAAAGGGTTACTGTTTCTCACATGCTATTACTGTACATGACAGCCAGAGCTGTACAACCTGTCTCAAAACAAACAAAAAAGCAGCCAACAAACAAAAATTATTAAAGACACTCTGTATGTGATTGTAGTGAACAGTAATATATAGATCTTAGAACTTATTATATAGATGTGGTTGGCCTCAAATTCACAGAGATCTGCCAGCCCTTGCCTCTAAGCCTAGCATGAAGCACCCAGCCTTCACTGAGGGAGAAGCTGTAAAATGGGAGTTTCTAGGTCTCCAAATAGCTAACTGCTGAGCCTCGGGCCCTGGCATCTCTCTAGTTGTCAGAAAAGTGAGATGCCTTTGTGTTTGTTTGTTTGTTTGTTTAAGCTTCATTCCAGATTCCTGCCTACTCTGTTTGCAGGTAAGGTCTTAGGAGCTGAATGCAAAGTATCCATTTACATTTGCATTTTGAGGGTAATAGTAAAGTTTAGGGAATACTCTTCTTATCAACCTTGTCCATGTGTGCGTAAGCACTGACATCACTCTCTGTCACCATCAAACAGAAAGGGATCACATAAAATTCTCAAAAGCCTTCAGCCACAATTTCACGCTGAAACTAAAATTTGTATTTTATTAGTTTTCCACAAGAAAATGATTGTGCAGTGCAAATTAAATTGCTCTGTTGCAATGAAGTTACATAGAGGCTGTGCCGGAGGGAACTAAAGTACAAAACTATCCTCTTCAAGAAATAAGAAACTTTCATACAGTCGTATTCATGGACAGATTTCCAGTTTTCTGAAGAATAAGAAAAACAGACTTCATTTGAATGGAAAATATCCCTAACAATAATTTTATAATCATATACTACCTCCCACCTCCTCCCGATTTCCCTACCCATCCAACTTCAGAGAGAGAGAGAGAGAGAGAGAGAGAGAGAGAGAGAGAGAGAAAAGAATCAAGATGTTTTTCAATTAGTGCAAGACCAGGCATACGCATAAGAGAAACAAAAAGAGGCCATGGAATCTGCCCAGGTTTCATCAGAGAGCAGAAAACCCTTTTTGATTTCACAAATCCAGACTCCAAGAGATCAAATGGTCTCCAGCAAAAGAAAGGAAAGATGCCTTTGATTGCTTTGAAATCACACCTGAAACATACACAAGTTAAGAACCAATGAGTCCTTCATTCATCATGGGCGGTAATTCACTCATTGCTACCTGATTTCTAGACCCATGGGCCAGTCAGACAGGATCTTCATTTTAACAAACTGTAAGAAAATGCCAAAGGGTTTCTTTCTGATCATCCCCAAAGCAAACTCCGAGGCCACTTTGGAGTACAGGCTGGTTTTAAGGTGGGGTCTGGCACCAAACAAGTAGCCACTGCCTCTTAATGGTGTGACAAATGGCCAAACAGCTTGATCTGGCAACATGTGTACTTTCTCTCCTGCCCTATAAGGCAGGTGGGTATAATAAATGGGTGGGAGAATGCAGTAGTGGGAAACGCCAGGCACAGAGACTGTACTTTGAGATATCAGGTCTTGCTGTATATCTCTAGGTAGCTGGGAGTTCTGCATGTAAAACAAGCCAGCCTCTACTTCCTAAGTGCTGGGATTACAGCCTTGCACCACCATGCCAGGATTTAACTGGCTGTCACTATGTAGTCCTTGCTGGCCTGGAGCGCAATCACTGTCCGCTTGCCTCAGCCTCATGTCCTGGATTTACAACCGTGCATCACCACACCCAGATTCTGTAAATACAGATCCCCTGATTTACTGAGAACGTATCAAGAGCAGAGCCCTGTGGGATATGAGAAACGAGTATCCCATCTGTGAGGTTTGGAAAGGGGCTCTGTAGTGACCGTAATAGAATCGTTCTTTGATGAAATTATGTTCAATGACAACCCAAGCCATATTCACTAACTAGAGTGGAACAAAAATACATATTAACCGCAGAAAGGTGGCTAAAAATGGGCACCAATAACAAACATAAATCTGCAAACTGTGCCTAGGTACCCAGACATAAAGAAATGACAGCCTTACATACACTGAGAGAAGACTGAGTCATGCTACTTATGAAACTATAAATGGAAGATAAACTTTAAAAAGATTTTTAAAAAAATGGTCCAACAGTACTGGGAATAAAAAACTACCCATACGAAAGAGAATAAAGCTGGCCTGAGGGGGTGATACACACCTCAGCATCCAGGAGGTGGAGGCAGGCATATCTCCAAGTTTGAGGCTAACCTGATCTACAGAGCAAATTTCAGGACAGCCAAGGCTATGCAGAAAAACCCTGTCCAAAAAACAAAATAAAAGACAGAAAAGAATAAATCTGCCCCCTTTTCATACCCACAAGTAATGAGAGATAGAACTTGATACAACTCCCAGAAAAAAACATTTTATCTTAGGCAATGATACCAAAAGGGACACACACACACACACACATACACACACACACACACACACACACACACACACACACACACACCACACACACACACACACACAGGCAAACTGGCACATTACAAATCCAAGAGATCCTTTTTTTCCCCTGAGAAAAATACTACCAAGATAAGGGAAGGAGCATCACTGGAATGGGAGAGAATGTTTGTGAGTCATATCTGATGAGGAACTTATATATAAGTATATACAAGTATGTGAAGAACTTCTAGAACTAGTTAACACAAAACAAACAGCACATTTAAAAATAATGAAGTGCTTCAACAGACATTTGCCAGTGATGATACACAGGTGACCAATAAACACATACGAATGTGCTCTGTATAACTGGGTAACCCATCCGCAAGTGCAAGTCACCACCAAGAGATGTCACTTCTTAGGTAAGAAGACACCTCAAGGAAAAAGACAACTAGCAAAGACAAAAGGGAGAACTCTCAAATAGGGACAGAAGCTGGAGCTGCCATTGTGGGGGATAATCAGGTCCAAGCTCAAACGTTATTTATGGTATGACAAGCAATGCCATTTCACAGACTGTTGGCGAGAAATGAGAATACATGCCAATATAAAAATGTATACATGAGTATCTGTGGTAGCAGTACGCATTGCTGTGAAGAAGTGTTTGTTCATAACTTACATATTCCTTTTTAGCACTGAAGTCACCTCTGGGTCACTTACAATACCCAAGAGTCTGAGATTGTGTTGCTTTTATAACAGTGATAGGAATAGAAAAGTCATTAGTACTCAAGATTGACACATCTGCTGTGAGCTTAAAAGAGAACCTGAAGTTGCTTGAGCCCGTGGATACAGAAAGCTGCGCATAGACAGAAAAGAGTGGCCTTTTGTTTGCTTGCTTGTTTGCTTGACTGGTTTTTGGAATTTTTAGTCAGAGTTTCCCTGTTTTCTCTAGTGTCCTATAATTCACCATATAGTTGAGGCTTGGCTCTAGCTCAGAGAGCTTCCTGCCTCTCTGGGTCTCACAAGGCATACACCACCACTCCCTGGCTATCAAACAAAGCTTTAAGAAATGGTCAATACATTTCAATGAGGCTATTGTTTTTAAAGGTATGATGTAATATATATATATATATATATATATATATATATATATATATATATATATATATATAGAGAGAGAGAGAGAGAGAGAGAGAGAGAGAGAGAGAAGAAACTATAGGCAATAAGAAAAAAGGATAAAAGAAGGAAGATTTTTGTTTGTTTTTTTTTCTGTGAAAGTGTAAAAAACAATTCTTTGGAAAACAAAATCATCAGTAGAGAAAGAAGAAAGCGTGACAATAGTTTGAAAAACAGAAGGGAAATGTTACAGTTAGAAAAACCTGTATCTTCACCTGTACGAGATGGCCACACAGAACTCTTAATTTGATAATTTGATAACTTAGATGTAATTTTCTGGGATAATGTACTAATGAAACTGTCTTAAGGGGTAGAATTAATATGTGGGGTTGTGCTAAGTCATATGGCAACTTGATATGTCATATTCGGTTGATAACTCTGGGAGGCCTGAACTTTTCCAAGGGGAAACAGAGAAGTGGATCCTGGGGAGAAGGGAAGGGAGAGGGAGTGTTGGTGTGATATATGAAAGAAGAGTTCAAAACAAAACAAACAACAACAACAACAAAACAGTAGAGAAGTGACTAAATAAAGCAGTCACAATGAAAGCACCACTGTCTCCTCCCTGGTCCCAGCTCCTGAGACAGAGCAAGCAAACACACATGGCGGGAGATTTCACAGAGATTAAAATAGAAGAGCGTGCCCATTATATAATTAACAAAATGCACATTCTTTGCTATGCAATATATGTCTTTCATATGTGTTCATATGTATTATGGTTCACGGTGTTATTCTTCCAAAATCTACTGCTTAAACATGTGGCTGTCTGATTGTGGGCTCGCCAGGAGGTAAGGTAGCCTCTTAGAAGCAAGGACCAGTAGGCTGTTAGGAGCATGCCCTTCGGGTACTAGGGTCCTTGTGCCTTCCTCTCACCTCTCTGCTTCTCAGCCACCATGAAGTGATCTCTTCAACCACACCCTTCTGCTATGATGCTCTGCTAAACTACAGGTCCAAAAGCAATGGGACCAAGCAACCACAGGCCAAAACCCTCTGACACCAAGCCAAACAGCCCTTTCCTTTAAGCTGAGGTTCTTCAGACATTTTGCCACAGTGAGGGAAAGGCAATTCAGAACACATTTGTGAATTATTAGAAAAATATTTTGCTTCATTTTGCTTTTGCAGTGCTCAGAGCCTTTTGTATGACACACTGAATGGGTACTCCCACACTGAGCTTCTACAGCTAGGCTCCATCTTGCCCTCAATATGAGTGTGTATGTTGTGTGTATTAGTCATGAGATGCCGAAACCCTATATGCCCCTTACATATACTAGGCAAATGCTTAGAGAATCTAAACAGTCCATGATTGTCAAACAAAAGGTAAATACTATGGTATTAGAAAAGTCACATGACATTTTGTGCTTTTATTTTTAATAACAAAAATTTATGTGTTAATGATACTATAACTTAGTGTTTATAAAGAATAAAACACTCTAAGGTATTCATTAAAAATGTGGCTGGAACTTCCTGCTAGTTGGCTGAGCCATGGAGGTATATAAGGGCCAATACCTGAAGACAACTCACTTGAACTAAAGTTGTCCATGTGTGAATTTATCAGCCTAGACACACAAATTCAAAGCACAAGTAACAAAAAATAAATAGTCTGTGTCTTAGTCCATTCGCATTGATGTTTGTAAGAAGCAGAAATTCGTGAGGCTTGTGTCGTAGAGTTAGCTCTATTAGCTGGAGATTTCAAAGCAAACAAGCTGATAGGCCTGGGAGTCTCCTAAGTACTGCTTGTTTGTACCAAGATGGCAGCTTGTCTTTGCACACTCGGGATGGGCACTGGGTCTCCATAGGACAGAGCCAAGACAGAACACAATCACATTATCTTACGCTCTCTGGTAGCAGCTGTAAATCTTTTCACACTCAAGACTTGATTTAAGTTATATATATATATATATATATATATATATCACTGGTCATTTGTTTCAACATTTGAGTTTAGGAAGACATTTTCGGACAATAGCACTAGGTAAGTTTTTTTTCTCTCTTTTTTTTTCAATATCAGTCTTTCCTTGTTTGGGGGCTGGAAATATAACTCAGATGCTAGAGTACTTGCTCAGAAAAAGCAGGGTGCCAGGGTTCAGTGGCTAGAACTGCATAGACTGGGTGTGGTGGACCATGTGTGAAACCCTAGCACTTGGGATAAAGGGGCAAGAGGATGAGAAGTTCCAAGTCATGCTTAGTTCTAAGGCAAGTTCAAAGCTATTCTAGGATACATGAGACCCTGGGGGGAGGGTCTGAATTTTAACGTGTTTTTAAACTTTGCTTTAAATACTTCGATTATAATCTTTATTAAAATTTTCAATGGAAAAGAAAACTTTAACATTACATATATACACCTGTGTTTCTATACTCCCAAATGCAGAAAACCATATCTACAAATCAAGTAATACTGGTTTTATAGAACACAGAGCGACTGATCAAAATGAGCCCCCTTGCTGAGGACACAATTTTAACGCACACCTGTTTGGATTCTGCAGCAAAGCTGTGCCAGGAAAAGGACACGAATTTTCTCCTAAGGTGAGTAATGCTCATTTACCAGGTAACAGACATTGCTTCGGAAAGAGAAGCCAAACAAAAGAACTTCAGCATATCTGATGCTTTTTAAGTTAGTCAAAAGACCTGATAATTATGTCAATTTATAATCAAGAGGTGATGGGAAATCACTGTTGGTGTATCTTCCTGCATATGGGTTTTAACGACTTTTATGTAACTTCAAAGACAGGCGATAAATCACTTCACAGTTACATATGAGCCCACAGAGGCCCGTTTTCCTTATGAGAACCTTTGACTTCTACAATAAGTTAAAAGGGAGGGAAAATGTGAAGTGCAGTTTTCCAGCTGGATTTTGACTTGAATTGCCACAAGGATATGAGGAGGTAACCCCTCCACCCTTATAGAAAACAATCTCACCAACAATTCTCAGGCTTTCCTAGGCCAGCTGGGGAATCATATAGCAAATAGGGGGAAAAATGAATTCCAAAGGCTGTCAATTCAACAAGGAAACAGTAGACAAAGAACATTTCCTTACAAGGTTCCAGAGTGTAAAGAACATGGCTTCTTCAATGGCACGCATATGAACTTTGCCATAGGCTTGTCAGCAGCAGGCTTCTGGGTCTTACCTGACAGTGGTTCATGTAATCAAATCTATGCAGCAAGGCTATGAGGTGAAAAAAAAAAAAAACATTCTATAATGGTGCCATCAAAGATAAAAGTTCTGACACTCCAGACTTGTACTGAGCAGGGTGTCAGTGTGGGATCTCTGTTTGCAGAACCTCAGTACCTCCCTTAAGCCTACGCCCTTGTCACCTTTTGGTCTTCTTCCCGGTGGCTCTCCTTGGGCTCAGAACACAGGAAAAAGGGGACATGATATATGGATGAACTTTTTACATGTGTGTGGTACCTCATGCCCTCCTCACATAACACCCATCTGAGGTCCTGAAAGAAAGTTGTCACATTGAATAACTAAAGAGGGTGTGTTTGCTAGGGGAGATACTGTGCAACATGGGTGTGCTTTGTGTAGGCTTTGTGTTGCTGCAAACAGTTCACCTGCCTTCATACAGACAGCCGTTCATTTCAGAGAGCTCAAGAAATAGCAACAGAGGTAAAAGCCCATGAGGCCAACCAGCCCCTCTGCACTGCCTGACCTACCTTGGAAGCATGCTTAAAGGCTTTATAGTTAATGAGGGGGAGAGAAAAAAATAAGGCTACAACATCACACTTACCATTTAATGTGCAGGTTAGTGTGTTTTATGCCAGTAAATTATAGATCGCTCAATGGTAGGCTGGTTATAGAGCAGATTTATCTCGGTTGCAATTGCTTGAAAGAGCGTGGAACATTTGGTGACAGAATTATAGAACCAGAGCCTGCTGTAGCCACAACACACAGATGAGGCTGAGCAAGGCTACATGGTCTAGTAGGTGTGCTTAAAACACACCTTCCTTTGTAACAGTCAGCTATGCTCATGAAGAAGTATCACGAAATGACACTACCCATCAGCATGGGTTTATCTCAGCAACATGGCCACCAACTGTGTGACAGGTCATATTTTCATGTATCTCTCAGTCCACTCTATAAGCCTATACAAACAATCCTGTTCGTGTGTGTGTGTGTGTGTGTGTGTGTGTGTGTGTGTGTGCGTGTGTGTACGGAACCTAAGGAAATCAACTGTGGAGAGCGGGTGTAGAGGCAGTCCAAAGATTGCGCTTGGGACTCAGGTGTAGTCTTGTTACTAGCACCTGACTTCCTCCTGCCCGCCCCACCCCCCACCTCGAGATTAGCCACTCCCACCGTGCGAGCTGCACAGGCGCACCCATGACGTGAGATCAGGGCAGATGACAGGGACCTATGAACTGCAGCCACACAACATGGACTGAGAAGGTGGAGTTGAGAGAGGATAAAGGGACTGCGCTTGGGGGCGGAGAGAAACAGAGAGACAGACCAGGAGAGAGAAAGATTTTCACTGGCAGTGAGGTTCTTGAATAAATTGCTTTGAGAAATAGCTGTGTCTTTGCTCCTTTTCTGCTGGTCGGAGCTGGTAGCGACAACCAACTTATCCAAGTACCGAAATTCGATAGTGGAGGGGTTGTGAGCCCACGTTTGAAATCTGCATTTACCAATAACCTTAATGGTGTTCCACAGCCAGGATAGAAGTTGCCTAAACTAAATGCCAGTACCTTCTCAAATCACTGTCACTTTGTTCTTATTTACATATACGCCCACCACACCCCAGATCAAGACAGGGTTTCTCTGCAAACCCCTTGCTGTCCAGAAAATGTACTCTATGGGCCAGGCTGGCCTTGAACTTAGAGATTCTTCTGCTTCTTCCCTGAGAACTGAGATGAAAGGCATGTAGCATCAGAGCCTGGTTAACATACACTTCCAAATACACTTATCAAACAACAAGATCCATGTAAGTCACCTGGGATGTCAGGGCTAGCCAACCCCTGAGCCTGATAGGCAAAGGGATACATGGGGGAAAATGTACCTCACACTGCTCCCCAAAACTGCTAAGGCCTCTATCCTCAGACTAAGGCAGGCCAGGTCCCTCTGAGCCAGAGGCACCCTCCTTATTTTCATCAGCACCCAGCACCGGCACTCTCCCATGAGCAATACCCATCACATCACAGCTCCCAAGAGAGTGCTTCCTGACTGGAGGCCTTGCCCTGAGCAAAGCCTCACAAGGCAGTAAGGAAGGTGGTACTCCCTCTTCACAAAGTCTGAATCTCAGAGGAGCTGAGTAACAAAGGAGGCAGAAGAAGGAATGAAAGAGGGAGTCTGGGCTCTTTCCCCCCAATTCCTCACCAGGGCAGGGAGATGTCTCTAATTGAGTGGTACATTTACATTTTATCTTAGTGCAGTCTTTTTAGAAACTCACTTTTACTCTGCATCTGTCTCCCTTGCAAAGACAAATTTCTTAGGAGAATGGATATGACCTCTAGTGTGCCTTTGTAACAAATCAGTCACTTTAGCCCCATATGCATTATGCATGTGACCATTCTCTTTTTGTACTACAAAAGAACAGGAGGCAGGTGAGGGCACACACAAAGAGAGGGAAATTCCGTTACAATGTCTTAATGAATCTGACCCCTGATACAAGAATAGATTTTCTTAATTTAGACGTTATTCTCCCGCGCCTTCTTCCAGGCCTGGAACAGAGTGCTCACTGCTTGATGTAGGGTGATTGTGTCACAGTCCCTGTCACTCTTACTGTGGCCCACCTATACAGAAGGTAGAACTGGACCCATTCTGTAAGGTTTCCTTTAAGTGTGTGTGTATTTGTGTGTGTGCCCATGTATGTGCATAAGCTATGCATGAATGTGCATGCAAGCGTGGAGAGGGAAAAGACGATCTCAAGCTGTGTCATTCCTCAAGTGCGTTCTCTCTTGTTCTTAGCAGACAAAGTCACTCACTGAATCTGAAGCTCACTAAGCAGACTGGACAACCCTGGGAATTTGCTAGTCTCTGGCTCACTGAGATCTCTCCCCACTTACCTAAGGATGGATAACTTCTAGGAATGCTAGGGGCAGCTGTTCATAGAAGACAGTGGTTCTCAACCTTTCTAATGCTTCCGTCAAAATTTTAACTACAGTTCCTTATGTTGTGGTGACTCCAGCTATAAGATTATTTTCATTGCTACTGTTATGAATCAAAATGCAAATATCTGTGTTTTCCAACAGTGTTAGGCAACCCCTGTGAAAGATTTATTAAACTTCCCCTCATGGGGTCGTGACCTACAGGTTGAGAACCTCTGATGTAGAATAACAAGCCATGTGTGTCTCAACTGCACAGAATGCTCTTGATCACATGTAGGCGGGAGATTCATAGCAGGAAGTATAACAAGATGTATGCTTGCCCCAACTGGATGCAGGTAGGATGTATGTAGCCTTGTGGGGTTTGCCTTAGTAAATCCATAACTAATATATTTGGAGCCATTCTCTGAGGATTCTGGGTAAGAACCTGGCCAGTATTTAATAAAGCTTGCTTTCGAATTTAGCTCAACAACTGTTGTGGTCTCATTCTCACCCAGCTGAATTAACAGCTTAATTGTGTTGCCAAGGCTGTCTCTGAACTCACTATAATGTCTGTCCAGGCTCAACGATGAAATTTATAACTGAACTCCTGTTACAACTTTGGGAAAAAGATAATCTAAAAGAAAAATAGAAACAAACACCTAGACATGATGCTCAATGCCATTTTGTTTCAGCAAGAATGCAAAAGAGTCCCAAAGAGACACTGCTTTATACCCACCAGGATGACAACAAATATTTCTTTTGTATAATGAACACTATGTAATGACTCTGACAATGAGGTGTGACCTGAACTCAGCGTAGATGCACAGTAAAAGCTATAGCCACCCTGGAAGTGTTTTGGCAAGATCTACTACTACTGGATTTATATCTTCCCTTTGACCAGCAATCTCCTCCAGTATTGTACTGTGCAGACATGTCCAATTACGTAAGAACACATACAGGAAGAGCTAAAAGCTGAAGCCCAGTGAAACCAACAGGAAGGATGGTAGTCTATCCACACCGTGAAAAACCATCCAGTGGGGAAAGGAGACTGTTACATTCAAACACATGAACGCATTTCAAAAGAGCAGCATTAGTAAGAGATGATGGAACTGGGGCTGGTAGATGCTTCAGCAGAATCAAGACACATGCCTGGGAGCCTGAAGACCTAAGTCAGTCCCTGAAGTGCATGGAGGGAGACAAGAACCAATATACACACAAGGTAACACACACACACACACACATACACACACACACACACACACACACACATACACACACACACACACACACACATACACACACACACACACACACACACAAGAGGGAGAATATACATATTCCAGGGTTATATTTATGTGCAGTTCTGGAAAAACATATTTATAAAGGATAGCACCAGAATCATGGTTACATCTAAGAAGGAAAGGAAACATTCACAGGTAGAGAGAGCTATAAAGGGCCCGTAGAATGCTTTTATCTGGAACCAAGAGGACCCTGTAGCAAGTAGGGACTGGGGGATTCTGGGAGAGCCTTGGGCTAAATAGGCACCTCAGCCATTTGTCCCAGAGGTTGAGAATTAGTGACATAGAAGTATAGGACAGTGTCTTTCCTTTCGTGTCATTCCTTAGGCAGTGTACCCCTTGTTTTCTAAAACAAGCGCTCTCACTGTCCTGGAACTCCCCAAGTGACACTCCAGTGGTCTGCAAGCTCCAGGGGTCTTCCTGTCCCCATGTCCTCTGCACTGAGATCATCATCACTTTTATGTGGATGGGGGGCTGCATTCAGGTGCCCTGCAATACCTACTGAGCTATCTTCTCCCTCCCACCCACTGCTCATTTTGTGAATGATGCAGTCTACTATGTCCGGGGAAGGAAAGTGTGCACCGCATGTATACACACACACACACACACACACACACACACACACACACACACACACACACACACAGAATTGCTGAACGGTGTGAATTTGTATAGATGTGAAATTCTGGCAAAATATACAAGGAATAACATAAGTGTCTATTCTGAAGTCATCCTTTGGGCGGATTAGATCTGAGAAGCAAACAAAACTCTCAATGAAACTTAAGGTCCATAATCCTCAAAACAAAATATCACCCAGTGTCAGTCAGGGTCCCTGTGAGTTCCACTGCCAGAAATCTGCCAAAATTTTAGTCTGTGAGTGAGTGAATGTGTGTGTGTGTGTGTGTGTGTGTGTGTTCATGAGAGCACACAGTGTGTGAGTGCAGATGATCCTGTAGGTCAGAGACCAATATCAAGTAACCTCCTCTTCTGCTCTCTACTTTACTTTTTGGCCCCAGACATCTGTAGCGGAATGTTGACCTCCCTGATTAAGAGGACTACATGGCCAGTGAGCTGTAGAGATCCTCTCTGGTCCACATGCCCAGCACTCCCACAGCAGGGGCCACATACTTGACTGTGAGGGTGCTGGGATCTGACCTCAAGATCTCAGACTGGCATGGCACACTGTACTAACAGCCAACCGAACTGGCCTCCACCAGGGTCTCACAGGGAGCCTCGTTTTAAGTCATACTACACAACTGAAGAACATTTCACCCACCTCTCAAGCAAAGTTTTCGTTCAAATTTCTGCTGAAACAGATGTGGTGTTTCTCTCACAAATCCTAATTAAGTGAAGCTGAAGCTATGGAAAAGCAATCAGAGATGAAGACAAGACATATATATCTTTAAAATCAGTAGATAAAAGGAAGAACACAAAAGTTGCCACTCCCATATGCTGTACAGACTTAATGGCCCTGTCCCTAACATCAAACACATTTGCATACAGAAACCAGAGGGATAAATCCCCAACTTGTTACCAGCGAGTGACCTTGAAAATAATTCCATTTCCAGTCTAACCAAGCCTTGTCTCACTTTTCAAACAAAGCTCCGAAGGAAGACACATCATTAACAAGTCAAAATGCAAATCTTTGTGAAGACCATGACCTGCAAGACCATCACCCTAGAGGTGGAGCCCAGTGACACTATGGAGAATGTGAAGGACAAGATCCAGGATAAAGAGGGCATCCCCCCAGACCAACACAGGCTCATCTTTGCTGGCAAGCAGCTGGAAGATGGCCGCACCCTCTCTGATTACAACATCCAGAAGGAGTTGACCCTGCACCTGGTCCTCCGCCTGAGGGGTGGCTATTAATTATTCAGTCTGCATTCCCAGTGGGCAGCGATGGCATTACTCTGCACTCTAGCCATTTGCCCCAATTTAATTTAGAAGTTACAAGTTTCAATAATAGCTGAACCTCTGTTAAAAATGTTAATAAAGGTTTTGTTGCATGGTAAGCAAAAAAAAAAAAAAAAAAGAGAAGAGAATCCTTAAATCGTGTTTCTAAGGAATCTGTAGCAGATATTGTCTGGACAACATACTGTGTCATAATATTTAGAAGTATCTTCAGGATATATACTTCCAGAATGAGTAACAGTTCTGTTCTACTTCTCACACTGTGTATCTAGCAGAGAATCCACTGTTAGAACTGGGCTACTGCTTAAGACTATACAGTTACTCAAGAGCATCAACCACAGATTACTGAACAGTAGACCTTGGATTTGAACACCATGGTGCCTATGATGGGAGTCTAGGACTACAACCTGATTAACAGAAAATAAGAAATACCTACCAAGAAGAAGGCTACTTAATTACCTATTCTTTTTCTTTAAAAAAACTCTCTGGAGGCACTATGACCCACTGGTTAAGAGGGAATCTCATGGAGTAACACAGTACAGATCTATGACTTACAGGTAATGAGATTTTGAACAATGAATGCATTTAACTTTGAGAATAATGGCACCATGTTATATGACTATCATGAGATGATTATCCTACATAAACCTGGCATATGAAATATTTGGCATATGCTTGTAAATAATTATCATTCTATGGATACTTTTATATTCATCTAGAATCTCCATTAACAAATCCTTAGAATTTACTAGAAATGGTTATTCCTAACTTATTTTCCAGATAAGAATACATGCAAATGTATAATCATAGTCTAATTTAAAAAAAAAAAAAAGAGGAGTTTTGAATGGGACTTGAGTGCTGGTGTCTCAGTCCTGTTACGCAAAAGTATGAAAGCCAACTTCACCAGCCTTGCTGCCTGACCTACAAGACAGTACCAGTGTAACAGTAGTACTTAACTTCATGGAGTTCTGCAATGATGGTAAGAGCTGTAACTAAAACACAACATGAGCGTGCTATTCCACAGGAGTGTGTTCTCACCTGAGTGCACCTCTCAGGACCATCTCTACTTCATGAGCCATTGAGATGCAAATCTCGGGGGCTAAAGGCACTGCTGTAAACACAGGAAAACTGATCCACAGATGTAGCATACAGTTTTTTTTTTCTCCTAAGTAATAATTGGTCAACTTATCTCTTTTGGGTACGGGCTGACTTCCTCTTAAGAATACTTTATCTGGAAGTAATTCCAAATTTAAAGAAATCAAAAGGATAAAAATGATAAAAGGCAGTCACATGCCCTGTGCCATCTTCATCACTGCTAACCCTCTGCCTGCTGGCCTGCTATTCCCTTCCCCCCTTTCTGCACGGGCGTGTGTTCACCCTTGCACTGTACTAGTGCATGTTTCCAGTCTGAAAAGGTAAGTGGAGGGAGGATCCTTCCTAAGATTACTACAGGGTTCATTTACCGTCACCCTGCTATGGTCACGAGTTAACTGCCTAATTTTAAATGCACTGTGCCATTCATTAATATGACAATTTCATTCATATTATAATTGGGATAGAACAATAGACACTTTCTAGTCTAAATTTAATCAAATCACATTGAGCATTTTACCTTTCACTCCAGAGTCTGTATGTGTTTGCGTGTGTGTGTGTGTGTGTGTGTGTGTGTGTGTGTGTGTGTGTGTGTGTTCATGAGAGCACACTGTGTGTGAGTGCAGACGATCCTGTACCATGCTGTGGATGAAGAGGTCAAAGAAAAACCTTCCAATACTGCACTCAGGGATTGAACTCAGGTTGCCAGGCTTGCGGTACAAGTCCATTCATTTGCTGAGCCATCTTGCCAGCTCAACAGTTCCTAAAACGGTGTGTTGAAATCCATGAAGTACCCTGTAACTGAATGTAGGAGATATGGGATGTTTGGCGATACTAAAGGGTTCCAAGGTGCAATGACCAACACTTAGACTCAGGCATGTAACTCGTCTGAGGCATTTGTGTCTGTCATTGTCCTCACACTTCTGTCTGACTTTACTGTCCTATCCTGCCCCCATGTAACACCAGCAACACCATCTGCAGGATCCAGGCTCACCCAGGAGCTGCTGTGGGTTATAAATGACAGCACTTCTACTGTTCAAGTGAAGTTTTCCGCTCTTATAGGAACATAATTTAGCTATGCAAAACAAAAAGCCTTTAAAATTTTCCCTCGTTCCTCAGTATGTTATCAAATTGGCTTATCTTTGGATGAAACTGTATTAAATTGTTTGATTTTTTTAAAATTACTGTCTGAGCTGCTGACTTGAATTTCATTTAGAAAAAAATGGTTCAGTGGTTCAAGTGGTTTTAAGTTCGGAGATTCTTTAAGATGGCTGTAAGATACCAGTTGGGGCTACACGCTCGTGAAGCAGCACTTCCTAATGCCGAGCTACGGGCCAACTCTCAGAGATACTGAAGAGCTCTATGTCCCACACTGCCTAGTAGTCAGCAAAGAGTTCATTATGCAAATAAGCATAAGCATATCCACTTTGGGCAAGTTCATTTTCATTTTCAGTAAATTGAGAGTAAACCAAATAGCTGCCTTAAGATCAATTGTTTTAGCTGAGCCGGGTGGTACACACCTTTAATCCCAGCACTTGGGAGACAGAGGCAGTCTGCTCTACAGAATAAGTTGTTAGACTGAGAAACTGTGTCTGAATTTACATCCCACCAAAAAAAAAAAACAGAAAAGTTGTTTTATGAATTCATCTCAACAAATATTGATTTATACACACATTTTACACATTCATATACCTGGTGTCATGTAAAACTTTCTCAGGCAAATAGGGTTCTTGATAAAAATTATTTAGGAAGCCCTGAACTATATTATGGTCTATTTTAAATGTGTGTGTGTGTGTGTGTGTGTGTGTGTGTGTGTGTGTGTGTGTGTGTGTATGTGTTGTGAGAATATACAGGTCCACGAAGACCAGAAGAGAGCATCAGATGGCCTGGAACAGGAGCTACAGGCCATTAAAGAATGCCTGATTTGCATGTGGGAATCAAACCCATGCCCTCTGTAAGAGCACACAGTGCCAAGTAATCTCTCAAATCCCCTATTTTGTCATGACCTTTAGTAAGACAACCCAATGGCAATAAGAAATTCTTACCTGGACTTTAACATGAATGCTCACAATCCACAAAAAGGACTAGGGAAAAAAATGGAGTGGTGGGTCTGTGTGGGTGTGCATTGTTTTGTAGACAGGGTCTCATGCAATCCAGGAGAGCCTTAATCTCCCTACATAACTGGGAATGGCCTTAAATGCCCGATCCTCCTACCTCTACCTACTAAGTGCTGGGCACAGAGGGTAGACCTTTATGGTTAATTGGTTGTCAACTTCAATGGATCTAGGATCAACTAAAAGTTCAGCCTCTGAGGAAGTCTGGGAAGGTTGTCTGGGAAGGTTATCTGGAAAGTATTAGGAAGGGAAAGTCCACCCCTCAGGAGAGCCAGCTAAAAAGAGGGCTAAGGGAAAGCAGAACTCTCTGGGCTCCATGCTAAGTGCACCTGTCTATACTATTGCTGCTGCTGTTGGCACCGTCCTTCACTGACAACAGAATCCAGCCTTCTCAGCTTCCCAGTATGCACTGGGTGCCTGTGCCTCACCAGGCCTTGAGCATCAGACTGAGACAGGTGGAGCATCCAGTCTATGAACTGAGCAGCTACAGACTGTTAGGCTCTCCAGAGTACAAGCTACTGTTGAATATATATAACATATATGTGTGTATATGTATATTTGAATAAATGTACAAATATAATATACATTGATAATATATTAATCTGATTGAATCTGATCCTCTAGAGGACTCTGACTAATATAGAATTACCCAGTTTTATGTGATGCTAAGGATCAAACCTAAGGTTGGATGTAAAGTGAACACTCAAACCGAGCTCCACCCCTAGCCTATTTGCACTTGATACAAGGAGAATGGTTGAAATGCATTGTACTTTATTCTCTGGACTTAAATATTTTCTTTGAAAAACTAAAACGTAGTAGGAGCTTCTCAATACATAATAGGTGGCAAGGACACAATGGAAATACTCACGTACCTGCAAAAATTGCTTTTTAATTACAACAAATCTTGAAGGAAAATGTTAGCTAAAATTATAAAGCAATTAAATAAATTAACATGGCTGCCAAATAGATATATTACTCTCCTGGACTTAGCCAAGGACTAATCCATATGTTATTAAGAGAAGATGTTTTAAGATTCAGTGCATAAATTTTAAAAGTGATCTTTAAGGTAATGGCAGGCAGCAAGAGTAGGGCCTGGACTTGAATGATGGTTAAACCTGGATCTGGGGCCAGGCATGGTGATGTGCACCTTTAATCCCAGCACGCAGAAGAAAGAGACAGACAGATCTCAGGAGTTCAAGGCTGGTCTACAAAGTAAGTTCCAGGACAGCCAGGGCCACTCAGAGAAACTGTGTCTTCAAAAACCAACCAACCCAACCAACCAACCAACCAACCAACAGGATTTGTGTTTGAGTTCAATCATTAGTAAACTGGGTACCAGTAGAGACCACTGACTTAAGCTGCCCTCTGTTCTCTGGTTATCTGCACTAAAAATATATAAAATAACTAACTGTATATCTCATCTTAAGTTTGAAACAAAGGTGAGTGGCTGCCTCTCATCTGCTCCTTTGTCACAGGACCAAAGTCTTGCCAGATTCAGATACTGGTACCTCTAGTTTTACTTTTCTATTCCTAGCAAAAGTCTAGAGAGGACTTTAAACAAGGAGTGATGGTAAATTTGGAAATTCATGTCAGCAGGGAACAGGACAGACCTCAATGGAGACTTTCAGATAAAAAGTTCCAGGCCCATGTAAAGTTCTCACATCGAAACACAATATTATTGTTTACAAAGTTTGCACTGAAGTGTAACTGAATTGCAAAAAAAAAAAAAAAAAAACCAGCAAAACAGTTCAGGATAAAAGCTCATGATTCTGTGTCAGGCTGGGACTCACAGCTATCCTAGAGCACATAGGCCTGCGGGTTATGGATTGGACACACTTGACACTTATCATGGGAAGAGGGAGTGGCGTGGCCCAACACACCGACACAGCATAGCAAATTGCTAACTGGAAGAGTTGCTGGCCTCTCAGGTGCTTCAAAGCCCCAGAGAGTCAGCTTCTTCTTGTGACAATGACAAAAAAGGCAGTGGGCCACCAGGAGAACAGAGTGGCATCTGAAGGGTTCAGACACACCCTTGTGATGATGCTCTTCTGTACCTTACCTAGTAGTCACTAAAGAAGCTAGCTTAAAGGTCTACCAGTTGTTAAAGAAGCCAGCTTAAAGGTTAACACCCACACACCCACACACCCACACACCCACACAGAGAGAGAGAGAGAGAGAGAGAGAGAGAGAGAGAGAGAGAGAGAGAGAAGAGAAAGCGGAAGAGAGAGAGATTCACTGTGTTTTGTGGAATTCCTGACGGACTGGCTGCACTCAGTAAGCCCATCTGTTTCTTTTTATTAGTAAATCTTCAGTCATACCGCACGCAGCAGACCTCCCTTTCTATGTCACAGGTAAAGACAGCCCTTCCCCATCTCCACTATCAGCAGACAGGAGTGACAACAGTGTGGTCCTCAGAACCCACTGTAACCAAGGGATAAATGGCAGCTGCCCATCAAGTGAAGAATGTAGACTTTGAGTGTAGACTTTTGTTTTGTGTTTACATTTTGAGGCAGTGTCTCATTCTGTCAGCATGGCTGGCCTGAGAGTTCCTATGTAAGACCAAGCTGGCCTCAGACTCAGAGAAGCAGCTGCCTCTTCCTGGAGTGCCTTATTAAGGTGTGTTCTGCCTGTCATAGGGACATTTCAGAGGAGCTCCTAAGGGTTAAAATGAAAATCAGTCTGATATACTCCAGGAGAAAATCCATTAGAATATATAAGATGAGAAAAAGAAGTCAAACCATTTATGTGTACAAAGTTTATGTGTGTTTCATGACATCATTAAAAATCACCATCACAGCCCAGAACAAACAATTCCCGTAACCGATGTCAGGTTTATTACGAATAAACGTACACTGCAGGAAATAGCTTTGGAGTTTTGCTAGCGCTCAGCTTGTCAATAAATTACAATGAAATAAGATGAGTCACCCGTGCCAGGGCAGATCCTGAAGTCAGTCTCTTTTCAGTGGCCCTGGGCCTATCAAGCTCACAGAGTGAAGCCACAGTGAGCCAGTGATTCCCAGAACAAGCAGAGGCCTGGAGGGAGGTGCCACCCCAGCGGGGAGGAGCCTGTTACTCTCCTGACTCACTGGAACTTCATTCTCTGCTGGAAAGAAGCAAACAGGCATGGAGTGGATGAGGGTCCAACACAGCAGAAGACTGCCCTGTGTCCCTTTCGGTTTGCCATCAGATGAAAACACTCTCAAGAGCCATGATACCAGACTTTTCAGTGGGGGATGGTGGCACCTCATGAAAATCTGGCTGGTCTGAAACTCCCTGTGTGCTGGGATTATGGGCACCGCCATGCTGGATTGAGTGCAGTACTGGGGCCGGAGTGTGGTGCTCTCTGGATGCACCATCCTACCAAGTGAGCTACCTCATCTACTCCGATCCCACCCTCCAAAGTACACTCATTTGAGAAACATGCCCCCCCCCCCAGTAACCCATGTTTCTAAAGTTTGGTTCAGAATGTCTGATTGGACTACTGTGTGACTCTGCAAAGAGGAAAAGCCCAGGCCTGAGCAACTGGTGCTGACACTGCTGTCGCTCAGCACTGTGCGGATCGTGAGCAAGCGTGTAAGATGGTCCAAGGGGTAAGAGTTCGTCACCACCCATGAGTCGATTTTCTTGGTTAAACTCTCCACTACACAGCATTACCATGTTCCAGAATACAAGCTACATGCACACGTGTACACAGCATGTGGGTTGGGAAATCCTATGCCACAGAAGGAATCTTTCATATTTGTTCTAAGTCTTGATTTCTTTAAGGAATTCTTTAATGTAGAACAAATAAGTTTTCATGAAAAAGGAAGGCAGGGTGTACATACTATGCTCTAAGGGGATAGGTGAGCAGGCTGGGAAGACTACAGACAGTCATGGACACATGGGAAAATATCATCACCACTGCATGTAGAAGGTACAGTAAGGAGTTGAGAAGCAATGAAAACAAATTCTTACCACACTGCAGGCAACAGACTCCTGAAATAAGAGAAGGTCAAAAAAGAAAGAAAGAAGGGAAGGAAGGAAGGAAGGAAGGAAGGAAGGAAGGAAGGAAGGAAGGAAGGAAGAAAGAAAGAAAGAAAGAAAGAAAGAAAGAAAGAAAGAAAGGAAGGAAGGAAGGAAGGAAGGAAGAAATGGGGCAAGCTAGGAAGAAGGACCAGCGAGTAAAGAGCTGGGCTTAGACCACCAGCACCCACATCAAAAGTGGAGCTAGAGAGATGACTCAGCATTCACAATGCATCCTACTGAACAAGACCTGATTCTAACAGTCAAGCTGGGCGATTTACAATGCCTGTAACCTGCATATAAATAATTAAATATAAAAACAAAACAAAAACTGGAGAGATGGCTCAGTGGGCAAGAATACGTGCTGCTCTTGGGGAGGACCATGATTCAGTTCACAGTATTCACATGGTAACTCGCATATAATATAATTCCATTTCTAGGGGATCAGTGTGGGCAGATGGTCAACTGTCTATCTGAGTATGGTACCTTTCTAAATATAGACCACCATCACCTGCTTATCAGATCAAATTTAAAACACACATAATCTCTCTGTAAATTCCTTTAAGTTAATAACCAATACCTCTTAGGCAGGCTACAGTGGTCTCAAAATCAAGGAGAACCTTGACCAACAAAAGACCAAGCTTTAAAATACATTCCATGCCTCCTTCCCTCTTTCGGGAGACATTTCTTTGCCTGTGTGGAAAATGAGCCCCTTAGAGGCCCCGAGACATGGGAGGCAGAAGGGGGTGCACTTAGCATTCTCACGAAGCGACACTGCTGAGTGAGCGACGAAGCTGCGTCTCGCATCTCACTTTGACAGCGGCAGCAAAGAAAATGACGAGCCCTGTCAGGTAAGGCATTTATCCTCACAAGGAGCGTGGCCACTGCAAGGCAACAATCGTAGATGCTGTCACATCTTCGAAGACGGGAAGTCATACAACAGGAAGGCTATCATTGAGGGAGGCACAGCAACAGACACTGTAATTAGCAGCTGTTGCAAGGGCTGCACAGCTCCGCACCCTGGGATTTTTAATCTGGGCTTGGATTACCTGCCAAGGTCACCAATGAAGTCCTTACCAGGCATCTCTGAGGGCAGCAAACTTCTGAGCAGCCTGGGAGCCTATGCTATTAAGGGCTGGATAACCACAAAAGAAAAGCAAGGGAAATAACAACCGTCCTTTGGCATTTCTCCCTTTGTCCACTCATTCAACTAATGGTTACCTTACTATCCAGGCACCAAGCTAATGGTGCAGGGGTCACCCAGCTCTGCAAAAGTAGACTACAAAAGGACACACAGAAGGAATCACAGCAGGTTCAGGACATGGTCAAAAGGGAGGTGCTTTGGGAGACCTGAGGAGGACACCTGCCCCAGTGCAGAAAATGAAGCAGGACTTCATGGGAAAAGAGGCCTCTAGGCTGACCTTAAAATTAAAATGAAAGTAAAGAACTGGTCAGCAAAAGCAATGTGTACACATATAAGTAGACATATGTGTGCTAGAGGCGGAAAGAAGTTTGTGTGGCTAACGCATTACGCAGGGGCTGAGAAACAGGCTGCATGCGCCTCAGGACAGACACAAATGAGGCACAAGAAAAATGGTAAACTTAGGACATGATAAGCTATCGTGTGTGTGTGTGTGTGTGTGTGTGTGTGTGTCTGCATGTATGACTAGATTACATGGTTCTTAACGGTTAGTAAAGAAAGTATTGTAAAGTCAGTTATGCCTACAAGGTTAGGCCTCACGGGCCTCCCCTCCTCCAGAGACACAGTTGAGGTCAGACCACTACCTCCACTTAAAGAGCATCAGAGGGGTTCTGTGACCTGCGCACAGCGCAGAGCTAGCAGAGCATCCCTCCGTACCCAGACTTCTAACTCCCTCTGCATCTAGCTCTCTTGTCTGTATTCATTTTTGTCCCAGGGAGTGGGAGTGATTTTCATGGTATATATAATGAAGTTCCTCCCATGATGACCTTTTCTTCTACTGTAGTTCTTGAATAAAGAGAAAAATAACAGGACAATAATAGCTGTAACAAGTAGGACGGGATCGAGACATTAACTGGTGACGTGGATGGTGTGTGAGTTGGACCTCAACGGAGCTGCTGAAGATTAAAAATAATCGCCCAGCAGTGGGTGAGACGGCAGCACCGTGTTTACAAGTGTGGCTGAGCGGAAGTTAAGTTTAGTTGTTCCTCTGATTATTGGCGATGAACAGGTTATTATCACATGTGTTGTTGGTATGCACAGGACCGACTTCTGGGCTGTGACAGCTATCAAAACACAGACGCTGAAGTTGTCAAGATGACATGGGACTAGAGAAACTTCATTTCTTCACTTCCAATGACCAATACACACCTACACTATGGAGAAGATAAATTCATCCCCCAATGACTAACCCCTGCTCATGAGGTCACCTTTCCATATGCTGAAGTCAGTAAGTATCAGACAATGGAGGTTCTGGAAGGCAATGGATCAGAGGAACTTTTTTTTTCCTATTTCAAAGAGGATTGATTCTCCCAATCCAGGGCTTCCTCAGCCATTCACACAAGACACTGGCAAAGACCTCTGCTTTACCAGGCATAGGGCCAAAGTGTCAAAATAAACACACGTGGGGACAGACTATTTCAAGTCGACCGCAGATCTTACGCCACCCTAGCGAACTCATGTTAAAGACCACATCATGGGCAGGAGAGGTAGCTCAGTAGGCAAAGTGCTTATTATATAAGCATGAGAAACAGAATTCTTCCTTCACTACCCCACAGGGAAAGGCAGATGCGTTGACACATACTTGTAATCCCAGCAACGAGGAGGTGGAGAACCAGGGACCCCTGAAGCTCCGTGGGTAGCCAGCCTAACATAAATGGTAAGCCCCAAGTCCCAGTGTAGCTTCCGTTTTTAAACATGGACCTCTGGCCTCCACTTACACACATGTGCATGTGGGTATACATGCACATATACATATATACACACACATGCACCCACATGCACAAGCAAATACTTCACACTAGTCACAGAAATAGACCTCATTTTCTGAAACTTCATAATTGGATTATGTACAGTGAATTGTGATGTATCTTCATTTTGGGTCCAAACGTCATTAAAACTTTCAAAATTCCTGATTTCCTAGTTTCATAAAAATGGAACATCAATACCAAGTATTTTTTTTCAAGCAAAGATAAACATGATTTTTCCACTGTTTTTAAAAGACTATGGTCATTTTGGACCTACTTTCTAAATAGTGGTAAACTTAAAATCAAGCCATTTAGCTCACAGTCAGGTCCAAGAGATCAGTGGGGGGAAAATAAATGGGAAAGCTTGCCAAAAATGTAACCATGGTAACACCACAGATGCGTCAACCAATGGTGTGCTCATTTGCTTTATCCCCATTTCTTAAATTGGAATCTAAGTAGGGGAAAAATTACATGGAGAACAACCATGAGTCTGCAATTACTGAATTCTGAAAAACTGTATTCAGCCTGCGACCCTGACTTACAGGCAGTACCAGAACAGATAAAAAAAATGGCCCCGGGGTGGCTCACGAGTGAAAACTCCAAATGCTTGGAACTCCAAATAAGTTGATATCCCCATGACTCTGTTTCCTCCCCTGCTCTCATAGTTAAGTGCGTATAACTGATGTCAGTGTGACATCTATGGACCAAGCTGGACCACAGAGCCTTTGTCCTCTTACCTGGAGTTACAATCTCACATAAAAAAGAAGGAAAGAAAGAAAGAAAAATAAAAGTAGTACTTGATCAATAAAAATAGGATGAAAAATTCCTGCCTCATCTGCAACATTAGAATTAGAAATTGAATCACAATCAATCTACAAATATATGTGAAATTAGTCAAAGGTACTATTGGGATTAGAGTTTTCAATTCATTATTGACAAGCTGAAATGAGTGAGGGCCACTAGTCACAGTGTGAACAGGGGATGCCACAGTGTGAAGAGGGGATACCACAGTGTGAAGAGGGGATGCCACAGTGTGAAGAGGGGATGCCACAGTGTGAAGAGGGGATGCCACAGTGTGAAGAGGGGATGCCACAGTGTAAACAGGGGATGCCACAGTGTGAACAGGGGATGCCACAGTGTGAAGAAGGGATGCCACAGTGTGAACAGGGGATACACAGTGTGAACAGGGGATGCCACAATGTGAACAGGGGATGCCACAGTGTGAAGAGGGCTGCCCTGAGTTGCTTTTAGTACTCTTCTCCTCTACAGAGCCTGTGAGCACAGCGGATCATTCTAGAAACTAAGGCTACCAAATCTATCACAGGCCTTTGCTTAGGTCCATGTGTTACTTTACAGTAGTATCAGACATCATTGGCAGTCAAGTACATTGCTTACAAAAGATTGTATTTAAAAGAAAACCATTTATAAATAGTAGATCACAGAAACAGGGGGACTTTTGTGGACATTAAAGTATTCTTCCTGTAGGAGGCAGTGTCTTTAAATTTGATTGTATTGAAAGTCTTTTCTTCACACAATCCAGGTTTAAGAATTTCTAAGTCAATCTTGAGAAAGGAAAATATAGTGTGGGGCCGGAGAGATGGCTCAGTGGTTAAGAGCACTGACTGCTCTTCCAGAGGTCCTGAGTTCAATTCCCAGCAATCACATGGTGGCTCACAACCATTTGTAATGAGATCTGATGCCCTCTTCTGGTGTCTCTGAAGACAGTGACAGTGTATTTATATATAATAAATAAATAAATCTTAGAAAAAAAAAAAGAAAATATAGTGCAGTATTCCCTCCACTGAGAGCCATTAAAGGCACAGTGGCCTGTCTCCACACCAGTCAGTATCAGGGTCTCTGCCTGGCCCACTCTATTAAAGACAGCAATGGCCTCATTTCTAGAGGCTTCACCAGGTCGAGTACTTTAGCCTACTTATACTCTACAACAGTTCCATGAAACTAGCATGGCTGACATAGTCTGTCCACAGATCAGATGGTAAGCCTCACAAAAGGTAGGTAATTTGCCCAATATTTCAAACTAGAAAGTAGCAGTGCCAAACACAAACACACACACACACACACACACACACACACACACACCCCGACAGTGAGATACTTAGGTTGGCTACTTACAAGGCACAGCATGGCGGTAGAGGTTGTCCCTTATCGTCTGCTGGAGCTCATGATCCGGAGAGCCCTTTTGGAACCGTTGGTTGAGGAAATGTCGCAGGTCCTTGTTGAGCCTTCCTCCTGTAAGAAATACATAAAACAGCATATCAACGAAAGCTAGGCTTCCCTGAACCATGAGCAGTCAAAGCTGTGTGTGAAAAAGCAGCATCTGGTGGCTACGGCCCACAGACCCTTGGCCACCACAAGGCTGTTTCAGTTTCCCTCTGCAGGGGAAAAGTAAGAAGAATGAAATAAAGAGAAAACAGCATAGAAACAGAAGTAAGGTGTGGGCCTCACCACACAAAATACCAGAAAGCTAAATATCAGAATTTTTTTTAGGCTCTGCATTTAAGTGGGTACCAGTGACACTCGCAATCACAGAGGAAGAAGAAACAGCTGAAACCTTGACAATTCAACAATAACTGTTAAATTATACAGCATTCTGCCCAGGTTGTACTTGCAAGCCTGGCCAGAACTCCAGTGTAATTTACTAAAGCAAATAAATAAAAATAAAAGCAAGCGATGAAACCAAAAAAAGAAGCCAATTGAGTAAAGCTCAGCCCACCTATATAGTAATTGCTAAGCACATATAAACTACACGTCCACGTGCCAGTCACAAGGAAGGGAAAACAGCCTTAGAAGTCTGAGCCCTTTACTTAACTGGTATATAAAAGCAGAAAAAGTTTACATTTTAAGTATATTAAGAGTGCATCATATAACGTTTAAATATATGTATAAACTGTATAATGATTAAGTTAGCTATCATTTGTATACAACGAAAACTCTTAGAATCCTCTCTCCAAGCTTCTGAAGCGTAGAGTAATATATGATGTCCAGTTACTCTTCTGTGTGGGAACAAACCAGTTTCTTGTTTCTACCCGAACAGGACATTGTGTCTACTGACAAACCTCCTCCCAGGCCTCTTGGCAAGCACCATTCCACCATTCTATGGTCAACTAGGACAAAATCAGCATTTTATATTCCATGCATGGGTGAGACCATAGGCACAGCTCAGCTGTCTTTATGACTGTTAATGTGCACAAAAGATTTGTGAATAGAAAATAGGCTGAGATGCAGCTAAGCCAGTTTTAGACTAAGTTCAATCTCCCACATCAAGCCAAAACATCAGAATATATAAACTACAAAGTAAAAAAGGGAAAACATGCTTTTTTAAAAAGATTTATTTATTTCCTTACTTATATGAGTACACTGTCATTCACACCAGACACACCAGAGAGGGCATTGGATCCCATTACAGATGGTTGTCAGACACCATGTGGTTGCTGGAAATTGAACTCAAGATTGAACTCAGGACTTCTAGAAGAGTAGTCATTGCTCTTAACCACTGAGCCATCTCTCCAGCCAGAGAACACATACATATTAATAGAAAAAATCTTGGGGGGGGGGGGGAGACAGACTGGGAAGGAGGGAGAGGGGGACATCTCCTTTAGAGTAAAGGACTTGAGCTAAGAGGACTCGTTTTTTATTTTATGGATAAATATAACTGTGTACATCTCTGTACCCTCTACTGCCTTTCAAATGCAATGTATACATTGCTTAATTACTGCTGGTTTTGCTACAGTTAATTGAGTGGATCTGTGAATTTATTTCTTTAAAATCCTGTATATCTAATAGAACAAAAGAAACATTTTAAAATGTTACAAAGATGTGTCATAGAAAAGAAAGAACTTTAAGAGATTATAACCATAAATTATAGTCTAAAGAATGAACAAAACTCTTACAAATCAACCTAGTTCACTCAAAATAAATAAAGATGTCAGAGAGATGGCTCAAAATAATGAGAGTAAGATTGTCTTTCCAGCTGGGCAGTGGTATGCATGCCTTTAATCTAAGAATTCTGGAGGCTGAGGCTGGTAGATTGCTGAGTCTGAGGCCAGCCTGGTCTACAGAGCGAGTTCCGGGACAGTTAAGACTACATAGAGAAACCCTGTTTTAAAAAAGATTGTCCTTCTAGTTTTTAGACAAATTGCGAATCAAGCAAAGGCATTCCAGCCCTAGGGGAACAGCACCTAGTCAGCATGTGAGGCACATCCCTCCTTGAAGCAGACAGCAAGTGCTCCAAGCTCAGAAGAGCGGTCCAGGTGAAGACAGGATGTTCCCCACCACAGCATGAAACTCCAATTGTATTATAACAAGGTTTATATTATCATAATAAAAATATATATTAATAATCAAACATAACATCATTCATTCATTTATCAGTTATTTACTACTGAAGATAAACACTACCTTACCTGCTCTCTAGACCCAAAACAGCAGATATAATGTTTCAACAGTCCAAAAAACAATACCACAGACACGCCCACCCCACCCCTGCCTAAACACACAGAAAAGATATTGACCTAGGCAACGAAAACATACAAATTCAAATCACAAGGAGATCCCACTACATATCTACCAGGAGAGCAAAATTTAAAGAGTAAAAACATCACCTTTTAGCAAAATTCTGAAACAAGGTTTTATACACAGCTGGTAGATATATAGAGAGGTTCAGCATCATAGGGACATACCTCATTAACTCAAATTTGCACAAAGTAAATAACCCAAAAATTTCCCTGGCAATGAAGAATATAAAAATAAGTCCACCAAAAGAAAGCACAGATGAAGCATCTCAGCTCCCTTAATGACAACAGCCCAAAGTATAAACTAGCCAAATGTTTATCCACAGACAGTGAAACGAAATGTCATGTGTTCAGTGAAACACTACACAGCACTTTAAAAGGAGAGACTATCAGCACATACAGTATATTGGTAATTCTCACAAGTATTAAACACTGAACCCAGAGATCAGACATAAATGAGGACAAAACCTCATCCTCAAAGTTATAAAGTGCCCCCTCCCCGGAACAGAGGGAAATGAAGCCTGGAAGTAGAACAGCATGAGGGTGAAGAGCCAATGGAGTCCATGCGTGTTACCTTATGCTTCAGTCTACATAAAGAAACTTCATGAAGGATATTAAGAAACACTACAGTCTCCGAGTCAACAACAATGAAAATTACTTCCAAATAACTTTGCAAGAAATAGAGATGACAATGAACTCTCTGAGGGAGATGCCAATTCAGAGTTGAGGGACTGTGAAGGTGTAATACAACATAGATCCTATGCACCAGAACACATAGAAGCACACAGAAACAAAGCTGTATGTGACGGCTGGCCAAATGGATACCGGATGCTAGGCACTGTGCTAGAGGCTTAGCTCTCTCAATTTTATTATCGAGGATAACAAAAGTATAGGGCAAATCTTGGCAGTGAGGAAACACTGGTTTGGATCCACCTTCGTTGTTCAAGGCTTGTGAGCCTCTCTCCTCTCACTCATAAAAACAGAACAATGACATCATAGGAGCTGCTGTAAGCATCAGAGGGGTGAAATGTAGCACAGGGCAGGGCAGAGGGGAGGCACTTAATGAACGGCAAAATCATAATGGCTACAGTGTCAAGTGGACAGCTTTGGAAGTGAGAGAAAAAGAATTAAAACTGGGCCAAATGTGAACTATTATTGCTTTTCAAAATAAAAAAAAAATCACATAAATATGGAAGTTATTCAAATGGGTTAGAAGTAAGTGAAGACAACACATAAGCTGGGATAGCTAGGTTAAGGAGTATTCCCGATGTTTCTAGAAATGATAGTCTATTCATGCTGAAATGCGGAGACTGGGGCTGAAGTTCAGCAAGAACAGTGACCGGTGATCACTGGTTGGTGTATGATAGTCATACTTGATAAATTCTAGCCTAGAAACAATGTTCTACAATCTCCTTTAATATAGGTGGTTCTTGACGTGAAAACTCATGTCCAATTACTGACATGAAAAAGACAGTCGGAGCCAGTGAGGTAGCTCAATGGGTAAGGGGTAAAGGTGTTTGTGAACCCATAGGATAGAAGTGAACCACACACAGACAGACAGACAGACAGACAGACAGACAGAGACAGATGTGCGAGAGCACACACACACAGACACACACACAGACACACACAGACACACACACACACACACAACAAATTCAAGAGGCACTGAACATTTCTATTTGGGCCATGGGTATTACAGATGTTTCTGATATCTGAATGTACTATTGGGGTTCAAAGAAAATTCCAGAGAAAATTTGGGATGCTTTAGTTCTTTTCCTACATGTAACACAGAAGCATATATCCATAGTCACCGTCAAGATAAACCAGGGGTTTAGAGATGGGGTAGCATTCTTAAGACTCTGCTAGATTATAATTGATCTTAGGCTCCAATTCATCCAGCCAGTTGTGGTTTATGATCCTAAGACTGAGACTCCTCTCCTCTGTGGATGTTAAAGGGCAGGGTTAACTATGCCACCCGTTAACATTTACTCTGCATTCCCTGACATTTGGATGAGAAAAGCCTCCACCTTCACATTCCATTAAGAATACTGTACTTTGAGCATCTAATCTCAAATTAATTGGCAATTATTCAGAGGACATGTCAGTAAATCTTCTCCTAATTGTCAAGGGCATTGAGCCACTGAAATAATAAATTGTAAGGTGGATAAATAATAAACTGTAAGTATGTCACGGCATCTTTACTTTTGTTCAAATTCAAGATTTGTATTGTAAATGGAAGAATACAGGTCAGAAGTATGTAGAGCTCTGCCTAAGGAAAAAAGTTTAGAACTGGGGCTGGAGAAATGGCTCAGTGAATAGATAAATGCTTAATCTGCAAAGATGATTTTGGTCCAGATCTTCAGTACCCACATAAAAAGCAAGACTCAGCAGTATGCACTTCTCACCAAACTGTGGGAAAAGCAGAGATAAGTGGATCCCCGGGGCTGGCTGGGCAGCCAACCTAGCCATATTGGTTTGGTGAAAGGTCTTGTCTCAAAGAAGTAAGAGGGAAGCCGGTGTGGTGAAGCTTGTCTTCAGTCTCAGCAGAGACCTTTGTCAAGAAGGAGCTTAGGTAGGAGGGAAAGGGGCTTTATATTGAGCTGCAGCAGGGAGTCCGCACCTTACACACATTGCAGGAGGAATGTGTCAAGGGACCCAGCCATAGCAGAGGACATGGTATAAATCTTCATGTGCAGTGGGCTGTGCAGTAGTAGGTGACAGGAAGAAGGCAGTACCTCCAGAGCAGGTAAAGCAGAGTGTTGACCCAGGAAAGGACAGAGCAGGGCAGGAGAGGATAGAAAAGCATGTGATTTAGTGCTGGGCTGACTGGGGTGGGTGCTGGTTTGAATGAAAAACGTCTTCCATAAGCTCATGTACTGAACACTTGATTCTTAGCCAGTGGCAGTTTGGGAAGGTTCTAGAAGCTTTAGGAAGCAAGCCTTGCTAGATTAAGTGTGGTAGGCTTTGAGGTTTTACAACCTGGCCTCACTTCCTTTGCCTTCTCTCTACGTCCTGTATGAGAAATGTGCTCCCTGTGCTAGGCAAGGGTCAGGATCCTGATTCCATGCCATGATGGGCGCTATGTTATCTATAAGTCAAAATGAACCCGACTCTCCTTTAAATTGCTTCTGGTCGTGATATTGTATCATAGCAACAGGGAAGTAATACACCAAGGTTTAAAAAAAACAAAACTGTCAATGAATGGGTTCGGCAGCTCATGAAGTTGAGTTGATCCTACTGACTATGACCTAATGTCAGACCATATCATGCATGAGATTTATGTCTACATTGTATAGGCATTTGTAAAATATAATTCAAAATGCTATGTATTTTATCAGTTCACTACAACCTATATAACCATTACCAATAAGTAAGCATGTAAAGTATCTCCTGTGTACAATGTCCACCTGTAGCAGGGTGCTGTGCCGCAGGCCTATAATCTTGGCGTTTGGGAGGTGGAGGAAGGATCAGGAGTTCAAGTTTACTCTTGGCTGCATAAGTAGTTTGAGGCTGTGAATCATAACAGACACACAAGAGTCTGTATTTAGTACGTTTTCATGATCCATAGAGCAAAAACTAAGGGCTGGTTTACCAGGAACTGCCTTTAATCCTCCCACAAAGGTCAACTACCTAGGGCAAGAGCCTCTAGTCAGATTCAGAGGCTCTATCAGTCAGACTCCACCCTGCTGCCACTTAAGGTCGGCTTGCTCTTCCACCATTTTGTTCTCTCTGCCTCTACCCCACATAGCCTTGTCCATCTAATCCCCAATAAACTTTACCTTCTGCCCATGGAGTGGTCCAGTTTCACTGTGCCCTTGCTTACACCTGCCTCTAATTCCTGTATGCTGAGATTATAGATGGGCTCATACCATATCTATTCATTTCAAATGGCTCAAAATTGTTACAGAGATTTCTCATATATCAGACATTTTTACATTTTACCTAATACTACAATGTAAACCTTAAACATACATTATTGTTGAAAGTTCCCCGTATGTGGAATTACTTCATTCCCAAAGGTCAAACCAATTTCTACTAAGGTACACAAAAATCTCAGTATCACTTGTGTGACAAGCAATGTTGAAATGAGAATGGACTTTCCCTTTTAATTAGTTTCTCCTAATCTTGACAAATTGTTCTGTATAGAAAATTAATTTAGAGAATGGCCTATTGAGAAATAATGAATGACTGTCATTATCATGCGTATTTAACCAAAAAACAAAAGAAACTCCAAACATGTAAAAAACACATGAACTGGGAGCACTGGATATGTCAGGTCGTTTTATACTTACTTCAAACTTGTTTGAACCAAATAACACCAAAGCCGTGGCCTAAATCAGGGCTGGCTACATCTTTCTTTACAGGATGAAATGTAAGTATCTTTGCCCAGCCCTAGAAACACATGTAAGTCACGCAACTACTCCAGTCTGCTTTGGTGGCATGAAAGTCAGCAGAGACGACATTAGTAGACAGACATGCCTCTGGCTGCTCTTCAGAAGGAGCCTACCACCAGGTGCCACAGGTGTCCACTGCATATGAAAGAGCTGCCCACCCTAGCACTCAGCAACTCTAGTGTTCTAGTGTGCACCCCCCTGCTCCCAGTCCCCTCTCTTTCTCTCTGCCCGCATGGCTCTGCTCCCATTTGTCTGCCTGTCTCCATGTCCACTTGTTGACTTCTATCTCTTTCCCAGGCCCTCACCTTTCTCCCCTTTTCCAGTACACCCCTTTTATACCAGGTCTGTTGTAGGACAAATTTTTTTTTCTGGGGCAGGCCTGGGCATGGGCCCAGTAAGGGGAGTCCCTTGCTCCATTATATTTCATAACAGACAATATATAAATAAGGATTCTTTCCATCACAACTATATTTACAAACACAGAAGAAAGAGCCAGACAAGGAGGGGCACACCTGTAACCCTAAAAAGAAAGCTGAAGAAGAAGGCTGGGGTAGGCTGTAAGGAAGATCCTACTGACCTGTCTGGGAAGGGGAGGGAAAGGTGGGAGGGGCGATGGCTGACTGGCATGGCCTCAGAGCTACAGCTCAGGGATGGGAATCCCTAAAAAGAATCCTTCTAAAGTGGATGGTGATTAACTTTCCAATGAAATTTTACACTCTACTCCAGCTGGGATTCTGACATCTCCCTGTAACCACCACCCTCATCTTTCCAACAAGGCACTTTTAAAAATGCCTTCATTTACCTCAGCACACATTTTATCCCAACACTTGGGAGAGAGAAACAGGCAGATCTGAGTTCAAAGCAAGCCTGGCCTAGAGAATTCCATGACAGTCAGAACTACAAGGAGAATCTCTGTCTGGGGGTGTGGGGGGGTGCCTTGGTTTATAACTTTATCTGTTCTGTCAGCATAAGAAGTCCACGAAACTGCTTCCATAGTGAGACACCAAACTGGAGGGTGGGGGCGCACATAAATCTGTGTTCCAGGATAAACTCTTTCTTCCTATCTTTGAGTCCTCAGAGACAGCTGTTTGGAAAGCAAGCTCCGGTTTTAGGTGATAGCCCTGCATCCTTAGGTTCTTGGGCAATCTGACAAGGATCTCTTCACCCATGGCCTAAATCCATGCCTTGGGGAATGTTTCTATAAGATTTAAAAAAGAAAGAAAAGAAAAAAAAAAAAAGAAATCAAAAGCAATGCACAGGGATGTGATAGGAGCAAGGTGGCAGAGTAGCACTGTGTATGCTGATGAAACAGGAGAAGCCACTGCTTACATTAAATACCCATGTGGATGAGCACAGACCCTTTCATCGGCACTTACGAAATCGGCTTCCTTATTTCCTGGCCACCCTTTCTATTCCTTTTACTCCCGGAAAATCTTTTCTATAACAAATTTTATCCCACCGCGAGAAGAAACTCGAATTAAGTAAAAGCAAGCTCGGGTTTCAAATGTTATCATCTTCAGTTTTTCATTACTTAAAGCCTTTGCGTTCCCTATGTTTATTCCAGTTAGGCTAGGAAGCGGAATAGCATCTGTTCATTACACAACAGGGGGAGGGGAGAGATGTCTGTAAAGAAAGTAGAAAGACAATGATCCCTGTCGTCAAAGCCATATAGCTGCTGCCACTGTATGGCCAGCCTAATAAACAGCTGTATGGTTCCTCCAAAAGCTGAAGGTCAGACTCCTCAGCAGCATCTGAGGACGCATGTGTACCATTCATGTCCCGGGACATGGCACTGGAGACGGCAGTGATGGCAACCGCTGCTGCTTCCTTACCTCCTTCTCCTTGATCTCTCCCTCGCCTTCGTTTCTTTGTATATTTATCATTTCCCGGAGGAAAAGAGGAGCACGCGTGTCCCACAGTGGACCTGTGGAGGTCAGACAACCATGGCAGTCGGTTCTCCCCTTTGGTCTGTGAGTTCTCGCACATGGTGAATAGGCTTGCCAGTAAATGCCTCGCTCTACTTATGCAGCCATCTCACAGCCCTGACAGTGACATCCTAAAAAGCACTGGGCACACAAAGCATTTGTGTGCACTGCTAAGCACTTCTTTACGCTCACCCGTCAACCCATTGCCTCTGTAGAAGAACAAATGGAAGCTATGCCAAAACTTCCAGAAGTCCATCAGTCGGGTGATGAATTGCTAGGGTATCTACATCCTGTAGTCCGAAAACCTGGGGGAAAGCAGACAGGTATAAATACGGAAACAGAACGGTGAACAGATGTGGGTGAGCTCAGTAAGGAGTTAATACTTATTTCACCTTTCAGATGGGTTGGAAGTTTTTCAGAATAAAAAAACAATATTCTTTGGCTAAAATCACTACAATTACTATCAAAGTGGCAAACATAGGAAAGACTCTTGATATGAAAGATACCAACTTCTCTTACAAACCAGGAAAGTAAAATCCGCAGTCCTCAATGTTCCTACTATGAAAAAATAAAACAAAGAATTGGCGTGGGATTGACATTACCTTCCCCAGACTCTTCCCCAGGACTTGGAAGCAAGGTTCCGCCAGAGAAACAGCCCCACCCCCACCCCTGGGGACAAGAAGGACCAAAGTTTCTATGCAAATCTAACTGAGCTCCCACAGGCATTCCCTGGCTTGAACATCCACAATAATTAAAACAGCTGTTCTCCTGACACCCAGCCTCACCCCAATTTACTCTCTGAGTGGAAAGAGAATCTGGGTTGCAAACCACATTCTGATATCATTCACTCAACAGTTGGTTGGGGCCAGAGTTCCAGGCACTCTGACCAACACTGGCAAATCATAGACAAACACAGTGGAATCACAGTAGAGCAGACTGTTGTCAGCACACATCACTACATGAGCCTGAAGAAAAGAGTGAGGAAGTTTCCCACTCAAGAAGGCACCTTCGCAGGTTTATTCTTTGCAGAGAATCATGGCTTTAAGTGCAGTTCAAAGTAAGAAACAAAAGAAAAATAACAGAATTGCCAAGACCAGTGAGGAAAAGTTGTGGAAAGGAACACCTAATATATGCACGTGGCCATGCCCATGGCTTGGGAGTAATTTGATATGTTACAAACCTGTAATGGCTTTCAACAAGACTAGATATTCTCTGAAGGGGGACTTATACGCCTCTCTTACTTTGACTATCAGATTAGTAAAACAATGGGTCACTAGAAAGCAAAATTTGCCCAGGAATCTCAAGCAGGGAGAAGAAATGGCTGAAGACTGTTTCTTCAGAGAAGAAGGAACAGCCAGAGAAGGAAGGAGTTGGGGAACTTCAAGAGACTGGGAACCAGACAGCTGTGCAAAGGGACCACGCCATCTTAGCTTAGGTGTGTATACCTCTGGCTTCTATTTAAGCCCCCTGAGTGTTAGGACATCAAGATAAGCTGGGGTGAGGGGGGTATGGTTAGGACCTCCAGGATGAGCTGGGGTGAGGGGGTATGGTTAGGACCTCCAGGATGAGCTGGGATGAGGGGGGTTTGGTTAGGACCTCCAGGATGAGCTGGGGTGAAGGGAATGTGGTCACTGGGTCACTTGTCCTTTCCTGGCCACACTGAATACATCTCCTCTGCTTCTCATTATTAATTTGGCTCTTTTCAATGGATTACTGAGAAGTAGGGCTTGTTGGGGGCACACACTATGATAGCCAAGTTTCATAATAAACCTATTAAGTAAAAATTCTTAATTCACTAAGATTTATGGTTCTGGACAGCCTACAGCTCTCACTTTGAACAAATTAAGAAAACACTTCCTTGGCTGATCACAAGAGGTTGCTCATCTTCAAAGTGCTCTCAACAATTGCCATTTCTACACTCCACCATTTCCAAGCTGATTCTCTGTCAGCTTCCAGACACTATTCAAGAGTAAGTACAAATAATGGGCTATAAAAGCCACTGGGTAATTAGGACACTCACTGGCCATATGCCAACCTCAGCAAGAAGAGGTGATGTATTGGGAGTCACCGGCGCATCTGCCAGCCTGCTTCCCCTCTGGCTGGAGGATAACGGTGCTCTCAACAGTCATTTGTTCTTGACTAAAGAACTGGCCAGCAAGCCAACAACCAACCAACAAAACCAGTAAGTGCCTGACTTTGCCTCCCTAGTGCTGGGATTATAAGTCATGTCACTGTGCCTGTCTTCATTTGAAGTAAGAAATTGTCACTTCTAGAAACTGAACTTAGGGCCTTTTGTTACCATGCCACCAAATGAATTCTGGCCACAGTCCACTCTTGTGGAAGTCTATTTTTTTTTAAAGCTTCATGACTGTCACTTATGTATAAAGCAAAAGGAGGCAAAGATGTCTGACTTCTATGTGACCAAAATGTGAACTGAATCTGATGCAGATATCAGGCTCCTTCCACACTACAGGCGGAAGGTAGGTGTGCAAGCCAAGAGGAGGTGTGATTTCAGCGCTGTGGCAAGAAAGCACAAGACACAGCACGAAGTAGCATCCCCTCTCTGGCTTAATCCAGTCCCAAAACATCGACACGCAGCATTCATTTTTAATTTCCCCAACCACCCCCCCTTCTTTATGTGTGATTTACATAGTTTATTCATTGTTTTAATTTGCATTAACTCAGAAGCCTCACCCATTATTCCATATTGTTAGGTGCTGATGAAAGTATCTTTCCATTTGTGAACTTTCTATTCAGATAATTTTCTGTTTATTAGGTTATCTTAGTAAAACTCTTTCCCATATACTGTGATTCAAGTCACAGACAAAAGGGGATTTTGTAAAGATTTTCTCAGTCTGTGACTGTCTACTTATTTTCTTAGTAATACGGGTTTTTCAAAATTATATTTTATTATTTGGGAGCCCCGAATTTAATCTGGGCTCTGGTGCATGTTGGACAAGCATTACGCAACCAAACTACACTCTAAGTTAGTTTGAATCTTGAGCCAAGTGACAGACAGTATGTCAATGTTAATGAAGTTTAAGTTTTACAGTTTTTTTTCCTTAACAGTTTACTGTTTCATATATTCATTCGGAAAATAATTTAATAAAAGCAACAAATTCAAAGACCTAGATGTAAAAACAAAATCTGAACAGTATCCAATTCGAAGAATAATTTTTAAGTGTCAATTCACATATCCAGGTCAAATACAAGGAGTGTAACAAAATTCAACAGACTGAGTACATCATACTGCCTCTCTCAGTGTGCACAGACTTGATCAACTGGTAAAGACCTGAGGGTAGCAAAATCTTGCCACGTTAAAAATGACAGGGACTTTCTTCCACCTGAGAGTCCTGAATGAAAAAAGTGGCGTCTTCCTTCCTTTGGACTAAAGCTAACACATGGGCTTCCCCTGAGCATCAGGGCTGCCAGCTTTCCAACAGGAGTTTTCCACCAGCTCCTCTGGGTCTCCAGCTTCTCCACTTCAGTTCTTAGAATATTCCAACCTCCAAACTCCTTATCTAAATCTCTCTCTTTGCTTCCCTCCCTCCTCTCCTACTCACATGTGCGCACCCGCACACACACCACCTAATGGTGGGGAAGCCAGAAACACACACCACCTGCCTCCACAAGCACTAACACAGTATAACACATTTTGTGTGAAGTGTCTGAGAAAGGTCCCTGGAATGTTTAACGAAATGGCCCTAATTATTTTTTTTGAAGATTTGCTTTTGTTATTTTTAGTTGTTCATGTAGGTATGTTTAGATGCTCTCAGAGACTAGTGCACTGATTCTTAACCTGCGGGTGACAGTACCATTTGAGGGGGGTGGGAAAAAACAATTCTTTTACAAGGGTCACCCAAGGCCATCGGAAAATGTAGCTATTTACACCATGATTTACAATGGTAGCAAAATTATACAGTATTAAATAGCTTGAAATAATTTTATGGATTGGAGTCACCATGACATCAGGAATTATATGAATGGGTTGTACCATTAGGGTTGAGAGTCACTGGACTGTAGGAAGTGGATTTCCCTGGAGCTGGAGTTGTAAGTAGCAGTGAGCTCCTACCGTGGCATCTGAGAGCTGAACTTGGATCCCTTTTGAGAGCAGTATTTTCTCTTAACCACAGAACCACCTCTCCAGCCTAAAATGGCCCTAAAAAGATTATACTAGGTTCTCTCGGGTTTTAAAACAGCCCAATACTTAACTTTGGTTTCCTGTTTCTATTTTTTTTAACATCAGCACTCCCCTAAGGTAAAGTTGCCTGTAGCACTCTTCAATGAAGTCAGAAGGATTTTAAAAGAACTCTGTAATATTACAACTGGACGGCATTAGGCTGGCTTACTTACTGCACAACAGTACAATGCAATCCTTTCTGGCTCTGGTTCAGAACGAAGACAAATCAGGAGGGCTGTAGCACCTGGATTCCTCCAGCTTCTTCTCCACATGTATTATATATAGAAAGAGTCACTTAATTTCTAAGGGACATTTTAAAATCTGCAACAGCCCGATGAGCCAACAGAGCCATTAGCAAGCGCTCTATTAGGTGAGCAAGCCCTTAACTCTTTCATACTTTCCATGAATTGCATCTAGACAGACAATGGAGTAGACCAAAGTCTGTCATCTTCTGCTTTTGAAATGGGACAATTTTTTAGTTGCTTAATTTCAGGTTGATCCTCAAAAATGGCTTAGACACTTGGGCTCTGGCCAAGATTTGAGAGCTACAAAAAAATTGGATCTGTGGCCCAGCTACCAGAAGTGAGTACTTGTCGCAGGCCCTGAAGGTAATATCTGCTCCTGGTTCCCCCAAGTCATCTGCTTCTAGATCCACCAAGATGTTATAAAAGCCATGCCACAGCCTTCACCACAAGGGACACAGCCTGCTCCAGCCTACCCCTTTCCAACCATGAGGGACTGAGATCACTGGGGACTTTAGGGGAAGAGAAATTCTCCTCCCTTGTGTTGCTGCTCTAGGGGGGAAGGAATTATTGTGTGAGAGTCACGTGGCTCTCACAAAAAAATCAAACATCTTTTTTCTCCTTGCATCTTCAAATAATCTGATACCAGGATACCAGCCAGACTTACTCAAGAATATATATGGAACCAGCTCAGGCACACCCAAAATAGCACCTAAACCTTTGACTTCAGACCAATCAGGAATCTACATGGTAGGATGAGGCAGACTTTTTTAAAGTAAAAAACAAACAATAAACAATAAAAACTCAATATTTTTTTAAAAAAATTAAATACCAGGTGGGCTGAAGAGACCGCTGAGCCATTTGGAATCAGTATCCATATTGGATGACTCACACTTGCCTGTATTTCCAGGTTTAGGGGATCCAGCACCCCTTCTGGCCTCCTTGGGTACCCATACACCTGAGGCCCACACACCTATAGGCATGAATAGCAAATTGTCACATAGACATGCGTCTACATAGAATTAGTTCAGTCACTGATGTTCTTGTCTATGGTGCATGATGTCCTATGTCAGATCCCCATCAGGGTCACACTAATCCCAGGAGTAAAGGCAGAAGGTGAGAAGCTCAAGGTTGTTTTCTGCTATACAGCATGTTCCAGGCCAGCCTGGGATACATGAGGTCCCACCTGAGGAAACAAAGCAAGCAAACAAAAAACACAGCACTATTTTTAACAAGCACCCACTGGTGATTCCAATGCGCAAATCGTAGTTTGATTACTCAATCCTGAATTCATAGTGGGCAAGCTAATTGTCAGAATACTGTGCAGAAGCTGCTGTTTGTACTGTGCCCTGCACAACCTAAGATGTTGACTAAGACTCTTGAGAGAAGAGCAAAGAAGGGTGTGAGTGAGGAACATCAATAAGAAGGAGACAGAAAATTTTAACCCTCTTAAGATCACAGCCCTGAGAATTTAAACTCGCTGGATGGACATTTCATCTCAAAAGATCATGAAACTCTATCTTGGTGACCTGCTCTTTTACAGCTGCTCCTGAGAAAAGCCATCTCCACTGTGTGTAGTCTGAAAAACAGACATCAAATGTGAAGGGCAGGGAGTGAGTGAGTGTGTGAGTGAGTGAGTGAGTGTGTGTGTGTGTGTGTGTGTGTGTGTGTGTGTGTGTGTGTGTTTGCCTGAGCAAGCTTGTAAGAGGAGCCTGAAGGGACCAGCTTTCACTTGGCTATGATCCTTTGCAAAGAGCAAAGGAAGAAAGACTCTGGGAGAACTTGGTGCTCCCACATTCATATCACAATAATGACCTTTTAATGGCCATGGGGCTAATATCTGAAGCTCCAGTGGGTTCCAGCACACTGAGAACTATGGGAAAGGAAAGGACGTGCCAGAGCCTCTCCCCAAACTGAACACGACTCAACGTGAGTGATACAAATAGGGTAATTATTTCATTGGCCTACATGAACCCCAACAAGGTGTCTTTGGTCACCAACACCAAGTGCAGCCACTGCCACGTAAAGATCAAGCCTTCTCTGCTCACAGGAACCATTAATTTCCTTTAATGAGATGGGACCCTGCCATGGGTCAGAGGTCAGTGCGGTGACAGTCATGCCCTATTTAAAAAGGCGTCTGGAAACAAAGCTTCTCCCAGCAGACTACAACAGTACGAGCACAGTAGAAAACCATTTTCTTCACACAGGCACTAGAACTTTACACAATCTTTTTTTTTTTTTTTTTTTTTTTGCTGGCCTATCTAGATGTCTAGCCTGGATATGTATGCTCCATTTATACAGACTGAAGTCACACTGGTATCTCAAAAGTTCAACCAAAATCAAACTATGAGAGTCGTAAGCCAGTCAGTTACACTTTGTTCCGCTTTTCACTACAAAGAGAGACTAACTTAACATTTCCTTCCCTCCCATAATTAGAAAGGATCTGGGAAGAGAACATGTAGTCAAATAGGCTTGAGCAGAAAATAGCTTAAAAAGAAGTCTTATGTATAAAAGAGTAACAATTAAGAAGCGGGAGCTCCATCTCTCATTTGGGAGGAATTACCTGCTGGAGAGTTATAATATTCTTTGTGCTATCTCTAGAGAAGACTCGTGTTCCAAAACTAGGGTCTAATGTTTGAGTAGTGCACGCCAGATCAGCTTTTAGAAACAGAAGGCTCTGCGAAGCTGTAACAGAAGAAGCCCTAACATAGTATGCCAAGGAATGTGTGTGACAAAACAGAAGTAGAAAAATATTTTCAAAATTGGTTCTTGGCTTAAATATAGCATTTGGCACCTCAAGTACACACAGAAGCAGCTCTAATGTGGTGCCATGTGACTTTCTGAACTGCGGGGAGGCAGATGGTGGGGCTTATTCATTTCTTAGCTCCTCGTTCTCCTTGCCCTTTCCTTACCAACCACCTAGCTCAGAATACTTCAGAAGGGCTGGGAAGTCAATCATGAGAAACTGACCTTTGTTCTTCCTAAGTATTCCTATAAAACCACGTTACCAGCAATTCCGTCACAGCAACTCCAGAGCTCTAACTATTCTATGTCTGGGTACTGTATAAAAAGACCCCACTAGGACACTGCTCTTCTCAGATGATAAGGCATACTTCCGTCTTTCTCACACTGAGCACAACCAGAGATTCTGGGTAGTGACTCTAAGACAAACAAGACCCTCAAATGTAAAGACATAAACATACAACCTAATATAACATCTTAAAGACAGACATTAGTTCCATAAGTTTCCTTAAATTGTTCATGTTGATAAACAAATGGGCTGGAGAGATGGCTCAGTGGTTAAGAGCACCGATTGCTCTTCCGGAGGTCCTGAGTTCAATTTCCGGCAACCACATGGTGGCTCACAACCATCTGTAATGGGATCCAGTGCCTTCTGGGGTGTCTGAAGACAGAAACTGTGTACTTACATACAAAAAGTAAATAAATAAATCTTTAAAACACACAAACAAACCAAGAAAATAGGTGGAGTCTAGAGAGGTGGTGTATGCCTTTAATTCCAGCACTTAGTAGGCAGAGGCAAGTGGATCACTGAGTTCAAGGACAGCCAGGGCTAAACAGAGATACTCTGTATCAAAATTTAAAAAGGGGAGGTGGGGGTGGGAATGAGGGAAAGAGAAAAAGAGTGAGAGACAGAGAGATAATAAGAAGAGGAAAAACAGAGGGTAAGGAGAGGGAAAGAGACAGAAACAGACACAATGAGAATGCAAACCAGTCAGCCTGCTTGTCTGCCTCAGGAAACTATGGGACTAATGGGAACGATACAAAAGATCTAATATTTGTGTCACTAGCATCCCAAAAGGAAAGGAGAAAGAACACATCTAAAACTGTAATGACAGAAAGTCATGAAATTTCTCAAATTAATCAAAACATATGAATGTAAAAACTCACAAAGAAAACAGGAAAATTAACCCCCTTAAATATATTACAATTAAACATATAAAGGGAAATCAGGCATTGTCCCATGGATGAGAGTTGTCATTAACAGTAGGCCTACTGTGCCTTGGTAGGTAAGAGCACCTGCACTTTGAGAAGATGAAAGGTAAGTTCCCAGCACTCTTGTTGGGCAGCTTATAACTTCCTGTAATTCCCAGTCTAGAAGACCTGATACCTACTGCTGGCTTCCACAGGCACTCCTACAGAGATGAGACATGCTCATATGAACATACATGTAAACAATGAGCAAGCAGATTTACTGAACAAAAGGAAGACAAAATCTGAAATTGTATATATGTATGTATGTGTGTATGTGTGTGTGTGTATGTGCATGTATGTGCGTGTGTATGTATGAATGTATGTATGTGTGTATGTATGTGCATGTATGTGTGTATGTGTGTATGTATGTATGTGTGTGTATGTATATATGATTCATCATGGTCCTTCTCTCCATAAGTTTCCTGAACAAGTTCAATAATTGGAAAATGAGGTATAATACTGTCTAATGTGATTCTAAGTGTACAGAGATATTTCAGGTACGTAAACTACAAATAAGGATGTAAAGGAAGTGATGTTTAAATTATACAGCTGAGCTGGTCAAATGACCACAGCGCAGACAGACACTCTGAGTCTATAGTGTATACTAGAACAACTAAAGAGATCTTAAAAAGAACAGTACAATAAAACTTTTGAGATACACTGAAACTGAAAACCGAAACAATACTCAGCTCTTAGGAAATCAGATAATACATTACAGAAAACAAGTGGAAGAGAAAGATAAGATAGCTTTACATGCCATAACATGACAATAATTCCAATACATGAACTAAAAGTATGAAAAGCATTAAATGTTAGTCTTTTCTGTCCAACAACATAAAACTTAAGACGTGAAATTCAAATTTGCTTATCTCTTACCTTGTAAAGACTTTATGCAAATGTTTCAGCTCCACCCACCAACCCACTGCCCAACATGAGAATGCCTTTGTTTACACAAGGCCCTAGTCTCCCTTCAGAATTTAAGAATCTGAAAGGATCCACTCCAGTCCCTCTTGCTCTCATGTTCTTTGCAGGATTCTTTTAAAACTAGCCAGTTGGACCCCAGACAAGGAAAACACAGCCACCACCAGAGTCCGCCCTCTCCAGCAAGAGTAAAGCTTTGCCTTTACAGGACACGTTTGCTTTGTTCTGGTATTTCTTTGCACGACAAGGAGGAAGCAAGGCAAACTGAGCATAAACCAACTGCATTCTTCCGATATCCCACTACAGAAAAGAAAAGAGTTAGAGGACAGAAATGATGCCGTCAGAAACAAAGTCCAAAGGAAGCAGTAATGCTCAATTCCATATAACGTGGACTCAAAAGCAAGGAAAATTAACACGGAGCAAGGCACTGAACGATAAAGGGGCCATGGCACCCAGGAAGACAGAGCAAGTGTATGCAATGAATACGGGGACTAAAAACATGGCAGGTGCAACTTAAACAAACAAAGCTCCAGAGAGAAGCACAGGCTGCAGCATCCCTCTCAACTGGCAAACCTAAGTAGCAGGAAAGCCAATCACCAACGAGCATGAGATAGACATATGTCCTATTATAGCCAATATATATCTACTATAGCCTGTAAATTTAAACTACGGACAAGTGAGACTGTGCAGCAGTTGAGGACACTTTTCTTGCAAAAAAAAAAACTGATGTTCAATTTCTAGCACCCATGCCGGGAAGCTCACACTGCCTGGATCCAGTTTCAGGGAATCTGAAGGCTGCCTTCACAGACACCCACACACATGTAAATAAAATGTCATTTTTTTTTTCTGAAAGTATACAGCTTGTGTTCTGTAATGCAAGGGAGACAAAGTAGGCATCAGGAAGAGACAGATATGAGGACAATGAACACTTAAATTTATGCTTAAAAAAACAATAAATTCTTTTGAGTTACAGAGAAATTCTCTAAAGAATTTTCAACTGGAGAAAACTCCATTATACCAAAATCTGTGCAAACAGCTAAAACAATATCAGAGGAAATTCTGTATCTTTTACATTAGTAAAGAACTAAATTCTTAAACTAATCATCTCTACAAGAATTCACCAAAAGAAAACCAAAATAAAGACAAAAGAGAAAAAGAATAAGAAATAATAAATAAAAGTAATAATAGAGTAACAGAATAAAAAATGAAACCAAGCTGGTTCTTTGAAGAGATTAGCAAAATGGCAATTTCTCCTGTAAAACTGACAAATGGGAATAGAAGAGTAAGACCGAATTGTCACTACAAGGAATTAAATTAATGATGCTGCTGGTGGCCATGCATTTATCAAAGGAGAAGGGAATGCTTCAACAAGGGGTACATTGATAACGTGGAGAAATGGACCAAGAACCGGAGAAACACCAGTTTATCTAAGAAACATGTAGCTTAAATTATAAATGCAACTTGCAACCTAAAGGAACAGAAAATCTACAGGCTCACATTCTGCTCCAGCAAAGATGCAAATCTAACAACTGTGTGAAGAACAGCAGTACCACACAACCTCTCCAGAGAACAGATATATTCACATTCCCCACTCCAGTTTACAAAGCTAATACTCTCTGCTACCAAAACCATCTACAGACTGGCATCTCTCTCTTCTAAGCTCAAATATGAAAATTCTCGAAAGAAAAAATTAACCAAACTGAACCCTGTAATATATGAAAAGAAATTATGGACCACGGGCTCACTGAAGTACGGGAGGTTTTGTTTGTAGATAATCAGTATAGTTTTATTACAGTGATTGTCTGAAGATCACAAAAACATCTTATAAAGAAAATACACATCATATCAGCTGGTTCAAAACAATCAGATTAGGTGTTAAACTCAATTCATAGTTAAATATAAATTTTCAAAAGTTATGATTAGAGGGGATATCTTCACACTGACAAGAACAGTCAGAAAACCCTTCAGCTGACAAGATGGTTCTTGATGGGACATCAGGTATTTTCCTGTTATGATCTGCAAAATTACAAGGCTCTCAGCACTTAGTCAATAAAATCCTGAAAGCTCTAGCAAGACAGGTGAGGAAAGAAAATATAACACATTAATTACAACTGAGGAAATAAAACTGCCTGAATTTACAGATGAAAAGCGAATTGACACAGACCGGGGCTTGAGAGATGGCTCAGCAGTTAAGAGCACTTGCTACTCGCCCTTCTCTTGTGGCACCCGCATGAGGACTCACAGCTATCAATACTCCAGTCCCAGAGGCTTCAACTTCCAACACCCCTTTTCAGGCACATGTGTGATGCATACAGCTAGAGCAAGATTATCTGCGTAGAAAGTGTCATGGATTTTTACCGAGAGTGTGAAATTGAATGCAGTGTGACGGGTACAAGGAGGGACACCAGTGTTAGGTCATGGATCACTGGTGGAAGAAAAAGCCACAGGATGGGCTAATCCAGAGATGCTAGGAACCTGTCTGTGGCTTTAGCTAATCCAATCACCTGCACTAAGACAAACAAAATAGCTGTTGGGAGGATTCTCATTGCAGGGAACACCCCAACTCACTCTAGAGCAGTGGTTCCTAACCTGTGCATCTCAACCGCTTTGGAGCCCCACACATCAGATATCCTGTATACATTAAAATTTGTAATGGCAGCGAAATTTCAGTTCTGAAGTAGCAATGAAATAATTCTAAGGTTGGGGTCAACACAACATGATTAGCTGCATTAAAGGGCCGCAGCATTAGGAAGGCTGAGAACTGCTGCTCTAGAGGAGAAAGTCGGGAGTTAGCACTGCTTGGGGCGTAGCTAGGAGCTAGGACTCCAGCGAATACTGGATTCTGCCAGTGGTGGTAGCTAAGCCATCAGAATGCTTCCTAGGAGGACAAAAAGGTGGTTTGGTGGATACAGTACCTACCGCACAAATGTGGCTACCTGAGTTTGATCTATGCGGTCCAGTAGTAAAGTCAGATAGGGTACACCCATCTGTAACAATAGCACTCTTGCTACAACAGCTGGGAGGTGGAGCAAAACAACTGGCCAGAAGCTTGTGGGCCAGCTAGCCCAGTATATGCTGCATAGCATTAACAAAAGAGACCTTGCCTCAGCAAGCTGGAAAGAACCAACTCTAGAGAGTTGTCCTCTAATCTCTGCATGTACCCCCCCCACACACACACCACCTGCACACAAACACAATAACTAATTAGCCATTTAATTTTTAGATTATTTTATATGCATAAGGATATTGCCTGCATGTAAGTATGTTTGTGTGCCACTTGTGTGCCTGGTGACATGGGCACAAGATGTTACTGATGTTACAAATGGTTTTGAGCTGCCATTGGGTGCTGAAAACAGAACCCAAATCCTTTGCAAGAGCAGCAAATGCTCTGAGCCATCTCTCTAGTCCCAGTTAGCTTTTATTTTAAAAGAGCCTTCCCTGAACACTGTGGTAGATATGTCTGAGCATGAAACTTCTTTTTCTTAACCAGGATTTGCCATAGGCAGTACAGGATGGGGTACACAAAACAAAGGTCAAATGCAATTCTGCCTGTATAGGAGCCCTGATGCTACTGAGAATTAAAACGCCAAGATAACAACTTTACTAATTACCTAAACAACTAAATACAAATTACCACTAAAATCCTCCAAATGGCCAGGACTTGGGCTTTTGGAAGCTAGAACCTTCAGTTCCTTTCTGCACTTCTACAGCACTGTCTTTTTTCAAAGACAGTGAGAACAAACTGAGCCAGGGTTATTTTAGACCCAGCGGGGCTGGGGGCTGGGAAAGTTAATTAGAAGAATTTCAGTCTCTCTGTCTTTTTATCCACCATCTCAGTTACATATGGTGGAGTCTAACTGTGCTTTTGATGTAACTTCCATATATAAAACACAACTCCAACTACATTTAAGATATGCATACACAAAGGTATCCAATTTCCATGAGGGGGCAGAGAGGGTTGCTAAGCACGGTTATATATGTAAGACAAATAAACTAGAAAAAAATAAAGCCATATGCTAACAGGAGTATGTCTGGATGACGAAATTAAAGATGGGAAAATTGATTCTCAATGCTTTCAAAAAACTCTAAACCTTTGCTTTGCAAAGAGTCTATATCTATATTCCCAGATATAAGGACTACAGCAGGGGTACCATAAAATTGTTTTAGAATGCAAAGACTGATCACACAAGTTTCTAGGTTTCAGATCTTTGAGCCCAGTTGAGGGCCCCAGCCTGTTATCATGTGGCACTTTGGGAGTTAACTGCAAAATCAATCACACCTAAGCTTTTTCATACACAAATGGAGAGTGGGGAAGGGGCCAGAGAGAGAAACAACACTTAGCTGAGAGCAATTTCCCATAAAATTGTTAAGTGACTCCAAGAGAAAGTTAGACTGTGCAGCCCTGGAGAATAGGAGCTTGTGCTGAACAGAAACACGGGAGAAGAGAGTTATGAACATGGCAACCCTGTAATAACCAGCCAGGTTTCTGGTCAGTACCCCAGAATCGAACGTCCCATGAACATGCAAAGCTTCACATGCAAATCTTCATCTTAAGCACTCATCATTGAAATGTGGAGACTGGAAGCCTGGTTTAAAAACTATTTGCCAATTACCTTCCCTTTCTCTCTTAAAACTTAATCCACAGTGTGCATCTTGGTTGGGGAGTGAAATCTGTGCAGTCTGCTGACTAGTCTGTCTCCTGAAATTCTTCACATAAATGTGGAGTGCTAGGCTCCAAAATGTAAGACTCTAAACTCCCTTCACTTTACTGCCCAGTTGTTATGGGAAGGTAAATTTCTACAAGTGCATTAGTGCATATGCTCAATATTTTTATAAAATATTTTATAATTGTGAAATAATTGAACTTTGCACAGAAAAGTGCTTCTTCCATTATTCCATGTCATTCATATCAATTTCAAAAGATGGAAATTATCTACTGCCAAGGAATAGCAATCCTCCGCCTTGCACTGCACAGGCGTTCAGGAGCTCTGCCTTTACCAACCGGAAAGGGCATGTGGGAGAGGCGAGGCTTCCGACAGGAGAAGCCCAGGGATGCAGAGAAAAGAGGGAGAAACTGACTCTCACCACCTGCCTTCCAGGCTGACACTAGAGGACTTCACTGTGACTCCTTCAAAACAGAAGGAAGAGAGGGCAGGGTGGAGGGCAGGCAGGCAGGCAGGCAGGCAGGCAGGCAGGCAGGCAGGCAGGCAGGCAGACAGACAGACAGACAGACAGGAAGGTAAGGTGCAAATTAAAAGGAGGGAGGAAGAAGTTTACATGTAGCCACATTAGTTGTGGTATAGAATGTCACAGTCAACTGTGACTTCTGAGATGTAACCTAGTCAAACTCTAGCAAAATACAGAGGACAGATTAAGAACTGATTCCATTCCTCCTCTGCTGATGGGAAGATGGAATTCCTAAAGATTTATTATCTCAGGAGATTTTTTTCCCTTTCTGCTCAATTTGCTATGCAGAGGAGAATTTGAAATTGTCATCATCTATCACCATGATGACTACAATTTACTGCAGGACTTTGCTAAGTGTTCTTATACATTATTCAGTCCTATCCCCAGCAGCCTGGAATGGGAACTAACATTTTCTGCTTCAGAGGCAATAAGCAGAAGGAAGCACAGACAGGTTGAGAAAGTTGCCCAAGATCACAGAGCTTAGGTTCAAAGTTAACATGAAACTTGAGCTTGGGCAACTGCATTCTAATTTCCAGCTGCTTTTATAGTTTTTATGAAAATCTTATTAAGAGAGGGGAAAGCCTTGGCAAGGAGAGAGGTTAGGGTTAGTAGAGTTAGTTAGCTGCTCCTGCAGAGGACCCAGTTTCTGGTTGCAGCTCCCACATACTATCTCCCAGCCACCTCTAACTCTAGTCCCAGGGTTTCTGTCACCGTCTGGTCTCCATGGGCACCAGACACATACATGCTACACACACATACAGGTAAATATTCATTCCCATGAGAAAAGCAAAGGAATATTTAGAGACAGAGAAAGGTCTTTTCCCTTATCTGTTCTCCAACAGTGCAGAAAGAAGTCTTGCTATCACAGATTGGGCTGCCTCAAACTACTGTTCCAGATTTGTTTTCTAATAAGATACAGTCTGATAATGTTAGCAGGTCTGTATCAGAAGGGGGGAAAATAATGTTACAAAAGTGCTAAATATTTAAACTTAATCAAGGATATTTGGAGTCACATACCAAGAAAAGTGTGTTCTTTTAAAAATCTTTTAGATGTATTTATCTTACGTGTATGAACATTTTGCCTGTGTGTATGTCTGTGCACGAGGTACACTCCTGATGTTCATGGAGACCATGAAGATCAGAAGACACCACTGGATTCCCTGGAATTGAAGTTGCGAACTGAGCCTGGGTCCTCTCGAGGGCAGCCAGTGCTCTCAGCATCCCGCCAACCACTGTATGGTTTTACCCGAAGTTCAAAGACTTGCCTGATTCTCAAATGGTCTGCGACAAAACTGTACATGACAAAAACATGGAATGAAGGAAATCTGAATCTTTTAGTACAAACTCACCGGGAGGAAGGAATGAGGAAAACTCATCTAATATTCATGAGGTTCTACATTTGATCCTCAGTAAGCCAAAGTGGGAGGGAGTACCTATTGATTATATCAGGAAATGAAATAAGCAGATGACAGTCAGACAGACGCACAGACAAATAAGGACAATTATATCAATAGCTAGTATTAATGAAACACCTTCTATAAGTCTAAGAACTTTACATATCTCTGAACATTTCATTTGTACAACATCTGTAGGACATAAATTCTACTGTGTCCCAACTTTAAGCTATGAGAGTCCAAGCAGATATAAGCTAAATTTCTCACCTAGGGAGACAGATTAAGTTGTTTTTGGGATTCAAAATCCAAACTATGCTGTTATTGCCTCTGAATTAACAAAGGTAAGGTATGTATCCTCTCTTTATACACACACAGTGAGCAATTTGGAATGTCATAGCAAATCACTGACAGAGGGGCTAATTGCTTTGTTCTCTGGTAAGGGCTCAGGAGACGAATCCCTAAGCAATTAGAGAATGAAAGTGAATCCAACCCTACTTCTCCAGCTTTCTGAACTTTGGCTTCCACTGAAACCCATATCTGACCACGTTCTAGTTAGCTTGGGCCATGTGCAGCTGGCCCTAAGATAAAGGAAACTTGTTTCCAGGTTAGGAGTCGAAGGCCAACAGAAGTCAAGCACCCTGCAAATGACCTTCAATGGAAGTGAACACGCTGTCAACTATTGAACATAGCTACAGAACATGGGGCAGGTGAGTTAGTGCTCTGAATGCAGGTCCCTTCCCTGTAATTCTGGCATAATGGTGCCTAACCACAAAGGTATCTGCTGACAACAGTGATAGTTAGTGTCTTTTTCCAAGTTTTCAAATCTTGTTAAGGAAAATGGTCCAGATTTCAACTCTTAAGATTATTTCAAACATTCATAAAATCAGCAAAGAGGGAATGCCAAAAATGATTGTGACTTTCATCTCTTAATCATCCTTTTGCTTCTCTCAGATTAAAAAAAAATTTACTATAAGGAAACGAGAGGATCAGGGACCACCATCTCCATGTCTGGTCCCCCATACCAGGCTGCTAGAGCATGGTGGAGCCATTTACAGGAAGTCAATGGACCAAGTATGGTGGCAATCTCAGTTCTGGGAATCCGACTGATAAGAGAAAAATGCATCAAAGAAAAAAAATTAGTTATCAATTGGCTACCACACAGCTCATAAGATAAAACAACCAAACTACACCCCAGGATTTCAACACATCTTCTGAAATAAATTAAGTACCCTTCAGGATATAATATCAACTTCTTTGATATCAGCTTAGATGTCAAAATATCAAAAGGGAAGGGAAGGGGAGGGGAGGGGAGGGGAGGGGAGGGGAGGGGAGGGGAGGGGAGGGGAGAGGAGGGGAGGGGAGGGGAGGGGAGGGAAGGGGAGGGTAGTGACTCATTCCTTTAATCTTAGCACTTAGGAGGCAGAGGCAGGCAGATCTCTGCAAGTTCAAGGCCACCCTGGTTTACAAATTAAGTTCCAGGATAGCTAGGGATACACAGAGAAACCCCATCTCAAAACAAACAATAGATCAAAAAACACGTTGGTAACTAAAAATTAATTAGTAAGTCCCACTGCATAATGAACCACGATTGACAGTCACTACAGTCAAGATGAGAATCTGGTCGTGTGTCCAAAACATCTTGGGCAAGCTACTTGTTACTCTGAGGACAGTTTGCTCATCCAAATATAGTGGCTGACATCCGGAACCAACACGTTAGCTGCTCTGATAGTTTGGTTTAGTTTGGTTTGGGTATTTCATTTGTTTTGAGACAAGGTCTTGTATCTCAGGCTAGTCTCAAACTACTTGGGTAGTGGAGGATAACTATAAACTTTTGAACATTCTACCTCAATTTCTGTAGTACTAGGATTACAGGAATGCATCAGCACACCCAGTTTTACATGGTGCTGAGGCTAGAACTCAGGATATCAGGCACGTTAGGCGGGTACTACCAAGTAATACCTGAAGCCCGGATTTACTTATTTTTTAATGACAGGCCTTGCTATATAGCCTAGGCTGACCTGGAAGTCATTATATGGCGCATGAGCACTGGAACTGCAGGATTATGTGTGTCACCACCCCAACTCCATTTTACTATCTTGTAATCAGTCACCGTTGTATTTTTTTAATTATCATTTTCATGAATAACAATGATATAGAAAAAGCAGATCGATTACTAGAAATGTTGAAAAGTTTATGACAAAAGGTGAATCAGAACAAAGAAAAGGTGAATGAAGTAAACATCAATGGAAGACTGTGTTTACCTCTGGCACTGAAGTCAGTGGCCTGGTTTAGTTTTAATTGAGAAAGACTCTTCTAAATTAGGAATTAGTAAACTGTTCCTGCAAATACCAGGCATCAATTATTTTAAGTTTAAGGACCATATCGTCTCTATAGTAACTACTTGGTTCTGTTTCGGATAAAAATAGCAACAGGCAAGAAATGACCAAAGGACTGTGCCTATGTTCAAGATGACTTCTGAAACAGGTTGACTATTCCAATGACTGACAGGAAGAGGACACAGCAGGTCAGGAAGGATGAATGATTGTGTGTTTGTTGTATGTGGTAACAATGTTTCTTTTTACTGTATAATGAAGGACTACAACAGGATGATGTTCTGATAAATTTTCGCAGAGCACTGAGATTACAGCTTACTTCCTTTGTTTTGTGGTAGGAATAGCTAAAAAATCAACTCCAGTGTGTATTACAATACGGTCATATGCAGGATGACATTTCTGCCAATGACAAAAATGATATGCTACCGTGGCCCAACCAGGTCACATCAACACTAAGACACTATGCTGTCTCTGTTTGTGCAAATGTACTGTGATGTCACACACTGACGAAATCACTTGACAACGTGTTTCTCAGAACACAGTCTAGTTGCTAGATGATACAAGTTCTGTCACTTATGACATTTCATAGAACTCTAGCAACAGCAAGGCCAACTCATTACAGCATGAACTAAATAAGAGGGAGGAATAAAGGTTTCAGAACAATTCACCTATTTCTCCAAAGCTCCCCAAGTAGATGAGTACTGTGTCATTGCCACCATAAAGGCGTAATGATATGTACTCAGTCTCCACATGCTTATGTAAAGTGTAACTTTAGTTAATCATGTACAGTGCTCAAAAGGACCTGGAGAGACAGCCCCTGTGACTGCCACATTTTAAAAAACTGAAGCTAAGAGAAACTGCTTACTCAAAGTCCTATCACTACTAATGAGCGGGTGGAAGGCAGCACATTTCAGCTGCTCTGTACAAATGATTCTAGCTTCCCATGGAGAAACCTAGCCAATCCTCATTAGTAGTTCCATGTTTGTGAATTTCTCTACCCACTAAATTTCACCTTGAAAAAGTATTTATATTACTTATACTTTTTATTTGTTTATGTTGTGATTGTGAGTACACTGTCCCTCTTTCTTCAGTGCCAGAAGAGGGCATCAGATCCCATTACAGATGGTTGTGAGCCACCATGTGGTTGCTGGGAATTGAACTCAGGACCTCTGGAAGAGCAGTCGGTGCTCTTAACCACTGAGCCATCTCTCCAGCCCTAATTACTGAGAATTTTATACATTTTCCAGCTCTTCTAGGTCCATTCCCTCATTCCATACCTACACAACACTGTGTCCTTTAAAAAAAAAAAAAGCTTTTATTTATTTTTTGAGACAGGGTTTTCCTGTGTAGCCCTGGCTGTCCTGGAAGTCACTGTAGACAGGAATGGTCTTGAACTCAGAGATCCACTTGCCTCTGCCTCCCTAGTGCTGGAATTAAAGATGCCCACCACCAATCACCACCAATACCTGGATTGTGTCCTCACTGGTAAGCTCCTATCAAGCGCCCTTTGTTCTGCGTATATACACTAAGGTATGTGGCCATTCACAAGAGTATATCAGACCTACCAGAGAAAACCAGCTCTCCCTGTCTCTCAGGAGCTATCCACTACCAACAGCCCCAGAGCTTCAGATTAGAGTGTGTGCACATCAACCTCCATGCTGGAGTTGTTTCTGGCTTGAGATGTACAGGCGGTGCAAGTCTTATGATCATTGTCGGAACTGCTGTAAGTTACTATGTGCAGCTGACTACTGTGTCTGGAAAACGTTGCTTCCTTGTAGTCACCTATGACCTCTGCTCTTTCAGTCCCCTCTTCTGCAACATATACTCTATGAGGTGGGAGGTACGATACAGATGTCTCACTTAGGTTTGTACACTGTGTAGTTACCTCTTCTCTGAGCTCTGACCAGTGGTGGGTCTCTGTGTTGATCACCACCTGCTACAAAAGAACATTCTCTGAGAAGATCTGAGGAACTCCCTAACCTAGGGCTATAACAAGAAGTCATTAGAAAATCTGTTTAATAATGTGTCCCATTAGCAGCAAAATAGCATTGTGTCAGGATGACTCCTTGAGTCACAGAGCATGGGAGATCACAAGAAGCACTGATCTAGAAGCTTACTCTCTATGGGAGAAGTTGTACATGCTGGAGAGGAGGAGAGGACTCACCCATCATACCCAGAACCCTGCAGGCTGCAACAGGAACCCGCCTTGAAAGCTGCAGCTACTGGTGCAGTACTGGCCCTAACGTCATAGATGCAACCAAACTCTTCTTATCAGTGTTAAGACTTGTTCTGAGGATGTAACCTGGCAAATTGTTGGGGCCTACAACCTCTGGTTAGACAGGTCAAAAGCCCTAGGGTAGACTCCACTACTATTACCCTGTTAATGAAACATACTATCAAACCAAGTCCTAAATTTTATTTTTAACCTTAAATGAGCAAAAAACATTTTTAATCACTTATAGACATCCAAAAAGCACTGGACTTTCCCCCCATACAATGTGCACACCCCCAGCAAAGATTAAACATGGTAACATCCTGCCTTCTTGTCTCAGTTCTTAAACTGTAGGCAAATGTCCCCTTCACCCTCTATTCACTGCCATCTTGGCAAAGTTTTGTGCTTTTTTATTGGTGGTGTTGTTAAAGATGGCATCTAATTGTCCTGATGAAGCCTAAGCCTACAAAGTGCTTCTAAGGATACAGCCACGATGTGCTTTTTCATAGGTGTTAGTTAAGCCTCACTTAGCTTTGAGTTTCAGTGGATCTGACTGTAAGTTCAAGACCAACAGACCCACAATAACATGCTTCCAACAGCGGGAGAAGCAATTCCCAGAACTGAGACAAACATCTATATGGGTGACAAAGCTGAGCAGATACTGAGACAAACATCTATATGGGTGACAAAGCTGAGCAGATACTGAGACAAACATCTATATGGGTGACAAAGCTGAGCAGATAAGAAATGGGCTAACGATGGAATTGGGAAACAATGGGAAATAAGTTAAACACACTAGGCACCGATGTCATGAAGCCAAAAGCCAAAGAACACGTCAACATATTAGCCAAGGCCAGGAAAGTAGCAATCTCTTCTCAGTGGCTTTGAATTATACAGAAAACCAGTATGTGTGCTTTATAAGGACTGTGTGTGTAAAGTCGTCACATGATAGTGCAGCACACTTCTAATCCTAGCAGTCAAGTTGCTAAAGCAGATTGATCTCCATGAGTTTGAGACCATCTTGGTCTACAAAGTGAGTTCTAGAACAGCCAGGGCTACACAGAGAAACCCTGTCTCAAACAACAAAAACCAAACAAATGTGTAAAATCGTGGATAACTAACTGCTAACAGGTCTATTACAATTCTAGCACAAACAGACAAAGGTAGGATGGGTTCTTTAACGTTCTAGACCAGTTGTTCACTGTATACTGGACTGCGTGTGCATGCAGGTAGGTCTGAAGATGAGAATTTGGAGTTTGCCCTGCTGGCTTTCATTCTGGGTTTGGCCTAGTAGTTCATTACTATGACCCTTTCTTCCCCTTAGGAAGGTAATTTATATTGTATGCCACTGTATTTTGAATGTATGTAATCTGCTTTTTAATTTTGATGTTTACAAGTGTTTACAGGTAAGATACTGCCACAAGTATCAGAGACTTAGAACTTCTAAACAGTGTTGAGACTGTACATGTTTGCATTGTGATACAGACTCAAGCCTCAGGGATGGGAGTGGGGTGTGGTGATTTGAGTAAGAATGGTCTCCACAGACCTAGAGATTTGAATGCTGGGTTACCAGGAAGTGATAATATTTGGAAGCATTAGGAGGTGTGGCCTTGCTAAAGGAAATGTCTCACTGGGGGTGGGCTTAGAGGTCTTGGAAACCTAAGCCAGGCCCAGTGTCTCTTCTCAATGGCAGAACACTGACCAAGACACTAGGTATGCATGAATAAAGTACCTTTAAATACAAACACAAAAACCTTAAGATTATGATGCAGTAGCAGACAAAAATGCTACCAGAGGTCCTCAGCAACCTAGTCACATATTTTTTTATTAGAAGTTGTGTTGGCTTTGGTGTTCACGGTAACTTTACATCACGCTGTTATCACAGATAACAAGAACAGACTATACCTAGAGCTCCCTTTTATAAATACGCATTTCCGGCTTCAGCAAATTGTTGTTCTCAGCAGTTCTGTCCAGAAATCTGAAAGTATTAGAAGTTCTTTATTTACAACCTAAGGTAATCAATCACTACGCTGTATCCCATTCTGCATCAGAACCAACAAAACTCCCAGAGACCTGATCTGCCTACCATTAGCTTTTATATCACCCTGTTCTGACATACAAGCTCTAGAAGCTACCCTACAGTGATATATGATGCATGCTTGGAAACTGGCCCAAACCTTGCAGGAAATAATTTCATCAAAGCATTAAAAAAAGGCGAAAACTCGCAACACTTCCCATATGTTCATTAAAGAGGTAGTCACACCCAAATTTCTAGCCATTAGTCCACATGCCGAAGATGTCTCTCTGTACCAAGAGGAGAGCCAGGGATCTGTGTGGTTGCCATTGGCAACCTGTCACTCTGGGCAAACTTGTCACCTCTTTCAAATTTCTTATTTGTTCACATATGTTCACTACGTACTAATATGCTAGTAACGTATAGAAGACATTAAAAGATAACAAAATTGGAGGTGAACTCGGGTATGAATCTCATATTCTAAATGCCATTAGAGTACCCCAGGAAGCACTTGGGTTTGCTCCCCAGAACTGCATTCATGCCCCTACTCCAAAACAGAGGGATCGGGAGTTCAAGGTCATTCTCTACCATATACCAAGTTCAGGGTCAACTTTGGCTAAAATGAGACCCTGTTTCAAAAACAAAAGAAGTGGTTTATTCCTGAGGCAGAGGCAGGAGGATCTCTGAGTTTCAGGTAAGCCTAGTCTACAGAGACAGTTCTAAGAAGCCAAGGCTATACCATTGAAACCCTGGCTCAAAAACAGAAGGCAGAGGTATGGGTGTGTGTGTGTGGGGGGGTCAGAGGTATGCACAAAGTTACTACAAAGAGCATCTTGAAAGGACAGAATGGATTTTGGAGTCATCCTCAAGTCTAACAACATTTTACTGCAATAAAGAATTTCTCAGATGCTATTCCGTCTACACCAGTGGCTCTCAACCTTCCTAAGTATGCAACCCTTTAATACAGTCTCTCCTGTTGTGGCAGCCCCAACCATAAATATATTTTGTAGTTATTTTATAACTGTAATTTTGCTACTGTTGTAGATTATAATGTAAATATCTATTATATAACATATCTAATATGTGACCCCCTTAAGCAAGGGTAGTTTGACACCCCCCTCAAAAGATTGTGACCCACAGGTTGAAAACCAGTGTTCTACATACAAGTCACATGAAACATGAGGGGAAAAAGTCTTTGGAGAGTGATTTTTGAAAAAATGCTATAAATAACTAAATCTTGTAGACAATCACACATGGGAGAAAAGGCTCTGAGCAAACCTGAACAAAAAAATGACAAAGAAAAATGTCTATCTAAAATACGCTTTAGAACCGTGGCAGCAGCTTAGAAGAGGCTTGGATTGCAGCCAGACAAGCTGGTGAGAGTTTTGGTTCTACCGTCTAAGTGGACCTTTCTCCAGGCAGAGAGAAAGTCTTCACCACCCACCTCAACTGCGATCCCCAACATAAGGTACAGGCAGCTCTGAGCCCTGGTGGAGGTATTATTCTGAGATGGGTCTCTGTTCACCTACCTCATCACCCAGGAAATATTCACTGCCCTGGCTCTCCCACCCAGGCCAGGAATGCAACATCAGCATCTGCACTTATTAGGTACCCAGTGCTGACACTGCAGAAGATTTGAACAACCAGATGTCAGTTGGGAACTAAGAAGAGCCAGGCTTCATCCCTGAAAACACTGCCTGGAGGTCACTGACTAAGGGTGTGAGAACCCTGACACCCAATAGTGCTTCTGGGAAAAGAAGATAAGTAAGGTCTGGAAACATCTGAATTTTCTTTCTCGTCTTCCCTCACATATAAATATAAATGTTCCCAGACCTCCAACCCTTAGATTTCTTTTACATAACTATGAAGTCCAGGGAACCATTCTAAGTAAAGTTTTATTGTTCAAAGCCACAAAGATATAACCAGCCAGTCACAACCTACCATTCTTTCAAAACAACGTGATAGACCCTGCACACCATTTACTGCATGACCATAAAAGCAAACCATGCTCAGGTAGGCAGGAGCAATGAGTTCATCAGTCCTTTCTCAGTGACCTATAAATGCCAAGAGAGCTACCTAGTTATCCCATGGATGGAGCACATTAAGAAGAAATGTTCCATGCAAATAATAGCAGTTTCCTTTCTATTCACAGTGAGTAGAAATGGTACCTCTTTGGTATGAATGGGAACAGAAGAAAAAGACTTCTAATTTAGTCTTAAGTTATTTAGTGACATTACAAGGGCTCTCAGGAAGGAAGATACAACGATGGGTCTAGCCTTGAGAACAAATCACAAATCCACCAGAAGGAAAAGGATGTGAGACAGGGTTAGGGTAGGGAAGGGGGTCAGGTGGAACAGAATGTGCACGTGGGATGCTGGGAAGCATCTGCTTCATCTCAATTCCATGTCGACAGGTTCCTGTGAGAGAAGCAGCCAGAAGGTAAAACTTAATTATTCTTGCTGAGGCCCTTGGAGACAAGCGGGCGTGAAGAACGGGCTGCATGCCTGGCAGATGGGGGAAGGAAGGACACATGAGGGAGACGAGAGAACCAGGGAGGGACAGCTGTCTTCTAAAGAATGTTTCTATATCCTAAAAGAAGAATCAACTTGCCAACACCCCCAGTTGCAACTGGACCTGTGACAGATTTTCTGAGCACGAACAACATAATGCTGGGATATAGAACATCAATTTCAAACCTAGCTTCCTGGACGTCTAACACAGCTCCTAAAAGCTGTGTGGCGCCAGGCTATTTACTTACACTCTCTGTGCCTCAGTTTTCCCATTACAATCAAAATGTGTTTTAAAGGAACTCGGATACTTCAAGCATGCAGCGGAGCATACAGTATTATTAAGTATACATGCTGGGGCAGGACTGTACTTACTCTTGAAACCACAGAGTAATGAGAGGGTTTCCTTTCCATTTCATACCGAGTGGCATCAGAGCTAGTGACACACACACACACACACACACACACACACACAGAGAGAGAGAGAGAGAGAGAGAGAGAGAGAGAGAGAGAGAGAGAGAGAGAGAGAGAGATGGGGGTGCTTACATACATGTGTATGAGTAGATATATGTATTAGTAACTTTTCTGTCAATGTGATAAAATACCATGACCACCGAAATGTATAGAAGAAGAGCCTACTTTGGCCTGTTTCTGGAAGAAAACAGTCTGCCATGGCAGCAAGTGTCAGGCATGGTGCCTGGAGCAGGAAGCCCCATTATCACACCAACTGCAAACACGAATCAGAGAAACCAAACAGAAAGTGGGGCCGGGCTATGAACTCTCAAATGACACCACCCACGGAGGTACCTCCTCCAGCAGGACTGCACGATCTTGCCAAACAGTGCCAACCATTGGGGACCAAGTTTTCAATTACCTGAGCCTGTAAGAACCATTCTCATTCAAACCACAACATACCAGCATTCATTCATACATGTTCACATGAACACATGTGTATAGTTCTGCAAACAAACAGAACTGTTATCATCAATGCTGTTGCCATTAAAAGTTTTATTTGAATTCTTGGCTCTTTTTACAGGTTATACAGAAGCTGAGACATTGTCATAAATCCTCAAACTAACAAGTACAGAGTTCCTGAACTTACAGCAGAATTACCTACCCGTGAATCCACCAACTAAAACACCAAACTGAAATTTCCTCAATATACCTAACTTGCCACACACCACACATCAGCCTGACCTTCCTTAACATGTGCCAGCAACAATGGCAGCCCATGATTGCCCAAAAATCACCCAAACTTTTATAACAAAAGGTTGAATACCTTACAGAATTCATTTATTGAATGCTGCACTGAAAGTATACAGGTACTTTTCAAACCATCATAACACCGGTAAGTCTGATACCATCTGTACTGAAGGAATATCATAAACACAGGCGCAAGCCTCGTCATCCCGTGCAATTGCCAAAGCACAGCGGAGGGTTTTGCCAGCAGGGAGTTTGCAGTTAACTAAGCAGTATTGCAAAGATCACACAGTGAGGAAGAACTGACCTCCCTCTCCTCCCCTGCTCCATCAGCCCTGATTTGTCTCTTAGGTTGAAAGAAGAGCTGGTGGGAACCTGGCACCAAGGAGCTGTTAAGCTTAGCATTACTTTTATTAAATTAAACATCGCTAGTGCTTACTTAGGAGACTCAAATACCAACACAGCTAATGTGGAGACTAGCTACAGACAGGCTATATACAATGTCCATATGTGTATATAGACACATGTTCCAAAGGCACACACTTCATTCTTCAGTCACATGAGATGCAACACACAGGCATTGGGGCTCCAGAATGTACTCCAGTGCTTTATTTGCTTTCTCTACAGGCTTCATTCATGGTTTTAGGCCAAATTTATATTTCGGTAGTATGATTAAAGGTATCTAGTAAGTAAGGAGTATTTATCAAGAATGGGTTCTTGTAAGCACTTTATTCAAAGTAAATTGCCCACAAGTATAGAACTGGATGAGAAACCCGTCAGTTTGCAGAAGAGTATATACTAGTAAGTTTTTAACTTAAACACACACACACACACACACACACACACACACAGAGAGAGAGAGAGAGAGAGAGAGAGAAAGACACACAAATACTAGCTTTGCAAAATAAGTAAGCCAGTTGATGAAAAATAAACAAAAATTGAGATACTAGGCCCTAATCCTGACTCAGAGAATACAAAGACCCAGAAAACTTCCCTTACAACAGCCATTCCCTACAGATCAAATGTCTCAGTCCCTCTGTATATGCTCCTTTGTGTGGAGGTGGACAGACAGAAGTATACTGTGTCTGAGACCTTCCCCCAGCTCACAGCCCAGACTTCGAACACCTCTGGACATGCACCCCAGTCAGGCTTCCATTTCATACCACAGACATGGAAAAGCACCAGGAAAAAGAAAATCTATGTACAAATGAGAAACTCTGACCTCGATTCCTCTGAGGGAGCCTGCCTCAGACAAAATCATTGACACAGACACAAAACCCAGGCAGTCTTCATGAGGGAAAATGCTAGTTGTCTTTACTAAAGAGAGTAAGTACACCACATGGGTATAGCACCTCGGCTTAGAGATGTTCTAGATGCCTAATGGCTGCTCCATGCTCCATGCTAAACAACAACAAAAAATCTACAACCAGAACTGTCAAGTAGTTTCAAGGGAATCTCAGGCCCAGATAGCAGTGGGAAATAGGGAACAGACATGTGGGCTTTACAGTACAGATCCTGGTTCTTAACTTCAAACCACCAAAGGTTCACTGTAGAGCAAGAAGGCACTATAGAAAATAATCCCGCCTGTGGCAACCATACATGCAACTAATCCTCAAATGCCAAAAGTGCTGAAATATTGGATCCAGTGCTAAAAAGATATCACCTTTGATTGCTTTTAATAATTGATGGATGGTCTAAAGCTCACAGCAAGGAGGTCATGTGTATTTACATGCCAATACATAGAAAAAGAATAAAAGTGACTGTGTCTTCAGTATCAGTGGGTAAGATAAAAGTAAGAGCAAGAAGAAAAACAGAAACAAAAAACAGAAAATCCACACAAGAATACTGAGCAATAGCTGGGTACCCTTGTCATACACCTTTAATTTAAGAGTAGATGTAGGAGGATCTTGGTCTACAAAGCAATTCTAAGGGCAGCAAGGGCTACACAGAGAAATCTCAGGGAGAGGGTAGGGTGTGTGTGTGTGTGTGTGTGTGTGTGTGTGTGTGTGTGTGAGCATGCACACATGAATGCACATGTGCAGCCAATGCCTGAGAAGGACAGAGACCGGGTACATTTCTTACATAGAAACCATGATTCTGGCCAGAAACATTGTATTAATTACATGATGACTCGGAACCACTAAAACAATTTTCTAGAAACTGATCTCTGAGAGATCGACAGGTGTATCTAAAGTCCATTCATTCCAGTGAACATTCATACTGGAAAGCTCCCTAGAGGGTAGGTCCTCTCTAGCATTAAAGTGTTACATTATTCCAATTTGCTTAATGACCAGAGAAAAGGCTCAACAGATGTTAACCTACATGAGGACAGGATGTGACCAAGAATGACCAATTGTGTTCTTCTATTCCAGTCCTTTCATTTATGCTTTAGATTTTGAAAAGTTGGTTTAGAATTAAGCCTTCAAGCCCCAAAGGGCATCAGATAAACAACCACTGTCGCCACCTTTTGGTGACAGGCAGAACTGTCCTGCTTCAGCTTGGTCTTGGAATGGTCATCTGATTAGGGTTCCTGGGTTCAAGTTTTCCAGGGGACAGGGTATCACAGGTTTCTGTTAATGTGGCAGATCATACCCATTTCTCCTAATTACTAGCCCTTCTCAGCTAAGCACATCATGAACTGTAGAGGAAGTTTGATGTCACTCACTTCAATATTAATTTTGTGATGGCTCATTCTTCTCTTAAAATGTCATCTAAATTTTGTACCACAAGCAGAGTAATCCACATGTATTTAACATTTAAAAGATTAAAAATTAATTATGGGTCAACTTTTGTAGCCCAACTGTTTATCAACAAGAGGCTAAAACAGAACTTTAGGGATACCTCATTTTATATAGACTGTCTATTTGCCATCTCCAGAAAGTCTCTCACCTGAATTTGGGAATAAATCTGACCTCAGTTCTGCCACAGTCTGTTCTATGGCCACCTTGACCCTCAGTTTATTTGTAAGGCTAAATACCATGGCTGAGACTTCTAGGATACTTCAAGCTCTGAAACAAGCCAGAGACCTTTAGACATAATCCCTCTGTCTACTGGGAACCAGAGGTGCAAAATCTCATAAAACATGGGCTTTGAAAATGGGAAACTCTGTTATTCCTTAGCATAGAACTAGCGGAAATGTCACTTACATTATTAAAACCTAACACATTCAAACTGGCGAAACAAGAGCCCTTTCTCCCTCACACTTCTCCTAAGCAAAATGAGGATGCCTTCTACACAGGGTTTCCTTCCATGGAAACATACAAAAAAAGCTCACAGGGGCCTAGCATTTGATGCTGGGAGAAGAGATGACACTACAAAGAGGAGCAATGGCCACATTAAAAGAAGTCTCAAAGGTTACAGAAGGAGCCAACACAATGGAGCAGTCAATAGAACTACCTACCACTAAAATCTGATGGCCAAAGTCCTCTAACTTCCACAAGCTTCACCTGGGCAGATCATGTGTGCATGCAAAAATACACAACTGGCTTTTCGTTTGTTTGTTTGTTTGTTTTAATGTAAAAAGAATTTTGAAAATTATGCCAAAAAGCTTAGACCCCTCTTCACACACAAAATAGCCAGGAGCGTGTTTGTTCAACACACTCTGACTAGAGCAGACACACAGGAGAGTGTGGAGGACAATCTTCGCACACTCAGCACGAGGCTTTCAAGTAGGATTCCTGTTCACAGTGGCGCAGACGAGCCATTCAATGTGTCTGCAAGAGCAGATACGGTGGTGGCTTCATTTCAACCTACGATGACAGGCAGTCAGAACTCCACAAGGTGCCTGTGAAACTCCATCTACAGAAACTATTTTGGGGAAAGGGACTGGGCTCCTGCGCTTAATCATCTCTTTTGAAACAATTCCACTTTCTCTAGTCTCTAGAACAGCCATTCTCAACAGAGGCTTTCTGTTCTCAGACAGCTTTTAAACACTGCTTTAAACTAAAATCATCAGCCAAAGAAAACAGGGAAACTTCAACCTGCCCATTTGTCTTCATGTTCCCTCTTCTACCACAGCCACCCCGTTCTCTGGCTTGCAAGTTACTGTCAGACAACCTACTACACAATACGGAACCGGTGCACGCCCCAGACACACTGCTAAGCTAGCTGTACTAAAACAGAGGCTACGAGTGCTTAATTTGCTGCAGTTCAATGCCAAGGCTGATGACGATGCTTACCCACTGCTGCAGGCTCACTTAGGACTAATAAACACAGGAAGTGCCTTCCCCAATGGTTCCTGCTACTTGTCCTGTCAGTGGAGGGGATGTGCCACTGAGGTTCCACAGACTCAGCAAGCCCATTGGGTTGTTCCTCTTAAGAGAAAAAGGATGATAAATTAGGATAGAGGCAAGCTGACCTGACACTCTGATCTCACCCCAAACTCAGCCACCCAACCAGTCTTAATCACAGTGTGGGGACACTGAGACTCACAAAGACAAGTGAAAATAAAATTATACTGTTCGCTTACACATGTGACTCCGGAGCAGATAAGCCCCAGATGTCTGGACTTTGAAACGTAATTTGAAGTAACAACAGATCACCTTTATAAAATGGCACAGCCATGGTTTCTAGGCACCAAAGACAGCAGACGTTGGGTTACAACAAGCCAGCTTGAAAATTTGTAGTTAACAATTTCATAAAGAATAAAAATAGTAATTAGTGTTTTTTGTTTGTTTGTTTGTTTCCAATGGTAAAATAGGGCAAGAGAGAAAAAAAGGCTTTTTGTATATTTTAAAACACTTAGCCAAGAACTTAAGGAAATTCTTAAATGACAATTGAGACAGAAAAGCACAGCAAACAAAACCACAAACCTTCTATGAACCTGGTAAGACCCCGTCCCAAGCATGTGTAAGAGACAGATTAATGAGGTAGCTCTTTATAGTGGAATTCAGCTCCACCCACTGAGTCCAGAACAAAACATAAATAACAATAAAACTGAAACAACTGTCTCAGGCACAAGCCAATGAATTTACAAGGTTCAACCAAAGAAACAACGTGTTCCCAAGCTGGAGACAGTCTGGGCCAAACTATACTCAAGAAGAAATGGTGGAGAAGTTGACAACTTGACAGATTTTCGAAGATAAATGTAGCAGTAGTCATCCTCATCCACAGTTCCCAGTTCCAAGAACATCTAAGCAGACAGTCGGTAGTGTTCTATTTAACAGTAAATTTTAAACATCCAGATACTCGCCTATATAATAACAAGCACAGAATTCTAGAATGCTAATGCAAGAAAGAGTCGATATGGCTATTTAAAAGGTGAGACCCATGCATACACAGTAAAAAGAACAGACATAACTAAAGGATGAAAATTAGAATATTTTTATAAAAGCAACAGCATGGTAAATACATGTCTATATTTAATATAAAGATCACAAAAAGATGTCTATCAAATTACTGATAGTGTCTAGGCCATGCTAAGAAATTGGAGCAGGGGCTTTCAGCTCTGACTTAACAATTTCTTCTAATAACATAAGTTATTCCTATGAATTTGTGAGAGACTCCCTGTCCCCACCCCACCTCAAGTACCTTCAAGATTTGGATGCACAAGTCACTTAAGTGATGAAGCATCCACTACTCCAGAAAATTCACACACACACACACACACACACACACACACACACATACACACACACACAGAGAGAGAGAGAGAGAGAGAGACAGACAGACAGACAGACAGAGAGACAGACAGACAGACAGACAGCCTTAAGTGTACTAGTTTTTATTAGAACAGCTACTTGTTACTTCATTTGTACAGAGTTTAGGTTATACTCAATGTGTAACAACTTAAAAGTTCTGTCTTTTGGAAATCTCTAAGATTTCTTTGCTCCCTAAATATTTTTGATTGGCAGCTCACTGAATTTGCAGATGAGGAACTGCTCTTGTAATGCAAACTAACTGAAAGCAATGTGGACTATGGGAAAACACTCGAATTAAAGAGAACTGGGCCAAGCCAGGGAGCTGACATGGTCAAGTCCAGCGTGACTGTCAAAGGAGTCACTGGATTTTATGGGGACCAAAGAAGAAAACAGGGGAGGTCCTAGACCAGCTCAGTCAACCATTAAAAACCAAAAGAGAGATTTGTTTTCTGTGTTCCTTTGCTTTTAGCTAGTCCTCATTCCCAGTCAATGTACAAGGCTTTTGTTCTTTCCCTAGGAGTTAAAGAAAACAGATGGTCACACCATCCTTTGAATTCGTCAAAGAACTGCACAAAACCAAGTGTTTTTCTGGAGGGACAATATTGTGTTCACAATGTGGAATGACATGTCCCAGTTTGCCCCTCACTTGCAAATATAACAGACCTTCCTACTAAGGAAACTGTCAAAGGGACAGGAACAGATGTGTTTAATCTAATTCAACAAGTATTAATTCAATGTCTCTATGTACACAAACTTTTAACAGCTGCTGAGGGCCCTTTAGGAATTGTAGACTTTATGGGGGGTGTTATACATATAAAGAATAAGTATATATTAAGATTAGAGGTACGTATCTATAGATTATTTTAGAAATGATAAGAGTTCTTTTGAATTGAGAACACTCTTAAGAATGGTAGTAATAACTCCTAGAATGTTTCATCTTTCTCACCTTTAAATTTTATTTTTGTTTTGTTTGCTTGGTTATTATTCTTATTAATACTCACTATATATGAAAAAGAATCAAGCCAAAGATATACAACAAGGTGGAACCGTGGAGTAAGAGGTTTCCATGGCACTGAGGAATTCAGTGAGGGCAGGAACACAGGCAGACATGACACAGATCTGTATTATACAGGTATCATTTGGATCTCAATGATAATAGGGGAGATTTCAGAAATAATGAAGAAAAGCAGTGGTTTGGGGTCAAAGTGCTCAAGGTAATGTGGGAAGCTCTCAGTATGAGGAAGCAGAAGGCGGCAAATGTGATCTGGGCTCATACTCAGAGGGGTTGAGCACTCTGACGGCCTCACCCTCTCCACCTGGCAGCTTTATGCAGCCCTTCAGAAAACTGCCTAACAGTTCCTCCAGCTCTGTCCCACCCACTCTCCACATTAAAGCCACCTCTGCCCAATCTGGATCTGCAAAGGAATGTGTAAGATTCAAATATCACATGTCACCATATTAATTCTAAATCAACTTATGATGACTTCCTTTCTTAAATAAATAAAGGTTCATATTGCAAGTGATAGTATTTTATGAGGACTTATGTGTGTGAGGACATGCATGTGTGCATGCATGTATAAACATGTGGAACTCATCGATTCAGCTAGACTGGTTAGCCAGCAAGCTTCGAAGACCCACCTGTTTCCACCCCTCACCACAGGGCTTACAGATGTGCACCTACATACCTAGCAATCCTCACACAGCTGCTGGGGTCTGTATGCTCTGTAGCAAGCTCTTTACCCCCTGAGTCATTCATCTCTAAGTGTCTGCTTCCTGTACAAAATTCCCTGAAACAAAGAGTGTAAGAAGGTGTAAGAGGGTCATCTAAACTACAGTGCCAAAAGGAGACAGATACCCTTGATAATAGAAGAGTTCAAGACAGAGACTTAACCAATACCCCTTCTCAAAGACTTGACACCAAAGTTCTGATGTATATGCAGCTACCCACATTCTCAGCACAGTCTGCTTTGCAAAAGCAGGAAGCTCCCAGCAATGGCCCTATTCAGTGCTGTTCTTTTCAAATTTGTTGCCTTGTGTGGTCATATTCCTCAAGAAAACTGCCAACTAGTTTAATATCTTTCTACTACATAGATTCAACAGGTTCAAAAAACAAAACAAAACAAACAAACAAAAACCTGGAAACTTCCCCTCATTCTTACTGTGAATTTTGAGAATCATTTTGTCATTTCAACATGTCCTTGGTACTTATAAGACAGCTATTTTCTGTCTTCATCGACACTCAGATGAATAATTAACAACCATCCACTCTCCAGACTTGAATAATGGGCTTAAACAGCAACAGAGTCCCGTTTTCTTTCGGCGTTCCACTTGCCCTGCTTTTCCTCCTCAATAGTGTTGTTTAATTTCTCGTCAGCTAAGCATGTCTTTGGACTAACAAAGTGATTTTCCCCCAGAGGGGCCACGTGTGCACTGAAAGCTTCTGTTTACCTGCCTTCATCTTCTGGCACAAAACCACGGATGAATCTACTCGATGAGCACAAAGATGTTGTGTGTGATGTATGAATTAAAGTGAGAAGGATGTTAAGATCTAGCACTGTGGGGATGAAAGCCACAACGTACTTCTGGGGCACTGCTTCTAGGATCCACCCACAGGCACTAAACTCCATAATGCTTAGTACATGACCGGGGTGGAGTAGTTGCAGATAAGCTATGTGTGCCCTCCATAAAGCACCCACATCCCTTGTTTCCATGGGGCCAGCTGGGGCAATGGCTGCTGGGGTGATGTCAAGTCCAAAGAACCCTCACGGAGCTTTCTACTGAGCAAGAATGAAGAGGGCAGCCACAGCCTTACTGAGGAGACAGACAAGACTACTTTTCCATTTACTCCCAAAGCTTCCTACCTTCTGAGGGTAAAGAAGAGAAAGGGAGAGTGACCGACCAACCAACTGGCAGACTTCACATCCCACCCTTTCCTTTGTGAACCTTCTATTCTTCCATGAATTAGGTAGCACAGGGCTGGCCTCTTTTAGATTCCCATCTCCTAACCCATCATGGACTTGGCAAAACCACACAGGCCTTCTCCATGGTATTTATTGTCAAGACTATAAAGTTATAGTGTCGTTTATCACTTTTGAATGACAATAGCCATTATTAATATAATCAATGATGATATTGACTCTGATACTGCCAAGTGCATATCTTAGAATTGTCCAAAGAAAGCATGACCTAAGTTCTGCCATAACAGGACAGCAAGACCAGATGTTTGAGTAAGAGATTAGGGGAGGAAGTGAAATGGTTTGGCATTCCTTAACATTCACCCATTCTTACAAACGTCTCCCTCAGTCCACAGATCAGACCTACTTGGCTCAGATCTGCAGTGAGCTTAAGTGAGCATTACTGCTCTTATACTTCGGGGCATCATCTGTGCATAAGTGCCTCTGGAGTCTGGAAACAGGGTGAGTTATCTTCTGGCCTACTGGCTAGAACATCACTGTAGTTACTTAGGAGCAGCTGTTCTAATACGCATGTAATTAAGATGGGATTCTGAATCCTTTCTCCCTCCATGTATTTATTTTCTTTTTCTTCCAAAGCCCTAACTCTGTTCACAGAGAGGAACTGAGAAACAGGACCAAATAAACTCTCATCTCAACTCCATCTCCACACTAGGCTCCCTCTAAGTGTGAACACCCAGAAGCGATGTCATCAGTAGATGTCACCGTAGCTTTGTCCTGCCATTACTGTAGAACTTACAGTGCTTTTACGAACCACCAAACCATTTTTTCAGAATACATTCCTCTTCTGTTTATGGAGCCAAAGAGACAGACATGACCGTTACAGTGTCACTCTGCTGTCCTGCTGTTTGAAAACCGTTTCCAGATGAAATTTCCCCCTAAAACCTTGCTGTTTAAGCATGTGCAGCCCCGTGCACTGGTTTGTACGCTTGGTCACCTCGCTTTCGAGCAGAGAGCATTTGGAGATTACCAGAGAGCCATTCGCATCTCTTCACCTCCATTCCCAGCCACATGGCTAAATCCAATCAGAAAAAGAGGGTAAGGACCAAGAAACCAACAAGCCAATGGTGGGCAAACCAGAGATTTTCTCAAACGACTGTTTGAGAATTTGTGTCATCCACAAATTTTGCTTTCATTGTATTTAGGGAGAAAATGAACATCAGGATTGCCTGGAAAAGCTAGAAAGTAGGTTCAGGACTGGAAAGGGGCATGGGAGGGCACCCAAACCCACACATGGGGCTGCTCATAGCACAGACCCAACAGCCCAGGCCAAGAAGAGCTGAGGAGACACACTGTATCCATTATCATCCTCAGTAGACTAATGCAGCATGAGATGGGCAGGGGGATGGACATATAGACAAAGGACAGACTACACAACCCTGAAATAGACCTATAATACTCCGTGCCCCTGATTTTGGGTCAAAGAGAAATCACTCAATCAATAAAATGCCACCTTTCAGCAATACTGCTAGAGAAAAGAATGTCCACAGAACAACAAAAACCGTAACTTAAGAAGAGCAACAGAGGACAAATTGTTATTTTAAAGCTAGCAAAAATTTAGAGGTTAACCACTTGAAAGTCAAAGTGAAAGATTAAAAGGGACCCACTAACAGGCCACAGGTATTTAGGGAAGGCACACACCACTCCACATTTATCTAAACCAATAGAATGCATATCGCCACGAGCACACAGGAATGTCCAGGTGAAAATCACTGCCCATGGTTCATGAATTTTAACAGATTTTTTGTGAGGGGCAAAATAAAGAAGACTCTTAAAAGAGCCTGTTTCTTTTGTTTCCTTTTCACTTTTAATTGTACGTGTGTGGACATGGGAATGTGCACATACGTGTGAAGACCAGAGGCATGAGAGGTTGTAGGCCATGTGACATGGGTGCCGGAGCCAAACTCGGGTCCTCTAGAAGAGGGGACCTCACTATTAACTGCCATCTCTACAGCCTGCGAAGGCTTTTGTGTGTAGGTCGGCAAATAGATGGGAAATCTGTGGAATTTTCTCAGCTTTGCTGTAAAACATTTCTAAAACTAGCCTTTACATTGTTTTTTTTGTTTTTTTTTTTGTTTTGTTTTGTTTTGTTTTGTTTTGTTTTTTAAATAAAGGCAATTTGTTGGCTGGGAAAAATATTCAAAACTTGGAGGTGATGAAGAGCTAGGACTTATAAAGGATGCTCAAAAATGAGCCAATAAACTGAACAAGAGACATCCAGCTGAAAGTGATCGTCAAGCACATGAGAAAGCACAGTATGCCTGCTTCACTGCTCTCAGATTGGATAAAGTGTAGCGGCCCCACCAAATGAGGACCAGCAAGAATGTATCAACCTGGCTGTACTCATGGGTAAGTGACCCTTCTAGAATGCCTGGGGGAAGGCGTAGGTCAGGTCTGAAGCTTTTCAGACTTAAGAATGTTATTTCAGCTTTATTGGTTAACTGTGGTCCTGGAAATGGACCCCAGAACCTTCCTAGCCCAAGATAGGGAAGCTGCATACATCCACAGCCTGGTGGTGGGTCCTGAACCAGAAAATTCCAAATCCAAACTATTCTAAAATTGGAATCTGAGCATCAGCACCTTCAAATGTTTCTGATTTTGGGTGCTCACCCTTGAGTAAGGCAGAAAGTGAAACGGTGGGCCACTCCTGTAACCTGGTGAAGAGTTCCTTGCAGCACTAAACACCCACTCAAATGCTGTAGCCCGTACATTTTCACCACAGAAAGAGAAAGCCACACAGAAAGAACCAACACCACAACACCAATCTGCGGATGAATATTCACAGCAGATTCACTGTGGTACATAAAGCGAGTATCTGGAACTAACCACGATGTCCTGTAACAGGTGAGTCTGGAATGTGGGCTATGTGATCCAGCAACATAGTTCATACTTTTGGATATTTCAAAAGTATAAAATAATTTTTAATATGACAAAATTTTAGAATCTAAGGTAAAATTAGCAGTTACTACAGACTAGGAAGTCTAGGGAAAAGAAAATGAGAAAAGGGCATATATGATTGTAAATGATTTATGGGGCTGTGGGACATGTGGGATGTGTGGGACATGTATGCATGCACGTGTGTTGGTGGGAGGACTGAACCTGTATGTGCCCAAGACACTGAGCTACAGGCCTGGTCCTGTGGGGTGACTGGGGTGATGCTAAGACTTCTCTTGCTGTGATAACACACTATGACCAAAAGCAACTTTGGGAGGGAAGGTTTATTTCTACTCACACTTGAGAGAAGTCAAGGCAGGAATGTGGAGGCAGGAACTGAAGCAGAGGCCATGGAAGAATGCCACTTACTGGCTTGCTTCTCAAGGCTTGCTTAACTGGTTTTCTACAGCTCAGGACCTGCTACCCGGTTAGTGCCACCCACAGTAGGCTGAGCCTCTCACGTCAGTCACCAATCCAGGAAGCCTTCCACAGACTGGTTTATGGGTCATTTTTATGGAGACCCTCTCTCAGCTGAGATTGCCTCTTCCCGAAGAACTCTAGCTTGGTAGAACTAATCAACAACCTAACTAACAAACCATCTTACAAGGATGACTAAAGTCCTTAGAGTCACACAAATCAGTACATGTAAAACTGGGAAAACGTGAACCTGCTATATTAGTCCAGAAGCCTACATGTAAATCTATAATCATTTCAAAGATTTCCAATTAGAAAAACCAAGTTCTTAAAAGTGGGTATTTTTTAATGTGCATTCTCCATAGTGCTCAATGAAGCACCAGCATAAGCCTTTAGGTAAATCTATAATTATTTCAGATTTCCAATTCAAAAACCAAGTATTTAAAAATGAGCATTTTTAATATGCATTTTCATAATGCTCAATGAAACACCAGCAAACAAAACCAAGAGAACAACGTCAACCAATGAAAATGTGACCACAGGTTTGAACATTTCTGAATTAAAAAAAAAATTAGAAAAAAAATTGATAGTTGTCATTTTTGGGGTGCTGGATAAGCTCATTTGCTATTTATTTTTTTCTTTTCTCAAAAACTTAACCTATTTTTCAAATGCTTTATATTAGATATAATTTATTCTATGGTAACTGAAATAGCTTTGTTTGTATCAAAAGAAGAACAGACACAGAGTACATATTTCATATGAAGTACAATTTCAAAGAATGTAGCTTGGCTGAAGGCTAAAACATTTGCAGTTCAAGTGTGTGAGTAGCAATTTAGAAGTGATAATTAATCCCTTGCACTGAAATAAACGTTCTTCTTCATGCACCTAATAAATCCACCCTGTATATTACTATCCTCGTGCTATCAATTCCATCATTTTAAGTTTAGCACCAATAATGCCCAAATTTTGAACTCTAAAGCTAGTGTGGTAGCACATGTCTGCAATTTCATCACCAGGGAGGTGAGAACAGGTTAATCAATAGTTCGAAGCCAGTCTCAGCTACATAGAGTTCACTGCTAACCAAGACTGTACAAGACCCTGTCTCAAAACAAAAACAAGAAACGCCAAAATCAAACTGCAAGATCTACATAAAGCCCTGCAGGGAGCTCACAGCCCACTTGAAATGCTACGGCCTTTCCAGGCTTGGACAGTGTCTGTGCTCTCTGGAGCTACAGAGCTACAGGGAGGGGACTCAGCTGGAAAAACACACATTCAGTCTGCAGTTACCAGCAAGTTTGGAGCTAAGCCCCCACCCTCAAAATGTTTCCGGCTCTTCACAGGCCTCCACTTAACACCCCACTGCAGCACAGTGCAAAACAAATCTGTCAGCGCAAATATGGCCATGGCAACTTCTCTCCCAATTATGGTGGGAACAAAGTGAACAGCAGAGAAAACACCTCCAAAATGAATGTGCTGTTTGCCAGCCCTGGGCTGTGTTGCCTATGACAGAGGGTACTCCATTCAAACCATAGGTGGTCCCAGCAAACTGAAGGCCAGCCCTTGGGCTCAAGGGCTGTCAACAGACCGTACACCATCCTTTGAGACATTCTGGCAATCTGTATGGGGGTGGATGTTGTGAATGCAAGGAGAAAGGACTGGAGGTGGAACTCAGCTCAGTGGTACTGCCCTTGCCTAGCTAGCAAGCTTAGGCCCTAAGTGTGATCCCCATTACCACAAGAAAACAAAACAAAACAGAGAATTCAATCTCCAAATACAGAGAAGAGGAAGTTTGTTGCAGCCACTTGGAGGCAAAACTAGGATTTTACAGGCAAGGTCCTGATGAGCTGTCTATAGCTGAAGACTGTGCCTGTGCCAGTGAACAAAATCCCAAGAATCTGGGGTGAAAAGGTTTCACCCTTCAACTCTAAAGGAAGAGTATGGTTGTAAAAAAAAAAAAAAAAAAAAAAAAAATTAATCCATTTTTCCTCCCAGCTCCTGTTCCCGAATGACAACTCTGAGACTACTTATTATTAAATGTCTACACCATAAGCTTCCCTCACTCCCTGATTAGCTTGTCACTTACTTAGCTCATTCAAACTATTCTATCACACTTGGTTAGTTACCTCTTCTTTCAGTGCTGAAGAGCTTCTTTGGCATCTCCTAGGTGCCTCTCTCTAATCTCTCTCTGCATCTTTCCCTGCATCTGTCTCTTTTTATTCTCTATTTACCAGAATCCTCTCTCTTCTTGCCAGTGTCCTACCTCCTATTTCCGGCTTCACCTCGTTGGCCATCACCTTTTTTATTGACAGTTGATGATGCTTATAGGAGATTCTTTCTACATATGGTTTTTGCCTCCATGTGAGTGTGCACATGCATGTGTAGGCCAGAGGACAACCTTGGCTGGATTCCATCAGGAGCCATCCATCTAGCTATCCAGAGAACCCCAGACTCACTTGATCCCAACATACCTCGTTTATTAGCTACCTTCACTGCTGTGATAAAGACCATGACCCAGCAACCTGGGGAGGAAAGAGTTCGTTTGGCTTACACATCATTTTCTAAAATGAAGGAAAGTCAAGGCAGAAACTCAACTGAAGGAGTAAATATAAGCCATGGAGGACTGCTAATGACTAGCTTGCTCCCCAGGGTTACCTCAGCCTGTTTTCTGACACTCCCAGGACTGCCCAAGCGTGGTACCATCCAAAGTCAGCTGAGCCCAACCCAGATGAGTCATTAATAATGCCTCACAGACTTGATACAATCTGATGAAGGTAAATCCAACTGATGCTGCCTCTTCCCGGATGATCCTAGCTTGTGTTAGGGGATGAAAATCAAACAGCCACGTTTAGTGCTAGGATTACAAGCATGCATCATCATTCCTGGCTTGTTTGTTTGCTTGTTTAGACATACATTCTGGGGGTTGAACTTGGGTCCTCTGACTTGGAGGGTAAGCATGCTAAAGTATGATTTAAAAATACATTTACTTGATTTTAGGTCATGCATCATATATGTGCAGGGTGGCCACTGAAGTTAAGGGTTTTTGACAATCTGGAACTGGAGTTACGTATGGTTATGAAATGCTGTATGAGCTCTAGGAAGGGAACCTGGGTTCTCTGCAATAGCAGCAAAGTGCTCTTAACTGCCAAGCTATCTTTCCAATCCCATAAATTATGATTTTATTATTTTAATACTCTAATATGAAAAAAATGATATGTGGATCTTGGGGCCAACAATATGACTCAGTGGTAAAGATGCTTGTTATGCAGCATGAGGGGCCTGAACTGGATCTGTAGCAATCGATTTTATGACTGAAACTCACAATGACCCTGTGCACAGGTTCTAGAGCCTTTCTGTTTATAACATGGCTAAGAACAGAAATAATGGCTTCAGCAAATGTCTTGAAATGCATGTTCTCAAGCATTACCCGGGAGCTGCTTAATCAGAACCGGCACTAACAAGAGCTGCCCGGAGCACGTATTACACACACTTCGGTGTGTATCACTCACCGTCATCAACGTAGCTTCTTTTATTGTCCATAGACAATTTAGTCCCGACATAATTTTAAGCATTAGGGAAATCAAGAGGATGAATTATCTATTAACTCTACCAGAGGCAAATAAACAGAACTCAAAAATATCTCATAGAATAGGCTGTGTAGGTAAAAAGCTTCAAGGCAAGAAAACGATCCACACACGGCCAAATCCATGTACTATTTATTTATTTATTTACTTACTTACATATCTGCACTACTATAGGCTTTGAAAAAATAGCTAAACTGCAGATGGAAGCAGGGGAAATGAAAAAGGTTTTTATTTCTTTGTCAGTTTGTATCCCAAACCATCCTCATTGGTACAGTGTGATACAGTGTCACTAGACGTACTACAGTAATAGAATTTACCTGACAGAGAGACACAAAGTCCCTGAGACCCGGTTATGGTGTCATCAAGAGAAAACAAGGACTCCAAGAACACTTCCACTGAACTGTCTTCACCCTGGACCCGGAGCCACAGCCTCACAAGGAAACAAGCCTTCACTTTTATTTAGCCAAGAAAATTGTGCTTTCAACAAATCTAAATCCTGGCCTTCAGGTTCACAGTATCTTTTCTCCAAAATATACATACATATATAAATTAACATATATTATTATATACATAATCTTTATTTCAGCAAATAACCGGCCCTACCATACTCTCTGAATTCTACAGAAACAACAAAGTCCAGCAATACTGACACCAGTCCATAGTGCAATGTCAAAGGATTGGTCCACTTGGTGCAGAAGCTCCCAGCTTAAGTTTACGCTCACTTAAGACTGATCTGTTAGGCACTTTGCAGTACTGAGGCCAATCTTCAGACACACCAGCAGAGGGCAATCCATTACATATGGTTGTGATGTGGTTGCTGGGATTTGAACTCAAGACCTCTGGAAGAGCAATCAGTGCTCATAACTACTGAGCCATCTCTCCAGCCCTGAGGCCAATCTTAAACTACTTGCAGTCACACTTGATTTTACTTTTGTGATATTTCCATTTGCTTATTCTGCCTGCACCTAATTATCTACCAAACATAATTAGCTGCACCTTAACTAACAAAAGCTCAGTTAATGAAAATCTTAATTTGATCAACAGGAAAAGAGTATTTCACAAGATGACAGGCTAAGGCCACCTGCTAGGACACCTACCAAGGCAAAGAGTACTTTCCTGCTGCCTTGTCCCACAGTGCCTTAACTTTCTTCTAGGGCTCATAGTCCAGACCCCATTCCTGACTGCACACGGGCATTACCTGTGAGAGACATAATCCCTTCCCACAAAACACAACAGGGGTACCAGCCCAGCTCTGCCTGTCACACATTTCACATGAGGATGACATGAAGATCACATGACCATGACCCACCAATGGGATTTCAACCTACCACACTGTTGGGAAAACAGAGAAGCCCAACTTCTTCCACAGACAGAAAGGAAGTGGTGTCTACTTGCTTCCATAGTTCCCTTCAGAACCAAATAAACCACAGCACTGAAAATGATACAAGCTGGAGTTAGAATGCGCGGGTTCCTGCTGAGACATTTGTAGACTTGTAGCTCATGCACACATTGCTTTCCAGGCATAGTTTCACTGCTATGAAGGCCAGGTGCACCTGGCGCAATGACATTTTCAACAGAAGTTTGAACATACATGTGATAAACATTTTTTTATGGCTCATGTGAGGAAAAACAAATGAAAAAAATCCAAAAATAAATAACGAATGTAGGGCAATATCTCACAACTTTACCCATTAGAAAGATCTGTTTAGGGAACCTGAAATCAACCAGATAGTGGCAGCATATGCCTTTGTTTACCCAGCATTTAGGAAGTAGAACCAGGCAGATCTCTGTGAATCCGAGGTCAGCCTGGTTTATATAGCAAGTTCCAGGCTTGCCAGGACTATTGCATAAGGATACATGTTTAAAAAAAAAAAAAAAAAAAACAAAAAAACAAAAAAAAAAAAAAAACCTTAGCAATCACAAAATGTTATGACATGAGAATAATTTACCAGACCAGCAAAGTTTGTGAACTGGTTTTAGACTGTCCATGACTGTATACCACACATTAACATGCTACAGGGCTGGGATGTTCCTCATTTTAGAAACATATTTGTCCTTTTAGGTCACATAATTTCCATTCAAACTACTATGCAAATATTCTTAGCAAATAAAACATGACAGAACATTACACTCGGGTGAGCCCTGAACTCCAAGGTCTCCTGTCTGTTTTAAGAACATTCTTGTTCTAAATCTCTGGCTGTGCTGATAAACATGTAAGAACTTGGAATTTCAAAATCTAACAGAATGGAAACCTGCTATTCCATCCCACCACAAGCCAAGGCACCTGCACAAGTTATACTGTGGGCAATGCATTACTTGTCCAGCTTCCTATTGTCACTGCTGGGTTCCCTTGTGTTCACACACAAGGGCACAGAAGAGATTTGGGTAACTTCGGTGAAGCCACGGCAGCAAAGTGCCTAAGCCATTTTCAACTTAGTCAACTTCTCGATGGAAGCCAAAATCTAACCTGAGGCAGCCAAACAGCTCTTAACTACTCAGAAGTCAAAATGGTGCACTTAGAACACAGGCATTAAAGTCAGAGGGAAGCACTGCAGTCAACACAAATACTCTGTGCACATTACATGATTAACACTACTGAAGCTGCAGCGAGTGCATGTGGGTTACAGGGCACACTGGCCTGGTGCTGCAGCAGGGATACTCTGGCTCGATTTGGTCTTGGATCTCTCTCTGTAGAGCATCTCACAATTCCCCTGCCTAAGCCTCCTGCATGGTGAGATTACAAACCTGCTCCTTCTCAAGTGAGTGTGCAACCTAAGAGCACCTGGTTCCGAATTATCTCAGGACTCTGTCCTTCATAGCTGCCATTGTTGGCGATTCCGGTGCACAGTATTTATGTTTAAAAAAAAAAAAAAACTTTGCCTTTTTGAAATTCTACTTGAAGCTTAATTAGCTTTCCAAATAACCGGATTTCTAAATTTCAAAATTAAACCATATTTAGGTACAATGTATAACTGTTTATCTGCATATATAAATATATGTATAAATGTATATATATACAAACATGTACATTTGAGAATGTGCGCACACGCGTGCACACACGCCATGTACATGTGTGATGGCTTATAAAAGTTAAAAGAGGGCACTGGATTCCCTGGAAGTAGAGTTAGGATGGTTGTGATCTACCAGAAGGATGCTGGGAACTGAACTTGGGTCCTCTGCAGAAACAACAAAGTGCTTTTAAATAAACCACTGAATCACCTCTCTAGCCCCTATTTTACAATCTAAAAACACTTTCAGATGCTTTCCTGGGCTTCACCAAAGTGCCTGAAGTATCTAGCACAGGATGGTTAGAAATCCCTAAGGACTTTCTGTCACTTTATTCTGAGATTAATTGCTAGCGGTTATCACTTCAGCAAGTTCAGTAATTGAACCTGTTTTATCATCTGTAAAATGCAGACTTAGAAAGAACACACTATCCCGAAATATATGTAAATTCCTAGAACGATTATCAGGGTACATGAATGTTCAACCAATGGTAAAGATAGTTTTGATTCTTAAGCCCTTTTAAAGGAAAAATTGTGTTGTGTATGTACCTGAGTATATATCTGTATATCACGTGTCTGCAGGAACCTGGAAGTCGGAAGAAGCATTAGATACCCTGTAACTGGAATTACTGTCATGAGCCACATGAGTGATGGGAACTGAACCCAGGGCCTCTGAAAGAGCAGTAAGTGCTCCTAACTGCTGGGCCATCTCTCCAGCTCCTCTAAGCCTCACTTTCATTAATAAAGAGAAACCATGGAGGCATTTAAGTAAAGGGAGTAAAGATCATTGTGGAGAGAGCATTCTAACTAACTCATAGACTATGTTGGGGGGGGGGGGCTTTTAGTAGTGACGATAATCCTTCAGCTGTTACTCTATTCAAAGCCAGAACATAAGCCAGTAACAAGCACAGCGACTCTGAAGGAAACTTCTGTCACAGCCTGGATCATAGCAGCTCAACATTTCTCTCCTTTCCGGTAAATCCTTTCTGACACTACTATATGTGAAGACTAAAAACTAACACTGGATGTATTTCCAAGCCAGTAATTTGAAAATTGATTACTTTCTGATAGAACAATTCAGAAACTACCAAGACCATTAAGGAGTGACAGGTTTTTATGAAGCAAAGGATAATCCAATTCTCAGCGTGCCACAGTGCTCCAGGTCAGCAGACTCTTTCATTCATCCGGCTTGCCCATTCATTCACACACTGCTGGGGAAAGCTCACTCTGTACCTGGCAGTGATCTACGTCAGGGAGAAACACAGTGACAGCTGCAGTGAGTGGAAAAGCCAGAAGGCAGTGGCCGAAGCAGAACACTTACGTGAATAACCAAAATGGGCAGCCACACCAGAATAGCCGTTGCACTAGGGACAGGCTCTCTTCCCTCTTGATGTCATACCTTGTTCTAGAGCAGCTCCCCTAGTCTCTTGTGTCTAGTGACCTCTTTAATCCTTGCACTTAATTCTTCGCCCAAATCCGTGGCCACTTGACGCTCTGTCTCTATTCCTTATCCCCTTACAGTTTTTGTGTGTTCCACATTCTTTGGGCCAAATTTTGCCTTTCTCCTCCATCTGCCAACCAGGTAACCAGTTCATGTCACCTTCTATCACAGCCCATAGTTCAGGTTTTTTTGAGGGGTAGGAGAAGGTTAAGACATTGAGACAGTGTTTCACTCTGTTGCCCTGACTGAAATACCCGAAATACCAGGCTAGCCTCAAACTCAAAGAAATGCCTGTCTCCGCCTCGGCCTCTGCCTCCCCCATGCTGGGATTGAAGGTGGGTACCACCAACACCAAATTCCGAATTCCAGCTTTAATCTACCTGCAGTGTTCTTCTTGTACAATTCATGAAATGAGCAACCACTTCTCCAAACTCTGACTCGACTGGCCATATAAAACTGGCAAGTTTCTAAGCTCAGCAGCACCAACTAGGAAGGAATAAGGCCCAGTGCAGGGAGCAATCACATTGACTTTGTTCACTATCCTCTGTCCAGGGCTCACAATGAGATCTGTAAAAAATTATACTCCGGGAGGATGGGATGGGATGAGAAGGGAGAGGAAGAAAAGGCTAGTAGGCAGGCTATTGGACAGATGGGAAGGCCAGAGAGAAGGGGTGGGGAAGGGAGGAAGGAACAACATGACAGTAATTAGATACTGAAGGGAGCACACATACACACACATACACACAGCATTACTGAAGATTAGAAAGACCAAAAGTGGCCTTGACTGACCCTCCTGTGTTTCCTAACCCCTGTAACCCAGTAGCGTGGCTAGAGTTTTCTTCAACACGACGATCACCATGCTGTGAGTAAGGACTGCAAATGAATAGGTTCAAAGACTTTTCTTAAGATCATACAACTGAGGCTCTTGTCTTCACTGCCTACACAAGCAGTTCAAAGCCCCTGAAATATGAAACGCAGCCCAAGGATGACACTTAAGATTTAAAACAGAGAAGAAAATTCTCCAAATCAGGATTTCCTGAAAGATTTTAAATCTCTTATCAAAGGGCTTGCTATCCTGAATGTGGTGTGGGCACAGGTACTCCCAGCATTTGAGAAGCTGGGGCAGGAGGACTGTGAATTTAAGGCTAGCCTGGGCTACGCAGCAAGGCCCTGTCTCAGGAAAATACAATGAAACAAAGAAATAAAAGGAAGCAAGGTGAGCATCTTTGTAGAGGAGAAAGAAGGCTGGTGCCAGAGAACCAGGAGACAGCTGAGATTGGGAATCCACATTCACAACACATGTAGGGGAGGAGAAAACATGAGCAGGAAATGAATCCTGTTTCTTAATCAGCAGTGAAAACAATAAAGATAGAATCGGTGCTGCGAAATGTAGCCAGACAACTAAGGAACAGAGAACAGGAAGCATTAAAGTCTGACTTCTCATTCTCAGCGGCCTATCCCAACTACTTCTTAAAGCATCCGAGCTAAATCCAAGCCGTAGTGGCTGGTACTGTAACGGTGGGACTGCATTAGGAGCAGAGGCTAGAGGGCAGCACCCGTCCCCACCACGCTCCTCTACAAGGGGCAGTGCTGGAATCCAGTGTGGAATCCATCCCTCTATGCCCGTGAACAATTTTCTTAAATGTGGGTTAGTAGTGAAGTGAAGAGTGTAGGAGAGAAATTAATTCAAGGAACACAGACAGAAGGAGAGAGGATGAAAGGAGGAAAGGTGAGGGGAGGCATTTTGAGTAGAAAGTATTCAGAAAATGTTCACAACTAACTCAGGCACCATTCCGTCCAATAATACAGTGAGCAACTGCTCCTGTTGCAAGACAATGAAAAGAGCTGTGGAGCTCAGGCTGACAGAAGTAGACGGAAGGGAAGACACACGCCTGTGCCAGGAGACACACGCCTGTGCCAGGAGCTGTGGGGACTCGGTACCTGACTGCCCTGTCCTTCAAACATCCTTTCCTAGAATGTGAAGGACTGAGGGGCACAGAGAGATTGCTCAATGATTAAGAAATTGTGTTTCTCTTGCAGGGGACCCCTGTTCATCTCCCAGCACCCACGTGGTAGCTTTCAACGCTCCATGACTGTAATCCCAGGAGATCTGATGACCTCTTCAAACCTCCACAGGCACCAGGTAGTCACATGGCACATATCCATACCTTCAGGCAAAACATTCATAAACATAAAAGGAAATCAATTTAAGGTTTCTAAAGACATGACTGAATCCTCATTTTGATTCATCGCATTTGGACACAAAACTTGGGTTCTGAAATTATCAAATTCATATATTCCTAAAGCTCTTTACAGATCAGTCTGAAGCAGGATGAATGAGTGGATCTGGAATAGATGCCTCCTGACATTTCTTCAAGGACAGACAAGGAACTAAAAAGCTATTTCATACATGGACTGCTGGGGCAGACAGAAGTAAATTTCATCCCATGAACAGACTGCAATGCTCTGTTTCCCGCAGCATCCTATGTTGACAAGTCATTGAAGTCATTGAAGACACTGATAAAGGCTCTGGTGATTGATTTTGTGATGCTAGAAGAACAGCATGGGATGTTTTGGTCACTTTCTACTCCTGTAAACCCAGGATGCTTTCCTTGTTCCCATTCCACAAGGACAGTCGGCCTCTTTCAAAGGTCAGCTACATCCTCTCGGCACTTCTCAAAATGCTTCTCATCAGAATAAAATCCAGTGGCCGCTCACTATCCACCTCCCCAATGACCTATTAGGTTCCAGTTCTGGTGGTCTGCTCATGTGTAAGCACGGCAGCATATGCCTGCATCTCTATCTGGGAACCACGTCCCTCCCTCCAGATGCACTTAGCCTCTCTTTTCTGTGGGCACCTAGTCATGCTTCGCTTATCAAGACAATTCTCCTCTTCACCCTCATAATAGTCTTGTACTTGATAATAACTTTTACCTGTTGTTTATTTCCTTCTTCTCTGCCTTCCCAAACGTCACTCAGTATAAGCTCCCTGAGGGGAGAAGCCATCACTTACATTCATGGAACACTGCTTCACATTGGAGAATGGAGAGATGGATGGATTTCTTTGTAATTAAAATGGTTAAGGTTATTTCCATAAAACAGAAGTTCATAAGCCCATCTTAGGGCTATATGTCTTATAGACATATGCCTTCTGAAGGCAGACATGGAAATCAGCTTTAAACTAGGCTAAGTTTGGTGAACATATGCATGTTCATACATATGACATAATACCTGTCCATAACATATGTCATAGTCATGCTTAGAAACTACTACCCTAGACCAAGAGGTAATATTAGGCCTCCTCTCCCCTAGGGACAGTCTTGCCTTGAAGATCTGAGATCAACTGATTATACTGTCTCGGTCTCCTGAGTATAAAAGGATAAAACTATACCATCTTATCCAACTGAAAATTTATTTCAACTAAGAACACTTTGATCTTTTTGGCTGTAAATTAAAAAAATATTCCTCCTTGTAAGATTCTTGAGATGGCCCTGAAATAAAAACAAAGTTTACATGATTCCCTTAGTGAGTTATCATTTTTGAAAAACTATACATGAGTTGTATATTAAAAGATTATTTCATACAAACATTTTGTAAGTTATAGCTGCCTTGAATCTACCTATATATAAAACTGAACTACATTTCATTCCTGCCTATGTTGTGACTGTTTCAGATAGCACTTCTAATAATTAGTAGATTAAAATATGACTGTAAAACATCTTAAGAAACCCTCAAAGGATAGAAAATGTGAATGCCTAAAAGCCTGGGTCCAGAAACATCACAGAATATCTTTACCTAAAGCTGTTTCTTTAATTGCCTCTAATGAAGTCAATGCATGTGTTAATTAAATATTAAGTGCAAATGTAAGTACTTCTAAGGTGCAACACACCTCTTCAGAACACAAAAATGCACACTAGTCATTCTGATGTAGACAGAGCATGAGGGCTGGAATGCCAAAATCTACCAACATTCTCCCTTAATGTCCTGGGCTAGCTTCAAGGGGACCCTTCCCACCTTCTAGAGAGAAAATCCATGCCTGCAGTATAACAGACTAACATCAACACTGACCTGTGCTAAGTGTTGACACAACCCTTGATATTTTATCTCCAGTTGACAATGAAGAAAGTAAGATTCTACAAAATAAACTAACCTATGTCAAACTGCACACGGTTTGTAAGAATCGTGCCAGAGGTTGACTTCTCACAGCTTTCCGATGCATGGCATACTGTTTTCTTTCTGCCCTGTCCACATGCGGGTCCCCTGAGCTTCTGAGACAAGGCCCAAAGGAAGGCACTTCTACTATAGGACTGAGAGAGACATGACTAGGAAGAATTTGAGTAGGAGCTTCATTTGTCTGTATTAATGAACAAAATTACAGCTGTATGCTTCTAGTGAAAAGATGTGTAATATGTAGAACAAATTACAAATAAGAACAAAATAATAAAACGAGTAGTAAATATCTTAAAATGGCTGACAGGAAGCCATACTGAAATGTTAACGTGAATGTTTCAAAGAACAGATTTCAGCTTAGAAAGCACTATGCAAATCACATGCAAATCCCACGCAATGCCTGGATATGGTCTCCCTTGCCTGTTATTTCATTTGCTTTCCCCCTTATGTGGCCCTTGGGAAATCTAAGTAGAAACAAGGGAGCTGTGATTCGCCCTGTGGCTCCAGCTCTGGATAGAACACTTGCTGCAGGAGAGGTGACAAACATGACGAACTTTCTGAATTCCATACATACATTTCCAAGCAAGTCCACCAGTCTCCTACAAAATCAGCACTAAACCCAAATGTCAAGAAGAATTTTAAAGTGCCGGCTTATATAGCATCCACCTATTTACAGCCAGTCTTTCCCCACCCCCACTTCCTTAAGACTCAACGCACAAACAGAACAATCTACCCCTTACAAGTATGATTAGGCAGAAAGTCTTTTCCCAGCTGAGCCTGATAGCACCAGAGCCTTTTGGGTCAATGCTGCAATTTATCGTAGTATAGTCTGCAAGCTTCCAACTTCCTCCCACTGCCCCGGGTAGTCTCACATAGCTCAGATGCAATGCACAGCAGTAGAGGGTGAATTTTAAAATATACATGCTGGTTCTGGACAGAAGCTATAAGCAGGATCACCAGCCAGCCCCCTTACGCCCTAGAGCAACCAATCCCTTTCCTGACCTGACTTTTTCCCTGTTCCCTACTCCCTGTATCTACACCCTGCACATCATTTAGCCCGCCTTCTCTGGCTAAAGAAGACAATACACATACATGGGTATGCATGCATGTGTGTGCAGGTGGACATGTGTGAGTGCATACAAATGTATGTATGTACATAAAGGGAATGTTCATGTGTTGGGTTACATGTATATGTGCATGTGAGTGCACACATAATTCATGGGTATGTGCATGTATGAGGATGCCACAGACTTGGGTATATTGTTTCTAAGGCACCATCCACCTTTGTTAGAGAAAGGGTTTCTCACTGGGATGAAACCTTCCAAGTAGGCTAGGCTGGCCAGTCAGAGAGCACCAGAACACTGCCTTTCTCTCTCTAGCACTGGGGTTGGAAGAGCTCATCACCACTCCTGATATTTGAGTGCTGGGAGTAGAACTCAGGTCCATGGCAAACACTATCTACTGCTTGAGCCATGGGCCACCCAACCCCATTAGAGGACTTTAAGCACTCATAATTATTCATCACACTTATTTATGTTTCAGAACTTGAACTCCTTGAAAGGGGAGAGATTGCCTGATATGATAACCAGGGTATGTCTGAAGTCTCAGTCCTTAAGGCATATTTGTCAAACAACGAATAAATAAGCAGCTTCTTTATTTCTACAGCCTGGTGCTCCTGCTCAACACATGGTGTGAGAAACTTGATTTTTTAGATCCTGAGATGCAGGGCTACCCCCTGCTAAGATTGGTGGAAGATCCCCACGGCCTTCACAGAGCATCTGCAGGGGAACCTGGAGAAGAACCAGCAGGGTTGGCTGGGGACAGGCAGCCCACCCTCCAAGTTCAGGAGCTCTGGCCTGTAAGGCAAGGCGTTCATGTCCCACTACTGCCTGACTGCTGAGCCAAAAGATGAACAAATCAGCCTTCGATGCTGATGAGTCTAACCGGAGTAATGAGCTCCAGCAAGGCATCTGCTGGACCCGAGAACAGTGTGAGGAGCCACGACAGGAGAGGCAATTATCACAAGGCTGCCCTGCACAACTTTTCTCACTAATTAAAGACCCAATGAAACTTATCTAAGGAAATGTAAAAACACTCCAGGTGCCCTCTCTCATTCCCCCATGACTGCCTTTAGGAGTTCTGTCCAAGTGCACAGCTTCCATTACTATCTCTGTGGCAATGGGTTTTTCCCAGACCTTTCTCCAGAGCTTCAGAGCATCTTCCATGGATCTAGTTGCTTCCTGGATGCTACGTCTCAGTCATCTCAAACTGGGAATGTGTGACACTCACATCAGACACATGCAGAGCAAGTGGCAGGTAGGTTTCAGGTTCAGATGGTGCCAGAGAATATAAAAATGCTTTCTAATGCCCAAGCTCTCCCTTCAATGATGGAAGCTCCTGGAAGGCTCAGGGTGGGAGAGGCCAACTGTGCTAAGTAGTTGGGGCAAATGAAACCTTAGGGAAATGAACTCTAGGTCGGCAATTACAATAAAAAGCTACCAAGTCCTCCCCAAGCCCAGGAACAGCTAACTTGAATGCTAGCTAGGGATTTTTAAGACACTGTTATAAACTTCCAGAAAATAAACCGCCATCGGATTGGTGGTTTATTGTGGTTTACGTATTTTGTTTTGTTTTGTTTTGAGAGTTGTTCAATTTAAACAGTTCTTATTCCTTACATTGTCTTTATCTTTGTACTTTTTACATGGCACGCCCATGTGGAAATTAGAGGGCAAAGGACAGGAATCAACTTTTTCCTCTACCATGCGGGTCCCAGGAACTGAACTAAGGTCATTAGGGTTGCAAACAAGAAAGGACTTCCCTTTATCAGCCGAGCCATCTCTGCAGCCCTTGCTTTTCTTTCAGATGGTTACAGTTACGGAAGTATCTCTGGATGTGAAGGATGCATAGAGGCAGAGAAGGAGATCTCCAAATCCGCTGCTGTCTCCATGTAGCGGTCACGGGGAGACCCAGCTTCTGTGCAGCATTCTGTACGTCTGCTCTAACCGGCTTCTTCCTTCAAGCTTCACTTCACCAGGACAGGGAGCCGAGCCACGTCCACTCCTAAACAAGCTCTGCCGTCCTTAGGAGGCACCTAATTTGTCCTTCCTTGCCAATCTTGAACTCTAATTTTCTTATGCACAGTTGTTACAAAATGAGCAGTCACCCTAGGCATGAACTCAGCTGACATATCAGCAGGACGCTCAGGTCAGACAGGCTGTTCCTAGGTCCACTGCTAGGATTCCTAGACATTATTACTCGCCTCTTTCTCCTGACTCGAGAACTTCATCTCTGCCAAAACTGTTCACTGATTTTCCTTTTTCATCTAACTTGCACGAGTAACAGAATGACTCACTTGGGTCCCTGTGGTCTATAAGTTCGGGAATGTAATTGTTAACAGGTCATTTACATTTTTGTTTTCGACAATCATTTAAACCAGTGCCTGAGAATGTTCACACACTCAAGGGCATGGCCACAAGATTGGCAGGCACAGACAGCCAGCATTCTGTAGAAATACATGCATGGGAGGAAGTGACTGTCACCCTGCCCTTTGGACCTCGTCTCCTTCCACCTAGTCTTGGCTGTGCACAGGGAGCTATGAGTCTCACACCCACCTTACCCTTCCTAATAATCCCTGCTTTCCTTGTAGCCTCAAACACAGCTTTCTCCAGCTGTGCAAACTCCTTGGAGTCTTTCCCAAATCCCCAATCAATTAAAAGTGGCTCTGGCTGGCTAGAGCTTCGGAGACCTTTACTGATGTTAAGAGTAAGTCACACTGCATCTCAAATTACTTTTACACAAATACTGTGGCACACAATGACGCAGAGGCTCCTGGGCCATTTCTTTAAGTCTCTCATTCTCATGGATTTATGTCAAGCTACATTCTTACTGAGGTATATTTGAAGTAAGAAAAAATTATTTCTAAGCTTGCATTTGGATAATAAAGTGTAATTTTAAGTCTAATATTGTTACAGAGTATAGGCTCAACTAGATCTTCCTCGGCTCTAAAAACTTCATAAAATGTCTGGTGTTCAGTAGCACACACAACCAGTTAACTCGGGCTTTTGAAATTCACTGACATTCTAATTAAACAGAGAGTGTCTTAGTAAATTCCAAAGGGGAACATTATTCTCAACAGATACTCGGTCTTGAAATTTTTCATATGCGCTTTAAGCTGTTCACGTTTAAAACACTCTATGTCCAGTGAATCTCATCCTGATTCTGTAAAAAGCTGCTCTGTAAAATATAAACCAAGGCAAACAATCTCTGGTGCTGAAGCGTCCTCACTTTCACGAGATTTGCAGGGCTCCTCCTGACCAGTCATGACCAGTCACAAACCTCTTTAAGGAAAGGTAAGTGCTTTTTAAAAATGCAATTTAAATTTAATTTTTTGGATGTGCTATATGCATGCCATGCAAACACGCACGTGTGGAGTCTAGATGTTGCCCTAAGGTGTTATTTTCCCCAGATACCACCCACCTAATTTTTGATATATGGTCTTTCCTTAGCTGAAACCCACTGGTTCGGCTAGACTGACCGGCAAGTGATTTTTAGGGATCTACTTTTCTCCAATCCCCATACTTGTGAAGAAAGCCATTGTGAACCCTATCCCCTGACCCTCTGAATATCTTGTACGATATATTAGACAGTTTCCAACCACCTTAGGTGATGAAATATTAATGTGTCTTATTGAGAAGATAGTATGAGGTATGGCCAAGCACACTTTTTGGACAAGCACAAAAACTTTAACTCCCTCATGTGATTCAAACCTCCAGTCTCTTAATTACACAGGGTTGATATATAGGCCTGGGGCTAAGCAGTATCTTGAGAGAAGTTCTAACAGGATATTAGAGCACATGTGCCTATTGATCAAAAGGAAAAATCTATACCCTTAAGACTTACTTTTATTTCTGTGCATGTCTAAAGTGTCAGACAGAAGGAAAGTGGGCAGTGTGTTTGGCTTGTTTCAGTCAACTTGACATAAGCTAGAGTCATTTTAGAAGAGGGAATTTCAATTGAGAAAATGTCCCCACAAGATTGACCAGCAGTACATTTTCTTGACTAATAGTTGATGTGGGAGAACTCAGCTCACTGTGGGTAATGCCATCTCTGGGCGTCTGGTCCTGATGCTAAAAGAACGTAGGCTGAGCAGGCCTTGAGAAAGCAATCTAGTAAGCATTACTCCTTCATGGCCTCTGCTCCAGTCTCTGCCTTGCCTTTCCTAAGGGATAGAGTGTAACCTATATGATGAAATAAACTCCTTCCCCAAGACACTTTTTAATCATGGTGTTTTATCATGCAGTAGATACCCTAACAAAGACAGGCAGCAAGGGCTCTTACCTGCTGAGTCATCTTTCCACCCCTGCCAGATGTACCAAGCACAGAGCTAGAGATGGAGAAACTGTGAACAACAAACCAAGCTCTTCTCTGTGAAGGAGCTGAAAACAGCATCAATTTAGATTGTGCTGGGTCCAAGATAAGAACAGGTGATGGCTTGTGATGCTAAGAACAAGAAGGAGCCTGGAGTAGGGTAAAATGAAAGACGAGGATTCATTCAGACAAAGAAAGACAAAGGACAAGAGAAAGGGATCTGGGAGAAAGGAAATGGAAACAAATATACTGGAACACAGAGAAAAGTTCCAGTTCATAGTGGAACTTAATAGATAGGAAAAGAAGGGGAGTCACCTGAGATGTCACTGAGAAGGCAGGCAGTGACCAGACAGCAAAGGACCTTTGTGGCCATGGGAGTACATATCAGCATTCTAGTTTGTAACAGGAAGCCACTGAAGGGCTTTTTAGCGGGTTGCTCAATTTACTTTAAGTCTGAACCAATGCTTTCATCTTTGCAAGGCGTAGACAAAAAACATTTTCCTACCCAAACAACCTATGGGTTTCATTTATCATCTCAAGCGAGCCAGTCTTGGTATGGCAGTAGGATAAACTAAAGACTTGGCAGAGGATGTGGAGGGGCTGACAGATCATTGATCAAACATGGACGTACTCACTGCTGTTCTTAATGGCACAGGAACTTCTATCCTAAGGCCTGGCCACACCTCAGATGTAACTTAAAACCTGAATATCTCTTCATGTTCCCAAACTAAATATTTCATTACTTGGATCCATCGAGGTTGGTGCTATGCAACAGAGAAGAACTTTGTAAATAATCAAAACAGGCACTCAAGAGTGACAAAAACATCTCTGGAAGAGAGAAGGAGGGTCATTAGCAGAAGATAAAAAACCACATCAGTAGCCATGGTTTCAAACTTCCCTCTCAAGTTTCTCAAGCAATACAGTATTTAAACTGCACAGGCAGCTAAGCCAGGGTAAAATAAGCCAATAAAATATTGACAGGAAACCATTAAGAACCCAGAGTCATGGCCATGCCTATCCAACCCAGGACTGTAATGGCGGAAATGGTATGGCGAATGCAAAATTGAATAGCAGAGCAAAGAAAGCATCACATGATATAGTAGAAATCACACACACACACACACACTCACACACACACACACACACACACACACACACACACACACACACACACTCACACACACACAGCATTTTATCAGCATTTTAACCTCAAGTAGTAGTGAATAGACACGGGTCCATACAGTTGTTTGTGCCAAAGTAGTTCTCCCTGTAAATGCAGCCCACTTTATACAAATTGAAAGTTAATCTATAAAATCAGCTGGATAAAACTAATGCTCTAGAAACACACAGGTGTGATCCACTCCGGCTCCCTTCCCATGTAAAGTTGCATCTAGTTTATGTTGTGTCACGCTGTGCATCAAGTCCACAGCCTTGTGCATACTGTGTCGGCACTCTCCCAACTGAGCTACATGGCCCGATGCATCCCGAATGTCTTTAAAGAACAAAAGCTAATGAGAAGACGGTGTAGACCAAATGGGAGAAGGGGTAGGGTGGGGATGGGGCTGGGGGTGGAAAAGCAGGAGATAGCATTTCACTTTTGGTAGAAGTTCTGAAAAGGCCTTTCCCAGATGTCTTAACCCTCCCCTTACTGTCTCCTTTCTATACCAAATAAGTAAAAGAATAAGTATGAGAAGTTAAGGGCCTAGGGCAGACCCAGCCAAGATAGGAATGTGAAACTCTGTCCTCCCATCTGCCAACCCCTTGGGAGCTATGGCCTTGGAGGCCGTAGAGGGAGTCTGATGTTTCCTAAGGGTTAATGAACTGCCCTAATTTAACAAGTTCCAGAAGAACAGCCAGACCACTCAGCTCAGCTCTGTCTCAGGGGGAGGGTGTGGAGGGGGGCCTTAAAAAGTTAGTCATACATTTTCATACAAAAATAAGCAGGGATTTGATCTCTGTGTTCTTCTGTGTGACAGAAATAGCCTCTGAGGTCACATCGATGACTTTCAGGTGGGGGTGGGCATTCAAGAACATAAAAGCATGAGAAACAAAACAAAGCAAATTGGATGGCACAGATAGATGATAGATAGGTAGCCATGGGACAAACTCAGCTATCATTCCTCAGGTACCAGCTACCTTGTTTTATTGAAACAAAACCTGGAACTCATAAGTAAGACAGGTGCAACATCCACTGAGCTCTAAAGACCTAAAGACCTCTAAGTACAAGCTCCTGGGACCAGAACAGCGATTTCCTCATATGCTATGGGGATCAAGCTCAAGTTTAAATGCTTGTGAGGTAAGCACTTTACTAACTGAGCTACTTCTCACCACTAGATCTCTCCGTGTCTATACAACAGGAGCACCATCATCATATGTATGTATGTATGTGTGTGTGTATGTATGTATGTATGTATGTATGTGCTATTTTTGGCCAACATGAGCATGTTACACTGATCTTTTGGTATCTGCTCCATCAGCAGTGTGGTTAAACACACTGACACCTAAGAATGCCAGCCTTAATCAGCTCATAAGCACAGTGTTCATTTCACATGTAACATCTGACATCCTGAAAAATTCAAGACCTGTTAAAAGGCAATTTTAAAAGAATCTGAATAGCTCTCATTTGCTTATGGTATTAACCTCTGTTTTATGAGAGAAATAAATTGAAAATCAGGTCTTGCTTAAAATGTACTTGCTGGATTTCATTATACACTGGCTGTCAAAAAAAAAAAAAAAAAAAAAAAAAGAGAAAGAAAGAAAGAAAAGGAAAATGAAGGGTAAAAAACATAGATGCTGCCTTAGCAACAACTTTCAGATTTTCTATTCTCTAGTCTCTCCACATACATAAACATGTATGCACAAATGTTTAAAAAGAACATACATACATACGTTTAAAAAGAACACACACTGCGATTAAAAAGAAAACCCTATATGTAGATGGTATTACCCAAGAGGATTTGAGGTCTGGTTTCTAGAAAAGCAAAACTCTGTATTACAGCAGAATGCAATAGAGACCACACATTAATGAGAAGACGCAGGAGGGCCAGAGATGTTCAGTACACTCTGTGCTCAAACCTAAATGTGAGAAAGAGTAAGCAAAGAAACATGTAGGTTTCAGGCAAGCAGGCTCAAAAGATCCCTGATTTCAGGGAACATGACTTTTATTTTCTAGAGCACTTACTAGTGTCAGCATTACCTCTGGAAGCTCCCACACCATGAAGGAGGAAACACATGCAGGTAACAACTTCCTCTCACAGATGAAGATCTTCAGAGAAATGAATACTCACAGAAGCAAGCTGGGACCAGTGGCTTATTTGTTTGTTTGTTCTGGTTGAGACAGGGTTTCTCTATGTAGGCCTGGCTGTCCTGGAACTCATTCTGTAGACCAAGTTGACTTCAAACTCAGAGATCCACCTGCCTCTGCTTCCCAAATGCTGAGACTAAATGTATGTTCTACCCCTGCCTGGCCAAAACTAGTGACTTGTAATGTCCAGCTCCTTTATTTCCCAATCAATAGCCACATCTTCAATATGGTCTTCCCTGACACCTGCAGACATGGACTTTTGAGAACCATTTTGTTACATGTACACCTAATTCAAACATTGAAATGCTAATTCCAAGAATGTAGGTTTCCGTTACAGATAAGGTCTTTAAAGTCAGAGTCAATGAGGTCACATGGTTAGACCCTAATCCAACATGGCTGATGTCCTTATAATGATCTTAGGGCTTTGGAAATGCATATGTTCAGAGAAAGGCCATGTGAGGACCCAGAGAAAATATACTTGCACAAAGGCAAGTCAAGGAGACCAGCTCCAGAAGAAGCCAAACACAACTCCTTGATATTTAACTTCTACCCTCTAGGAAGAAGAAAAATCATTTCTGCTATTCAAGCCAACCAGCCTACAGTAATTTATGGCAGTTCAAGCAAAGGAATAACCCCTGACTGTCAACCCTCAGAGCGCACCCATTTCAAGATACTTGCCCTATTATAAATACTTTTTATTTGTATGAGCTTTTGAGATCAAAGCTATCTCCCAGTTTATGAACTTCAGGAGGACCTCATGTTTCTCTCAAGTCCTAGAGCACTGAGGGAGCTCTTATGTTTGTCTAGCAATAACATTTGAAAATTATACTACTTTTGGAGATTTTTTTCCCTTGAACCTAACCAACATGGGTAAAGTAAGTTGAAGGTAGGCTACATGTACATGCTCTGGTCACACAGACATCCCAGCTGATAGCCAGTCACCAAGAGCCACACTGGAGTTAAGATCTGTCATTCTCCCAGCAGTCACACAGAGGTCAACGGCAAGGAAAAACACCAAGACACTAGAAACCAAAGGGAATGTATCTGCATACATAAAAGCTCAGGTGACCAGCCTCAGAAGAAGTTAGGATCTTTCATCCTGACAGCAACCGCATACAGGTCAGTGGCAGGGAAAAACACCAAAGCACTAGAAACATTAAAATTGTTTCTGTAAGCCACAGCTCTTTATGACTTGTGGGTTTTGTTCTGTAGCAATAGATTGCCTACTTTATAAGCAAGCAGCTGCATGAAATGTGTAAGCAGACATTTCTAGAAATTCCACCCTAGGTCTTTTGTCATATCCCTGGGTCCTTAGCAGGTAAACATTATTCTACCTTTATTCCCTTACTAGGAGATTCTCTAACTAGATATGCATCAGAAAGTTATAGTTAGGGAAGTAATTTTACTGCTAATCTGCCTGAGAGGTAAGCTAATTTCTCAGTGCAAAAGGGGAGGGGAAGGGACAAAAGCTTTCTCTGCTTCTTCTGCTTGGGAGCCAGTTCCTGGCCATTGTCCTTTGCAACCCTTGCTGTCATAAAGAACCCTGGCTGCTTGAGTGATGGAACAGCACCCTGTCTTCTGCTTCCTTACGCTGCCATCTGAACCTTATCAAAGCTGCAACCATCACCATGGAAACCAGGCTGAGAAGAAGCTCAACATCTTGGGCCAAACTATGCTGTTACCTACAGAGAGCTCTGGAAAAAGCCTGGTATTTAATTGAAAATGGGTATTTCAGGCTCTAGGAGACACCCACTGTTTTCTTCCTATCAAGCCACAAGAGAAATTCAAAAAATAAAAATAAACGAAATGCTTTCATTTCTAATTGCCTTCCAAAATAATACTGATGATCTAGCCACCCGTGGAAATAACTGAAGCAAGCCAGACAACCTAAACCCCAAAGAGTTGTAAGCATTTGGCTTATTCTACCAGTGTAACTTAAGTATCAAGCCTACAAGGCCAGAGGAACTTCAAATCAAGCTCTGACTTCCATGAGGCCAGGCAGTCACTTGGTAACTTGTGTACACATCTACTACTTTATTCATGGAAGTGAGGCAGTTGAGCCAAACGTGCTGGTACAGGCCTGCCACCCCAGTTCTGAAAGAAGCAGGAAGGTAGTTGAGTGTGTCGCTCAGCTTAGCTTACAGAATGATGACTTGCTTCCAAAAACAGAAAGTGCTATAAATTTAAGGGGGTGTGCAGGAGGGGTGGGTGGGTATGGCTGCCGTGACAGGCTGGAATCATGTTTCAGGTCCTGGACCAGACCTGCCACACTAGATGCTATGTCACTGGCATCTCCTCTGAAGCCACCTCTGCCTAGGAAGGCGCTATGGTTACTGTATAGAACCTGAGCTTACTATTGGGAGGAAGATGGGAGTTGGGCAGGCTTGGGCTAAAATCTTAGCACTTGGTAGAGTGTGAAGTACATTACGTAATCCTCTTGCTGTTGTGACTGGCAAGAAGTGATGTGAAGGGAGAAAGGTTTATTTTGCCTTACAGAAGGAGTATATGGTCCAGGACGGCAGCAATGCCGAGGCAGCAGCAGAAGCAGAAGGCGGCCGATCGCATCCCAGCTGTAGTGAGAAAGCGAAGTGTGGGCAGAGGTAGGAAGTTATTGAACATCTCAAGGCTCAAACTCAGTGGCCTAGAAACTTCGGGAGGCTCCAGCTCACAAAGGGCCCACCCCCTTTCAAAACAGCACTGCCAACTAAGGACTAACAGTTCAAACCGAGCCTATAGGAGATATTCTACATTCAATCACAAAACAGCGGGCAAAGGAAGAGAAGTTTAAGGCCAGCTTTGGCTTTACAGTAAATCTGAATCTGGCCTGGGCTACATAAGATCCCATTTCAGACAAACCCCCCAAACAGACACAGCATTAAACACTAACCCAGGATCTATACCAACCCACTAAGTACAATCTAGTGCCTAGGAAAATAAAGACATTTAAAACAAATTTCATTTCAATCTCAACACAAAGAAAATCAAATTTAAATAAATGATATTATTGCAAAAGCTATGGTCAGTCATGAAAATAAGCACAGCAATGTCATTTAAATTCTCTCAGTCTTAGTCTTGGTTTCTGTTCTGGAACATAAGCATAATATAGTCACAAATATTTATAAGGGTAAAAATTGGTTAAAATTAACATGTAATGCATGTGAGCAGTGTGTGTGATGCAGTTCAACATAACTCCCTCTGCTATTATTAATATCATCATAAAGTACCACTGGCAACTCCTCTTGAAAGAAACAATCCACCAAATGACTCCTGATTCCTGAACATCCTGCAGAAAATCCTAAGTCCTTACCACACTTTGCCAAGATCACTGCTATACTTGTTTGTAATGGAACATGTGTCTTAAGACATGAGAAAATGGTTCCTCCAAACAAGGCGTACCACAAAAGTATAAGATGCATCAAGATTCCAGGGCTGGGAAACACACATACCATGTCCAAGCCCACCTTGGCCCTTTAAAACCTCCTCTTGAGCTTCCAAGGGTGAAAGAAGCCTGCGCTCCCCATAGCCATGCTACCAATGTTTCTGAGTGATATCAATTTGTTTTTCTCCGACTCAAGTCTTTTGTCTTCTGATGATATAGATGAAACTGCAATCAGCAAAATGTCACCTTTAATATATAGCAAAAATTCTCAAACAATGACACTATCCATCAAGAATCACCAACAATACTAAGATTGGTTTTCTATAGAGGGCTCAAATCCTTAATAATTTGACTGACACCATTAATTTTTTTTTAATGACAGCTTTTATGTTATCACCATAAAGTACACACACGTACACACACACACACACACACACACACACACACACACACACACACTACGTTGTTAAGCAATTTCTTCTACATTGGAACATTCTAGTGTTTAAGGAAGCTGGTTAGGATCCAGGAAGTTCTAAAAGAAAGTAAACAATTTAGCAGTGTCAGGAAACTCTTAAAACTTAGGAGATTCACAAGAGCTCTCCTTGCCCAAAGCTATAAAAGCAGTAAAATCTTCTGTGGAGAAGAGTCTAACCTGTCAAGCTGTCTACAAGAAGAACAGAAAACTCCAGCTTTTGTGAGTCACCACCCATGCAGAGATGACCTTCCGATAATGCGGTGACCTCTGAGTTAACCTCTTACCCCTATATCAGTGAGTAATCCCGGCCAACTCACTGCCTTCCCAAACTGTACCTTGGTGGCACTGCTGCCTGCTGTCATCAGTTCTCCATCTGTAGGAAACAGATGCTTTTCCATGTCCCCTTCTCTCCCTCCCCCACACAATTACAACCTAGATCCTAATCATTTCTGTTTATCATTGATATGTAGATAATGAAGAAACCTGGCAGTTTCTTCAGTTACATTAACAATTATCCTTTCTTCTCCCCAAAACTCCAATACAGCAAGGACCACAGACACAACAGACACAACAACATCAAACCGAACCAGAAAACCTGCAGATATAGTATAGTCCTTTGATCTGCTTCCAAAATGGAGACATGGCAAGAAAAAGAATGCCTTCAGCTAGGTAAAGTATTAATCAGTGATGCTTGTAAATAGGTATTTTAGGTATCTCCTCAAGAACACACAACTTTGGTTGGTAAAATAGACTGAAACAATCTTCTGGAACCCACATTAAAGTATGTGTGTGTGTGTGTGTGTGTGTGTGTGTGTGTGTGTGTGTGTGTGTGTGTGTGTGTGTATGTGTGAAAGTGTGATAACTTTTTTAGGATAACAAAGATTTTCCTTTGTTTTGTTGTAACACTTTCTCTTCAGATCACCCCAAGTCCAGACCCCAACCCTGCCTTTCTCACTTTTTGAGAGCAAAGTGGTCCGTTCAACTTGCCACCAGAAAGCAAAAGCACAGTGTCTGTGGTGCTTCTTAAGTCAGTATACTTTGGGGACTTTGGGAATTCTAACCAGACCACTGTCTGTTTATCTCACCTTAGCCATAGGGAAACAACACTGCTTTCTCTTGAGCGGCATCTCTTCCCCGAGCAGCCACAAGCACTTCCAGGGAATAACATGGCTTCAACCAACAGACACGTTCACACAGGAACCATGGCTTCAAACACACACTTCGTTTAAAATAAAAACTACTTGGGGGAAAGAAGCAGATTTATTACTTCTCCCAGGCACTAGCCATGCTGAGGAATTATTTCATGTCAAAGATAATTGCATCAATGAAATATTTATGTGCTCTCATTATACGAAAACACTATTTTATAACCAAGATTTTGTGCAGTTAAGGGGAAAAAAGCAGTGAAAGGTGAGACTGTAGAATTCATTCTGCTTGGGATTTGTTAATTTAGTCAACTAGAGCGAATGCAGCTGCTTCTCTCCGCCGGGATGCCCCTGTGAGCAGCCAGGTGTTGGAAACAGTTTGTTAGAGCAATGCTTTCAGACATTCTTGTTACCCTTGAAGGGATGTGAAGGCTCAGGCCTTTGAAATTGAATTCAAAAGCAAAACAAAAAACAAAACAGCACAAAAAACAATGGAGTCAAAAAAGCACTTACCAGACTGAAGAACCCAGGTACCTTTGGACTACTTTCAACTAGAAGCCTCCTCCTGTCCGCATCTCTGGGTCTAGTGCACCAGACACCAAGCAGATACAGAACCAGCCTGGAAATTTGGGATACTTGCTAAGGACACCAAAGGTGATGTGGGTACTGTCAGAAATGCTACAGGCTGGTGAACTCTAATCCCAAAAGACCTATGTAATCACTGTTGAAAGACACAGACTACAGCACAAACCAGCTTGAAAACAAAGATGTGTTTCATCTTGAGAAGCTGCACTGAGAAAGAAAATAAAAAGAATAAATTATTCTCCACCCTGGATTGATTCATTGGGCACTTACCTCGTGTGCAATGCAGAGAAGAAATAGGAACAAGGGACTGCAATTAAGCAGCCACAGAGACAGACTGTCTCATTTCACAGGGTACTGGGAACAGTGGGAGACTGCAATTCCTCCCTCGCTACCTGACTCTGGAATCTTCAATTTTTGGAAAGCTCTTAACCACGTGTCTTGGAGGCCATTTGCTGCCTGACTCACAACTGTCTTCTAACGGGTCCCAGTGCACGGCTTCTAACAGAACTTCTTCATGGGGCTCAAGATGAATGGAAAGAAAAAGCCAGATGCTAGTGAGCACACAGGGAGGCCTCCTGGTACCAGGCTTTGAGTTTGTGTCAACAGGCTGGGGTTGAGAAAGAAAATCCCAGCCTATGAATTGAAGCAATATTTAAAGAGAGGTTTTCTAACCTATATCACAAAGATTTTATAGCTGGGTCTTAGATTCTGTGATGGGAAGTCAGATCAACCAACTCAGTCAAAACCAAAAAATACTAACAAATGTGGTAGACAGAAAAATGGCCCTCCACATCTGTCCATGTTTGGCTACTGAGGACTTACGGGCATGTTCCTTCACAGGGCCACAGGGAAGCGAGCCAAGAAGAGGAGACTGACAGTTTTCCAGATGTGCAGAGCTAGGCGCAGCCTGAGAAGAGAGGCTTTCTGGGCTTTACAGAAACACAAAGACAGAAGCAAGGCCACACTGATGACAGACAAGAGCATAGGCTAGACACCTTAGTCAATGGAGCCTTGCTGACCTGAGTTCAGTGCCAACACAGATGCTGGGCATGACGCTCTCTGTACCAGGAACCCCAGCACTGAGACAGAGGGACAAATGGCTCCCGGGAGCTTGGGTACAAGCCACTTTAGGTGAAAAGGTGAACTCCAGGTTATCAAGAGAATGTCATAAAGTAGAAAGGGATTAAGAAAGACACTAGGCATTGGCAACTAAGTCCCACATAAGAATACATGAACAGGGACACCTACACCCACACTATGTGCTCGCACAAAATGCATGTGTGTGACCCTGAGACAGACAGACAGACAGACAGACAGACAGACAGAAAGACAGGGGTACACAGATAACTAAAAAGCCAAAGGACAGTTTGCAAAAACCTTGTCCTTGAGGGCAACTGGTCTGGTTATAAGAGCAGCTGTGGGACAGGGGCTCCTCCCATCCCATAGGTACAGCTGCTGCTATTCATGCTATAATGCATCTATCTAACAATCCCACATTCTCAAGACAACAATCTTATACCGGAGAAGCCTTCTCTAATAGGACGACCAAAACCCCTTCAGTCAACTAGGACCAGTCCAGCTTGCAACACCGACTGATTCCGGAATTAATCATAGCAGCCTCACCATGAGATGAGACTGGGCAGCATCCAGAAAAGTCAAGCTCATACTCAGACCCTCTGTTACAGCCAAAAGAGATGCTGGTCCTAGATTTATACAGTCTACACTACAGCGGCTAGGGTGGTGGAGCAAAGGAAGCTGAGAAGAAAGAGATGTTGGTCAGATGTGTTTAACTATGGCAACAGAGTGATGGTAGAGAGGGTTCCCGAGTCTTATCTAACAATTCCATCCATGGATATATGTCTCTCTGTTCTTCCCCTGGAACTTGGAATTCATTCTGTGAATCTCATCAAGATGTTTGTCAAGGTCACGATGACATGAAAATAAGTAACTACCTTGTCCATGGTTACTGTGACACCAGCAGCTTGTTTTCTTGGTTCTTAAGGAACAGGCATTTTGACTAACCAGGCATTCTCGCTGTAGAAGAAGGTTCTGAAATACTGCTACAAGATTCTGGTTGGATCAGAGTTCCCTACAGTGACAAAAACACACGTGTGTAGCCGTGAGAACTCATAGCAAACCCTTGAAGACATGTCTCCAGGACAAGAGGGAGATAAACGTCCAGAATCAGTCATGTCAACAGGCAGGATGGGCAAGGTCGTCTTGGTGCCCTGCTCCGAATCCTGCTCTGTCCCTCCCTCTGCACTTCCATCATGCCCCCTCTGACATGCATGCACAGGCAGTCCACTTCCATATATTAGGAACACCTGGCCACTAAATTTCTTAATTCTGTGGCTCATATAGATAAGCAACACAGTCTGTGCTCCAAGATAATATAGACTTACATAGAAATACATTCTGAGGTCAAGTTATTACAGAATTCTGTGATGGTTTGTATATGCTTGGCCGAAGGAGTGGCACTATTAGAAGATGTGACCCTGTTCTAATAGGTATGTCACTGTGGGTGTGGGATTTAAGACCCTCTTCCTAGCTGCCTGAAGGCCAGAATTCTGTTAGCATCCTTCAAATGATGATGTAGAACTCTCAGCTCCTTCTGCACCATGCCTGCCTGGATGCTGTCATGCTCCCACCTTGATGACAATGAACTGAACCTCTGAACTTGTAAGTTAGCCCCATTTAAATGTTGTACTAATAAGAGTTGCCTTGGTCATGGTGTCTGTTCATAGTAGTAAAACCCTAACCACAACAAATTCATATATACATATAGGAGTTAACCCAAAAATCAATACAGCATTAAAAAAACACAACATTAAAAGGAGATAAATACTCACTTTTTTCTTATCACTCTTCCAGAAATCATCTGTCGTGTTTGATGCTTAACTTTGTTGGTTTTCTTTTTTTTTTTTTAAATAAACTTGATTCATACTAGGGTAATCTGGGAAAAGGAACCCAAATCCAGAAACTATGTTTTAATGACAATTCTGAAATTTTGCTTCTTAAAATGCAAAGAAATACTGTAAGAATATTTTCCATTCTAATCCCAGGTATAGGGAGAGGAGGCTGTTTTATGGTAGCTGACTATGATTTGTCTCATGCTCTAGCAGAGGTATGGTTTTGCCAGCATACTTTCTGTGACTGTGTGAATGTTAGAATCTGGGAACTTTTCAGAGGAGCCCCAAGAGGCAGGGTTGGCTGGTGGGGACTTTTCAGAGGGACCCAGAGAGGCAGGGTTGGTGGGTGGGGACTTTTCAGAGGGACCCCGAGAGGCAGGGTTGGCTGGTGGGGACTTTTCAGAGGGACCCAGAGAGGCAGGGTTGGTGGGTGGGGACTTTTCAGAGGGACCCAGAGAGGCAGGGTTGGTGGGTGGGGACTTTTCAGAGGGACCCAGAGAGGCAGGGTTGGTGGGTCTTGGTTGTTCAGGGGGACTGACTACGGTTTGGTTTGTTGACTGTTGTGCTCAAAGAATAAACAAAGAAGAAAAAAATTAGATTCAGGTCTCTCTCCCCTTCCTGCCCCCCCCAACCTTCTTACTATCCAATCCGATAACAGGTGGTGAAACTAGGGGGTAGAAGAATAGAGGTGGGGAAAAAGAAAAACCCACAAAGTATCCAAGACCAGCTGCACTAGCTGCATCACAATAGCCTGGTGGGGGGGGGGGGGATTTTCTTAATGATTAATATACAAGGAGTTGGCCCAATACAAGTAGTACCTACCAATCTGGTGATTCTGGGTGGTCTATGAACACAGGCTGAGAAGCTGAAGAAATAGCTCAGGGGTTATGGGCACTGACTGTTGTTCCAGAGGACCTAAATTTGTTTCCTAGCACCAACATGACAGTTCCTAACTCCTGTAATTAAGTCTCAAGGGACTCAGCACTCAGTGGAGACAAACCAGTGAGCAGCATTCCTTCATGGCCTCTCCTTCAGTTCTTGGCTCCAGGGTCCTGATTTGAGTCCCTGCCCTGACTTTGTTTCAAGCTCTAAGTTAACATAAGCCTTTTCTTTCCAAAGGTGATTTTGGTCCTGGTGCTTTATCTCAGCAATAAAAGGTAGAGTTTCAAGTTTATAACCAGGCATCCTTGACAGGTTTCCACTGTCAAACTGGGCCATAGTGTTGCTCCTCCTTCAGGCATTCCCGTTGTCCTCCCTCCTCCCTCCTCCCCACCCTCTGTCCTATCTATGCTCATTTCCTAAAAGACCAACAGATATTGTTTCCCCTTTATCCTGCTCGCTAACTCTCCACTCCTTGCCCATCCTTTTGGAAACATCTTTTCAGTACACAGCCCTATCAAGAAAAAGATGTAAAGCAAATGCTCTAAAGTGTTAGGTAGTAAAATCAATCAATCATCAATCAATCAATCAATCAATAAAATGTATTTTAAAATCAAGTGAATAAATATGTTTGAAAACCCAAACCTATACATATTTTTAAAAATTAAAAGGCATGGATAAGTACAGAAAATCATAAACAGTAGTCTATTGATCCAATATAAACATACCGCTATAGATTTGCTCAATGCATGCCTGGGCTTTCCATATAGAATTGTGTTTGTATAAAATGGATATTTATAACACATCTAATATGTTTTAACTTAAGGTGCAAGAGTATTGCTATTTTCTAACTTTCTTTTTATCATTTACACCACACAGTGAAAGCACTAGAGCATATCAATTAATCTATTATGGGATGCTCTTAATATTCATTAAATTCAATTCACAGACTCTATCCATAACTTTACATATTTGGGTTTTTCCTAAAAGTGTCACATTATAAAACCTTGCTATTTGGATGGACTAAGCACAGCTTCCTGACTTTCTATAATGAATCTTGTATTCTTTAACCATTGTTATCCTCACCAGTGACTGCATACTGATAGTTTACCATGAACAGTATCTCTATGGTTTTACCAGCTAGGCTTTACCTCTCAAAAATTCTGCAACCTCCACAGACAGTGCCATCTACTAGGGACCAAGTATTCCAACATCTGGGGAGATTCTCTTTGAAACTGTATTCATAGCATAGCTGATAACTTTCCCCTACCAGGTGATATGTACAGCCCACTAAACACAATCTCCTTCAGTTTAGTAATCGAGAAACAACAGTGAATGACTAACGCCACCATGAAGAACGCATCATGATCTCAGTCTGGGTGTAGAACTCATGCTAAACAGAAAGTGATGAGACCTTAATCATGTGGGAGGGCCTCATTAGAGCCTTGGATATTTAAGTGTATTTAAGGTATTAATATAAGGGTATTTAAGTCAGTAAGACACATTATGAGTGGCAAAGAAAGAAAGAAAGAAAGAAAGAAAGAAAGAAAGAAAGAAAGAAAGAAAGAAAGAAAGAAAGAAACCATCTGTGAAAATTAATGCATTTCTGGATTACATACTGTGAGAAAGTTGTGCCCGCACATGCATGCATTCCTAAAATACCATCACCTACACACAGTATTTCAAACAAAAGCAATGTGAAACTCTAAGCAACATAATGACAACAACAAACCGGAACAGACCACGTATAATGAGAGTGAATACAACACATCTTCAAAGAGGCCATGCATTACCTTCCAGCTCTGTCAGGCTCTATAACATACATGCCTGTTTGTGTGTAAATTCACATTTTGTGGTAGAAATCACAATGCAGTGCTTGAGAGGGAGGGCAAGAGAAGTGGTTACCAAAGCAACAAAGATCACCACCACACAATAAGTACAGGTGATTCTATCTCCTCTCGTAGGTGACCGGTAGACAAGTGATCCTCTATCATGTTAGGAGCTTGTCAAGATTGCTTGCACAGTGTGTCAGACACAGAGAGCAGTGTCTCTTAGGTCCAGGGATTGTCTCAAACTAGCTGTAAGTGCAAAGTCTGTAGATAAGAAATTTCACTGCATACAGGACTCAGGTCAGTCAGCATTACTTACCAGAATACAACCTAGTGTGTACTTCCTAAGAAGAGACATTTTCCCTTCTGCTATTGTGGAATACCGACTACTCAAGATACTGCCTAAGATAAAAGTTGTCAATAAACATATTAAACAAATGATATCTCTCTCTCTCTCTCTCTCTCTCTCTCTCTCTCTCTCTCTCTCTCTCTCCCTTTCTCTCTCTCTCTCTCTCTCTCTCTCTCTCTCTCTCTCTCTCTCTCTCTCTCTCTCTCTCTCTCCCTTTCTCTCTCTCTCTCTCGTTCAACAGAAGCAGGAGAATATAACAGTTGGAGTCACAGACTCTGGAACAATGCTGTCTGGATTTAAAACATTCTCTCCTTGTGTGACCTAGGGAGAGCCATATAACCTCTGTGTGCTTTGTTCTTTCTGTCTGAGAAAAATAATAAGACCTATTTCAAATGTGTGCGACTATAATTAACTACAGACCTGGGCACACTTTTAATCCTAGACCTCAGGAGGCAGTGGCAGTTGTTTCTCTGAGTTTGAGGACAGCACGTGCTAAACAGAAAAACCCTGTCTTGAAAAACCAAAGGAAGAAGGAAGAAGAGGAGGAGGGAGAAGGAGAGGAGGGACAAGAAGGGGAAGAGGGAGAAGGGGAGGAGGGAGAAGAAGGGGAGGAGGAGACAAAAGACAACAACAGGCAAGGAAAAGCAAAACATTGACCTATGAAGAAGAAAGACAACACAAAGAGGAACAAAATACCCTCAAGTTCTGTCTTCCTTGGAGATTCTACTTCTATGACAAAACCACCATGACCACCTTTAGGGAGGAAAGGGTTTGTTTGGCTTCTGCTTCGTCATCAATGTTAATAATCTCATCATCGACAGTGCTCAAGACAGGAACTCAAACAAGGCAGGGACCAGGAGGCAGGAGCTGATGCAGGCGCTGAGAAGGAATGCTGCTTAGTAGCTTGCTCCTCAAGGCTTGCTCAACCATAGAGAACCAGCACCATCATCCCAGTGGTGGCACCACCCACAATGGGCTGGGCTCTCACCCATTAATCACTAATTAAGAGAATGCTCTACAGGCTTGCCGACAGACAGATCTTATGCAGACATTTTCTCAGTTGGAGTTCCTTCCTTTTCAGTGACTCTGGCTTAGTCGTATCGACATAAAATGAACCATCACAAGTTGTTTGTCAGACGTAAGAAATGGAAAATTATTGTTAGCAGTTAAAAGCAGGTGCTGCTCTTTCAAAGGACCCAAGTTTAGTTCCTAGCAAACATGTTGGGTAACTCACAACTGCCTGTAACTCCAACTCTAGGGAATATAACACCCTCGGTGGGTACTTGCACTTATTCATGTATACCAACACACACATAAAAATAAATGAATATTTAAAAGCTCAATTTCAAGTAATCTTAATAGCAATAAAATTAGAAGGAGAGAAACTGCTATCTGAAGGGTTAATGCTTCTCAAAGCTGTTCTGGAGCTAGTATAGCAGGCAAAAAGTAATTTACATCAATGTATGCTTGGCAAAAAAAAGTATAGAAGAAATATAAAATTATGCAAAGGCTTTTGAGATTAAATGAATTATACTGCTGCATATGAATCTGTGTGTTTTAAAGAAGCTATGTAGTATAAAATAGACATCGTCATGTGGTTGATTAGATTTACACTTCCATCTTATTTAAACTATGCCACCTGGAGAATAAGATAATTCACTGCTTTTCACATAAAATACCTTAGATTAATATTTCACAATGAGAACCCCTCCTTTTGAATTAAGTTATGGCAAAATGGAAGTCTGGGAAGGAATATTCAATGGGGGGGGAGTGCTGACTACCTGGTGAAGACACTGCCTGACTGGCAGTGGATAAGGTTTCTGTGTCACACTTCCCAGAGAGAGGCGTGACTCAGAGGCACTACCAAACAAGGCAAACACGTGTTGTCTCGGGTGTTTTATTTGTTTTGTATTTTTGTCTTTTGTAAATTATCTGTTGTTTTGGTTAAAGAAACCAGGCTCTGCAGCCCCACAATGACTAGAAATCTCTGATTAATCTCTGAAAGAAAGTTTTGGTATTTCATACCTACCAATCGAAAAGAAGCCCACAAAATGTACCACAGTCAGTACGTGCATTAAAACACAATCTCACCATCACTGGGCTTAGAGTCACATGTACCTTCTACCCTTGGGAGTAGATGGAACCGTATGCCGGTGAGCCTTCCAGAACCATCTACTTAATTCCCTGAGCATCCTGAGTACTCAAGCCCTCTCCAGAGAGCCATAAAAACCCCACTCTCCACTTTAACAGCCCTTCATGACAAAGTAGGAAACAAAGCAGAAAGGACATAAGTCAACTCCATATTAACAGTCACCCGGAGGGAAGTCTAGTGAAGGCCACATAGGGATGGTCCCACACTTACAGGAATTTGTGACTCAGAAGCAATGGTACTTTCTACACTCTGGGACTCACAAGCACCCTTCAATATGATAATGGGATGTTCTAAAGGGACAAAAAACTGCCACAAGTTGTGAATTATTTGGTAAGTATACTCATTTTAGTGGAGTTTCATTAGAGCAAAGAATTCATAGAGCACAAAGTATGAAGGCCCAGCTTCAGATGCTTGAGATACATTAACTGACCCATGGATTCGAATAGGTATCTCCTCCATATGTGAATTTAAAAATAATAATAAAAAATAAAGATGCAGAAATTTATTTAAATTGGAATTCCCAAGGAGGTGGACACTTTATAAACAAACAAACAAACACTGATTCAATGTAGTCTGGGGTATAGCTCAGCTGTACCCCCAGAACCAAAGCATCAATCTCTTGCAGAATATTTTCAGATGTACACATAATGCTATTCCCCTATTTTTTGTTTTACTTGAGAAGGAATCATGAAAAGTTATTATGTGTTCCAGGCCCTGAGTCTGCCCCCCCCACACACAGAAAAATACAATTAATAACACAGGTAGGCAAGGCAGTTTTATCTAACCAGACAAGATGGCAAAATGTAAACAGAAGACTCTCAGATTCACATTGTTTTTGTCCAAGTGATACAACAGCATGTGGGTGGCTTGGACTCAGGGCTGCCACTTTCACGTTGGATTAGTGTTGAGAAGCACTTTAACCTGGAGGAGGGGGTGACATTAGGGCTCTGACCACAAGCAGCACTCAGTCAAGTAAAGATCTGTGAAAAGAGGTTTTTGACATCAGGCAAATGGAAAATCCAGAAAAACCAGTGGAGCCCCTGCACCTAGTGAGGGGTGAAGAAGGTTTAACCCAGCCCTGGGGGTCCAGGGAGATACAGGTCATGTAGGGCTGCCAAATGTAAGGCAGTTCATCACATGGAGGCTGCTGCTGTGTGTATGCGTGTGAACCTCTCCGTGTGACACATCTGTGAATATACAGGAGTGTGCATACTGAAGCCAATGTGGGTATCTTCCTCTATTCCTTTCCACAATATTTTTTTTTTTTAAAAGCGGCTTCTCGGGTGAACCTGAAGATTGTGACTGGCTGACCAGCTAACCTCAGAAATCCTCCTCCCCTCTCCAGCACCAGGGTCCCTGGGGTTACCGGCATATAGCACTGTGCATGACTTTAAAAATTAATCTCATGTATTCTCACTTTTTACATATTTTTAGAATTTCATATATATAAGAACTATATTCACATCATTTTCATCTTCTCCAATGTTTCTCAAACTTTTTCTCAAATCCATGGCCTCTTCTACTTTATTATTCTTACACATGGGCACATATGCAAGCACACACACACACACATGCCTGTGCATTTATAAATATAACCCGTTGAGTCTGTTTAATGTCACCTGCTTGTGTTTGGGAATGAGCACCAGGGATCAGATAACCTGTCAGAGGGGCTCGTCCCTAGAAAAAACCGATTCTCCTTTTCCCAGCAGCCCTTCAGGTCCTGAAGCTTCTCCTCTAAGGGGTGGGGCCTTGTGAGACTCCCCCACGTGCACTGGAATGTCAACTTGCTTCACAGACTCCATCACTGGTGCAGCCGACCGGCACTGACTGAGCCTTGGGTGGTTTTATGTAGAAAAATGCCATGACATGTTTTCTGCTGTGAGCATGGCTACTCTGTGGGAAGAGTTCCTCAAGCCCAGCCTCCATCAGAGGTGAGGGACATGTTCAGGGTCACTTTTCTCCTAGAAACAGTCTGTAGGAAGAGGAATGGTCATCTCATCCCCCACGCTAACTCCTCCCCCCACTAAAAGAGAAAAACCTTTGTTAGGTATTATTTTGTCTAAGGCATCATTATTCTTTACAAACTTCCTTTGAAATTCTTTTTTTTTTAATTAAACAACTTTATTTTAAAAAACAGAGATAAATGTACAGACCCTTTAAATTTCATATGGAGAAAAGGAGTCAAGCAAAAAACCTTCCAATCATATAAGCACTGTTCTTCTAGAAGGTGTACTGTACTGAAGCCAATTAGTTCTGAAACAATAAGCCTCTACCTTGACTCCCAATCAATACCCCATGACAGCTCCTCACAAAATGATAACATATTTAATACTCTCAGGAATAAAAATGAGTGACCTATACTATAATCCAGTTAATTCTGACCCAATTAAAACTAATTTTATTAAATTTTATAACTGTAAAGGTCTTGAGTCTTCATTCAGTAAGAAAACTCTTTTAGAATATAACAACAACAAAAACAGCCTGAGATGCCATGTAGACTGGAATTATGCAGAGCCAGACTCTAACAACTGCAACAGAGTTAGTACAAAAGTATCCGGCTGGTCGCTATTTACTAAAAACATCTGCAGTATACCACTGAACATTGCAGACAGCTACAATATAGACTTAACTTCCCGAAATGGTAAGGAAACTAAACTCTAACCTGGGGCTTAGAAACTCAAACCAATGGACAAAGGAACAGATAACACTGCTTTATTTAAACATTCTATTTACCACCCAGTAAAGCCAAGTTCCTTAAGCAAATCCTTGGAACCACCTATAAAGTTCACTGTCACTGACAAAGGAGACTCCAAGGACCAAAGAAATGGGTGGGGGTGGGGGGTAAAAGCGATAGCTCAGCAACCATGGGGACTTAAGTTCAGAGCCCCAGTGCACGCTCGCACACACACACACACACACACACACACACACACACACACACACACGGCCTCCTGATCATTTCGGCCACTCTAAGAATAGACACAGTCCCCTGAGAGTCTCTGAGCCAGCTTGCTGTTCATATGGTACTGCATGCAGTCTCAGCAGTGGACCAGACAAGCTAAGAAAACAAAGGTTAAGGGGAAATGCAAACAGTCATGCTGAAAGCTCTGAGTAAGGCCGTCCTGCTACCTCAGATGTCTCACTACAGGGTTCAGATGACTTCATTAAACAAGACAGGCACCATTATTTTCTTTCCCTTGCCACATACTTTCAAGCCCTCTGGTTCAATTAAAATTTTAAAAAACTTAACCACATATATGTAAAGTTTAATTACATTTCTTCAACATCTGCCTCTTTTTCTTCAAGCCAAAAGAAAATAATATTTATGAAAAAATAAATAAAAAGGAAAAAATATGGCTGTCTTTTCATCTCACTCAACTGGCTTTGCCCTAAGAGCACTAATGAACTAGAAATTTGGGCTGAAAATAAGGGGACCCTAAGAAGTGAGAAGTTTGTTTGTGTCGGTTTGTTTGACACCCCTCCACACACACCCCGCCTGAGATCTAGGAGGGGGGGTATCTGGGTCTGGGGGCTGACTCCGCTATTCAACAAAGCAGTCTAGTCCATCCTGATCTGCATTCCGTTTCCCTCCCCAGTCTTCTTCATCATTCCCAGAAGATGGCTTCTGTATCTGTATTTAAAGCAGGAAGCAGGAGGAAATGTTGAAGTAATTAATTTCTATAAGTATCTGCCACTTTCACTCAGGAATGGGCTCAACCACCCACTTTTAAAATATTTATTGATTTACATTCCAGTCATTGCCCCCCCTCGGTCCCCCTCCCACAGTTCCTCACCTCCCCCCAGGGTGTTTCCCCCATCAGGCCTCCTGCTTCCCTGGGGCCTCAGTATCTCCAGGATTGAGCACATCTTCTCCCACGGAGGCCTGACCAGGCAGACCTCTGCTATATTTCTTCCAGGGCCTTGGGCTATCCAGTGCATGTTCCTGGCTGGTGGTTTGGTCTCTGGAAACACCCTGGGGTCTGGGTAAGCTAAGACTGCTGGTCTTCCTATGGGGTCACTCTCCCCTTCAGTTTCTTCAATCCTCCCCCTAATTCAACCATATAAGTCCAGAACTTCAATCAATAGTTGGGTTTAAGTATCTGCTTCTGTCTCCGTCAACTGCTCGAGGGGCCTCTCAGAGGTCAGCCATGCCAGGCTCCTGTCTGTGTCTTTGATTACGGCGGACCTCCTGGAAGGCATGCAGGCCGTAGCTCTCACCTACTTCTTAACGCCAACAGCAAAAGGTGGGTCACGTGGACACCTCTAAGCCAATCATATTTTTGCTGCTTATTACTGTTTTGCTTTGCATGTATAAAAATCCACAGTGAAGGCAGAGGACCAGAAGCTGATACCTGCAATCTTCCGGATTGATATCCACCTTGCCCACTGAGCGACAGATTTCCAAGTGAACCCAAAGCTCACTGATATGACTAGTCTAGCTAGCTATCTTGCTCTTACCTCTTCTGTCTTCACATTCTGAGAACTGGAATCACCAGTGGACCAACTTGCTCACCCAGCATTCAGACAGGTGCTGGGGATTCGAACTAGGGTCATACCCACGCAGAACAGGCGCTTCCAACACTGAGCCAGTCCCAGGTCTTGTTGGTTTTCTCCTTTTTTATTTTTTAAATAGGGTTTTATAGGTTTATGTAGCTGGGGATGACCCTGAACGTCCACTTCCCCAACTCCATCTCCTGACTTCTGGTATGGCGCCTAGGATTGAAGCATCATGCATGGTGAAACACTCTACTGAGTGAGTGTTGAGCATCATGCATGGTGAAACACTTTATTGAGTGATACCCCCAATCCCTGACACCTGAAAGACAACAGACTAGACTGGCTTAGAGCAACTGTGATTCAGCAGATACGACTGGAGGCGTTGCCTGCTTTGCTAAGATGAATTAACTGTTCTGACAAAAGTCTGGTCTCTGGAGTAGGAACAACAGGGAAATCAAGGTCACGAGAGAAAAGATCTGTGAATAACAAATGATTGTTTAAAAAAGAAAAACTGGAGCTGAAGAGTTGGCTCTGTGATTAAGAACACTTGCTCTTGCAGAGGACACAGGTGCCATCCCTTTAAACTCTTTTATTTCTTACAATTCGGCCACCTGAAGCCAGGTGAAGTGGAGCACACACACCTTTAGTCCAGCACTGGGACGCAGAGACTAAGATGGAGTAGAACATTAAATGTCCACAGCAGTCAGACTGGAACATCAGGACTGGTCCACTCCATTCTTAAACATCCCACAAGGGAAAATCCCCCTCTACACTTCAGAAAGCAACAAATAAAACATTGTGGATGGAATTATTTGTTGTTCAGATAAAATATTAAGATATTAAAATGTCACACTTAAAGAATCCTAGGTTGTATGACACCCCCTCCCTCAAATTACATTCTGGTAGGGAAAAAATCTATTTAAAATAAGTTTATTAAGTTACATTTAGGGATATTTAAAAATAAAATTAATCCTTGGTTTAAAAGGAAGCAAGTCATAAAACCTCAGAAAAACAAGAGCAAACTCCAGATTCCCTCACAACATTCCCACAGCAAGACCATAGCTCTCTGTGGTGCACTTAGCAGTCAACCAAAAGACATGTTCATACCTGATTCAAGACACAAAATCCTGCAAACATGTTTATTATACACATATGACATTGATTCCTGCAGGTATGGATAAAGAAAACCAAGCCCAAGAACACCACACACACACACACACACACACACACACACACACACACACTTTTTACAAGGAGATAGAGTGGGAGAAAAAGGAAAAGGAAAATGAATGTTCCAACCAGCCCCTTTGCCCCAGGCACCCTATCAGCAAGCTGCTCTCTACTGCCCTCTAGAGGGTCCTGTTATTACAGCACAAAAAGAAAAGGCTTTGCACAAGAATGGAAGTAAAATGAATGTTTGTTGAGGCTTATGTAAAATGAATGTTTATTGAGGCTTACATTTTGATTAGCATAAAGGAAGCCCACGAGTATCTTGCTAGAGATTCTATACCACACTAAGTACTATTAAACCATACTTCCCCATACCAAGGTCTGGTCCACTTCCTGCTGTTTAAGTATCTACTAATTGAGCACAGCATATATTGTCTTTAACTTAAATAAAAGTATTTGCCTGTGCTTCTAAATGCATTTATAAGAAACTGCAGTGAGAGATATAATTCCCAAGACATTAAGGAATAATGGGGACTGCAGTAAACTAGAGCTTTCAGCTATACTGAAGGGGGTGAAATCTAAGTTCTTGGTAACCAATTATGTATGTCCCAATTTGTCATGTTCTTGTTGAGACTGTATGCAAGCATCTCTGTGTGTGAGATAAGCTAGAGAAATAATTTTATATGGAACCTCTATGTTTTAAGTGACACATGACTTGGAACAATGGAAAGGAAGAAACCATGCCAAGCCATTAGTGTATTCACTTCAGCAGACATGTCTGCTACACTTTCTACCGGAGCAGAGGCAAACCCAGAGAAAACAGAAGAAAGCCTCATCCATCTCTCCTACAATGAGAGGCATCCTATCAGAAGCCCATCTGGCGGAGAGGAACAGATGCAGCAGCTGCGGTAACGTCCCTTCCTTGAGTGTTTCATCTTCATTTCAAAACAAGCAAGTGGCTCTACTCATGGATCTCTGCAGTAGTCTGGGCTGCTTCACCCTCTGCCTGCTCAGTCTGGAAGTGCAGGAAAGAGCACACACTGGACCTTCCCGAGTAAGGGATGCCGGCAAAGAAGCCACTTCCCCTGTCGGTATGGGACCACCTAATTCTCTCCTAAGGAGCAACACAGCCAGACTAATACAGCAGTTCATGGTCTGGTCCTAACAATTCTTTTTCCCCAATTCTGGGTCTGATTTAGACTCCAATCTACTCTTCCTATGCTCTAATGGCCCTTCTTATCGTTTTCAAAAATAAGGGCAGACCCTCAGTTTACTTCCTCCACAGCTGATGGGACAGGGAATGGGGAACAGGCTCAGCAGAGCAGAGGGAGTGGACCAGACACACACTCATATTCACTGTCCGGTTAAGTACGGTGTCTCACCATGCCTCCTTTACTCTACCAGTCAAACCTCTATCTCAGCAGCACAGAACACCCCATTCTTTCTCCAACTCAATGTGGCCATCCACGGAAGCTTCCCACAGGAAGGAGAACTCCTAAGGATAAGAACAGGCCTGATCCCCTTGAAAATATACAATTATTTAATGGAAAATTTCAGGAAGGCTATATCTAATATTCTGGAAAAGAATAAGAATTATCCTTTTGGTCATTACAATTCATACAAATATATTGGTGAGGTGTGGGGGGTATGTGTGTGCATGTTGGTTTGCATATGTATATGGGTATTATACTGGCTAGTTTTGTGTCAACTTAACACAAGCTGGAGTTATCATAGAGAAAGGAGCCTCAGTTGGGGAAATGCCTCCATGAGATCCACCTGTAAGGCATTTTCTCAAGTAGTGATCAAGGGGGGAAGGCCCACCCATTGTGTGTGGTGCCATCCCTGGGCTGGTAGACCTGGGTTCTATAAGAAAGCAGGCTGAGCAAGCCAGGGGAAGCAAGCCAGCAAGTGTCATCCCTCCATGGCCTCTGAATCAGCTCCTGCTTCCTGACCTGCTTGAGTTCTAGTCCTGACTTCCTTTGGTGATGAACAGCAATGTGGAAGTGTAAGCTGAATAAACCCTTTCCTCCACAACTTGCTTCTTGGTCATGATATTTTGTGCAGGAATAGAAACCCTGACTAAGAGGTATGTATACATATGTTTGAGTATGCAGATAGAGGCCAATGTTTAATAGCAGATGCTTTACTTGATTGTTTTACACTTTCATTTTTCTAAAATTTATTTTCGTTTTATGTGCAGTGCTGTTTTGGGTTCCCTGGAACTGAGAGTTACAGACAGTTGTGAGCTGCCATATTGGTGCCTGAAACTGAACCCAGGTCCTCTGGAAGGCATCCAATCCTCTTAACCACAGAGCATCATTCCGTCCCTTTATTTTTAATAGGCGCTCACTGAACCTAGACTTCACCTATTAGGCTGGAGAGTGAGCGTCAGGATTCTAGTGTGCCCACCTCCCTGTTCTGGGATTACACGTATCTCTCCATGTCCAGCATCTGCGGGGATCCAAACTCTAATCTTTCACCAACAAAGCCGTCTCCCCAGCGCTTCAGGACAGTTTTTAAAGTACCTACATTTGCACACAAAGAAGAGTCTTAAAAATATGACCAGGAATATTTCAATAATTTAATGATAACTTCTTCCTGTGACACAAAACTAAATGTAAGTATCTGCGGATGGACTTCAACGTTACACATTTTTATCAGATGCTTCTTACGGGACTGTGTTGGAATCCTGTCCTTTCATTTCTCCCTGGAAAATGGAAAGGTCGTGCAGACTGCTTTTGTTAAAAAAAAATCCATTTCCAGTTCACATACTGCTGTCTTCAATTGTTGTGATAGTAGCCGGTTCTACACAGTATCTGGGTTTCTAACTTTTAAAGTGGGTACAGCCTGGCCTAAGAATGAGCAAACTTTTCTTCCTTGGAAACCAGGAAGGCACGGCCAAGCTGAAGACCCAAAGCGCCTGGTCTCCATCCTACCACTGCTCACGGACTTGTAACCTCAGGTCTGCAGCGTGTCCGCAGGGAAGGAGGGGTTTAATAAGGACAGGTAACCAGCCTCAAATCACAAACGCAGATAAAATCGTCAAATGAAAAACAAGAAACAGAGCTCAACAGACTGCTTGTCAACAATGCCACAGCTACAAACGCTAGCTAAGTGCGGTGGGAGTGGGTGAAGGTGAAATCTGAGGTGCCATTTAGAAAGGAAGAAAGACAACCATTAGTCCCATAAGGTCTCCTAAAGTTAGACTGTGAATATCCTTACACTCACCAATACACACACACACAGGGAGAGCCGAGAAGGCTGGATCTGAATTTAGGAAGCCCAAATCCAAACCCTGCTTCTAATTACCATTGCCACCACTGGAGAAGTATTTCTAAGATAAGGAATCCTTTACTCTGAAGCATTTCCAAGCTCTGAGGAAGGCCACTGAGACAGGAGGGGAAGAGATGACAGAAATAATCACTATGGATTAGTTTGCAACAATTCAGAAGCAGTTTCCAGCTAGGACCAACAGACATTGTGTGAACCTAAGCTTCTGTAAAAGCTCCACTCTCCAGCTACTAAAATTAGGCCGTGAAAAAAGTCTTTACTGATGTGAACATCTGAGGAATACATTGATGAGAAAATCCAGCTCCAAATGCACTGTGTGTGTACTTCCGGATAGACAATGTCTCTGAAACATGTGCCGTCCCCATCCAGATTTTCAGGTTTCAGATGCATTGCTTCTGTGTTGAGAAAGAAGACTTCAGCAAAATCTTTGGAGGACAGGGTAAGAATGATATGATAGGGGAGTTTCTTTTTTTTTAACTGTGCCGTTGTTGCTGCTGTTGTCGTTGCTGATGATGAGGTATGCACATGCTCCAGTGGAGGTCAGAACAGTGCTGTGGAGTCACTTCTTTTACTGACCTTTGAACTCAGGTCATCAGGCTTGCCCAACAAGCATCTTTTCTGGCTTAGCTATTCTGCCATTCTGTGCACTTTTTTCTTAAATGGGCATTTTGGACTCCACTATGCAAGCAGGATCAAAAACTAGAACCAGGCAGACACTGTACTACTAACCAACTGCAGAGTTTACAGCTCTACTAAATGGATACATTGTCACACTTGCTTTATTTATTAAGCTACATGCTGATGGGCACATTTTATGATATAAAAAGTCCTCACCTTTGCTCCTTTAGTTACTGCAACAATATTTAAAATTTACAAAAGAATTTAAAACCTTATGGTGAAGTAGTTCTATTTTCCATGAGTTACAACAGGGAGAGGTAGGGAGAGGTGTGTGTGTGTGTGTGTGTGTGTGTGTGTGTGTGTGTGTGTGTGTGTGTGTGTGTGTGTTGGGATATGTACACACAGTGAAACCAGAGATTGACACTGGGTGCCTTCCACAATCACTACAGATGAGATCACTGATTGACTGGCTCCAAAAATGCATCTCTCTCTGCCTCTGTAAAGCTACCAATACAGGCACATGCTGCTGTACCCGCTTTCACATGGGCGCTAGGGATCGTAACTCAGGTTTCCTTTTAATCAGCACTTTTATACAGAACAAAATTCAATAAACAATATTCTATTAGGTGATATAACTTTTTATACACAATCAGAAAACCTTCACCAAGGAGATTCAAAGTTTAGAAAACAAACACACATAAAGATTCTATTGTTTAGTGAGTTTATGGAACCTCTTGGGGGGGGGGGATGTATGTCTACCCATTTGTTACAGGGCCCCTGTGACAAAGCAAAGAATTATTACACCAAATTCCAACTTAAGGAACCACTGAACTTATGGCGCATGGGTGAGGGGTTATTCACGGCAGCACAGAAAAAGTGGAAGCAGTCACACCACTGAGCAGTCCCACCTCAGCATGGATAACATCCCCATCAATGCACAGATGGAGCCTTCCTTCCATCACCCCACCATAGTCTATGTGTTTTGATGCTTCCCAAGATAACGAGGCCACTACAACTGCAGTAGAATTGCATACAGTTGACCAGAGAGTGTGAGAGAACTACCACAATCCAAGTGCAAGAGGTCTCCTCACCCCCATCATCTATGGGGGAATGTCAGCAGCCAATCGGCTGATCTTGGGGGTCACCTGCAAATAAGCAGTTGCAGCTGTTCTGATGCAGATGGCAATGAACTTGAAGGCTCGAATTCTATGACAAACGCTCATGACTTATTTCAACTAATTCATTCATCAAAAATCTAGTAAGCTCCTGGCCTGAAGTTGGTATCCAATAACAAGTACGGCAGAGAGGAGGTGTGACCTTGACTAAGCAGCGTGTTCAGTGTACACAGAATGAAGTCTGGAAAATAGATAACAGAGCCACATTACCAGGCTCCCACGGCCCTCCCTTATCTGCGCACGGAAATATGGAATTCGTGCATATTTACATCAAAATGCTTACAACTGTGCAACATTTAACACTTCATCAAAGGCAAGAAGAACAAAGGCATTCTTCAAAGTCTCTGTTGTTCAACAGCAAAACCTCAAGCCACAGCAAGCATGAGCATCACAAGTGGACTGCTAGGCATGCCTAGTATTTTATATCACTGATCCATTCACTCTCAAAACATAACTCTTAAAAACCGTGAGCCTCGGTTTTCAGACATGTCCACATTTTCCCCTCTTTACACAAATCCAATCATTCCCAGAATACTCTTCTCATTTCAATAAACTGTTATGTAGAGACCAAGAAAAGACAGCCATGCTGGATGTTTCAGGACAGGTTGCATTTGAGGTCCACCATTGGCACACTTTACATAGGATGGCCTAAGGCTGCTTATATTGTAATGCTAATTTGATGCAGTTTACAACAAAGATGAGAGTCCTCAGGTAAGACACGGAGTGACCTCACCCCCAGTTAATTATGATTGGTAAATAAAGATACGAACAGCTGGTAGCTGGGCAGAAGAGACATACATGGGTTGAGGTTTCATCAGCTTGGAGAGAGAGGACCAAAAGGAGGACAGGAGGAGGAGGAAGGAGCTGCCATGGAATAAAGAAAGACCTTGAAAGAGAGGAGAGAGGAGGGCGTGGCAAATTAGAGCTAAGAGCAGCCCAGATGAAACACAACAAGTAATATAACAGGCTCTCGGCAGGAAAATAGATTGTACAGCATGGGCAGCTGCCTATTATATTGCCTAAGGCGTATTGTAAATATAAAGGCTGTGTGTGTGTGTGTGTGTGTGTGTGTGTGTGTGTGTGTGTGTGTTTTATCTGGGAACTCAATAACCAAAGGCAGGATAGAAACCCCATGCTGGGACTTTTAAAATATTTTTTACTAAAAACCATGAACTGATCATGTGCACTTGGGCAAGTTCTATGAACTGAACCTTTCTGCCCTCCTTCCTGAAAGGAAGAGCACAGGCTCTATGCAGAACCACCCAAAGGATTAAAGGAAACATAGCTGCAAATGAGTGTGTGTGCATCTGGGGATGAATGCTGACCTTACTCAAGATGTAAGTTATGGCCACACTGCTCCATGCCCCACCCCAGTCACCACAGATTTGTCTTGGGTGAACAGTCCCAGCTCTCTGTCTCATTTCCACTGGATTCTGCTGAATCCAACGGATTCACGTCTCTATCTCTGCATCTGTGAAGACCTACTACAGCATTTGTCAAACTGTCAATCAGAAATGTAGGAAAACAGCCCCAAGAAGCTGCTGTTAACTGAAGAGACCCGATGATCAACAATATGTCTGGGAAATGTTTGTAAACAAACTCTAAAATACATCTGCCCAAACGAGAAAGTCTGAAAACAGATAGGAAAAGTAGCTTGTCTAAGAGAGTGTAAAATGGGAGAGACGGTAAGATGGGCCTGTTTTTATAAATCACCTAAGAAAAACCCAGATTCCTACATGGACTTACAACTCAAAAGAGATCTGTACTTCCTCAGACACCATCCACCCAGAGCCACACACCACACACCACACAGCAGCTGTTCTTACTCCCGAGATCATCTATTAACATAAAAACCATTATCCTGTTCACTCCCACTACAGAAGGTCTGTCCTTTCAAACCACATTCATCCAGTCAACTGCATGTCAGGTTTTTACTGCGTGCTAGGTACTGTGAAGTAAGAAAATGTAGACGCTTCTTAAGAATGTGTCTGTCCGGCTCTTCACATCCCGCCAACATCCTAATTAGCCAGGGAGTAAATACTTCTGCAGCAGTCGGTGCCTCTGCTAATGTTTTAAAAGTCTTTAGAATTGTCTGTTCACCTCACAAAAGCTTTTGTTACGACAATTGTTTTTTTTTTTTTTTTCCTGGATCCAGGGACTATTTAATATATACTCCTTTTGTGTGAGTTCTCCGATTCTAAAGAATAATGTAAGAAAGTCTGGGAACAATTAAATTACACATAATGACAATATATGGGTCCAAAGTGTAAGACAGCTTTGTCCTTCTACTCACAGCAAACAGAAACTCAAAGAAACACACTGCGCACATTTTTGCAAAGACTCTTTCAAAATGTTCACTGCTACACATCAGTTTTCAGAAGAGGCCAAAAGTATCTTCTGTATCTCAGTGACAGCAAAGTCACCATGGGAAGTGACAGCAGAAAGCCTTCATGGTGGGCTTTTCTTTGCCAGGGTTCATCAGACAGTTTTCTCATATTAGCACTAAAGTCTATATAAGAGAAAAGCGAATTCAGATCTATAAACAGTCCAGCCCAGTGTCCTCCAAACCACACCACATGGAACCAGTCACTAGCTTCTGCCTCACTCGGATGCAATATCCAGCCTGGCTGGTGTCCAGCTCCTGCGCTGTCTACTGAATGAATGGAACGGAGAAACAGTGTGGACAGGAGAAATGGAGAAAGGCGGTGGTGGTGCATGGTCAGAATGAACGAGTCAGATAGGAAATGCTTTTACTAACTATTCTTCTTAAACTTTACATGTATGTATGAGTGCCTATGTGTAAACATGCCATTTACAGGCCAGGAGAGGAAGCTGGTTCCCTTGGAACTGGAGTTAGACTGCTGTGAGCTGCCATGAGGGTGCTGGGAACCCACTCAGGTCCTCTACAAGAGCAGCGAGTACTCTTAACCATCTTCCCAGGACCATGACACATGCGGCTCTCTAGACTGATGCAAAGGTTTGCACAGCACGGGAGAAGGAACATGAAATTCGGACTGCGTAGACTCCATGATCTCAACCTCTGTGGGGATGTGGAGGTGAACTTGTGAAGGAAAAAACGTGGCACGGGGAGGAAGCCCCACAGGCGGCTCCTGAAGAGTCCTGATCCGCTGTACAGGGTATTAGATCTGAATTGGCTACAAGCACACCAGTGAGTGAGCAAAATGTTACAGGGCCAGGGAGGTTCCGGTTTCTCCAACCCTCACAGAAGGAAACTCCTCCCACTCCTTCTGAGTGACCTCATTAGTCAGGGCTTTCATTGGAGCACAGTGCTGCCAGCTATGGCTCACTGGGGATTCATGGATTCGGGATTGGCTGACTGTCCATAAGCTTATTGGCGGGGTCATTAACTCAGTTCTGCTCCTTAATGCTGGTCTCTGGAATCTATTTCTTGGGACTAATCACATGACTCCCTCCTCTCTTCCCCCCTCCCCTTGGTACTGTTCCCACAAATAATAGTAACAGACCTTCAGAAAATACGTTTCAAAAATAAAGGTATAAAAATCAAGGTGTGATAGTTAAGCCTCAGGGAGGGGGGAGGCTTATGTCAATGCGTGAATAGTAAAGCCTCAGATGATGGGCTTCTGTTAAGGTGTGAATAGTAAGACCTTGGGGTAGAGGCCTTCTGGGTGATTTTTCCCCTTTATCTTATATCTTAAAAAATATATAATTTGCCACTTGGATGATATTTTAAATTCATGTTTATTTATAACTGCATGTGTTATACATTGTGTGTGTGTGCATGTGTGTCAGAGGACAACTTCATAAAATCGACTTTCCTCTTCCACCTTTGCATTGGTTTTAATTGGCACCACACTCACATGTCAGGCAGCAGGTGCCTCTATCTGCTAAACTATCACAGCCCGTTCACATAGACGGCCCCAATCAGGCCATTTTAAACTATAATTTTATAGCACTAATGACATTCACAGAGTTCCACAGTCATCACGGGCATCCACTTTCAATACCTCTGAAATAAAACCTGATACTGCTACACAGAGAAGTTCCCTACCCAACCCATTCCAGACCCTGATGACTTTCAATCTACTTCATTACTCTGCATTTGCCCATTCCATATTATATAAGCATGGACTCATACAATGTTGGTTTGTTTTACTTTGTATGATATTTATGACAATGATACTTTTAAAAACTATTTTCACATACTTGGTCATTTTTGTTTTGTTTCCCAGTGGAAACCGTCTATTTTATATATATATGGAACCAGAATGCCTTGTACCTTAAATGAGAATTAAAACAGAAAAAAGGAACAAAAGAGAAAGGGTGGGCAAAGGTCGGTGGCTGGGTGGTCCGTAAGGCTGACTGCCACCCTGAAACGGGCCGCACACAGTATGAGGCACGACCCAGAACAGCCTGCTGAGGGCTCCCCACAGATCGCCTCCACAGACAGGAGCATATGACTTACAACCGGAAACCCGAGATTTGTAGGCGAGCATACTGTGCACGATTTGGCAGGTTACGAATGAACACAGGAAGACAGCATCTGTCACGCCCCTTAGGAAACCAGGCAGAACAAATGTAATTCCTTACCTGAAAAACATAAACACAAAACACAGGTTAGCATTCAGTCTTCAATCGGCATAGATTCTTGGTAGTTTAACCCACATGTTTAGCCAATCATTTCTTCCTCTCAAGGCCGGCAGGCAGTGCTGGCTGGAGACTGAATTCTTATTTCAAAGAACAGGCTTCCCCGTTTCAACACTGTTGGATGAAAATAGGGCTAGCAAGAATTTGTATTTCATGCTAGCCCAATCTGCTCAGTTTTTATAACTTGGACCATCCATCCCACACCACACTCACCTTTACACCCCGCCCAGTCATCCTGTGCGGATCTCCCTGAACCCCTAGTCTGACTGCATTTTCCCCAATCTTCTGACTCAGCCCAGTCAGACCAATCACACCTGCACCTATCTCAATCCCCAGACTTAACCCTGGTCACACACCTTGCACAATGGTCCAATCTGAAGAGTCACTAGAATCTTACCTGCTTGCACTACTACCACATTAAAGCCTTGTCACATGGCGAGGACTCTGACTTGCCTCGTGAGTTCCCAAGATCAGGTCCACGTATGCTATTTTCGAACTTTCAGGCATAGGCCAGGTAGCAAAGCCTGCCTGCTATCCCTGGTAAGACTGCCACCTTCCTATTCTCATGCTTTTCTGCTTACCACTGAACCCAAATCACTCCCATTCCTCCAAACCAAAATCAACACTGAACATCTCAAGGACTGACCTACCAACTCCTCGTACCTGATCTGAAACCAACCAATGCTGAACAACAGCAACAGCGAAACGAAAGCCAAACTCCACCTAACAGGAAAACCTAGAATAGACATGCAGGCAAGAAGTCCACGTGCCCAGTTCTTCTTGCAAAAACAAACAATATGAAAGGCCAAGATGGTATATTTCCCCTCAAATCCATAGAAATACTCTTTCATGAAAATTACCTAGATAAATTCTACAACATACAACTTCAAAGAAAAAATCACTGGCCCGGAGAGGTGGCACATCAAGCACTAGCTGCTCTTCCAAAGAACTAAGTTCAGTTTCCACAAAGACCCCAGAGAAACAAAGCAATCCCAAGTGGGGGAGAGGATTCTGGAGAAATTACCATTTCAATTTCAAGATATATCACAGAGTTACTGCAATAAGAACATGGTACTTGCATGAAACCAGACACACATACCAGTGAAGTAAACGAGTGGCCATAATTACAACCCCGGACACTTGACAAAGATGCCAAAATGTGCACTGAAGGGGGAAAACGGATGTCCATGTTAGGAGAACAAAACCAGACTTATGTCTATCCGTCAGCACAAAAGTCAACTCCAAAGGCACCAGGACATCAATCTGAAACCGAGAACGCTAAAGCTACTGGAAGAAAGCACAGGCGGTACCTTACAGACTTAGGAAGGAAATTACTCAGTTTTCTACCCAGGAATTAAGACCAACAACAGACAAGTGAGATCCCATTAAACTCAAAAGCTCTGCAGAGCAAAGGAAAAAAACCCAGGGTAGAGGATTCCAGAGTGGGAAAGGCTCTTGGCCAGCGATACATGTTATAGAAGATTAATGTACAGAATGTATAAAGATCTTAAAATACAGAATCAGAAAAAGAAAAACCAAATGACTCAGTTTAAAAAATTTGTATGAATGTCAATAGAGAAATCTCAAAAAATATGAATAAATAAATACATACATACATACATACATACATACATACATACATATATACATAACACTAAGACATATCTCAAAAAGTGTGTATCATCCTTAGCAACAAGAAAAATGAAAATTAAAACTGCTTTTGAGATTTCCTCTCTCCCGGGTGAGAATGGCCAAGAACTGACAACAAATGCTGTGGAGGATGTGGGGAAGGAGGAGCCTCCTTCACTCTCCATGGGGTGCAGACTGATGTGGTCACCCTGGAAAGTAATACAGAGAACTCTCAAAAAGGTAAAAACAAATTGACCACATATGTGACAGAGATAAGCCACTTCTTAGTGTAAGTACAAAGGACTCGACTCAAGTAAGTATGCTTAGACTCTCTAGTCAGGTGGGGTGGCACATACTTTAATCCCAGCACTTAGGAGGCACAAGCAGCAGGTAGGTTTAGAGGATAGCTTGGTCTAGCCTGGTCTACACAGTATATTCTCAGACAACCTCTACATGAAGACTCTCTTTAAAAACAAAAAACAACATACATATTTTTCTTTTTAAAAAAGATTCTCTGAGCCTGTTTCCTTCAGAAGGGGGATTATGAATTTTTGTAAATTACAAAAAAAAATCCAATTTTTTTCCTATGTATGTGGACAAAGTATCTGATGTACCTAGGCAGTAATTATTAGGGGAAAACATGTGATCAAAATGGTAAGGCCACTCAATCAATCCAGAGAGATGGATGTCGCTCATATACTTCTGCTTGTATTTGTCCTGCTTCTCGCTTAGTCAGGAAAGGCTCTTATCTAAATGTGACTTGCTGGTGGCTTCTCCTGAAGGGAGAGCTGGTCCTGCCCCCTGCTGGGCAATGGCGCATTAACAGAACAGAAAAGCCAAAGAAGCCAGGCTGCAGTGACTCCATTGTGTGGCTGTAGTACTTTCAAAGAGGACCCAGGGTTTCCCAGGTTTCTCTGCTTTGATGTCCCCTTTAGCCTCAGAGAGCTGTGTTCACTGACCCTCAAAGAGAAGGACAGAGTTCTGCAAGGCTGCAGTAAGCTGCTCTCTGAAACTACTTCCCACTGCCAGCAGTCCTTCTCAGAAGGGGACAAGATGATCACTGTGCATTTCAGAGCAGCTTTAGAAACAAGAGGACAAAGAGCTCCTAGATTTCACTCAAGACTGACATCGCAAGTGTCACTGAGCCAAGTGGAGAGAGAAGGATTTACATGTACCTGGCCCTTGTTTTTCTTTCTCCAATATCAAAATACCAACTACAGAGCAATGCTACAGTGTAGACATAAAGACATAGAGTATAGACACCATGGGCAGCAGTGTGGGTCCTGCAGAGGACCCAAGGCTGGTTTCCAACACCCACATCTAGCAGCTCACAAGCCGCTGCAACTCCAGAGCCAGTGTGTCCAACACATTCTTCGGGCATCCTATGGAACCCACACGCACATCACATGGATAAAACAAAAATAATTCTTTTAAGAAAAAAAAAGATATATCAACTTCAGTTGGTCTCTAATCAAATTTTAAAAAACACAATTTCTTGGGGTTGAAGAGCTGGCTCGGTGGTTAAGAGAATTGGCAGCTCTTTGGAGCTCATGAAATTCTAAACTCACTCAGATTAGTCCTCAATTTACGCTGTAGTATAGTACTCTATAGTATCTTTCAACAGCAAAAAAAGTTATCCCACCAACTCCTAAAGCAGCCCTTTCTTAGATGCACTTATGCTGCATTCTTTGATGTTCTTTGATCTGTCTTTCATCTGGGTTGCCATTAAAAAAGCATCTTAAGAAAAAAAAAAATGGCATTAGGAATGCTGGGTTTTCCCCCTTAAAAGGGATATGCTAAGTTTGGGGTGGCTGTAAGAATTACAGCTTTGGCAAAGCCACACTGGGTTTCACAGACTGTGTAGAGAGAAAGGGTGGCACCTGACTAGCTAGTCCATGCAGACACTCCTGTTACCATGGGCTCTAAGCAGCATACTTTAGGTAGCTACTGTTTTCTGTTTATAGAAAAGAACCTTCCATATAAGAAGAAGTGCCGGAGACACTTGACTACAATGCTAAGAATGGGCTGAATTACTCAATGAATGCTTACAACAGTTCTTCCAAGAGCTGGTTTGCTAACGTCATCAACAAAGAAAAAACTGTAGAAAGGCTCAGGACCGTCCCTGGGTTCCAAGTCTACCCTACCATTGTCATCAGCATCAGCAGTTCAATCAAGCACATGGTAATGTACCTGAAACTAACAGACACGTTTTATATGGTGCATGTGGCAGGAAAAGTACAGGGTTGAAAATCAGAACTCACTTCTAGACAGACTGTGATGGAATCCCACAGCAACAACTTACATATAGGCATATAGAATGTCTGTTCGTCTCCTAAGAAATGTAGATAATACCCAGAGACACAACTTTATATGTATTTATGGTCTTCAGGAAGCTTAGAAGATACCCTAATGTTTTCTCTTGTGAACAATAAAATTAACTTACCCACAACTCAATAAAGCAAGAAAAGTTAAGACATTAACTATCCTACAATGTTGCTATAACTATTAAAATAAAAATCTTGTTAATCCTGGGACAATTTATTGTAGAGTGTACGGACTTGAGAAAACAGTTACCCTTGAGGCAACCTCAGGCCTTATTATGCTGTAATATGAACACTGAATAATTTGAACCTAGATTATTCAAAATCTATCATTTCTGATTGCTTCCACCTCGAATATATTTTCTCTCTTGCTAACCCCCACCCCCCCCCCCCCCCCGCCGCAGCCTCAATTCCCTGCTTCTAAACACACTCTCCCTTTGGGTCTTTAAAATCACTTCAATTGTCAGTGGTTGGTTCTAAAAATATTCTAAAATATGGAAAGAACTACATAATATTCATGATGGTGAAGCAGCTTGTGTAATCAGAGTTTACACATACCTTCTCCTCTTTATTCCAACCTATATTACTTCCTGACCACCCCAAACCCCCTCTTGAGGAGATGAAGGAAAATCTGATGCAGTTTGCTAGTAGTAGATTCTTGAGAAAAGAAAGAACTTTCCTCAAGTGAAGGCTGGAGGGAAAGAAAGGTCTATGCTCTGCACACCATCTATTAGGAAGGCAAGCATTTCATTTAAATGAGTACCAAGCTCTCACGAGAGGGAAAGCTAGAGCAGCGAAGAGACGGCACACGTCTGCGAGTGAGCTGTCTCAGTATGGACTACTTAGGACATTTAATATCATAAATGCATGGGTCAAGGCCACAATGCTTCTGTAAAGGCAGCACTACCCTAACACTGAACAAATGCTACAGCTGCACCCCATCCTCCGTGTGACTCCATAGTAACAAGCCCTTTGTCAGTATCCCTGGATGACCTGAGACATGCTCTTTGTCAACTGCACATGCTCTCAACTGAATTACAGAAGCAGGTTCTTCCTATAAACAACCACTATGAAAAATGACAGTCTTCTTCCCAGTGACATATCAGTAAAGACTTGTATCTCAACACAGAGCCAACGTGAAAGCTACTCAAGACAACGTCTGAACCTCAGTTTCAACGAAGACAAAATGCCTAAACACAGTAAATCATCACAGGAGTGTGAGATTGAACTCTGTGACCTGTTCTCAAGAGAGAACAAAAATCTTTCAGCAATAATCCTGTCTGAGCCTGCACTCAGAATTTAAAGCATCTCACCTTATTAACAAGAATCTCAAAATCCACACTAAATTATACCTTTTTAGAAAACAATATGCTATAAAGTAAATTCAATAAGTAAAACCACACAATCTACTCCGAAGGATCTCATACCACGAAGGGTCACTAAAACTTCTTTCAAATTTTAGATTTCTTGGTCAACCACCTAGAAGAAAGAACCTTAAAATAATCTTAGGAACTTAACTGGTGGGAGAGAAGCATTCCTTTGTGATCTCTTGGGTTTCTAAGTTGAAACTCCCATCCTTTTAAAAACTGTTTCCTTGTGTAGGTGTGTGTGTGTCACCTAAAGGTTGCAACTGAGGGTCTTCGGCAATCACTTCCCACTGTGACTCCTGAGGCAGGGCTTCCCACTGAGCCCAGATCACTGACTTGGCTGAGCTAGTTGGCAAGCTTGTTTCCAGCTACTGAATGCTGACATCATGGGAGACCATCATCTTTCACATGAGTTGCAAGGATCCAAACTTCAATCCTCAGGCTCATGAAGCAAAAGCTTCATCCACTGAGCGACCCCACCTACCCCCATCTTCTGATATAGCAAGCAGGACATCTGAAAATTCATCAATTTAATTTAAAAAATAAAGACATAGATGCTAATCTAGAAAGACACTAGATTATTTCTTTTCTCTCCAGAAAGCTCTCTAAGGAAGAACCAACTTGAGAGGCCCATTTCTATGATGTCTCATAACTTGATAGTCACATGAGTCCTAAAACATGCAAACTCCTAGAGTCTAATTATGTAGGTAAAATTTCCTCCCTGCATGACTTCAAGATTAGATTCATGTTGGGAGGTAAATCCTGGGAAGTCCTGATTGAGTCTTTTCAGGGAGATACAGAAAAGTTTAAATTAAAAAAAAATAAAATTGCATAACACACCACTTCCCACGTAAACAGAGGAGAGGCAGGAGGAAGCAAAAAAGTTCACCAACAAAACAAAGGGGAGATGAAAGCCAGAGCTTGAACCCAAGAACACACATAAAGGCAACTGTGATAGCACAGTTGTAATCCCAACACCCCTAAAGTGAGGTGGCAGACAGGGGAGCATCCTCAAAAGCTCATCAGTAACCTAGACTTGGAACACACTGCTGCAAAAAAACAAAGACTCTTGATTAAGGCAGGACCAACAACAGAGATTTTCTACAAACCTCTAAATACCCACATTTATGCAACTGCACACACACGCTTTGGCACACAGTGTGTACCATGATAAAAACAAAAACTATAGACAGGAGAATGAGATATGACTTATTCCCTTCCAAGATGTTTCCATTATTAATTTTCTTATACCCCAAATGATACAAATACTTGACCCCTTTTCTGTTTCAGTGATTTGTTTAAATTAGGTTGTATGTTTGTTCATTCATTTGCTTTGTTTCTAAAACAGAATCCTGCCATGTGGCCCACAAACTCTCTCAATTGCTTCATTTTAATCGTTTGGAGTTCATTTCCAAGAATGACACTCTTGAAATACATGAAGAAGAGAAAAAGAAACTGTTTTCTTTGGACCACATTTTGAAAACTGTTCACATGGGGCCACTATCACATTTACCCAGCCTGCAGTTTATTAACTGAACTAGATGCCAATATATATTCCCCAAACAGTGGTTATCAGCCAGAGGTGATATCATGCCCCCAAGGAACACTTGGCAACATCTGGACCCAGTTTTGGTTGTCATGGCTACAGAAAAGCTATTGATATCTACTGCGTAGAAGTCAGGGATGTTTCTAAACCTGCTGTATAATATGTAGCCTAAACTCTATGGTGCCAAAATTGAGTCATTCTGAGAATACAATGGTATTTCATTGCCTTTATTCAGTAACAGCCAGGTGGTTCCAATAAACCTCCAGGAATTCTGAAAAACAGGCAGACACTGACTTATACTTGACATGTAAAAATTCAGTAAGTGCATGCATGTATGTAGTACATTATAAGAATTCATAATTTAAACCTATCAACTACTTGAGATATTCTTACTCATGCCATGTGTGCCTCAAGAGCTTTTCACGCTGTGTTAAGGTATACACAGGAAGTTCTAGAGAAATGTCACACTTCTCACTAAAAGGAAATGGTTGGATCAAGTGCCTTGGTCCATTCTTGTAGATTGTCCTGGAGCTGTCTGTATTTTAATGTTAATTCCACTTCCCCAAGAAGGGCTGCCTAGTCACACGACTCCAATTGAACCTTCCGATTTTAATTAGTAAAATAAAGGAAAGCCAGTGACTGGGTGGGGCAAGGGAGGTTGAGAGGTCTGAGGGGGTCAGAGGACGGAGGGAGAAGGTCATGGCAACATGGTGCTTCCCAAGGACCAGCTAGACACGGGTGATATTGATTGATGTTAAAAAGCTATGAACATTAAGGATTTTACAGGTCTAATCTCTCATATAGAAGGGCAGTTTGTATCTTTGTCTATTTGATGCAAACCTGTTGTGTAGAGGGTTTGTGGATTAAGAGTTGAATATATAAACCTGTATGAAAAGCTATTAGGCTGTAGAGTTGTATTTGTGGGATTTGGGGGTACAAAAACACCCTGGGACAGAGGTGGAGAATAGGTGGTAGTAAACCACCAAGGGAAGGGAGTTTCGTGGACAAGTTGGGCCATGGTGGCGGCTCAGACCAAGTGCTAGAGGTGCTGCAGCTCCATATCAGAGTCAGGCCTGAGGAGTGAGACCTCAGGGCCAATAAAGAGATAAAGCGATTAATGTTTTTAATATTTACCACAACACATTCTTCCACATATACCATGGTTCTCCCTTTCAAGACAGTGCTTGGTTTTATATTTTGTGGTTCTCTTGTTTGTAAGAGTATTGGTTTCATGTAGCCCAAAGTGACCCCAACTCACTATGTAACAGAGATTGACTTTCAGTTCCTCACCCACCTTCCTAGTGCTGCAATTATCCGCCTCTACCACACTTTATCTCAACACCAAATGCCTCTTGGTGTCGCTCAACTGATGCACATTTCAGGGTTGACTCTTCAAAGCAAGCTCACAGGATGCCACACAACAAAGTATGGAGAAAAACTAACTACCACAAAACCCACTGATTACAAAACACTGTGTGAGAACCACAGAGCATAAGAGGAAGAAGCAGTTTCCCATGCACATGGCCTACAAGGTTAAATGGATAGTCTTCCACACCTGCCTTCCCTCCCCTTCTTTTATTAAAAGATTCACACACACACACACACACACACACACACACACATACACACACACACACAACTAAAACTAGATTTCAAAGCCATGGGACAAATGTGGAGTTAGTAAGTGCACAGAGATATTTTCTTTTCCCATAAAAACTAACAAGTCTGTATTTTCTTACCACTGAAGAGGTGCGATACACTGAGAGGAAAGAAATGTTTTTCTATTTGAGCGCAGGAACCTAGAATTAGCCAGATTTGGATGCCATTATGTACTAGTTCTGATAAGTAGGAGGGGAAACTTTCCACCCTTGATTTCTCTTTAGAAAGCTGGACTGGCAACAGAACCACTCATGGAATTGTGTTGACACCACATGTCTTCACTGTGGTTTTGGGAGGAGGAAAGACAGGATCTTACGACGTAACGGAGACCGGCCCTGAGTTTATTGATACCCAGGCTGGCCTGGAACTCACGGTCATCATCCTGCATCAGCCACCAAAGTAGCTGTGACTACAGGAACAACCATGGACCCAGTTTTAAGTTAAGCTCTACACACAGGCCTGGCTTTATGCACTTGTACAAATTGCCAGCCATCATACATACCAGAGCTGCTCGGTTTCTCCTCCAAAATACCCCTCTTTGTCTGGCCTCCAGAAGGTTTCCAATGTATGTTCACAGATAAGAAACTATTTATTATGTGTCATGCACTGCCCTTTTAGAGAATTATGATTGTTATCTATTTCATAAAATGAAGAAACTGAGGAGCAATAAAGTAAAGGAACTCAGCCAGGTTCATACAAGTAGGGAGTCTTAGAGCTGATGTCTCTAGTATCACAGAACACAGCCTTAGAATGAAAAACTAAAAGGTACCACCTTAAAATAGTCACTGTAAGCTTAAAGACGCAACACAGGAGAGCCGTCTCAGATCTAGAGAAAGAACTGGATGTTGTGACACACAGACACTCCTTGCACAGGGACGTTATAGTCTGACTGCCAAAGAGCACATTTATCATTTTAAATGGTCCACGTATACAGACAGATGGGGAAACTAGCTGGGAGCACAATCACTAATACGGACAGAAATCTGGAGTGAAACAATGTTGCCCTTCCACAGCACAGGTGCAGCTCAACAGCCTGGGGCCCTTGAGATCCTCAACACTCTTATTCTCTGGAGGCCCATTCAATCCCACTGTCCCTACAATGTTTCAAACGTCACAATCTCACAGTCACGGAACCTCACCATCTGACTGCAAGCCAAGTTACAGGAGGCTCAGAAGTGAGACTGAAACGAACGACTTCCTGTGCAGCAAGAGAAGAGAGGAGGAGTTAAGTGAAGAGCAATGCTAGCTGCCACCATGAAGAGGCATCTCTGTTTCCAATAGACCTTGTTGATCTAGGGACTTTGCAGGCTCTACAGGAAAATGCCAAATTCCTGCACTGCTAAGCTATTTCCTGTAGTAATTACAAGAGGTTTCAATTCCAACCTCTCAGAATGCTTTTATGGCTGTCTCGTTCCCAGTAGCAAAGGCAGGGAGGTTAAGAGGAGCAAGCCATTTTCTTTCCAACAAGACACCATCTGAATGTGCAATGTGGCAGAAGTCTTGTTTCTGCAGGAGCCTGCTCCTCATTAGGCAGCAGAGAATGAGTCTGGAATGCACAATGTCTCCGAAACCACGGAAAACAGATGCCAGCGAAGGCTGCAGGTGAAATGGATTGCTTTTGCCTCCCAGGGCAACCTGCTTCATCTCCACCCTGCCCTCCAGGATTGCTGAGTTCCCCAGTGCTTGTGGAAACAAGTCAGGTGTGGGGATGGCCTGTAAGAAATGAAAAATGGGCTTCTTGTGACAAAGAGTGGTGTTTTCCATCTTGATTATAAATGGGTCTAGGTGGGGAATAAGAGAAGGAGCATTTAACTCTTTGGCACCCTTGCAAGTGCCACTGGGGAAGAGGTAGACTGGGATGTGAGCTCAGGAACTCCCTGGGTATTCAATAGGACAGTGATAGAAAGTACCCCCCCCCCTGTACTGCAAAAGTGCCATTGCCACAGAATGACCACTTCACCAGGCAGAAGGCCTTCAACACTCAGGGTCTATGAAGAAGGTGGGTGATAAACAGCCACAGGCCAAACCGTCCTTTCTGCCTCTTCAACCAGACTCACAAAGGAATTCTCAGAAGGAGGGGTGAGGGAGTAAGTTCATTTAGACACACCACACCACGCACTGCCCCTTCTGATGTGAAGAGAAAGTCTGATCTATGGCTGAGGACCACTGATGATGGCAAGAGACACCAATGGAAGGCACCAATCCTCTCCCCTCAAACTGGCCTCTCTTAGGCATCTCGTTGCTATGAGCAGATGGATGGTGCATCAAGCCCAGACTGAGAATGGAAGAAAAAACAGGGAGCAAAAATTCACAGCACTCAGAGGGAAGCCACCAGGATTTTGTTTTACAATGATCCCATGAAAAGTGTGAACTAGACATTGCTCATTTTGCCATTCGCAAGAAAATCATGAGCAGGACTCTGAGCGAGAAACTCCCAATGTTATTAGCAAAAATGATGACTTTGCTCGGAATTGGTTTTTGAGTTGTGTAGGTGATCTTTCCCAGCGTCTTTCTTTGGTTACTACCTGGTGTGTGTGCTAGTTCCTCTAAGTGCTTTATCTATATTCTTACTTCTGACAGCCAAGGACATGAGCCGAACTGGTGCTCCTACCACTTTGTAGATAAGGCAACTGAGGCCTTAAGAGGCTAAATACCTCCTCTAAGATTATACAGCGGGAGGGTGGAGAGAAGCTTGAATGCTAGCATGGTCTCAAAAATCAGAAGAGAACAGCGTCCTTCCCAGGACTGAAAGTCTGTGCTATCTCAACTTCCAGAATTTAGGGACCAAATACAGGCGTAATCGATGTACATAAGTACTCTCTGCCATACAACTTCAATTTCCTAAAGAAGGGAGATCAATCAATGATACCCACTCGAAAAGCAGACACCAAGCTAAGTGAGATGAAAATGAAGAGAGGCAGAACACCCAATCCTACACATGCCACACTGGCATAAGGGTTATTTTGAGCTTAAAGCACTGTTTAAAAAAATATATAGCAAAGAAAAGGGCACTCTGACCTACTCTCTCTTTTTCATGAATGTCCTTCCTGTACCTAAAGGAAAGCGATGTTCTTACTGTCAAGGACTCAAAGTACTGGTTGAGAGAATTCTTACAAACAGCCCATGTTAAATGCACTCATTTTTTTTCAACTTTTGCAAAGTTTAGTTTCTTTCTCTACAATTGTTTCCCTTTATTCTGCAGAATATGAAATTGGAACCTGAAATCGTCTAAATTCTGCAAGGTTCTTGGCTCTCCATCTCACTGGGACACTGCCTGTGCCTATACAACATTTACACTAAATCTGTATGTTAAATCTCCTGTTCTGCATTACACTCCAGCCTGCTGAAAAGACTAGAGCTAAACTTACGCTTCCTCTACAGCAGCAGCACACAGGTGCTGAAGTACTAGGTCACTGGTCCGGATGGAAAACCTCTCTCTCACACCATCCAGTCACGAAATGTAAGAGCTAGGATCCCATCCCAGGGTCCAGCTTCAGTGGCCTTTAAACATCACCCTCGACCCGAGGACCACAAAACAGCACACAGTTACATGGATCTCATGTGCTTTCTATAAAAACAGCCTTGGTTATCAGCAAAGGTTGCAGTTGGTAATTAAAAGGGAAAAAATGGAAATACCCATTAATTGCATTTGGTTCTTCATTTTCTGTCCCAACATGAACTTCAATTTATCTTAAAGTCCAAAAGAAGCTCTGACAAATAAGGCATTTTAAGAAATGTCACCTAACTCAACAGACCACTTGGGGACATGTCCAAAGGGCCTACATTTGCAGAGAGAAGAAAATCTACCAAAACTCAGTTTTCTCTCTAAAAGCTCCTCTTCAGACTATGACAGACAAAGCACTACAGTAGCAGGCGCTCTGAAGGGAGCCTCAGATTAATGAAGGACGTGGGTAGACACAGGTGTGAAGCCCATGGGTGACATCCTGGGGGCGTGTCAGCTTCTCTCTGGTATTTTAAAGTGGTATTTGTTTTTAGGTTTTTCAGTTGGCATAGCAAGGCAACTAATCACGCTATTTCCTTAGGGTTGTAGCACAAAGCCTAGATAATGCGCCCTCTAAAAAAGGCCTTTAACCACCGAAACATCAAAAAAGAAGATTAAAAATGAACTAAAGTACCTCCCCCAAAGGTAGGGTTCTCAGAAGGCATCTTATAAAGCAATGCATATTTTCTATGACAGAAGGATCTTCCACTAAGATCATCAGTGCTGGAGAATTACCTGACTCATCTGTTCCCACTAAAGCCAGCAGCATATGCAATCAACTCCTGTAGCAAACAGGCTTGGCAAATACTGAGTCCTCTTGCAGCTGTAGCTGGGAATGGACAGACACTCAAGGATGGGCAGTCCTGAAAAGGACTGGGAAGAGCTCTCTCTCCCTTCCTCCTTCCCTCCCCTCCTTCTCTCCCTCCCCACATGCATTCATGCATTTTGTGGCAATGCTGGCAGTGGTGACAAATACACCAATGCTTAATTGCATTGTAAAAAAGAGTGTTCTTTTGCCCCAAGTCACCAGGTTTGAGTTGGGAAAGACAAAAGGCCTGGAACAGGCTAGCATCGGGGACCAGCAGGCAGGACCTCCAAGACAGTGACCTGGAAGAGGGCAGAGCTGTTCTTACAGAGATCCTACCAGAGCCAGCACAGCTTTGGGAGTTGATTTTATGGAGGAAAGTTAAATCATTAACAAATAAATCAATTCTTTTTTTTCCATTATGTAAGTCAATGGACATTCTTCTAATAGTTTGCATTTTCAAGTTTCTTGGTCCTTGATCTAGTTCCACACAAGGGAATGGCTCTTTCTGCACAATATTCATATTTTTGCAGAATATGATGGTACACATCTTTAATCCCAGCACTTGAGGGGTGGGGTGGAAGCATGTAGCTCTCTGTGAGTTTGAGACCAGCCTGGTCTAAAAAGAAGTTCCTATTACACAGAAAAGCCCAAATTACATTTTTCTAGTGTCTGTCGGTATCATTAATACAGCAGCAAACTACACTGGTATAGAATCTGTACTGTCCTCAGCTCAATGGCCTCATCTGACTGACCACACCAACCCTTCCTTGTTCTATCACGTGGGTTTCTTCTCACCAATAGCCCAATGGAAGGCCACAGGAAAGATGGATTGTGCCTTTCCTGACTATTTCATTACAGCCATGAAATTTGCATTTATTCTCCTGATGTATGTAGTATTAATTAAGCGTCAGAGACAGCAAAGATCTGCATACCATGCCCAGGACAAGTTCACACATTAATTTCCAGAGGGCTTCATTGATGTACGATGGTTTATGTAAGATGGAGTACCTGCCACGGGTCAGGCCTAAGTGTTCATAAGGTTTGCTTGCACTCACTCTGGCTGCAATATGTGCTCAAGAACAAGGAACAAAAACCCAGAGGTGGTGGGAGCCATCTGGAGTACAGCCAACCTGCCCTGATCCTTGAGGAGGGAAACAGCACTCACGGAAGAGATCGAAACGAGGCTGAAAGGAGCCTCTGCCTATCTCAGGACAATTCCCCACACAACCACATCAGCATTCCCTAAGTTACGCCAAAACACAGGTGTAACGGTGATTAAAAGAAAAGAAAGAAAAGAAAAAGGTAGAGAATCTTACTGTTGAACAGTTGAAATTATGTATTATATGTAATACGCTCCTTTCAGGTCTTTAAAATAATAAAACAAAAACCACTGGTGTGTAGACCGTGCACAAGGAATCAATGCTCGAGGTTTGTGGCCTTACTAACAGGATGAGAATCTAATTTTTATAATTATACCACAGATGGCAGGAGAAAATAAACAACTAGTTTTTTTTTTTTTTTAATAAAATGGGAAGGACGGGGAATATGAGCCACTAACATCAAAGGAAGCAAGGCATGATAGTACACTAATCCCGATACACAATACACACCGATAATCCTGTACACATCGATAATCCTGTACACACCACTAATCCTGTACACATCACTAATCCTGGTACAGGCAGATCTCCGTAAGGCCAGCCTGGTCTACATGAGTCCCAGAACACCAAGAACCACCAAGTGAGTCCCTATCTCAAAAGAAGATAGAAAGGAAGAAAGAAAAGAAAACAAACAAATATAAGAGAAAAATCTGTATTGCAGTTACTAGCATAATACAGTAAGAGAAAATGCAGTAGGTTCAAATAAAGAAAAGTCTGGTGGCAACAAAGCACCTTGCCTGAAGCAGTAACTGGCCCCTCTAAGGTTCTATTCTGCCTCTTTGTTCTTCCATGGCTGCTTGGATTCTACAGCTTTTATGTGGAACCACATCTGGCCACATGACCTCTCAGATCACTACCGTATCTTCCTCTCCGGATTACTGCTCATCACCTACTTCTACCTGCAACTCTCCTGCTTGGCCCCAAACCAAGGTGTGATCCCAAATCTTCTATTTTTTGCAGATCCTAAAAATATCTAATATTTTCTAAATTACCCATAATTTTTGTCCTGGGGGGGGGTCAGAGAACAATTTGATCTCTACCACCCATTAGTTCCAGTGACTGAACTCAGGTCAACAGGTCTGGCTGCAAGATATCTCCTCAGCACTAAGGTTTTTAAATAACTGCTTCGCTAAGAATATTTTCAAAATTCCCATGATCCTAAGTTAGAGAATATTCTGTAGAAAATGGACAGCAAACTGAAATCCATTCTTCCTACCAAAGGAAAACTCTCTTCACAGTGACGCTCTTCTGAGGCTGTAGTTCAATGGCAGACTACTTGGCTGACATGGAGGAAGAATTAGATCACTACCACTGCAAAAGTAAAATACAACAAAAACTCTGGTAAATTGAAATTCGACAACTGAAAACAACAACAAACAAACCAACAACAAAAAATCCTACCTACTGTTTTGGACTGAGCTCCTACAGGAGACCCCCAAAGTCAGACAAATCAAATTTTAAGTCACTTGCTTCCAAGTCTGCCATTGAAAAGGTAAAATTTAAGCTTTTCATCTCGTGAGAAATCAAATGAGAAAGATGATCGCTAAGTGCTAAGCCAGGCAGTTTTACCCCGCTCAATGCTGTCCTTCACCAGCAGAGACCATAATTAGCCTGATATCTCTACGCCCATTCTCTACGTTTCCGCATCTCCTCCTCCTCTTTAAGCTACCTTATAAACGTGACTGTTCAGCCATGCCCAGACTGCCTTTTATAAATTCTGAGTGTTTGCCAACCTGTGAATCACTAATAAAAGCCAATCGGATCTCTGACCTACATCAGCAGGCAAGTTGCCTAAACGCTCTTTAAACAAATTGCTGAGAAAATCGTTTCAAGACGTGGTTCCAACACATCAAATTCAAAAACTAATAATTACAGGTCACGTTCCTGAATCAGGTCAGTAATAACCCCCACCACCACCACTTCACTCTATTAGAGAGGGAGGGAAGGAGGGAGAGAGGGAGGGGAGGGAAGGAGAGAGGAGGGAGAAAGGGGAGGGAATGAGGGAGGGGGAGGAAGGGGAGGGGTGGGGAGGGGGAAGAAGGGGAGGGGTGGGGAGGGGAAGGGAGCTGAAATCAAATAGCAGAAAGTTAGAATGGTGTCTGAAAACTAATCACTCCTGCAGGGCTCACATAATAACAGGCAGCTGTGGGGTAGAATGACTTTATTCACATCGATGAAATAAATGGCCAAGATGAAATACAGAACTCGAGGCCCATGTTTCCTGTGAAAGCAGCACACATAGGAGCCCTGGGTTGAACCTGCCTCGAGTTTAATTTTTAATATCTCTGCTTTAGAAAATACTACAGTGGCAGTACTTTAAAGAAATCATTATCTTTTGGAAAATGTGAGAAGTAGTTTTTAAAGGATAAAAAGCGCTTTACACGCCGAATAATATTTCCCTTTTAAACTCCTCGGACAAAGCCCATTTTCCCATGTCACCTCGCTGTAAGCCCACTGAGATTCTGACAAACCACTTCTTATCTAAACTTAGTGCTAAGAACTCCTTGGAACCTAAAGCCAGCAAACAGCGGCTCACTAACTTTTATAGATGAATTTCAGGATTAAAGGCAACAGGCTTTAACAGGATGCAGTGACATAAAGAAAAAATCTTCTCAAAACTTGCACTCAGTATTTGCTTTATCATTAAAGAAAGGAAGCAAGAAAATGTTCTTCAAAGCTGTGCCTCTTTTTTTTCCCAGGATGGCAAAGGAAATATGAGCAGACAGAGACAAATGATTACTAATGCATATACTCACAATAGACTCATGGATAGAGAGGCTTGGCTGCTTGTCTTTTGATCGGGTTTGGATTGTGATAGGATCTCATATAGCTGAGAGCGAACTCAGATTCACCATGGAGCTAAGGATGACTGAACTTCTAGTCCTCCTGCCTCCACTTTCCATGTGCTGGGGGGTTCAGACATGTGCCACCATGCACCTAGTCTTCCTTTAACCTTTTTCTATAAAAATGTACTCACATTAGCCAGGCACTTGCTAGTCAAAGTGCAACAGCATAGGTACGGTTGAAAATACACCGACCTATAGTGTCAGCTGAACCCGAACCACATTCGAGGGGACTGCTATACAACTCGAAATGACAAACCATGGGTTGTCACAGGCACCTTTAGAAGCCTAACTTCCCACAAGACACAAGGAGGGAAATTCTGGTAGACATGTGTTTTCTCACCACCCAGACACATACAGCACACATACATACACACACACACATACATACACACATACACAAATGCATACATACATACATACATACATACATACATACATGTAATAAAACATTTAAAGCAGATTCCCTCTGTGTCACTGATTGAAGAGACAGCCTCAGACATTGGTAAGAAAAGTCTTTCTGGGCAAAGGAAGAAATGTCTGCTCCATTTTAAACGTGTGGTTATTGTTTCAATGCTTTTATGCACGAGAATGAAGCATGTTTAGATAAGCAATAGTCTAGTATGTGCAATCTCGAGGAGCTTTCAGATCTTTGGTGGGTGAGAGGAGTGAAGCGGAAGGAGGTCAAAGGGCACTCATAGTTCTGGTTCACAAGGACAGGCTGGCGGGCTTGAATCTATGTCCAACTCCCCACACACAGGCGCATGGACAGTACTGAGAAGGCGTCTCCTCCTGCCACGAGCTCTGGAGGTGCTTGTAAACACTTGTACATTTTATAAAATGTGCCCTGAGGGGAGGCCCAATGACAAGTGCCTATAACCTTTGCCACTCTGGAGGCTGACAGAGGAAGGGCTTGTGTCTAGGGATTTGGAGCTAACCTGGGTAACAGCCACACCCTGTTCTTAAGAATAAAATGAATGAAATGCCATGAACTTCACAACTTGCTGACCTAGTGCCACCTGATGTGACCACTGTCCCTATACTTATTAAGGCTACAGAGAAAGTGAAGTAGAAGAAAATATACCCATGAGAAAAATTTACCTTTTACCACTGAGGCCATCAAATGTACATTCCAACCCAAAGAAGACTGCTTTCTGCGTTAAAAACTGGGTTTCAAACCCTGGTACTAAAATCAGCCAAACCCTGTTAGACGCTGCAGAGTAATGACTGTTTGCTGCCCTATGAGCTCCCACTGAAGGTGAGTGGCAAGGTCGGCCCCCATCCCACCTTCCAAGGTACAGGAGAATTGGATGGTAGAAAGAGTTTTCTTTTTCTAAAGAAAATAAGTTTAGGTCTAAAGAAATCAGTTTACGGTCAAGAAATGTAGAGGAATGGGAGAACATTTGTCCAGCATGTGTGAGGCCCTAAGCTCCACCCTTGGAACTACACACAGATGTGGATGTACACACATGTCGTTATAGAACACTGTTGAGCAAATGTCAGCTAAGGTGGCATATTAATATGGAAAAACATCTTGCAAGGTATTTCTCAATCTTCTCGGGTGACAGATGGAACGTAAGTAGGCATCTCACCACAGAACATGGGGAACATGGGGAAATACTGATATTTTATCATAAATATGGAAATGTTCATAACTGCATAATATGAAGTTTCAGCTCTAGGGAATGTAATTTGAAACCCCGAACAGGGTATAAGCGGCTTTGCTGCAAACAGGTTAATAGTTATTTGCCATTAGCTCACGTCGTTTCAGTTTTTGATAACATTCAAAGGCAGTAAAAGGTCTGGGGAGCTGGCTCAGGTAGCTGACGTCACTGGAGTTCAGTTCCTAGAAGCCACATCATGTAGCTGAAACCTGTAACTTCAACTCCAGGGAATTAGACATCTTCTTCTGGCTTTTGAAGGCACACGCACACACACAATACTTACAAAACAAAGACATGCATACCCCCTACCACCCAAAATATTAAGAACCTATGGGTCAGCATGTAAAATTTAAGAAAAGTTTGACAATGGCTGGCAGGGTGGCATACACTTGCCGCCCCAACACTGGGAAAGGAGGTAGAAGCCAGGACACCAGGAGTTCACAGATATCATTCGCTATTTATAGAGGCCAATTTGGGCTACATGAGAATCTGTCCCCACGCCCCCAAAAGAAGTCTGATGTAAAATAACCTTAGTGAATTTCATTTCGTTTCATTCCTCAGTGACTAAAATATTTCACACTTCTTTATTTGAAGGCATGAGTGCCTATAATAAATTTGCAGTTAAGGTCTGTTATATGATTCTGCATTATGTAAGATCTTAATTCAATGTTGTTAATATATTTATTAAAATGTGACTGACTTAGAAACTTACTGATCCTACCTCTGTTATTATAAAGGTTAATGTTCTGTGGTCGAAACAGTGACTTCATGGTTCTGAAGGTGTGGGTCCATCCACTAGCATTGTGAGGCAACAGGAAAAACAGTCTCTGTCTCTTCTAACCAAATTCAGGTCCAGCTGTCTGACTCAGGACCTTGCTTCTGTCACATGGTCAGGCACAGCACCGGAGTAGCCACTCAATGGAGATGTAAGCAAAGATCCCAAGGGAGGACCCAAGTTCACTGCAGACCCTGACAATGATGCCAACAGAGAAGAGGCACCTACACCCTGGAACACAGGATGTAATTTGAAAGCCAGGAGCTGCCATGACAACAGCTTCCCAAGACCCAAGCTAGTATGTAGGAAGCAAACAGGGGAAAGAAAAAAGAGGAAAAGAACAAAACCTTGCAGGCAGGAAACTAAGAGATTACAGGCAAGCATGAAGTTACGCTGTGAGACTCTACTGGGCACAAGACACTTTTCCAGGCACCTGATGCCCATAACGATTCACTTCCCTAAGACTTCCTAATACTTCGACCCTTTAAAGTAGCTCCTCATGTGTGGTGACCCCCTCTCCAAACTGTGGAGAGCGGGTGTGGCTGCAATCCCAAAATGGCGCTTGGGACTCCGGCCAAGTCTTGTGACTAGCACCTGACTTCCTCCTGCCCCTTCCCCCAGATTAGCCACGCCCACTGTGCAAGCTGCACAGGCGCACCCATGACTCGAGATCAGGCCAGATGACCCAGACCTATGAACTGCAGCTAGCAGCATGGACTGACGAGGTGGAGTAGAGCGAGGATAAAAGGGACTGCACTTGGGGGAACGGGGGGGGGGGGCCGCAAAAGATTTTAACTTGCATGCTGTAAGGTTCCTGAATAAACCACTTTGAGAAGAACGCTGTGTCATCGCTCCTTTTCTGCTGGTCGGAGACGGTAGCGATACCAAACCATAAAGTTGTTTATGTTGCTACTTCATAACTGTAATTTCCCTGCTGTTATGAATCCTAATAAATATCTGATCTCCAGGATACCTTAAGTACAACCCCCAAAAAGGTCACAACCCTCAGGTTGCTCTAGAGATATGCCTGCAACAAAAAGCATTTCATAGAATGAGAGGTTAAGGGAAACAACAGGAGGATGTGAGAAGTCTCAAGAGGCCAGCAAGAGGGCCTGAAGGTCACCAGGAGCTGAGGAGACCTGAGTTCTGTCACAGCTGAACAAAGGCCCTGATTCCAGAACCAGCCTCTAGGTTTCCAAAAGCAGTCTGATTTGGTGGCTTTGTTGTGTTTTATTTTGTATTTCAGGAACTGGATTCCTCATCAGTTAACTGGGGAAACTACTCGACAGGCAATTTTACTTTAAAAATAGATGGATTAATATGCATTATACATGAAAAATATATTTTAAAGAAGTACTGGCTACAGAGCTGTTCACCTTAAATGTTAGCAGGGACTGTTTACCCCCATGAAACACAGATCTATTTTTTTAAGGGAAAAGAACTCACATTCTCGCAGACCATGAACACAAGGACAAGGAACGGCATGTCAAAGCCAACACAGACATCTCCAAAGGACAAATGACCACAGGGAGTAGTCACTGACAGATCAACTCAGCATGGCCTAGCACCAGATCTGTCTTCACATGCTGACAGTTTAAGGAAAGCCACTGGCTTGCACAGCTCCACTGGCCATAGAACCCACTGGAATGTGTTGCAATCACCTTTGAAATTGGTTCGGAAGACTGTCTTCTTGAGAACAAAATGAACGTAGGAGAAAAATATGACGGCGCTGTAATTTGCTTTTTGCAGGTCTATGACTGCCTTGTCTTGGATACTTGTGCCTTAATTATACTTAAGTCATTAATTTTAACGACTTCTTTATAATTAGATTCAAAGATTAGAATTGTTATATCTCATTGTACTTCCTTTTTAATATGAATTATTTGTAGCTTGCTAAATGAGCTACAAATTAGAATAATTTCTTCCAAAGAACAAATATGAAAAAGAATCCACAGGATGATAGAAATTTCCAGAAGATAAACAGCTCTGGGGTAGAAATTACTCACTGCAGATTCCTGCAATGCTAACCAACCCAGTAATTAAGGGGAACATGGGCATTTGTTTTCATAGCCTGAGTCTCTAGCTAATACAAAAAATTAATAAAGTGGTAATCTAGTTTTGTTCCAATATGGGATAAAACATTTCAGCGTTATGAAATTCTACATCTAAAATACAAATCTAACTAAATCACAGTTCTGTTTTTACCAGCACTGTTAAGTGGTACAAATGGGTAGTTGCTACCTTTCACACTGCTCACACACACACAGGCCAGCCCCAGTGCACTGTTGCTGCTTTAAGACGCTTCTAATTCTCCCCCACCCCCACCCCAGGCCCTCATTTCCTTTTCTATTGGTGTGATAAACACCATGCTTGGGCAGAACAAGCTTGGGGTGAAGGGAGGTTTATTTAGCTTACATTTCCAGATCACAACCCATCACTAAGGAAAAGTCAGGACAGGAACTCAAGCAGGAAGAAACTGAAGTAGACTCCACAGAGGAACACTGATTACTGGCTTGGTGTCTGGTTCAAGCTCAGCAATCTTTCTTATATCGCCCATCCCTGCCTACCTACATAGGGATGGTGCCACCCACAGTGGGCTGGACCCTTCCACATCATTGTCAATTAAGAAAATTCCTCTCAGCAGAGCCATAAACCAATTCTTCAATAAAGAGAGGTCTTGAAAGACCCCGCTGAGGGGAGACCCTCAGTCAAGTCTCAGGATAACACGACCCCCCACGAACTCACGAGAGACCATCCTTGCTGCAATTACATGAGGTTTTTTAATTGACCAGTGCACTGGGGCTGAGACTCATATCCCATGCAGAAGTAGAGGAGTCTGACGCCGAGTGGCTGGGAGATGGGGGTTTTAAAGGAAATAAACCACAACTGGAGGGGGTAGAGTACGTCATTGAGGAATACAGAGTCACCCTAACCTTAAGGACATAAATTCTTTATGGTCAGCCAGTTCCTGAAACAGAGTCACTGAACCTGCTATCCTACATTTTTTGGCTCTACTCTACCTGCTAGGGGTCTTCTACTGTGAGACCACCTTGATCTACAAGGTGAATTTCAGGACAGCCAGGGTTATGTAAAAAAACCCTGTCACCAAAACCAAACCAACAAAACAAAACAACAACAACAAGCACAACCCCTGAAAATACTGTTATGCAATATCTCTGGTAATTTTTAGAGATCAGTTTTGTGCTTTATTTCATGTTATTACAGAAAGGGTTTTACTTTGAATATTTATTTGTTTAAGACAGGATCTCACTATGTAGATCAGGATAGCCTTGAGCATACAGAAGTCACCCTACCTCTGCTTCTATTTCCCAGTGCTGAGATTAAAGCTGTGCAGCACTATATCCAGCTGTAATCTGAATATTCTTGTTCTAAAATAGGTTTTAGTCTTTGGACTTGAAGGTGCTCATAACCCCACGGCTCATAGCCATGTTGTCTACAAAGTCAAGGTTTACCAAGCCATTGTTCACATGGTTTACATGAAGGGTACACTGTACAACCAACTGCTAACCCAACACCCATTCATTCCACTCTACCAAGGGAAATGGTACATTCAACAACGTCCTCCCAGGCAGTATGAACAAGCACGTGGAACAAAAAGATCACCGTGGTTTTGTAAAGTAAGAGACAACTAAGAAATTCAACAAAAAGAGGTATAGGAACTGAGTATGTGCTCTGTGCTTAACACAGGGGAAGAAAGATCTGCGACAAGAAACATAAACTTGCCTCCGGCACTAACAAGACACTAAAATCTGTGCCTCAGAACAGAAAGACCCAGATCTGCCTTTTGTCATTCATTGCAGCTGACTAGGACAGGAGTCAGTCATCCCTTAGCTTTAGTCTCCACACTTGTAATTGAGGTGAAAGGATTATCAATGCTGCAGGGATATCAGTGAAAATTAATGATACAATATACAGCACAGAGCATACAGACACTAAAGAGTATTGTTGATGTTTAGAGCCATGAATCATAGAAACATACTGTGATCTCAATTTATTGAAAAAAAATTTAGTGCTTTTTAAAATCTAATTTTGTTTTAAATTAGTTTGTAAAGTAACAGTTTCTTTACAGTATTTTTATACACACTTAGTTTTGGTTTTGTTGCCCCTTCTCCCTGCTCCTCAGCCCTCATCCCCTAATACTCTTGCCTCGCATTATTTGCCCTCTGACTTCCATACCACGTGTCGTACCCTCCACCCAACTAATGTATGACCCCCCCCCCAAAAAAATTCTGATTGTGTTTCCTTTTTTCTTCCCCTTTCATTCTGCAAAAGCAGCTAACAGAAATGCCCCTTCTCCTGGTGAACAACGATACATGTTGTGATACAAAGTACCTTGCATTCTTTTTTATCAAATTGGATATTTCTTTACTTACATTTTAAATGTTATCCCTTTTCCCAGTTTCTCCTCTGGAATTCCCCATATCCCATCCTTTCTCCCCTTGCCTCTGAGAGTATTCCCCCACCCACCCATTCCCTCCCATCTCCCCACCCTAGCATTCCCCTACACAGGAGCATTGAGCCTTCACGGGGCCAAGGACCTCTCCTCTTGTTGATACCTGACAAGGCCATCCTCTACCAAATATGTTACTGGAACCATGGGTCCCTCCATGGTTGGTGGTTTAGTCTCTGGGAGCTCTGCAGGGGTGCGGGGGTGTCTGGTTGGTTGATATTATTCTTCCTGTGGGGTTGCAGCTCCTTCAGTCCTTTTTCTAACTCCTCCATTGGGGACCCCATTATCAGTCTAATGGTTGGCTGAGAGCATCCGAGTCTATTTTTCAGGCTCTGGCAGAGACTGTCAGGAGACAGCTATATCAGGCACCTATCAGCATGCACTTCTTGGCATCCACAATACTGTCTGGGTTTGGTGACAGTATATAGGATGGATCCCCACAGTCTCTGGATGGCCCATCCTTCAGTCTCTGCTCCAAACACTGTCTCTGTATTTCCTCCTGTGACTATTTTGTTCCCCATTTTAAGTAGGACATAAGCATCCGCTCTTTGGTCTTCCAACATCTTGAACTTCATGTGGTCTGTGGATTGTATCTTGGGTAATCTGAGCTTTGGGGCTAATGTCCACTTATCAGTGAGTGCATATCATGTCTGTTCTTTTGTGATTGGGTTACCCGACTCAGTACCTTTCGTTCTTAAAAGCTGTCTCCATGTCAGTGGGTGGACAGTGGATGTTCTTTAAGATGAAACTGTTCATTTTGGATTTTCTAGCATTAACTGATCTTTGGCAAATTTCTCTTTGTAAAAGGAACAATACAGAGATGCCTCTATAAGAGGGAGAAAACATGAATCAAAACAGTCAAATAAATTAGAAGGCAAGTGCCTCTCTGTTATTGTTGTCCACATCATCTGTGGCTTGAGATTTTTGCCAGTCTTCTTCAACAAAATCCTCACCCCATCTTCCTCTGGGATAGCACAGGAAGAGTAAAGGAAAAGAAAAAAAAAAGAAAGAAAGAAAGAAAGAAAGAAAGAAAGAAAGAAAGAAAGAAAGAAAGAAAACAATGCAACATTATTTAATGTTGTCTGCACAAAAAACTACTGGCAATCAGCTGGGTTTTCTTACAACTTCAAAAATTGCACCTTGCATCAACTTAATTTTACTGTAACTTCCCCAAAGCCACACAAGTATTAATGTTAAAAATGGAATGAGGTGAGAGAATAGAAGATTTTAGTTTTTTGTCTCTGAGTTGCAAAAAACAAATTTCTTTTTAAAAAGGTAGCCCTCATTTAAACACACTTTTATTAGATCTTCTTGTGAAGCATATTAAGTTATAAAGGAGACATCAGTTTTGTGAAGGCTGATTTCTAAATTATAATAGAGCACATCTGGGGTGATTTTCTGAGTCTCCTCCAGTATTTGATTTTCTTGGCAGCTACAGGAAATCTCCGGGCAGGCACACCATTCCAATAATTAATGCCAGCTTTCAGGCGCTAGGATGAGGAGGGGAAAAAACCATAACATCAACAAAAAGTGGTACCCCTCAAAATAACCACGGGTCTAATGTAAAACATGAAGCTATGGCCTGGAGCCTAGGGCAGATGAAAGACATTTGTGGGATTCATGAACAAAGAACCATTCCTTCTCCTCTGTGATACACTTCTGCTTTCAGAGGTTTGTTTACGTCCAGGATAGGCAGCTCCATTCACTTCCTGGCCATGTCTTCTGTGAACAGTCCTGAGGCCTGCTGCAGATTTCAACAAGGATCTACCTAGTGCTTCAATGTCTGAGATTTGCAGAAGGAACTGCAGAGCCTGCCACAGCCCAAAGATAGAAGATGTCGAAGAAAAGGCAGTGAGCAGAGAGGCTAGAGGACGAATGAGTGTGTGCATGCGGTCACATGACCTCGGCTAGGGTTGCTTTTATAGAGCTAGGGATTGAACCAGAACCCCACACATGGCAGACAAGGGCTAAACCCCAAGCCCCACCATAACTTTTTGAGAACATTAAGTTAAACAAGTAATTTATTTTTTATAAAAAGTTTGTATCGCATCTCAATTTTTTTAAACACACTTTATTATTTATTCCTGGGGGTGGGGTGCACATGTCATAGCATGGGTGTGAGTCCAGAAAACAGCTTGGAGGACTTAGTTCTCTTCTGTCATGAGGGATCCAGGGATGGAACTTGGGCCATCAGGGTTGGTAGCAAGCACCTTTACACACAGGCAACTTAACCACCTTACATGTATTTTATTATTTTACCTTTTAAACAATTATTTATCTTATGTATGTGTGTGTGCACATAATGTGTACATGCTATGCCATATATGTGGAAGTCAGAGGACATTATTTTGGAGTCAGTTTTTCTCCTTCTACCGAGAGGATCTCTGAGCTAAAACTCAAGGCCACCAGCCTGGGCAGCAAGGGCTTTTATCCACTGAGCCATCTTGCCCGCCCCACACTACATCTTTTTTTTTTCTTTCACTCTCAAAGACAATCTAGTCTATAGCAACAATAGGCAAATCTGCAACAATACAAAGGGTGCTCCTCTAACAGTGCTGTTTCATGCATAATAGTTTTTTGGATGCTGAAAAAGTCCAAACTTCAAACTCTATGCATGAAACATACAAATTATTGTAGGTCAATTATACCCCCAAAAACAAAGAACTGACAGAGAATTATATATATATATATATAAAACAAACAACCAACACACCATGGCCAACACTATCCCATACTGCTTGGAATCCAGTAACACTATGGATAAGCAGATATGCATACAATATATATGCATTATAATATGTCACTAGTCATTTACTGATCCATAAAATATCCAGGGAACACTTACCTCATACTAGGCAATTTCAGATCCTGTATTGTTTATAAAGTCTTACAAAAGCCATGTGCAACAACCATTTCTACCACTCCACCTCTTGGCAGATGCAAGTTAGTAGAAAACACAGACAACACTTGTAGACCCAGGGCCAATCATGTAATCAATAGACCACATCCTTAGTACACATCGAGATCAGGGGAAATATGCCTTTATCCACACCCAACCTGAACCAGAGATGAAGTTGGGAGCCACTAAACTTCATAGGCAGATAGAAAAGGCAGAAAGCTAGTCAATATTTGTCTTTGGCTGGGTAACTCAAAGTTTTCATCTTGGGGCCAGTATGCCAGGGGATTACTGGAGAGAGGACAATGACATTAATAGATGTCACAAATATGAAGGCCTTACCATCATGAAAGAGAAAACACACTAAATATCCTTAGCCCAGAAAAGCCGCCTCAACTTACCTCTAAACACACTTTATTATTGATAAGTGATAAGCCAGCACAAACTGTCAAGAGTGCCCTTGCTAACAGAATGAAAGCCTCTTCGCTGTCTGTGAACCTGCACAGTGTTTGATCATGCTCTGGGGCTCCTATACCAGCTCAGCCTCACGCAGTTCTTCACCAAGCTCCTGCTCCAGCACATAGTGTTGCCAGCGTGCCCTGTTCCACGGCACCATGGACTCAGCCCAGCTCTAACACCTCCAGCCCAGGTTTCCTCGCAGATTTCCATTAATGAATTTGTCATGTTCCCAAGCAGACTTGGGAAGATTCCAAGTAACTTTTCAGTGTCAGCCCCAGTCAAGAGAAGCCCGAAGTACTATGTAGAAAGTCCAACATTTCTCCAAAGATAACACATCTACCTAGAAAATCTACCTCTGTTTGACATAAAGAACTGTGGAATGATTTTAAACCGAACAAATTGGGTGTGGTGCCTCATGCCTGCAATCAGAGCACTCAGCGGGCAGATGCTGGAAGACAGATAAAAATCTGGATCAGCCTGGGCTATACAGGGAAACCTTATTTTCTTTGTTTGGTGGGTGGGTGGGTGGGTGGATGGATAGACAGACAGATGAATGGACAGAGAGAGATAGATGGATGGTTACGTTTTGAAGACAAACTTTACAAAGGCAGCACCAAATTTGATTCCCAAGAATGGGAATGACATGATCAAGTAAGTGACAGATGTATGCCATCTTTAATGGCCTCTCCCCCATCCCAGGAAATGTCAACTCTGGGTCCACAGCCCACATTGTGAATAGATCCTTCCTGGGACCACAGCCTTTTAAAAGTCACAATCCTTATGAACATTATTCACACCGCAGATGGAGAGATTTTGGCCCTGTGAGGTCCCCATGGGGACCTACCTTTTGAAGGTGACACGTGTGCTAATATACGACAGTGATAAGTAGCACTGACCTTTCCCTAACTAGCTGAAGCTCCTCCAGACTCTGTGTGGTGCCAGGATGTGCTACCAGGAAAATAATGAGCCTAAAAGGCAAAAGATGATGTTTCTTTAACACACCTGACCAACGAGAAGACGAGGCACCACTGATGGCTGAGATTATGCATCAAGAAAGGGGAAAAGGAGGGCAAGGGGCTGACCCAATCGTACCAACGAATACAGCAGAACACCAAGTTTCCCTCTCAAGCTCAGTCTTGCTAACTTTAATCAGCACTTAGTTATATTATTCAAGTGCTTAGAGGAAAACTGGGGACAGAAATCTCGTAATAAAACATTCAAAGGACTCAAAGCCAGTCAAAGAAGAGACCTGGAGGCTCCTGTGCAGGTCAACTCACAAAGAGCCTTAGCGGTTATGTTCAGAATCAGTGTCACCAACAGTCGACAGACGGCACTTTCCTCTTTGAAGGCAAATAATTCTAACGTTTTAAAAAATACATTACTTGATCCAAAAAATATGAATCAGTCCAGTGCATCCCCAGATGCGAACTCGGGACAGACCATGGCCATGACTGCAGCTAGCCAATGTGGTGAGCCAGTGAGTTCTCATTGGTGTCACCAATGAGCATGGACAGGGGTCACTTACAAGCATCAAGGATGACTTGTAAGCGGCTGCATCCCTGAAGACCCACCTCAACCTGGGTGCTCACATACAACTCTGGAGCTCTGCACAGCCCGCAGGCAGCTCATCCGTCCAAGCGGCTCCTCTCTGCGGATGAGCTCTGTTCCATCTCCTCTACAGCCACTGTTTGCTCCTCTTTATACTGCACTGGAGGAACCAGGAGACACTTCCATGTTTCTGTTCCCCCACAGAGGGGACCTTCTGTTTACGAGTCTCCAGGAGGAAACTGCTCTGAGATGCAGTGATAAGAACCTGGCCCGTGCAGACAGGAAGGAGGTCTGCATGCTGCTGCTTTTCAAACCTCAGAGAACAGTGACTGGGGATGCTTTTTAGTTCAGACTTCACGTAATTTGTCGTTAAAATGTCTGGAAGAACAGAACAGTGCCCACGCACAGCATCTGCAGAGCAGCCCCTGACCTTCACAATCCTCCTCGGCCACTGAGGGCTTCTCCAAGCCCGGCCTGTAGTGGAGGCATTGGAGGGCTTCAGCGTCACAGCTGCCTTAGTTTGCTTCTCAGAAGCAGATCTATTAAAAGAAAATCATTACCCAGATTATATGGCGACTGCTGTTTCTCAAAGACCAAAGACACAATGGAATTTCCTTAGCTTTAGGTAATCGGGGTCAAGAGCTTCAAACCAGTATTACCATGGATAACATCCAAGGAAGGACTGGCTAAAGGCCTTCCTCAATTCTCTCTCTAATCTGCATCACCCCATGCCCTGGCTGCAACATTATGTAACTTGGGGCTTTCCTGGGGTCACAAGCAACTGGGGTTGGGGACAGGGTGCCTAAGCTATTTGGACTGGAGAGTTTGTTCTGTACAGAGCTGCTAGCAAACAGGGGGACTCTAGGCTACGGTCTCCTGGACTTTGAAGGACATTATGTATTTCCATGTCTGCTCATCACATGGCCCAACTCTAGAATCCCTGCTTATTAAAGAAGAAAATACTTTCCCAGTATACTCTTCAAAAAAATTAATTAAGAAATATGGCAGCCACCCAAAGATGTCCATGTCTGAATCCCAGGAGCTCCTGAATAAGGTACACAGTGAACAGAACAATGATTGCTAATTGAGGTGACCTTCCAGGAGTGTGTGGATGGGTCCTGGCTAACAGAGGGATGTGATATCCATGGTTTTAAAAAGAAGAAAGCAGTCCCAAGGTCAAGGAAATGGAATTTCCCACATGAGACACCAGAAGGGAGCACAGCCCACTAGGATCACTGCTCAACACTACTCCCCAGGATGGCTTCACTTTAAGGAACTAACTTTAAAGAGCCATTGAGGGGTTGGGGAGAGGTGCAGTCTGCAAAGTGTCTCCACACAAGCAGGAAAACAATACACTGCACCGTAAGCCCAGCTCCAAGAAACAGGATTTCCTGGGACTTGCTGGCCACTCTCAGACAAGAAGGATGATTTCCAAATGCAGTGATGGCTGTCTGTCTGTCTGTCTGTCTAGGAGGTAGAAGCAAATAGCGATGCCCAGTGCTGACTTCTGTTCTGCACAGCAGGCACACAAACATTTGACACACACCTAAAAATGCACATACACACTAAAACCAGAATAATAACTGAAAGGTTTTTCTTCAGCTCTTGAGAGGAGAGAACAGAAACTATTTTTTAAAATATTACATAAATTATTTTAGCAAGATAAAGATAATTTTACCTTGACTGCTTAACTTTGAACTCTAATGTTTTTTAAGTAGCCCTTTTCCTTTCTATGTGTTTATAAATTGGTTCTGAGGGCTTAAACTCCAGATCTGGTTCATGCTAGGCAGATGTTGTTCACTCTTAAGCCTTATCATGACTCCTTCTGACTCTGTAGTTTAGGATACATGATCTTCCCAGGTGGAGGGCTCTATTCTGCTGAGGTCATTTGTTTTCAGGTTCAATAGCCATAACAACATTTACTACGAGTTGTTTATAGATGACGCATAACAGTCACCTCATTAAGTCCTTTCTACACACTATTGTGGAAAAGACACCATTACTGCTTGGCTAACAATGAAAAGTGGAGTTGGCCGTTGGAGTTGACAGCTGACCCCACAACTCTACTCCAATGCATTACAAGAGAAATGGGGGCACATGCCCACACAGAACCTTGCACAGGAGCATTCCCAAGTAACATTAACTATAACAAGCTTCAGAAGCAGAACCAACCCCAAAGGTCTATTTGCTGGTAAGCTGTACAGAATGACAGAGACAGAGTCACATAGTGGAGGATTCTTGGCAAAAAGGGACCTGAGTCCTGATATGTGATCATGCAGGGGGGAAAAAAACGTAGAAACTACAAAGACCGGGTATTATATAGTTCCCTTTGTGTGACATCTACAGAAGTCATAGAAGCAGAAAGTACATTTTCTTGAATCTCTCCAGCCCGAGCCACATGGAGGAAGGGACAGAGAAAGGAGGGGCATGGGGCTACTTTGGGAGGAGATTAAAATATTTTGAAAGTAAGAATATGAAGGCTGTATGATGTAAGATGATTGCATAACTCCATTAAACACACTAAACTGTACCAAATGCTACATGAATGAACATTGCACCACATAGCAATTATTTCTAAATAAACCACTTAAAATGTGATTTAACTCCAACAGAGCCACGAATTTATATCATTTTGATGAAGCAAATGGTTTGAACAAGAAGTGAAGAGAAACACAGTGAGCCACAAGGGGGCACTATCTCCAAAGCTACAGAATGGGGATACTGGACTACCTGGGTAATTTCTTTTACCAATCTAATTTCATATTCATCCCCCTCCTTCCTTTTTGAGGTAAGCTGCATTTATTGGTTCGATTCATCTAAGCCAAGAGCATGACCAAAGTTGACAGCAGGTTGATAAATCAAGGATTAAACACAAATAAAATGTAAATGTTTAAACTGAATGTCAGGAACAGAAGAAATGCAAATAGCAAGGCAATGTGCTCCTTCCTGAGCTTTCTGGTGACACAGCACACTGCACCCAGGTATTTATCCAGGATGGAAGTCATCAGGATCCTACAATACATCATAGCAAGAAATGGAACATGTTAAAAACACTGGTGGGCTGGTCTCCTGTTCTATTTCCTGCCCTTGGAAAAGTTCCTGCTGCAACTAGCCCTCAATAAAGATTTAGCAGGTGAACAAAATGAATGAATAAAGTCAGTGTTTCTTTCTATTTTTACCGTGCCTTGTAAACCAGATCAAAAACATTTCTCTGCATCCACACCCAAATGAATTTTTGCCAAGTATCTCTCAGAAATGCATTAGATGATATTAAATGTAATTCCTTTGGCCAAGGAATTCTGTAATATTGACAGACACGCCTCTTTCAATGATTCATCTTTAAAGTTTACCTACTTAAAAATATTTCAATCAATGCCCTTACTAACACTGAGAAACACACAGCAATTCACTAGCGGGGATTAGATGGTTCTCCTTTCAACTCATATTCTAAGTTAGCTGACATCCAAATGCCTGTGGTAACATCAACACTCTTTCATCCCCTAAAAAATCCAGGGATGGAAGCTCACAGACAGATGCACTAAGGATACCCGGAATAGGTGGGAATAAAGCTATTGTAGTCCGGGCAGGCACTGCGGCCACTTTAAGACTCTCAGTTCTGGACCCAAAACAGCATTTGCACAGCAACACGCCCTAAAAGAAACCAGATACACTGAAGAATAAATCCAACTTGAAAAGTCTTCCTCTGCCATTTTTTTAGTGAACAGTCTAATGTCAAAACAAAGATGTTATGTTTAGCCAGTTCTAGGCAGCTCAGAAACTTTAAATAGAAAACCAAAACCACATTGAGCTCAAACGACAGGGGAACCATTTCTCACACACCATTCATGTTCTCAAATTATTTCACGGAGCTAAGGACTGTATTAGGTGCTGGAGAGTTGACAGCAGGCGGGGCCTCCTCTGTCCTCTGAGTCTGCACAGCCAGCCGACCAGTGAAACAAGGACGTGGGCAACTAGAAAAGCAGAGTGGGGTGTTAGGAACCAGCACACGGCATTCTGGGAACACTAAGCGGAATACCTAATCAGGTATTAATAAAACAACTGCCAATCACGTAATAACACAGATAAGGACTTTGCCTTTGAAAGTGGGTGGGGAAAGCATCCCAGACAAAAAGCCAAGAAGCTAAGCAAACCCAGAAAGAGGGAACCCAGCATGGCTGCAGGCAGGGGTGGAGACAGTCAAGGTTAAAGTCGAAATGACCAGTGAATGAAGCAAGTCTCACCTACCCTTGGTCCTCAGGGATCCTACAAGTCTAGAAGTGCCATTTTCTTTTTCTACCTCATTTTCAGATCCTTCTAAATTCCTTCCAGGTCACATAAGAGACCCTAATAGGGAATTCACACACACTGCACCTCAACTGTTTAATGGGACTTTACTTGGGCACAATCGGGAGCAGTTCTCCCAAAGCCTGTTTGGAAAGCACTAGCAAGTCACATGAATGTGACAAGCTTCTGAAGGCTTTACAGGGATTTTTTTCTGTCAATGCAATCGGTTCTGGGAATCACAAAAGCTTCCACAAGGTAGGTGTTATGCCAGCTCGAAAGTAATGTTGCAGCAGTTCATCAGCAACAGAGCTTGGTTGGTCTAACCCAACCTACCTGTCACTTATGTGCCACCAGAGCAGCCGCTTCTCACTGGCAACAGCTTGCTGTGGGGACACAAGTTAGAAGCATCCATCTGCATAATTTAAGTGATTTGTTCCACCCTGTGTCCAGGAGTTGCTTTTGCACTGTTGTGACAAGTCAGCAAGCTACACCCATGGTCTATGGAAGCCTCTGCTTTGTTACTAACATCTTGGAGCAAGGTACAACCTTAATAATTTGGACAGGTTTCCCTCTACCTTTGTTCTGCCTTCCACAAGAAAGAAACAGCTTAGATATAAATATCTCCAGTCTCTTATCTCTCCAATTCTTATCCAGAGAGCTCAAAACAAGAAACACTGTCAAAGCTGGCCTGTAAGATTCTTCAGCAGGTAAGAGTGTGCTGTGCCAGCCCCGGCCAACTATCTGAGCTGGAACCTATGAGCATGTTGACCCCCAAAAGCTATCCTCTGGCACATGCTCTCTCTCTCCCTCCATTGCATATATAGTCCCACATTTACAAACCCATTAAACAAATAAGTGTTTTTATAAAATTGCCAGTGTAGGCTTTATCACAAATGCTTATTAATACAATAAATGTATTGCATGTCTTCTATTTCATAACCTGTAGGCCTAAAGAGGACCAAGCGGAAAACTTTATTCCTAGTATTGGAGAAGAAAACAGAAACCCCATAATAAAACACTGTGTGTGTGTGTGTGTGTGTGTGTGTGTGTGTGTGTGTGTGTGGACATGGCTTCTCTGTGTAGCCCTGGCTGTCTTGGAACTCTTTCTATAGATCAAGTTAACCTTGAACTTTGAGATCTGCCTGATTCAGCTTCCTGAGTGCCCGGATCAAAGGTGTGCCCACCACTTGTGCTAGCTTTAACAATTGAGCTTGCTGTCTGCATAGGGAAGAAAGGGGTTAAAAACTCAAGAAATGCATTGAGTCCTCCTTGCAAAATCTCTTCAACACAACTCAGCCTAAAGTAGTGATTTTTAAAGCCAACCCCTTGAAGTCCAATCATGACCCTTTTTCTTACATAAAAGCCACATCACACAAGGGTTACTGTCATTGAACAGTTAAACGAGAAAAAATAAGAAAGCCTATTTTCCTTCGACAGACAGATCTTGATTAGGCAGCATTTTATTGACCCTGTGAAGTCAGCTACAGGATTCAAAAAGAACTGTTAAGCTTAAGCTAATAAAGTGGGAAAAGAGTAGCTTAGAGCCAAAGAATCATGTCATTCCAACCCGTCAGCTTGAGCTCCTCAGGAGCCTTGGGCCTTTCAGTTCAATAGCAGTAAGAGACTCATGCAATACAGCATGTTTCAAATCATCATGTTTTACACATGCAATGCTTATAAAAGCAAGCATTCTATAGTCCTTGCTGTCCCCGCCTCTGTCACCAAGTCTTCCTGAGAGGAACACACAGGCTTGCCCTTAAAACTGAAGAGGCCAAGCTAGACCAACAAAGGCTTTTTTGTAGCATAAAGAAAGACAAGGGACCTGCAGACAGTAAAATCCAGATACTCAAATCCCTACATAAAATGTCTCTGCATTTGTATATCACCCACACGTTCTCCCATATGCTTTGAACTAATTGTATTACCACTATTTAGTTCAATACAAATGCTAAGTAAATAATTGTTGTATCAGATTCTTTGGCGAAGCTGACAGGTAACAAAAGTTTGTAGCATATGTTCAATACAGTTTAGTATTGCTGCTTTCAAATATTTTCACTTGCAGCTGGTCAAACAATAGGTGTACTATGCACAGGTACAGAACCACTAGTGTTCTGTACAAGGCACACCGGTCAAAACTAATGACCATCTTCTGACGATACATATATAAAGACAAAACACTGCTTAGCAAGAGATGGTAGATACAAGTGGATTCACCAGAAGATAAAAGATAGATTTTAAAGAATGGAACTACATCAATTCTGACTACTGAATTTCTTCTAGCCTGCTTGAGTTCCCAGAGAGACTCCTCTCTTCCTTTCTCTTGTGTTCTCTCTCTCAAACACTAAGTGCCTGACTGCTACTGTTCAGTTTCCTTGTAGGCTTCCATGTGTCAGAAAATGCTCCTTAAAGTACCCTTTGGTCTGATACTTCTACCTCAAGGCAGAATTCTAGCTTATGGTATAATTTCTCCAAGAAAACTAATAAAAATCCTAATAGATACCCAAATAACTAGAATGTTGCTTAACAACAAACATTTGGGGGAGTATTTAAATGACAAGCTAAACAGGGTTGGATAAACACACTGTTATCTATGGATTCTGAAAAAGTTTGATAACTATTCACCATCTCTATGGAAACTGTTGTAGACACTGTTAACAGAATAAAATATCTACTGTCAAGAGGTCAACATATACGTACTACAGTGATAACACAACCTGAAAGAACATGTTTCTGGGGGGATGGGGAGAATTAACATTGGAAAATATGGAAGGTGTGTTAAGTAGAAGATGATTCAAAATGAGACTGTCTACATTTTCCACCCATGGGTATGTGTTTTAGACAGAAGGAAGAGGGAAGTTAGAAGAAAACAAAGACTGCATATCAAGAAATGGGAGAGGACCCTGATGTCCTTCAAAAGAGGAATGGATACAGAAAATGTGGCCCCTTTTCCTTCGGGAAGACAAAAGCCAGCAGAAACCAGGTAACAGCCCTCATCCTGAGGGAGAGATTCACATCAAAAGAGGAAGAAAGTTGCTGCTGCTCCCATGACCCGGGCTTTAGAAGAGTGCTTGGGTTTCTTCTAACACCACAGATTTATCCTAACTATAGCCAAAATAAACATCCACAGATCTAAGACAACCCTCCTTGTAAACTGCGGTTTGGTTTAATTAAACCAAATTAAGCTAAACTAAACAGGTATTCCCACAAATCATTTAAATGCAGTTTTAAATGACTGTGAAATCCTTATCCAAGTATTTCTAAAAGTATACTATTTAGAAAACTCCTCCTGGTCAAGAGACTTTGCTGGCATCATCTGTGTACACACACACACACACACACACACACACACACACACACACACACACACACACACACACACACACACAGTGGTGGGGGGGGGTGCAGGCAGATATCTAGGGCACTGGCCAGACTGCACAGCCTAGTAGAACAGCCTACTGGACCTAGCATAGTTCTAAACTAGTCTCAAAAGAAACAACATCTGCCCTATAATCTCTTCAGGAACACATGTGCATACATGCACCCTGTGCACAGGCATATCCATATATTCTTCTTTCCCAATAACCTCCCCACATGAATCTGTGCATACACATCAAGTTCCCCACAGCCCTGTCCACTTCTCCTCATCCCACCCTGTTTTGTTCACACAGATCTGAAAAGAAATGTTAGCCTCTGAGAGAATTGTAGTATCTATTCGTGTGGAAATGGGGAAGAAAGAGAGACAGTAATGGGTGGCAAAGGTTTCATTGCTGGCACTCTAATTTCTTATTACACAGATCCACTCATCATCTAGGGGTGATTAAAACTTCACAATCATGTTAATGTCCCCCGCTCCCCAAGAACATGCTATTCTGCACCCTCACACCGCATTCGAAGGTTAGAAATTAGTAGCACTAACAATTCGGCATATCAACAAGGAACTGGTCATACAACGACTGGGACTCTTCGGTTCATCCCTTTAATGCTCATTGAGAACAATATATAGCATCCAAGAAGGAAAAGAAAGCCTGAGTCAACGACACAGTGGATAGAGCCTTGGAGGAAGGACTGAAGAAGCATGAGTTTTACTAAGGACACTTCACTACTTTCCTCCCAGCAAATGGAAACATGCTGGCCAAGCCAGCACAAGATAATCCATGCAACCCTTTTAGTAACCTTTGTTGATGTCTAACCCACCCACAATGAGGAATGCAAGCACCAAGTCTACACCTCCATCATTTTCTACAATGTAAACCATCCATGTAAGCCCTATGCATGCCAAGATGAACACATCTAGTCCCAGCAACACACTCCTTCAAAACTGCCTGCTTTAAAATAAAAATAATCAAGCTGGGTACGGTGCATACCTTTAATCCCATCACTCAGGAGCCAGAGTCAAGAGCATCTCTGTGAGTTCAAGGCCAGCCTGGTCTACATAGCGATTTCCAGAATAGACAGGCCTATAGAGAGGCCCTTTTCAAAAACAACAATAAACACATCAAAATAATTATAATCTTTATGCAAGGTCTTTGTCTCTTTCCTGCTAACTGCAAAGTAAGTTTTAACATAAGGCAACAAATAAATAAGATGATCATTTTTATACAAAACAAGCACAGCCAATCTAGTAAAGACATATGAGCTAAAACAGTGTTAGATTGACAGTGTTCTTTAGGGGATAATGACACTGTCTAGACCAAAATTATACAATGCAATTTCACTACTGTAATGGGCACATTTACAAATGTAAATGTGCAAAAGAACAATCTCAAAACCTTTCCCCTAAAAATGTCTCATTTTTATTCACTTGTTTATTGACTACAAATAAAAAACACATTTTGGAGATATTTAGATATGGCATGATAAGTCCCTCAAACACATCTCCTTAAAGTGGCTTATGAAAAGACTGGAAGATGGCTCAGTTTCTCCAAGAGTTTGCCATGCAGAGGTGAGGACCTAGACTGACACCCCCCCAAAAAAAAATCCTACATAAAAATCCTGGGCATGGTGGTGTGTGTTTACTAACTATTGTGGGTATTCATCAAAGGAGACAGCTCAGAAATAATCAGTTTAAGCCAATAGAAAGTCTTTATTAGCAGGCTAGGGACTACACTGGGTATTTGAGATACCAGTATAGCTGAGTCTTTCTCAGGCTAAGTTTTTAAACACAAATCCATGTTTGGGGTTGACATAGTTCTTTATATATATAAAAAAAAATTAGCCAGAAGCAGAAGCTTTTTTGAGACGTTCCCAGAAGCTTTGATTGGTTAGGAATTTGTTTTAGTTCTGACAGGTGGTGCTGTCTGTGTGTTGAGTTTTCTGGCCTGATTTGTACTTCCATCATGGAGCCAGTGGTCTTAGGACCTACTAAGATCTAGCCAAAGCTCTGTTACACTTACATTGCTATTGCTGTGGAGGCAAAAGCAGGCAGATCCATGGGCTCGCTGCTCAGTCAGATGAGCTTACTCAGTGACCTCCCAGCCACTGGTATAACCATTCTCAAGAAAACAAGGTAAAAAAGACCTAGGAAACAAACGCCCTAGATTGATGACTAGCCTCCACATGTGCACACACAAGTACATCCAATCACATCCACAGACAGAAAACATCACTCCCTATGAAACTGACTGAATGAATCCATTCCTTGTGAACAGATGCCAATGGGAAATACAATGTTATAAACACTTTCTGTGAAGGGCAAAATAACTCACATTTCCTCTTACACAGAAGTAGTTTAAGTGCTTCAATGAAAATTGTAATTAAAGCCCATAAACAGTACATAAACCTTTAAGATAATAATGACAAATTAATAAAACTCTAGCAGAAATGTAGGTGTCTCAAGGCCCTCTCTTCATCTACCCTGAGACAACAGCAGGAACATTCAAGCCCAACTAATCACACTCAAGTTCGAAAACCTAACCTGCACCTTCTTACTGAGGTAGAAATCGAGAGAAATGACCTGCTAATAGCTTCTTCTGCGTGACCTGGCAGACAATGATTTGCACAGGCACAATAAGAAAGGCAGCAGACTCAAAGAAAGTGCCAGGTTCAACCAGAACACTTTTAATACAGCCATCACACCAAGAGGTAGGAGTCAGATGTAGTGCCACAGGCCAGCAATGCCAAGGCTTTGAGGGTGGAGCCAGGAAAACTGGAAATTCATGGACAGCTTAGCTTAGGCCACAAGAGACCCTATCTCAAGACGGGGAAAAAAAAATGAGAGGGCAAAAAATAGTAGGTCAGAGGGAAGGTAGAGAGGAGGGGAGGAGAAAGGAGAGAAAAATGTAGGGAGGACAAAGAGAATGAAAACTCGAATATTTTCTAGTGCTACCCACACTCTAAATGATGGAGAGATTTCAGGATTTCTGCTACTGATTTAGGATCAAATCATTTTAACTTACACAGACTGTTCTGTGCACTGCAGAAAACTTAAGAACCGGTCTAGCCTCTGCCCTCTAGATACTAGTATTGCATCCCCCAAGTATTGATCATCAATTATGTCTATGACCCTCATACAGTATGTACTGAGGGTGGGTAAGTTCGAAGTTGAGAGCTAATGATCTCCACTCCTGACCTTGATAACAACACAGATGATGACAGCAAAGATGAGAGAATCAAAGGAGAATCTCTTCCATTTGGTCACTCATGCATGCTTCCTACTAGTAACCTGGGCTCCAAACACAACCTCACCAGCCTTCAGGGCATGAAAGACACAGACATAGTAAACACAGCTGAATTATTCTGTGTAACCGTACTGGTTTTCCTAAAGGAGCCTGGACTTAAAAGTAAAACTGGTCTGGCTGCTAATCCTCAATCATGTACAGCAAAAATGATTCCTTGGGTCCACACACAATAATAATGTGGACGGATAAATCTTCATGAAATGTCACAGCAAACATCAATGGAAAAACTTCACAGAACAACAGTCCTCTAAGCCTATGTCCCGAACTCACAAACTGAGGACCTGTCTAGTCTCTGTCACTTAAGGTGCATCTCAGATTCACTTGGGACTTTAACAGGATTTTTTAAAGGCATCTTTTTATGTCTCATTTTAATCAAAACAGGATTACTTTTTAGAGTACATTCTCCTCTTACAAGAGCATGAACTTAACTGCTGAGGCTTAACTGGAACACTGAGGCCCAAACATAATGTGTCCCCTGGATAACCCCCCCCCCCCCAAAAAAAAGGAGGAAAGAGAGATTTACGCTGGGAAATGAGAGTAATACCCCAGATGGGAATAACCTGAAATATAGGTATTTGTTATGAGAAAAACACATGGATATTGGAGATTCCAGAAGAGAAATGAGCCCATGATTATGGGCCATGGACTCTGTGGACATGTTATTAAGAAACACACTTGAATTAGCATAGTACACCATGCTAGCTAGCATAGTGTAGTGCTGTTTGGAGTTTCCTGCCACATTCTTATCGAACATCCTGATGATCCGCTCCAACAGCTGGGATAATTGAGCACACTGGGACCTAAGCTTCTTTCTGGACTCTTCGGCAATCCAGATGGAGTGGGTGATTTAAGACCTTCAGAACCAGGTAGCAACTGTCACCATTCCAAGGGGAAAGTGAATAACTGGGTGAGAGAGCTTTACACAAACCTTCACCTTGCAAAGAAATTCAGTTCTCAGATGCTTAAGCTCCCTTACAATATGGAAAGACTAAAGCTTGCACACACGTTTCTGACTGGAGGCAGCAAAGGTAGATAAAGGTGAGAAAGAAGAAACAAGGACTGGGAAGAAAGCACAATACAAATGATGAGTCTTCCAAAAACACTTTATCCAGGGCTTCTGCTTATTCTAGCAACCTACAAAAATTACAGATCAAAACCCTTTGAGCTATAACACAAAACCCAACACAAACTGAAGGCCAGATAGATGCTCTCTTGGCAACAGTCACAAGACCAGCATCGCACTCTTGTTTCAAAAGGAGAAGCCAGAGTCTGGGAAAGAGAGCCAGTAGCCTAGAGGAAATGTGGAACTCCTCACCCCACCCCCATGGCCACCACAGGGGAATAGGCATATCACACAGTAAAGCTAGCTCTGACACCCATTTCAACTTCTCAGACGTATAACATGGCGGCCTTAGCACAGATTTTCTCACTAAGTAAGCTCACAATCAGTCTCAAACCCATGGATTCCTTTCGTCTGCCCTCTGCAGGTGGCATCTGAAATGCCCCACTCCTACCCCATCCCACCCCACCCCAGTATTTGATTCCTGCACACACATCCTCAGTCCTTCCCACTTGACTCCCTCCTAACGCCTGTCTTGCGGTAAGTTTTCTCTACAGAGAGAAAATGTCTCTATTACTTGTTCTCTATCATTTACCTTTACTTCAGGATCTCTTCTTTCATCCCGTACCTTAAAAATTCAATAACAGGAGAAACCTGAACAGCATGAAGATTTCATTTGTCAATGTCATCCTAGGCGGTAAGAGACCCACCTAGACAAATCCACAGCTAAATGAATGCATTAGCACACCAGCTCTTTCTTTTTTGTTCTGAGCTTTTGTTGTACGGGTGTTTTGATTTGTTTTGTTTTGTTTTGTTTTGTCTGAGACAAGTTTTCCCTGTGTAGACCTGGCTGGCCTGAAACCTGCTTTGTAGAACAAGTTGAATTCGAACTTAGAGATCTCCTAGCCTGCCTGTAGAGATTAAAGGTGTATACCACCATGCCCAGTTTACCATAGCATGACTTCCGTGACACTTCTGGGGAGTTGAGGAGGACCTTCCTTCCCAGAATCCTTCACACCTCAACACAGAGGCAAACTGCCTCTGAAGCTCTGCCAGCAGAAGACTGTGCTGTGATGCCTCTGCCCACAAAAAGAATACTTCCGAAAGGATATGTCAAGGCAAAGCATGAGAAATCCCACTGCAGTGCTGACTAGACACAAAAGTCAGAAACAAATAAGAAACAGGGAAGCCAGACTGAAATTGAACTCCAGAGCAGCTCCCCAGAGACAGGAGTCAACGGACAGACACCTTCCTCCTCACACTTCAGGTCACCCAAGCAAGGTTCCAACAGTGTCTACAAAAGGATAATGGATAATCTTTTGGGGCTCTTGAATTTCAGTCAACTCAAAAGAGCCCAACATGTTCATGTTGCAATGTGTGACAATGGGCAGTCCCTCCCCTGGGACTCCCAGCTTCAGCCACTGAAATATACCTTCACAGAACTAACACTAGTGTTTCCTTTGTTACTTGTGGGTGGATTTGTATAGCTCCTCCCCCTGTCTCTTCCATGAGACTGTTACAGGAAGGCTCCACCCACCACCTTCTTCTGCACTCTGTAACTAGATAGCCTACAATGGGCACTTGCCATATATTTGTTGATATTACTAATCTGCTGATTGGAAACAGTGGTAACTAATTGAACAATGGCTACCCAAGGAGCAAGGAAAGAAGGTGTTTGTTCTCAAGACTGCTGAACTTGAGCTTCTAGTAACTGAACATAAAAGCATCAAAGTATATGCTAAGGAAGCAGAGCACTGAAAGCACCCTTCATAATTTTTCTCCAGGCAGTGGAGTATCTTTGTATCCAGGCTCTTCACGGTATGAAGAGTGTGCGAGCGTGCATCGTTATGGTAACATTTCTCTTGAACCTCTCAACCAGTCCCTTCTGATTCAGACAAACAAGGAAAGCAATAATTGCTAACATTTTCTGGTAACAGCCTAAGAAATGAGTGTTTTAAAACTTGGGTTACTTTTTTTCTTATTCTATGAGACATCTTTTGGATTGCCTGCCAAATCCAGACACTAACCCTCTTCTTGGGACACCTTCTGCCAGAAGGAGCCCGAGGCAGCCATGTTTAACTAGGAATCCAAGTTCCACACACTGGCCAAGAGCAGCCACCTGACCCATATCTGGCAGCACTGAGTCTCTTTCTAGGAAATGTGAGGCTATGACTGGAAGCCAGCTAGTCAGTCTCTGTGGGTGGCTGGGACTTCAGAAAGAGCTAAGGGTTATTCATGTTTTCTTCCACCCCAGAGCTAGACTTTGGAGAATGAGAGACTGTAGCAAAAAACAACAAAAGCAAAGGCAAGACAGTGATAAACTCCCTGGGGCTCCCCAGATTCAGGCCACAACCAGGGCTCATGTATGCACTCTGGCAGGAGCCACCCAGCAACTCTGTAATAAAGGTTTAGTCTTTGTACTATTTACTAGCTGTGACTGAATATGCTCTCCCTCTCTGCCTGTCCCCCAAAGCGCCACCCCTGTTCAAAGCTATAAGCAGATACTTTTGGGTTAAACCCCCATCCCTGTTCAAAGCTGTAAGCAGATACTTTTGGGGTTTGTGTGTGTGTGTGTGTGTGTGTGTGTGTGTGTGTGTGTGTGTGTGTGTTTAATAAACCCAGTCGGGAACTTGGGATGGGTTAATCTCTGCAAGGCTGTCTAGATGTCTTTAGGAAGTTGCTGTCCTCTCCACTCCTCAGTACTAGGCAAACAGAAAATGGGGAGGAGAAAAAAAATAAAAAGATAATATGCTACCTTTCTGGCTATTCTTATAAAACTGCTGATTTATTAAAAATGCTGTATGAAATGTCATACAATGTGGTATCCCAGAAATGTGTTGTCAAACAACAGAAAAGCCACTCTCCTCAGACTTAACCGCCCCATACATTATTATCAACCCCAATGGTGTGATGAATCGCTTTCACTGGCTAATAACTTATTTATTGCTTTATTTCAAAACAAAGCTGAGGCTGGGGAGATGAATCAGTCAGTAAAGTGTCTACCATGAAAGCCCGAGGCCCTGTGTTTCAATCCCCACAGAGTGTGGAAAAGCTGGGAAGGAGATGGAAAGATCCCTGTAGCTTGCTGACCAGGAAGTCAGCTGGGATCACTGAGCTGCAGATTCAGTGAGAGACCTTGGCTCAAAGGGGGGGGGGGGGGGGGTAATTAAAGAAGATGCATTGATCTCTAGCTTACTTCTGTGTGCATACATACTTCTTCAAATCTCTCCCTCCCTCCCCTCTCTCTCACACACACATACCACAAATGGGGGTGGGGATATCCCTCTGAAGGACAGGTGTTGATATTTATTCATTTAAGCTACAGAGTTCTCTGCCAGACAGTACTTGTAAACCCAAATTAACTTTTCAAAGAATTTTAACCAATATTTTAGGTGTATGATATATATGTGCCACATGCATGAAATGTGCCTGGAGGCCTAAAGTGGTTGGATCCCTGAAAATAAAGCTACACAGAGTTGGGAGCTGCTATACGAGTGTTGGGAACCAACTTGGGTTCTCTGTAAGAGAAGCAGGTGGTCTTCACCGCTGAGCCGTATCTCCAGCTAATAAACTCTTTTTTAAAAAGTATAACCTTCTCTTTAACTATCTGTATATGGCAACAAGAAAAAATTACAATATTAAAGTAATGGTGAGAACTAATTGAGTTAACATGTGAAACAGCAATTTTCTCTCCAAAACTGGTATATCATAATCTATAAGAGATGTACTTATGACATATACTAAGGCTTAGGATTTCACACTAACTGTATTTACCCCCACTTCTCATTTATACAGTAGTTACAAAGGTTATCAGCTCAGATCTCCAAGCATCTAGGTCTTTTAGAAGGTCATCAACAGCTATTTAGGGTTGGGACACAGTAGGGTGAAATATCGTTTCTCTTCAAATCTGTAGCTCTGGATTCTCACCAAATCATACCAATAAACAAAATATAAGACCCCATTTCTCCTGCCTGAGAATGCAGACTTCCTTGTGTCGGCCAAAGACACAGCAGTGCAGCTCAGCAAGTGGACATCCATCCACACAGCCCTCGCTGTCAAGTGGGCACCTAAGCAACTGGAATTATCACAACATGCTACAAAAGAAGCCGTGCATGAAGCAGAACACAGATGCTGTGTCTTTACATCTCCGAGGAATGATAATTCAGGTTCTGGTTCAATAGTGATTTGATTTGATTATTTAGAAACACAGACATAAAATGGTTTGTTTATATAACCGGTTGCTAAGAGTCTTGGCATTTTAATAGGCAACTTAGGAAAGCATGCCTTTTGAAAGAAAATACCAGTGTCTACAGGAGGAAAAGGACAGATGAAGCTCATAAAATTTAACTGCATCTTAGTTTTGATTTGGGAAAGCTGTAAGCTCATCCACTTGGGAAACGTGTTCACATTTCTACGCCTAAGCTATGACAATCACAGTCTCTTCCGCAGGACACTAGGGACCAGCAACACACACAATATCCACCTCGTTCTCTCTCAAGTTCCAGAAAGTCCCAGTCAAATAATTGGAAAGGAGTTTCCCTCCTCAGAAACTCAGATAATTCTAGATCCCATAGTTTGAGAAAAGATGCTTGTCTGGATCTAGGCTTGGGCCAGCAACTGGCTGTTGACAACACTAAAGTATGGAGGTACCACCTGCCCTGGTGGCTTCTCCAGACATGGGGCCTCTTAAATCCACCCTAACTGCGTAATCCCAGAATATGAGCCAAAGGTCAAAGCATGCAACTTCGGGCAGACAAAGCAGACACTATGCAAGCACTCGTCACTCGGTGACACCTTTGCTCTGTTGCTACATATTTATATTTTAAAAACATGTATATTACTTTATTACATATTTAATAACCACAGTGTACTTTTATTACATGCCTGCATGTTTTATGTGCTTACCTTAGTCTTTACATGTTTAAAGATGGGTGTTATAATGACCAGAAGTTCTGCAGAAGAGGGTACAGATAACTATCATGGATTTAAAACTTGCCAGACAACTTTCAACGGCACTAAGGCAAAGAAAATGAGATCAAAAAAAGAACACGTTCAGGAGCCACTGATCTTTGGATTAAAAAAAATAAATAAAAAATAGGACTCTATAGAGGGTACATGCTTAGCATACTCAAGGCCCTGGGCTCAATCTCAAGCTTATAATAAGTAAATAAAAGAAAATGAATTTTTATTCTATAGAACGGTGGTTATGAGTGTTGGCAGCTGGCAAGAATCACTAAGTAAAAAAATCTTTTGTAAATTCCGATGCTGTGGTGATTATCGTTAATAGTCAACAAATCTAGAACTCCCTGGGAGATGGGACTCTGACCTTGTCTGTGGTATAGTAACTTGATCAAATTCATTGAAATTCGTCAACAAACCTAGAACTCCCTGGGAGATGGGACTCTGACCTTGTCTGTGGTATAATAACTTGATTAAATTCACTGAAATTCAAAAGCCTATCTTAATCGCAGGCAGAAACATTGCCTAGGCCTGTAAATCCTAGACTACACAGGGGTGGAAAAGGCTGGCTATGTTCTAGGATGGGTACAGTCGTTACTGTTGTTCTGATTGAAGACACAATATGACTAACTGCCCCAAGATCCCACTGCTGATGACTCCCCATCACCACCCCATGTCCCCAGAACCCTGCTCCCCAAGTCCCACACGGTAACTCTGAACTGAGCTGACATAAATGTCTTAAAATCCCCTTAAGTTGTTTTTGTCAGGGTATTTTATCACAATGATGGGAAGAAAAACTATTTTCCTCCTCTCTCCAACGGGGATTCTAATTAGCCTGAACGGTAAAATGTCAAAAATTCCCCCATTTGATGCTAACGTACAGTCAAGCATAGAAATGAATATGTATGGAATACACGAGGGGATAGGGGGTTGTGTGGGAGAAGGTTCTGGCAGAACCCTCTAACAGCAGTACTGAAAAGACTTTCCTCTGAGACAGGGATGTTCTGCAATAAGTTCAGTCCAGTGTGGAATCCTGCAGCTCCCATGGCTAGTGGGAGCAAGAAATACATTTAGAATTTATTTCATCTCAAATAAAAATGAAAAAACCACACAGAGGGTGACTAGTGTGCTGAACAGCGCAGCTCCAGATACCCAGGGATATGGGAGCTCTACCAACTTGAAATTTGCCAAGTGGGATTGTCACTGTAAAACAGAGGCAAAATAGATGAGTTCTTAACGTGTATCAATTATCTGGCAGGACTGACTATCCGAAGTGGAGCTTTGTTAACAATTCAGATTCTCTGAATGACTACGTGAGGGAAATAATGAATGAATGCTATGGAAAGATTATCAAATGTGCTCAAAGGAGCTCTAATGACAACACTTCAGGATGACAACGAGTCAGGAGAAAGGAGGAGACAGGGAAACAGAGAGGGAGATGGGGGTGGGGGTGAGGCCAAAGCAAGACACTGGGGGTCTTCTACAGCTTCCCGATGTACTGTCTGGAGACAGGGTCTTTCACAGAACTGGAACCTCGTGACTCAGGCTAGGCAGGCAGCTTGCGAGTTTTCCCTCTACCCTGCCATGTTGAGATTACAGGCACATGCAACAGGCTTGCCCAGCAAGGCTGGGTCCCCAAGCTTGCACAGCAAGTTCTCAGGAACTATCATCTCCAGAGCCCAAGAGCGTTCTGAATATGCTCTTCATAATGCAAGCATCGAACTGCCATCAATATTATATTATTAATGCAAAAGAAGTAAAATTAAATTAAATGTGAGGTATTAGGTCAAGAGGTGTCTTAATGGGACCAAAATTATTATACTTCATCTTCAGATAGTTATCATCAACTCCAATGTTTTAAACATATTGAATGAATCAATTAATAAGTCAATGATAACACAATTAGCCATTATCTTTAATGATACAACTAATGGGATAATAGCTAAATTATAAGAAATAGGATTATATAAAATACTGAATCTATGTAAGGAACAGATGGTTTAGACATAAGTTATAACTTAGAGAAATTAGCAATACCGCTCACTTTTCTTTCCACAAGAATCCTTATGTAAATAGCATTACTGCATGCCAGGTTATTACACATCCCTTAATGGGAGCTACAACAATATATGTCACTTGACTAATTTCATACATGTGCACACTTTCCTAAAAGTCTACCAGAAAATATGCTTTTCAGAAAAAAAGATTAACTGAATTTGGCAAGTCAGGATTTGGCATGTTCTATATCAGAATTCAGTTATATTAATGGATGTTAAGCAGTATATTACACTTATCTAATTATATTTGGGAATTTTTCCCGTAGATTAAAATGGCTTATTATATTCTAAATGGACTTTACAAAAATGAATCATCAGTCTTTAGCTATTACAAATATGGTACAGCTGCCTGCCTCAAATATACAACTCTCATTAACAGTTTCATCTTCTATGGGTTCACATAACAATGGACAGTCACAGGGCAAATTATTAAATGAAAAAATCTTGATAGAGTAAGTTTGTGGATGAATATTCTGAGAGAGGTGGTGAGAGCTTGCCCCACTTCTATTCATCCTACGGATATGAAAATTGCCCCTTGCCCAGTATATCCAAGCTGCATATACAACCTGCCCATTACTCATTCAGTAGCTCTGTTATCAGACCACATGTCGCTTAAACACTCGTGCTAAGTAAGTAATGAGTAAAAGCCTAAGACAACATCAAAATACTGTATCGCTCACCTTACCCTAGCTCATCAGGGAGGCACTGGAACACTGGGAAGCATCACACAAAAAGCCTAAATGTGACTCAGTAGAAATCTCAAGAGAAGAGATGGGCCTCATTATAATCACTTCAGGTTATTACTGTCAAATCGTATGCTTAGGTAGAAAGCAGCAGCACCCAGGTCTGATGGCTACTCTTGGGGGTCAAAGTGACATCATCTGGAATTAACAAAAACCCAAGTAGGTGGGACTTTTCTTAATTAACTCATTTCAGATTAGAAGACCCACTTTTAATCTTTTGAGGTGGGAGAACACCTTAAATCTGGGCCACATCTTCCCGTGGCAGCCCAGATAAAGGGCAAGCAAGATGGAAGCATGGGTTCTTTGCCTGTTTGCCCTAGCTCTTACCTAAGCTAGTTCATTCCTTCACCCACATTAGAGCCTACCTCTTTGGGAATCCGCATGCACTGAAGACGAGCTAAGACACCCAGCTTCATGGACTGAAAATACTTGGACTTTCCATTAGTAGACACCCGTCGGTGGACTAGCTGGAACAGAGCCTGTAAGCCACTCTAATAAATTCCATATACAGACCCCATAAACACATTAATTCTATCAGTTTTGTTCCTCTGGAGGACCCTGACTAATGCGCCATGGTTTCAGATATCCACAAGGAATCTTGGGTTTTATCTTCCACACAGAAGGAGCGACCAGGATAATGCTAAAGGCTTGGCAGGGCACCAATCTAAAAGAAAACAAAAGCTTAGTCTGCTAAACTAAACTCTGGTGGCCGGCGACCATCACATTCTTACTGTGGTCTTGGTGAACATGTGTGAAGCCCTGGGCTCAATCCTCAACACCCTCCCTCCCACCCCTTCCCCACCCTCCCCTTCTACAAACAAAGAGAAACAGGACTGGGTTACAGCTCAGTGGGAAAGCACATGCCTCACAAGCACATACTGTTCAAAGTAGACCTAGCTGCTAGGGCAGGAGGCTTGCAGGAGCATCTTATCCCCCCTCATGATTCTAGAGATAGGGAGAATGGGGCACAAAAATAAACAGAAACAAACAAATCATGCCTCTGGTTCACCCAAATGACACTTCTCCTTTAAAAAAAAAAAAGTCAGGTTACCAACTGACTCTATAAAGAGACAGGAAAGGTAAACAAAACCATGAAAATCTGTGAGAAGTGCTCGGACTCTGGGCACTTGGCGGATACAAACCTTTGAAACATTCCTGTTCTGCTCTGTGACACCAGACTAAGGAGGGCTGCTCTGGCCCTAGTAAGAACTCTTTCTATGACAGTAAAGTCGGCTCGCTTAATGGCATAACAGATGTAAGAGAACAAGACACAATAGTCTAGTGAAAAAGAAAAGCAAGTCATAAAAAGAAATTTGGACTATGCTAATAGCATGAGATGGCTCTTATGCAAGAGAACACAACAGCACCTGATCACTGCCTTCTCGTTATGCAGAGAAACGCAAAACACGAACCTCCTAACTTCAGTTGAAGAAGAACTGAGTCCAATTATGAGCGTCTCTCCATTTTTGTTTTCCTTGCTTTGATACTAGGCATTGAACTCAGAGACTCACACATTATCAATATGCATTAAACCACTAAACAATATACCTTCAGGTTGTCATTTCCATTTTAAAAGTAAAATTAAAAAGACACTCAACTCTTTTTAAACACACCATCATCTGCATCCCTCTGTATCTTTAAAACCCAGGTAAGAAGAGGATAATGAAAGAGTGAGTTCATTTTGTACGGGGCCTTCATGGCGCTCTCTATAGTCCACAGGCCCACCTCAGCTCCACATTCAATTCAATTAATATTTAGCGAGGCTCTATTTGCCACGAACTACACTAGGTGCAGTGGCTGGAAGAGTAAACATAAGTCTCCTAGGTGATGGAACATCTAGATTTAAGACTATCAAAGATATAGCAACTGAAGAAAAGAGACTTATTATGGGGTGCAGCCGTAACATGCAGAGAGGGCAACCAGCAGGGATGAGGAAGGAAGCAGCCATTTTCAGACACAGTAAATTCTAGGTAAAGAGGAGACCTGTTCTGGACCGAGAAATGCCATGCATCAGGAGCTTAGCAGGGGCTGACCCCTGCATGTGAAAGGATCCCTGTTTAGCTAGTTCAAGGTTGACAGAAAGGTGATTCAATGAGCCCAGAAAAGAAGCAGGCATCAGCACTGAAGAGCTCAGACATCCTATGGAGGAGTTTCAGCTTCTACCAGGAGAAATCTCTGAGGCTTTGGACCTGAGTTTTGAAGGGCTTTGTAGAGGAGGGACGGCACAGAATGAAAGCCATGCCTGAAGCCACGCAGGCGGCTTCTCCTGCATCACGACTAGCATGTAACAGTGATCATGATGTGAATGCTGGGAAGGTGAGCAGAACTCTTCCCAAAGCAACCCATGGTTTTTCACCAGTGCATACTCAGAGTCTACTCTATGCACCCGAACTGCCTAGGTCCTAGGAATGCCTGGAGAAGCCCGAATTCTGGATGACAAGTCATCCTTGGCAGTCCCTCCTGTCCCCCCACCCCACCCCCGCCACCAAGTATCACCACAGAGACACAGCAGACAGCAAAAGTTCAGGGACCCAATCTAAATCTTAGTTTTGTCTTTTCACAGAAGCTGAGACCTGCAGTGCATAACTTTAACCTCCTTCATCTCACTGGTAAAATAAACATTTTAAAATCCACTTTCTAGAAGTTTAGTTATGATCACACATAAACTTCTTAAATATAACGTGAACACATCTCAATCAATGATGTTACTGATTATTACAGCAATTCTCTCTGGGTAAACTTAAAAACAAAAAAAGAATGTTAATTAAAAGAGGATTAAAAGCTATATGTACCCACTGTCAGTGGAAATTTGGATGTTCACATCATTTTGGGAACCCGTTCTCCACCTTTTCCTTAATCTCTGTGGGATCTGGAGGAAGAGCTGACTATGAGAGCCAGAGCCGCAGATGGCAAATGGCAGGACTTGTTTGCACAGCACATCTGGCTTCCTTCCCAACTGCCCAGTGCCACCAGCCCTCCATGAGCATTGAAACAAAACACAGCAATTGTGCCCCTGCTCCATGAGGTAAATCAGCACATGCTGTGTGGATGGTGAGAAGAGGGGGCGGCGTATGTGAAGAGACAAGGTTAACGCCAAACTACATGCATGGTGCACAGACCATAAAGAACTACACACACAAGTGAAACCTGCTGCAGAAAGAGTTCTAAGATCTATTTATCTTTAAAAATAAACTCAGGCCCGGTGCTATGTAGCCTAACTGGCAGAATGCCTGCCTAACATGAACACGACCCTAGGTTCTATCCCTAGTACCACATAAACAAGAACGGGCATGAGGCCCAGAGGTGGAATCAGAGAGCTCATAGCTCATCCTCAGCTACCAGGTCAGGCTAATCTACAGGAGACCTTGTCTCAGTCAATTCTTCGTCTCAGATGACTACCCATCATTAATAGCCTGGGGAGTAAAAGGCAGTCAGAGAGGGGCTAGGATTATGTCTCAGTTATTAGGAATACTTGCTCATGCATGAGGACCTGAGTTCAGCTCTCCAGCACCCATGTAAAAAGCTCATTATATTAATGCGCACCTATAATCCTAGCACTGAGGAGGTAAGAGAGAGGATACACACACACACACACACACACACACACACACATATACACATGCACATACATTAGACGCAATGGTTATCCAACTCAGGTTGGATAACTTAAGGTGGCTGCTTAAATAACCAATCTTCCCTTCCAGTGAAGCATTCAGACCTTGTATTCCACACAGTGAGAAGGCCAATGCTTCTGGCAGTTATCTCTGGCTTTTCTCTTATGTATCATTTAACCACTTAGGAAGTTACAGGAAGTATGAACCTCCTGGAAAACTGTTTCTACTCTGGTATTATTTTACTCTGTTTGGGTTGTTTTAGACAATATCCATGATCGAAGCGTATGGTAATACTAGACATCTAAAAATGCTCCCTGAAAAGGGGGTGACATGAACTTCCTGCCTTCAGCCACTGAACATGCAAACACGGCTTAAGGAAAGGAAACCATGAAGTAGGAAAAAGGGAGATGGCCACGATACTGTCAAAAGCACAAGAGCAGAAAGGGAATGAATGAGTTCAAAAACACTGGTTCCCGGTGTTTTAAAATCTACATTGGAGTTGATTTCAGGAAAACGAAACTATAAGATACCAGCAGCTTATCAACTCAGTGCTTTGGCCAGTGGTGCGGTCCTTTATTCCTGCTAGCAGAAACGGGTCTCTACAACCTGCACAAAAGGTCTCTTCGTCTCTACAGTCTGTCCAGCACTAAAATGATTACTTCCTTTAAAGGACTGCCCTTAAAAAAAAAAAAAAAATCATAAAGCTGCATAAAACATTAGGGGTCAGGGATAACACAACTGCACATTGTTGATAACAACTTCGTGTGCGTTATAAAGAGGCCGAAGAACGCTGAGAACCTCCAGAAAGGAAGACAACTCTGCCAACACCTCTAGAGTGGAACTGTAGAGCGTGCCAAGCTGCTGCCCTTCAGAAATTAGACATGTGGCGGCTCAGCCACTAAGCCTGTGGTATTGCAACCACAGCAGCAGCAAAGTCAAACGCAGGCTCTGGCGGAAGAAATCCTGGTGCATGTCTGTTTAGGCCAAAGAGTCATCAAGAACGACCTCCACGTCGCTGTGTTCTTTCTCTAGTGCTCCCTCAAAACTGCCACATACAAACCTGAAGCTTCCGTGACAGTCTTAAGAAGAATCGCCTTTAAGAAAAAACTTCCAGATGCTTCACTTTCACCGACAGGGTATTAACCTTATAAAAGGCAACTTCTCCTTCTCTCTGTGAGAAGTGTAAGAGGGTGTGGTCTGAGATGGGTGCCCCTGGCAAGCACTGAATCTACTAATGTCCTAGCGTCCAGAACACTGAGAAATACCACTGGCTAGGCACTGCCCAGTCTTAGGGATTTTTGGTGGAGAAGCCCCAGTGACTAATACACATAAGGTATTATTTATAAACAATTTTGGTTAAGTGTAAAAGTTGCACACAACAGCCACGTTTGCGATGCCAAAGACAGCCAGCAGTGTTTGGGAAAGTCTTTAAGAAACTGCTATCAAAGTTATAAGATCCCACCAGGATATTCTGAGAAACAAAAACAGTTAACTTGAATCGGTCACTGAAATTCCTGACAGCAGAATGTGCTGCTGGCAAACGTAACAGGCAAGTGAGGCATAGGCTCCTGTGTGAGGGAGGGTTCCTGCTTTCATTAGAGGCTGGGGGTAAAATGCACAGCCTTTCCGCTCTATGCTAGGCTCATAACTGCACAGAACAAATTATCCACCCACAATTCAAAATGTGTGCAGGTAATACCTGGTACATATACAGACACTGAGACACTCTCAGTCCCGATCACCAGACGTACCCAGATCCAAAATCCAGAACCCTGCACTAAGCCCCATTGCTGAAGAGTCTGGAGTCCATAGTATCTCGGGAACCTCTGCTTGAGACAATGCATCTTTTCTGATTGGAAAGTGAACGTTCCTTCTTTCTCTCCTCCCTTAGTCCTTTAAGTAGGACTTCTGAATAGTCACAAATCATCCTGAAGTCATTTGTATATTATTACAGCCACATCTGGAAGAAAATATTACAAAAGTATTGGCTGTCCAAAAACAAAGTCCACTGTGTAACTGTAGTTAAGACATGATGAACTTCAAATCATGATGTTGAGCAACACACAGGAAAGCAAACAAAACAGCCATGTGCTTTTACTTATGAAAACTAGAAAGGTGGGTAAAACTCATCTGTGCTGTCAGTCTGCGGACAGGTCCTGGTTAGGACAGTCATGAGGGGAGACCTAGGAGATGCTACGAGATAGAGACGTGAGACAGAGACCTGCAGAAACTGGGTGCTGTCGTGAGAGCACAGGGTAGGGATGGGGTGGTGGCAGTGTCTCAGCTCCTGAAAGGCCCTAAAGCTGTTCTATTACAGATCATTCACTTTTCTGTATGCACATTATACAGTAGAGAATGGCGATGGTACAATGATGATTGTGACAATAATAATAATAATAATAATAATAATAATAATAATAATAATAATAATAATAATAGAAAATGTGAGCAAAAATAAACAAAACTAAGACAAAATTAGAGGGTACATAGGCATGACCTATATAATACTGAGGGCTGCAAAGAAGTGAAAGGTTAAGTTAGTACAGTTAGTTTATAAATGTATAAAGAAGAGCCTTGTTCCCCTGAATCTTAAAGGACGAAAGAAAAAGGTTCTGACAACTAAAATGTGCCATTGATATAAATGGCAGTGACATCCTCACTCTCTACAGGGCAGAGATGAATGCAGATTATCCCACTTAAAGCTTTCTGACTAACAGAAGCACACTACCCACTGTGCCCACTATACCCCACGCCCTCCAAGATGCCCGTATTTGAATGAGAAAGAAAAGCCTAACAAACGCATCAAAAGACGAAAACAGATGAGAGGGATGGTGAGAGAAAGAGGGTTGGTTCGCGTATAGATACACACACCACAGTTATCCTGGTTGGGTTCCCTACCACACACTGGTTGTGGAATCACCAGGCTCCACTGCAGCCCACTAAAAGCACGCGCAGAAAACACACAATCAGTGTTCACAAGACAAATGGCCCGATCGTTTTTTAAAATTTTAAGCCACAGATGACCAGATTCTTGGCAAAACGGGCTACCACAACACATTTTCTCTCAGCAGTAATCACTTCCCATCCGACTCCCACACCCAGACCCCTCATAAGAGGCTCCTGGCAGCCTTCCCAAATGACTAAACACGGCTGACTTGTGTTTGCAATTAATTTTCAATGTGTTTTATGACTGACAGTAATATATTGTACACTATTAAAAATAATCACACATGTCCATGTGATTAAACACTCAAAGGCTCGCTCAAATCTTATCAAGACCACAGGATCCTAGTATTTTGAATGAAGAAACCCAGGAGCCTTACTATGACATCAGCTAGGGGGAATAAATGGGTTTGTAGTATTGAAGCAAAAAGAACTGGGATGGGTGTGGCACTGCACGTTTTAGAAAGGTGAACTTTGAAAACAAACACAAACCAAGATCTGAGGCGATGCCAACAGTGGGCTCCACTGGGCACGTGCTTGGGCCTGGACATTGATCTTCCCTGTTCCTTTGTGAAGTAGGTTCACTGGTCTGTGCTGCGTTCTGTGGTCAGCCAGCATCTCTATGGCAATGGGAGAACTGAATTCCCCCGGGGCTGATGCCGCATAGAAGACACTTGTGTATTTCCCTGACTCCTGCCTTGACCTCAAGGATCCAAGGTGGTCGCCCTAAAAGCCTTAGCCTCTCCTTTTAGTAACTTTATATCCTAGTTGGGAGGAACGAAGGGATTTCTTAGCATCTCTTTTACTAGGGACTGCATATGGAAGAAGAATAAGGAGGGAAGAGGACACGTGAATGAGGAGCAGGATGGACAGATGGACAAGAGCAGCAGTTTGAGTACTGGGAAGAAAGGATATTCACATAATGTAAGTAGTGTTTCTCAAAAACTAAACCAAGTACACACTAACCCCCGAGATGGCCGGATTTGCATGATTGTCCCTTAAGAGTGGGCTCTGTGAGGGTCTGAGTATAGACATAAAGCATCCCATTATAACCAAGTACAGCACTGGGCCAGACCATTGTTCTTCCAAAGTATACAAAGTAAACACTTCACTGGAAAATAGGCTTGAAGAACTGAGTTCTGAAACTTGACACTGGTATGTAATTATAACAGAGGTCAAGTTCTGAACAGCAACAACAACAAAAAGTCAAGAAGAACCAAATGACCCCTGTTCTTAGAATTAAAGCAAGAAACACAAGAAGCTGGAACATTAGAGAAAGGGAGCTGGAAAGAGAACTTGCAGTTCTTCCAGAGAAGCAGATTCCTATCACCCACATCAGGTGGCTCACAACTGCCTGTAACCCCAGCTCCAGAAGATCCAAAACCCTGTTTGGGACTCAATGTGCACCTATATAAACAGAATAAAAGAAATTGATGACGGTGTGGGATGTAGCTCAGTTAGTAGATCACTATGCCTGGCATGCGTGAAATCCTGGCTTCAATCCCTAGAACCACAAAAACACACTCTAGTGGGCACACCTGTTATCCATCACTGAGAAGAGGCAGGAAGACTGTAAGTTCAAGGTCACTCTTGGCTACACAGCTGATTTGAGTACATTCTGCCAATCAAAGAATTTCATGAAGACTGTTGGCAATCAAGATTTTTAAAGCACCAGTTAGTGAAAAAAAATATCTATTTGTGTGAAAGGAAGTTTCAGCTAAAATGGCCTTGTGAACTTTGCCAAGCTGCAGAACTAAAAGGCAAGGCAGTATCAAATCCCACGGACTGAAAGATCTCTGCCGGAGATGCCGTTAGACAGTGGGTGCGCTGCTGGACAGATTGCAGTCATGAACGTTCCTTTGAATATTCGGAAATAATCTCTAGAAACCTCAGACCACCAGCTGCCAGGATATCTTAACTGTGGCTGTCATTACTCCAAAGACTCAGTGGGTACTAATTTCTGTTGTTTTGGCGAGGATGCAATCTGTTGGTTGGCGACATCCCATTGCTAGGTAATGTTTTGTTGGGAAGCTCGACCCCTGTGCATGCTTTCACTCACTGTGCCTGAGAAAGAAGGACAGGGACGTGCACTATGAGCTCGTCTTTGTTACAATCTTTACAATGGCTCTAGAGTGGCATAGGACACCAATTCTCATGCTTAAATAAATGGGTTCAGAGAATAAAATAACACCATTTTCACTTCTGACACAGATGACTGAACATCTTGTGATCACTGACCACCACTCGACAGCTCCTCTGGGACTTACCAAATGAAACCAAGATATCCAATAAGGGGGCTAGACAGACACTGATACGTTTAAATGTCTACTTACTGCAAGTACCACTGATCAATTTGCTATGTGCACAACCTGGTTATTGTTTGGGAGAGTTTGTTTGTTTGTTTGTTTGTTTGTTTGTTGGTGTTGGGTTTTGTTGTTGCTTATTTGCTTGATCGTGGGTAGGTGTGGCATATTTTATTTTATGATTTCTTGAGACAAGATCTCACGTGTTCTATACTGTCCTGGAACTCACCGTGTAGCTGAGAGTAACCTACAACTTCCAACCCTGCAGCCCCTCTTCTCAAGTGCTGAGTTTATAGGTGGACGACATCACTCATGGTTTACGTGGTTCTGGTGATGGAACCTAGTCCTGTGCATGCATCCTAGGCAAGTACACTACCAACTAGCTACGCAGTTCACCCCAGCATTCATGTTTTCAGGATTTTACTGTGCAAAATGGAGGCTATTGCTAAAATTATGGAATTTTTATGTCATTATCACTGCTAAACTGAATGATCCACCAGGATTAGTTTTTGTCGGCTTTTCATAATTTTATCAGGCTTCTTCCTAAAGTTTTTATACACAGCCAACCCGTTTCAATCCAGCCTCCCCTGAAAGTTTCTTAGGTTGAATAAACAACTTTATGAATACAAAGGCTGTTTGAAGAGATGCTCATTTGACTAGGTAGGAGCTGGTTTAGTAATTTACAAAAATCCCTGGTAGCAGCAAAAATTACTAATATGCAACCAGAATCTGTTGTCCATTCGATAACTTTTGACTTGTCTGGCAGACTGACTCTTTTTTATAAAAAGGTCCCTCTCTGGGGCTGGGGATTTGACTCAGTAAGTAAAGTGACTGTCACTCAAGCATGAAGACCTGAGTTCAGATCCCTAACACCATTAAAAGAGGAGCGATGTTAGAGGAACCCCAGGGTTTGGGATCTCAGGAGCTCTCTGGCTAGCTAGTCTAGACAATCAGTGATCATTGAGTTCAACAGAAGACTATCTCATGAGAACAACAGAAAAAAGACACCCAGGCTCAACCTCTGGCCTCCACACACATGTGAACACAAACTAATTTTCTAAATGTTGCTCTATGTGTGGTAAGTTTACATGCTTCGAAGTATGGCTTGTTTCTTTCTAAATATTTGTTGTTTATTTTATGTGTATGAGTGTTTGGTTGACTGTGTGCATGTGCACCCTGTGTGTGTGGCTGGTGCCTTCAGAGGTCAGAAGAGGTTGTCCAGTGCCCTGGAACTGGAGTTCCTAAATGTGAGTAACCACATAGGTGTTAGGAACCGAAGCCAGGTCCTCTGCAAGAGCAGCAAGCACTCTTAACTGCTGAGCTGTCTGTGTGACCCTGAGGCCTATTTCATAGAATATTAACACAGCCAATCAGCTTTCTATTAAAGTCTGAACAATATCCCTTTTCATCCTTTTACTTCAAGTTTGTGTATACCATATGAATCAAAGCCATCTTCTTGATGACATCATAAATATGTTCACACCCACATGTGTGATAGACCCCAGAGTGTTGCACATATTAAACCACTGAATTAATACTCAGTGTCTTAATAAAATTTTGGATGCCTTAGGTCTTCAGTAGACCAATCTATTTTAGCTGTTCCCTTTATTCTCTTTATTTCTGTGTTTACTTTTGTTTTTCCCCCAAGTAAGAAATTTAAACTTTTTTTTTTTAAGGAATTTCTTTTTCACTTGTCCATATTTTTAAAATGCCATCATTTGATGCACCATTTATCTTTTTTAAACCAGGGACTTCAAGGAAACATAACACATACTATTTTAAGATACTTAAAATATCATTGGTTCAGACATTTATATCTAGCAGGAAAAGAGTGTGCCATAATGGTCACTGAATAGCAATGGCAAATGCACCTATGGGTTCATTTATATCCAGCAACATACTTCTTATTTGAAGGATTTGTATTTCCTAGGCTTCTGGTCCACCTTAACAAGTAAATTCATAAGTATGATGAAGGCCATTCATGATAAGTTAATGCTTGAAAATACCTGAGTATGTACAAAAAAATTAATAGCTCTCTCTGGTATATTTATTTTCCTCCCCCAAAAAATATTTGCATTAATAATGCATTTTATAGCCAAATCTAAACTACATAAATGCAAATGAGCACACTGCTATACTAAGTGCTCCTAGGTCATTATTTGGCAGATTATATTTACAGTTTTAGCACTCACTGGTACCATATATAGATTTGTCTATCTCTATGGCTGAAACCAGAATGCAGCCCTTCTGTTCACCCACCGTGTCTCCCATTACAGTAAACTCCATGTCTATTCTTGCTTTAATTTAAAATTTAGTATCATGGAGAATAGACTAAAACTGATCGTAAGTCAGTGTCACTGCTAACAAAATGGATGTTGCTTGATTAATACAGAGACCCAGTACCAGGGCCTTTAATGCTTCAGCAGGCCACTCACATCAACCCACGTGCAGAGGCTCTGATGTCACAGTCAAACTGATGTCTCACTAACCAATACAACATGCCATGGGTACATCTAGTCTGAGTAAGAGGTAGCAGGTACCAAACACCAGACGACAAGGCCAAAGGAGACTAGTGTTTTCACTGGGAAACACCAAAACTCCATTCTGATGCTGCATGAAAAACTGCTCTGCAACATAAACAGTTCTACTCCTTGACAGGCTTGGTGGGCAGTAACCCAGAAACTGAACCAACTCTGCTTACGGGGCAGTGAGCATTCCTGGTTTTCTAGTTTCTTAAGGACTCTGTAAAACATGTTGGAGGTCAGTGGCAAGTGCAGACCATCCGCTATCAAGGGCTTACAGGGGAAAATGGCAGTTGGCTTTAAAACCAAAAACAAAAAAACAAAAAAACAAAAAACAAAAAAGAATGGGGCTAGATGTTCCATGAAGCCACCATTTTGGTGACTGCTGGCTGACACACTGACTGCCCATCTGCCCTGTCTCGATGCCTTCGTAAAGTCTACTTTGAGGTACGTATATAAAGAATTATACAAACAATAAAGCCAGGATAGGATGCATGCCTGTGGTTCCAGCCACGCGGGGAAATGAGGTAAGAGGATCGTTTGAGTTCACGATCAGCCTACACAGAGCAGACGGACTCACCATCTTCATGTTGTTATTGTCACCTATGACAGTGATCATGTCGATGACACAACGCCACCTCCTGGAGTAATCCTGTCACTGACAGTTGTGCACCGGCCATCTCTGCTCACAGATGGGCAGTGAGTGTGGCAGTCTGGAAACCATTTCGCAGAAATTCAGACATAATTAAAATAAAATAAAATGAAACCTCATTTGCTTCTCTCTAAAGGAGTCTGATACCACAGCTTCAAATAGATACAGGTGGGACCAGAGCCACATCCTGCCAACACAACTTCAGCCAAAGCAGTTTCCACAGCACCTGCACGGCCCTGTCTAGCACCCAGGCTCTGTGTGTCAGATCGGCAGCAACTAGCAGAATGGCCCCACAGGTAAGTATCAGCCTTGGGTGCTGTGACTGCACACTAAAGCAGGAGGGAGGGGAGATACATACACACTCCCCAACATGGCCCAGGGCTGCTGGAATTCTCCCAGCTTGTTCTCCACTATCAACACTGACTGCAAAGACAGACCACGCCAGAGTCACGCTGGGGAGAAACACAGCTCACAGTGACCTTTATGTTTTGCTAGTGAGATATGCAGCAGCTAATACTAGCTGTTTCCATAGGACCCAGCTGCCTCCTGCTGCTTGGCAAGAGTCAGCATCTTATTTATGATCTATCCGTGTTGGTCTATGTGGCTCCTCTAATCATGTCTTGTCTGATTGCCTACAGGGACAACCCCAAATTTCACACTTGTTTCAAGCTATTTAAAGGAACTAGTGCAGAAACTCTCAAACTCAGACATAGGATACTTGTGGTTGAATATTTCTTCCATCGTGAGGACTACCCAGTGGACAGTGAGACATTCAGCCTTATTACTTACCTCTCAACATATGTGACAAACAAATATATCTCTAGGACATGTCAATATCTGCCAGGTCAGGGCTAGAGAGATGGCTCAGCATCTAAGAATGTTGGCTGTGTAATCAATCATTTGAGCTAGATCCCCAAACTCACATAACAGGAGGAGGTAACTCAAGCCTGGAGGAATCGGACTCCTCCTTTTGGCCTCCTTACATGGGGGTGAGGGAGAATTCGAGCAAATGCATACATAAAATAAAATGGAAAGATGTGCCTCTGTTGGGGGAAGAACAGTGGTGGAGGAGTAAGCTAGAACACACATGAGATGTGACCTAAAAGTTCTCATCTGTTTTAGAGGCAGTGTCCTGTGTAGCCTAGGAGGGTCTCAAATGAACTATGAAATCAACTTCTGATCAACCCATCTCTACTTCCCTGTGGGCCAGGGAGCCACGGGACTGGAAGGAGCAGGCCCTGATCAAGAGTGAGGTTGAGGTTGTGTCCAAACCCCGTAAGTCTTGTCCTGGAATGAACAGGAATGGGATTGCTCCTCCCTGTCTCTGGGGCCCCATGTCCTAATGCACAAAGCCCTGTACCCCAGAAGAGGCCATTTACTGGGTAGCCAGGTCAAACTTCTTCCCCCTTATAAGATCATGTCCAGCAGCACCAGAAATTTCTCCTTATGCAGATGAGACATTCCCTGCACCCAGCCAATGTGCACTCACCCCAGTTGTTTAAGACAGCATCCTGTCTGTAATACCCCCCAAAGGTTTAAATAGCCTTGGTTCACCCAATAAAATGAACCAGTTCTCCAAAGCTATTTCTGGGTGTGTACTTGACCTGTGCACTAATGGCTGACCAAGATCCTGTCTGTACCCACCCTCGTGGCTAAGCTTTCCTCCCTCCATTCCAGTTCACCGTGCAAGGGGCCTGACTACCCCAAGGGAGAAGGGGAAACTTGGCAGCACTTCCCAAGTGCTAGGATTAAATGTATATAACCCCTATGGCCAACTTTATGAGATGCTTTATTTTCGAACCCTGGGCTTGTGCATATTAAGCAAGACCCTAAACATCAGAGCTACATATACACATATATTACCAACCTGAAGTTCTCGTCTTTATCATAGATCCACTAAAAATGATAAAGATAAAAGAAACAAGACCCCTGTACATATCACTTGTTTTCCTGTATTGGCTTTACCAAAACAGCTACATAGAATTTCAAAAGCAAGAAATGACACTGGTACGGGCATTTATATATGTATTCTATTAGTATATTACCTGGATAAATTAATATACCCAACATGTCTCACTGCCCTCCACAACATGTTAACATAATTGTTAACTCCAGGAAGAATGGCTCTTATCAAGAAGACAGAATAACAATTACCAAAGAGAACCCTTGGATATTGTTGGTAGGAATATAAATTAGTACAGTCATTATGGGAGACAGTGTTCTCACTCCTTCAGGAGAAATCAAGAGAGAACTGCTACATGAGCCAACAAGCCCACTGACAGGTGTAATATAAAGGAAATGCAGTAGGTGTGTGCTGAAGACAGCTGCTCTCCCACCATGAGGCTACTCATATAGACCATTCAAGCTAACATATGGTAGTTTGTGCTTCTCTGGTCACTCTTCCATGTCATCTGACTCAGATCTGTATAGAGCAGTGGTTCTCGACCTGTGGGCATGACCTCTTTGGGGTCAAACAACCCTTTCATAGAGGTCTCATATCAGGTATCCTGCGAATCAGATATTTACATTATGGTTTATAACAGTGGCAAAATTGCAGCTATTAAGTAGAGATAAAAATGATTTTATAGTTGAGGGTCACTTCAACATGAGAACTGTATTAAAGGCTCACAGTATTAGGAAGGTTGAGAACCATTGTATAGAGTTGTCCTGGTTGGTTGGTTGGTAGGTTGGTTGGTTGGTTGGTTGGTTGGTTGGTTGGTGGGTTGGTGGGTTGGTTGGTTGGTGGGTTGGTTGGTTGGTTGGTTGGTTGGTGGGTTGGTGGGTTGGTGGGTTGGTTGGTTGGTCGGTCAGTCAGTCTGCTGTTGAGGACTCAACCAAGCACTTCACACATGCTCGACAAGTGTTCTACCACTGAGCACCCTCCAAAATGTTCAGTGTCTTCAGAATCTGCAATGACAGCTTCTGTTTCATCTTTCATACTTGCAATGAATATCCTTTCTATTTGTCAACTTCATTAGGTATCTGTCACTTTTATCGACACCTTCAGTGGTTCACTGATTTTCTCCAGTATGCTCTATTTTCAGTAATTGCTGATTGTTATTGGGGTTCACTGGTTCGATAAACCCGTGGCTACAGCAACACAGAGAAGGAAGGGTTTCTTTTGAGCTTACAGTTGCAGAGCTCTGGATCAAGAAAAAAACAGCAGCTGGCATAAGGCTGGAGCAGCAGCTCAGAATCTACATTTTAAACCACAAACAGGAAGCAGAAAGAGTACACTAGAAACTGCATATAGGGGCAGGAGAGATGACTCAGAGGTTAAGAGCACTGACTGCTCTTCCAGAGGTCCTGAGTTCAATTCCCAGCAACCATATGGTGGCTCACAACCATCTGTAATGGAGTCTGATGCCCTCTTCTGGTGTCTGAAGACAGCTACAATGTACTTATATGCATAAAATAAAGAAGCAAATCTTGAGAGAGAGAGAGAGAGAGAGAGAGAGAGAGAGAGAGAGAGAGAGAGAGAGAGAGAGAGAGAGGGAGAAGGAAATGGCATATAGCTTTTGAAAACTCAAAGCCTGCCCCCAATATGCCTCCTCCAGTAAAGACACATCTCCAAAGCATACCAAAACAATGTCACTAACTGGGGAATCACATATTCAGATGCCTGAGACTATGAGTAACATCACATGTTTATTTAATTTCCTTCTGTTTAATTGCATTTATTCAGCTTTCCTTAGAACCCCTGGAAATGGGCGGAGTCTTACCTTCTATAAAATATAAGAACTTAAGAGTCCTTTATGCCTTAAGTTCTTATGAACTTACAATAGCATATGCCTTGAAGTAGACACTTAACTGTGAATAACAAAGAACCAAATTACAATTGCCCCCATATAAGCCAACTAGAAATGTATGAGGGACAGTGAGGGTTCAATTCAAAAGAGTCATGGCTCAGTTTAATAATACAGATACAGAAGAATCATAGTAATACAGTATCTCAACAGTTAAATGCTTACAATTAAATATGTTAGTATGCAGCTAGTTAAGTATCAGTAGGCACACTTGGATCACTCTACTTTGTTTCTCCGGTCCCTGCGTCAGACCTCTGCCACAGAAGTTGTTCTGCCTCCATCAATTTTTAACGGCCATTTCTCTAACATCAAAACAAATGCCACAGTCCTGAGTTATGAGGCTGTGTCCTACAGAGCAGGAAGTAGCTCATTTTCCCTCCTGGGTGTCTTAGGACACAGCAAAGCAACAGTGCTACCTTTTACAGCACTGCAATTTTCACTCTGGGAAGGGAGGAGGTAATAAAGGGCTATTTAATTCACACCCATTTTCTCATTTTGTTTCTGCATGTGCAATTCTAACATAATTTCAGCTAGAAGAATTTCTTGAGCTGCAGGAAAATGCCTTTCTGTCCTTCCTTCCTTCTCACAAGCTGCCTCGAGGCACCACAGGACGCCATGGGCAAAGTCACAACAGCTTCTGTTGCTTGGCCAGGTCTATTTCTATCTATCTAACCCTCCGCTTCACTCTGGACCAGGAAGGTTGCTGCTCACAGTCCTGGGTGACGTCTGCCTTCTGCTGTAGACTCTTCTCTGCCTTCTCACTGTAAGTGAAAATCTGTAAGTTGTTCTCTGACCTCCACATGCATGTCTCAGCATAAAAATGCACATACAAGAATGTGAACACACAATGCAAGCACAATTAATTAAGTAAATGATTCCTTAATTACAATAATAATAGAAAGCAAGGTTCAACCTTGAGCACGGTTTTGAACACTGATCTCAGGGAAAAGAAACTGATCAAAAACTCTGAGAGATGGCTCAGCAGTTAAGAGCACTGCTGCTCTTCCAGAGGACCTGAGTTTAACCCCCACAATGGTTCTCAACCATCTGTAACGGGATCTGATGCCCTCTTCTGGTGTGTCTGAAGACAGTGACAGTGTACTCATATAAATATAATTTAAAAACAAACAAACCCTCTTATCCCAGGCAGGTAAGAGCCTCTGGTGACCACAGATGCACCATGGCAGATGTAAAGCCACACACGTATAAATATATGCAGAATATATGAATGTATTTTTAAAAGAAATAAAACCTCTGATCTTGCCCAAAGGACCTTGTTTCAGTTTAACACACACACCCTTCATACCCATAATATACATATGAAATTTTCAATGAACAAGCATTCTGAACAATAAACTCTGGGGCGGAAATAATCCAGAGGAAGCGATCTGTAAGTGCAGCTTAAAGATAATTAAATGTGATCTGGAGAGAAGGTTCAACAGTTAAGAGCCCTGGCCACATTTCCCAAAGACTGGGGCTTGACTCCCAGCACCCACATGACAGCTCCTGTCTCTAACCTCAGATTCAGGGGGTCCAGAGGATCTGACACCATCTTCTGACCACCACAGGCATTGCAAGCATGCAGTGCACACAACATATAGGCATAGCACAAATTAAAATAAATATAATTTAAAAAGTAATTCAAACCCAATTCATATAAGACAAGGGTATTGCATTATTTTATGCTGTGTTCCCTGATGCAGAGCAGACCCCCGAGTATAAAGAAATTTTGTAGAGAAACTGAATGAGATGGTTCCCCATCTCCTGGAACCCTGCACTGGAGTTTCAGGATTAGAGTTAAGTCATCGTTCCTGGCCATGTACTTTTAAGTTGCTTTCTTTTACCTTCAGAAAAGAAAGTAATGTCAAGTATGGTAAAGACAATGGACTCCGTCCAGAGTAATTCTGAGTTCTATGTGTCTCTGTCTCCTATGACCCATTTAAACAGCTTTACTGAGCCTCGCCACTCTCTGTAAAGGGTGGCTGGTAAAAATGCCTACGTCAATGAGACTCACTGGTACTTTTGGTGCAATACCTAAGACAAACACCATAACAATTCTCCTCATCCTATATGTTGGGTCTTAAATTAATGAACTTGAACTTCTAAGCCAGGGCTGGCATCTCAATGTTTTAATCCTGTCCTTCACAACTGCACAGAGGTCCTCACTGGACCAGTGCACTGTCAGGGTGACAGTGACAGGCTTTATCTTGTCACACCTGCCTTGGCCTTCCCCAGGTCCAGACTACAAGCATGGCTACCATGCTGAAATCACAATTTCCAAAGTTGCCCGGTCCCTGCAGGAAAGTGCACTGAGTTCGTTTGCTTCCAATATCACCCATGACTCCACACAATGTTTCCACGGCCTTACAGCCTAGCACACAGTTTAGTCAACCTGTGAGGTAAGTCAGTCCTTCTTACCTGGTGGAAGACTAAGATCAACAGCAAGGCTGCACACTCAACACTTTCATAAGACTTGTGAAACAAAGCTGCAAATCAGTAGTGATACTTCTGCTCCGAGCACAGCCTGGGGCAAGTTCAGAACCTGTAGATGCTGACTCGGTGTGTGGATGCTCACACACAGTCCTCGGAAATGAACTGGCTATTATTCAAACAGCATCTGCATTTGTGTCTGCAAAAATTATGCTCAAGTAGATTCACCACATACATGACTCCTAAGAGTCTATGGTCTTCCGGCAAACAAGTTGCATCCTGGGATATTAGCCCTGATGTCATGAGGACCCGAGTCACAGTTGAGAAGAGAATTTTCATCCCAGAAATGTGATGTTATTGCAGACTGCAGGCAGCAGGTAGAGTTGAACAGGATGCAGCTTGGCGTCTGGGCAGACTTTATAGGATGCTCAGCTAGTCTACAAAACCTACCCTCATTTTGGGGGATGGAGGATGGAAGTCATGAATTGCAGATTTATTTAGCAACCAGAAGTTAGAGCTGGAGGATGTTCAGCTGCCACAGTCGTCGTAAGGCGACAAATAAGGCGACAAATCTGGGGTGGGGCCTTGGGCTCATTGAGGGAGATAACACTACACACCTAAGTAGCAAGCTTTCAGAGTGGCAGCCTTGGTTGAGCCTTGGTAAGAATGCCACAGTAGCTGTTAGTCCCATCCTATAAACTGTAGCTCTAAGAGTACTTACCCAGGACATTAGAGGAAATAATAGACGTTCAAGTCCGAGCATCTGATTCTAGGCCTATGGTCTCAGCCATGGAACCAAATTGTTCTCTGGGGAGGCCCTTGAATGCATAATCTGAAGGGCCAAATGGATGACAAATGCTAACGAGTTGGTGTTTTTATCTTCTTGGACTTCATTCTCAAATCAAGAGGACAAGCGGTTCTTACCGATTACAAAGACCACCAGAGTCATTCTGAGAAATGACTTACTTATTCACTTTACATCACTCATGCTTGCTCACAATCCTTTCCCACCTCCCCCTCTCCCCTTCACCTCTGAGTGGGTAGGACTACCTGGGTATCCTCCCACACTGGCACATCAAGTCTCGGAGACCAGGCACATCCTCTCCCACTGAGGCCAGAAAAGGCAGTCCAGCTAGAAGAACATTTCCCATGCAAAGGCAAGAACTTTTGGGCCAGCCCCCACTCCAGTTGTTGAGAACCCACATGAAGACCAAGCTGTGCCTCTGCTACATATATGCAGAGGCCTAGGTCCAGTCCTTGTATGCTCCTTGATTGGTGGTTCAGTCTCTGAGAGCCCCAAGGGTCCATGTTAGTTGACTCTGTTGGTCTTCCTGTGGAATTCCTAGCCCTTTTGGGGGTTCACAATCCTTCCTTCTATTCTTCCATAATAGTCCCCAAGCTCAATCCACTGTTTGGCTGTCTACGTCAGAGGCTGGGTAGAGCTTCTCAGACTCCAGTCTGGAATCATAATGAAGTATAATTAATAGTGTCAGGGATTGGTGCCATGAAAATGCATGGAAATCTTAGCAACTGACAGGGGAGAGGAGGTAGGGGGAGCATCTCTAGGAAGAGACAGAGACCTGGGATAAAGGAGATGCCCAAGAATCAATGGGGATGTCTTTAGCTGTGACTCACTACATTGAGAATATAAAACCTGAAGAGGCTATTTCCTGTAGCCAAGCAAGAACCCCAGTGGAGCAATAGGGACACAACCCACCCACAAAACTTTCAACCCAAAACTTAACCTGTCCATAGAAATGCAGGGACAGGGGATGGAGTAGAGGCCGAAGGAACAGTCAACCAATAACTATCCTAACTTGACACCCACCCCATAGGCAAGCTCCAATCCCTGACACTATTAATGATACTACGTTTACACCAATTTGAAGACAATTATTTCCTAAGCTAAATTCTCACTGAGGGTAGGTACTTACATAAACAGTGACATATAATAAAACAACCGAGTACATGACAACAAATGACCCTCCAGACAATTCTCTTCTTTGTAAATACAAAATCCTATCTGTTCAACAACTGTACCACAGCAAATCACAAATCTGAGACAGAGTCTTCCAAGCGCAGATCTTAAAACCCAAGAATCTCTATAAACTTAATAACATCAAATCTGAGGCAGATGGCTGAATGCCTTAGAAATCCCCAAACCTTAGGGGATCATGGATGGAAATTCCCTGGCTGTGTTTACAGTTTTTATCTCTGTGTCAGAAAAATACTGCCACCACCTGGTGGTTCATTCTCTGCTACAATAGAAGTCTGCAAGTCATAAAATTAGGATCTGGACAGTGTTCCTGTTGTCAAAGTGACCCATGTTAAAAAAAAAAAATTGTTCTTAATTTGTATGTTTTTCATATAATTCCAACTGAAGTATTGAACGAATGTAAATTGTATACACAATTTAAAAGGAACTCAGTCAGTACAATGAGACCTTGTTTACTAAAAACTAACATAATAAAATTAAAAAATATATAATGAACTCAAAAATGCCCAGGACTCATACTGAGCTGTGTGGCCACTCATGAATTTTTACATCAGGGGGAAGCACGTATCATTCTATTGCCCGTGCATTATTTTATGCTGGGTATACAGAAATCATTTTCTATAAGTAAATGTGCTTTGAACATCTCTCGGCTATCATGAAAAAAATGTATCTTTCCACTCTCTAACCTATCCATTGAGGCCAGTGGCATACAATGACTTTTACAGTTAAATGTCCTGTTTCTTTGCAAAGCTGCTGGTCTGCTCCTCTTGCCCACATAAGACAAGCACTCACCACTGGGCTCCAGCCTGGGCCCTGGTATGTTTTTAAGGAGCTCGGGTTTAAGCCCACAGTGTTCCCTGCTACCCTCGTTTTTCATAACCAAAGTGACCAGGAGCTGGCACCTACGCGGAACTGAAAGTTCTAAGGAACTTAAAAACCCAAAAAACTTGAAGAAAATCAATGGCAGTTACGATGAAGTTTTAAACCAAAGTACAGGTGTAACACACTCAAGGGGTATACAAACTTTGTCCATCAGTTTGCAACTCCGTTGACACTGGGTAACTCGGAAGCCCTATACAGATCCAGCAGAAGTTAAAATGCCAAACCATAGGGTCAGAACTGCTCCAGAGACAGAAAGTCTGTCCGTCAAATTCACAGGGAGGACTGGGAAGCAGCAGTGAGTTGGAAGAAATGTACTTTGTCAGCCATGTGTCTCTGTTTGGGTTACTGGGAGTGTGGTGAACATAGGAACTGCCTGTTACACTGAATGAAATGTCCAATAAAAGAAAGCCAAATGGGAAACATATGGGAGCGTTAAAGAGGTGGGCCAAGTGGAGCAGAGTGAAGCAAAGTGACCTGGAATGTTTCAGACCCCATATGGGCCGTCTTAATAAGATGCTTAAAATGACATCCTAGGGTCTGCAAATCCAAGCTAGCCCTAAAGTGCGTTTACTCCTGGCCCCGTGGGCCCGTTATTGCTCAGTGTATACTACAGTTCTTAAAGAAACCTCACAATCACTCGTTAATTAAGTGCACTACAAACGTTTGAACAAAGAAAAAGAATGTTCTTTTGCTAAATTATCCAGCTTCGGTTGTATCTGATTTTCCTCCTAAGCTGAGAGTTCATTACGGGAAAACAAACTGCCCTTTAACTTAAGAGACGAACAATCTGCAAGGAGACTTTGCAGGGAGTGGGCTAGTTAGTGACTGAAAACCCCAGTGATAAACTCGGTTTGATCCCAGTGACCTAGGAAGAGATCCTCATTAAACTCCTTCAACAAGCTTAGAGTCAAGTTCAAATGCAAAAGCCTCCCTGCTAGGAAAGACTAGGTCACCACATCTTTCCTGACTGTTGGTAATGTATGAGAGTTGCATTTCCCAGTGGCTGGGAACCTGTGATCAAATAGCCAAAGATATAGATATGTAGTACCCTGCCAGTCCAACTCCACGTTGCAAGTTCAAGACCACCCAGAGCCTCTTTTCCTTTTGCTCAAGAATGACTTCCCCTTCTGAGACAATGGCTTCTCTCTCAACCTTAGAGTCGAAGTTGAACAAAGTCATTATCCCCAGGCGTTATGTACTTGATACATATGTATTTGAACTAGGAAAAAGCAAGAACAGCAAAAGCAGAGAGTTTAGCAAAAGACACTGGCATTTGGTTAATGCATCAGAAAACACTGACGGGCTACTTCATAGTCCCAGAAACCAGAGGAAATAAATCTGCCAACACAGTCCGGGAGTGTGAAAAGATAGGGACTCTGTCCTGACAGTCACAACATGGACCCATCTCTGTGTATCTTCACATCTCATGAAGAAAGAACACAAATATCAATTAATGTAGTTCTTCTCTGTTCTTTCTAGATTCCAATAAACATGGGAAGATGGCATCCGGCTCCTACAGAGATTTAATAGAAAAAAGGGAAAAAAATTGCTCTGTAGTTCTGAAGCAGATAGAGAGGCAGGGAAAACAGGAAAGACTGAGAAGAAAAGAAGCCCTTATCCAGGCTTTTGGCTCATATGCTCACCTGTAGCAAGGAAAGAATTCCAACCTAATTACCACTGTTCCAGACCCTCTACTTCCTGCCTCAGTCCCTACAGAGGGATGGAAATCTCAGCGGAAATCTCACTTACTGGGAAAGGACATCCCCAATGCAGCCCTAGTGTGCCTTATCAGATCCAACTCCATCCAAGACAACTCTGTTATCAAGGGCGAGTGGGAGAGAGGGGGATTTCTTGGCAACCTTTTGAGATAAAAAGTGAAAGTCACCAGAAGGGCTGTGCTAATGCTGAAACAGTTAACTGTTCCCTGTCCTGAAGAAGCCAGAGTCCACACTTGGGTGTGCCTTGCTCTCTGGCACTCTCCCTTAGAAAGCACAGGCTAACCATCACACTGTCTGAGTGCCGATCTTTCTCTTAAGCCTGTATTAGAAAATCAGCAACCTGGTTTCCCTAAAATGAACAGCCTGGCTCTTAAGTTCTCTTTGTTGAAACCAGTGGTCCCTTTGAGGTGAGGTCTCCAAAGGTTGAAGGGAACTTCTCAGACTGCTGGGGGCAGCAACAGCAGACCCATGCTTCAGTTCCCATTAACCCGTCCTCAAAACTGCCTAATTCTCTATATCGATGATAAGTAAGTTATTTTACTAGCTTGGTATGAAGAAGAAATACATATCAGAATTAGCTGACCTACAGTCATTCTTAGGACTCCAGGAATATCAGATTATTCTGAAAAAGAAGTGCAACTAATCCCACTGAGCTCATTTAAACAGGGAGCTTTTTTTTTTTTTTGCTAAAGTCACGATAATCTAAACGTGCCTATGTAGAAATGTGCTAAGATTTTCTTAGATCATGTTTGTCATGCTCTAAAATGTAAACATGGGCCTTTTCTATTTGCATTATGCAAATGAGAATGACCAAAAAGTCACAGCAGAGCACTTAGCTAGCTTCAGCACTGAACGTCCTGCTAACTCAAGAAACCTCTTAGCATTCCGAGCAAACAAAACTCCCAGACTGTTCTGGACTGTCCCAATTTTATTCTCTACTTGTCTAGATTTTAGAACTGAAAGCCCCATGTCTCAAATGTCAAATCAGTACTGCTGGTCTTAGTAATGCAAAGACATCCTTAGAGTGTCAAGATAAGAAAGACATCTTCCTGGAGTGTAAAGATATAAGGGAGGGACATTACATCATCTGAAAGAGTCTTCCATTAAAACCAAGATAAGAAATAATATACAATATAAACTCTGGATGAACTTTTAGAGCCAAACTAAAGCTGTCAAAGTAATGTTGAGTTTTTGTCTTTTATTTGGATAGGAACATGGCGGACGGTATGACAGATGAGCAATCCTGGAGAACAAATTGTCATCCGTATAGACTGCACCCTTCATTCCTCTTACCCATACATAGTTCCAGCCTAGACCTAAACCAGGCATTAACCTCCCTAGGCTTTAAAAATCACAAAACAACGGCTGCAGAGATGGTTCAGTGGTTAAGAGCACTGACTGATCTTCCAGAGGCCCCGAGTTCAAATCCCAGCAACCACACAGTGGCTGACAACCATCTGTAATGGGATCTGATGTGACTGAAGAAATTAATATTATAAACACACATACATACACAAAACAAACAAAACAGCAACAACAACAAAAAATCACATTGGAAAGCAGAGGATTATGCTCAGTACCTAGAATTTGTACAGAGAAAATTCTTCCTATATATTGTTTGGTTAAATGAGTAGTCTGCTCCTTGAGCTTTATATACAACATACAACATTCTTGTTATGGGAATCCCCAAAGAACATCACCACACTTACACATGTGCATGCACATGGGCACCAGATACACACACACACACACACACACACACACACACACACACACACTTTTGAAGGCTTGAAGAATAAAACTATCAGAAGAAGAAACTACACACTTTCTATCACAAGAGGAAGAGGTATGATTGACAGGGATACAGTTGAGCAAAGGCTGAATCTTATAGATGGGCTGTTACAGGGAACCCTGGGTAAGGTATGCTGAGTTATACAGTGTGCTTCCATCTGGAGTAGCTAAGAACCCATGCTGAAAATAAATTCTCAGACCAGTGGCTCTTATACCAGCCCACCTGCCTGGTCCTATTGCAGGTGTGATATTTTGCATTTGCTCAGCCCAAAGAATAGCATTCACTATTAGAAGGTGTGGCCTTTTTGAAGAAAGTGTGTCACTGTGGGAGTGGGCTTGGAGACTTTCTTCCTAGCTACCTGAAGATACCTAGTCTGTTTCTAGCTTCCTTCAGATGAAGCTCCTGAACCATGCCTGCCTGGATGCTCCCATGTTCCCACCTTGATGATAAGGGACTGAACTTCTGAACCTGTAAGCCAGCCACGATTAAATGTTGTCCTTATAACACATCAATAAAACCCCAACTAAGACAGCAGGGAAGAAATCTGTCAAAGAAATCCTCATAGGAGCTTTTCATATAATCACGCAGGCAAGGAGTGAACAGTGTGTAAGATGAACTTCCTGAACAAGGACAGAAATAAAGAGGGTACTGATCAAATACAGCAAACTTGTTACCAAAGGACACCAAGGGTGGAAGTCTACCTAACACAGTAAAATCCCAACACATTAGACAGTGTGTGTGTATACACCTCCATCCACTACTTTTAAAAGTTAAAAGTTAACTTGTACTAAAGAAAGCTTTAGAAAAGACTTGTATGGCTACTCAAGATATATTCCATCAGCATCCTCCATTGATACATAGCTTGAGATTTAGAGACAAGTGTCCAGATTTTCACTCTAGTCCAATCCAACCCAATGTAGTCAACAGCTACAGGAACTGTGAGTGTGATTTTAGTGTGTTCTAAAACTAGATCTACTAGGGTGTCTTTAATACACTGAGGACTGAGTTCCTGGCAGAGCCAACCTCACAGCTCATTCTGTGCATACTCTGATAAAAACACTAACAGGAGGTTCATTCCTCAAATACTTCAACACTCAAATCTACATCACCGTTTACCACCTGCTGGGTGGTTTCTGGTGCATTAAGGCCTTGCCCTCTTTGTTCTGCATCTACTGAACTCCCAGGCAGCCTAATGTTAAGAGAACCATGGGATGCATTTCTGGACCAGTAAATAAACCTTTAAGGTGTATCAAAAAGGATGGGGGAATGATAAGGGGAAGCTGTCTGTAGCTACACAGGCCTCCAGTTTATTCAATTGTTTAAAGTGCTCTCTGCCAGACACCCATTACACTACAGACACTAAAAGGGGAAAATCCCTTTGGAGCAAATGGGATTTCACTAAAGTGCCTCTGACAAAAATACATCGGGTCTAAGCAAATTCTGGCCTGTTACTTAAAATATATTGGGGGGAGGGAAACAAACAAAAACAAACAGGAAAACCTAAACCCAAGGAAGCTCCTTCTTGTTACACAAGAACTATGGCAGCCATCTAATCCCTGTAACATACAGGCCAGAGGATGTTTGAAAGAAAGACTAAACAATGATCTGTAAACACCTCTGATCTACAAAGTATCCAGAAGTATCAAGTGTCTTACACCCATATCCTCAGCACTGTCATAGCAACATTACCAAAATAAATCCCCTATCAAGATAAGCAAGAATGGTACTCAAAACCAGACTTTGAAGATGCACATAACACAGACAGACAGACAGACAGACAGACAGACAGACAGACAGACAGACACACACACACACACACACACACACACACACACACACACACACACACACACACACCTCCAAATAGGTAACTCCAATATAACTCACAGAGAATATACTACTGAAAGAAATACTGTTTCCCATCATGCCTTCCCAGAGGGTGTTTAGCTAAGGAGTTTTGCAACCAAATGAAAGCAAGACTCACTGTCCTGTCACTGGTTCCTCTGTTCGGATCATAACCCATACACCTTTCCAGGGTGCCATGACAAATGGCCACACAGATGATAAAACTGGAAATAGCTATTTCAAGTTCAGGACCAGAGAGAGAAGTATGGCATCCTCTGAGTAAGAGAGCAACTCCAGGACATACATGTGGCCCCAGAAAACCAGCAAGTAAGCACGGCATCTGCTATAATATTCGAGGGCATGCCAGGTGTCTTAGTTAGGGTTTTGTTGCTGTACACAAATGGCTACTAAACACTTGAAGAGTTACTGCAACTCAACCTGGGATCTTCTGGGTTATATATGTCCTTTAAACAAATTTATGTTTCTGTTTAAATAGCCACATTGGGCTAATGGCTACCACATTGCATAGGGAATGTACTTCAATGGGGTGTCCTGAATAAGACCCTTGGGTTGGGCAACAAGAAGGGGGCAGAAGAGACTGCACAAGAGTAAATGCTCACCTTACCCAAACACTCCACTCCACACACCTTTCCGTGCTAATCAAAAACTCAGTGTTTCCATCTCTACCACCCCCAGTACAGGGACATGCTTTCCTTAGGGGACAAAACAATATTTTGACAAATGAATGGCAGATGATAAAAAGCACTAAAGTTCCTGTTGCATCAGGTGTGTACCGGAACACCACAGGACGGAGTGAGTAATCTTGGCAGGAGTCTGAGCCAGTGCCTGATGGTATGTCCCGCCCATTCTTCCCTGCACAGAGACTAGAGAGGTCACCTTCACATCAGACAACAGATGCTGTAATATTACAGAAAACAAGATTAGAAAGACAGCAAGCAAGACTCACTCCGCACCATGTCTCAATGTTCACAGTACTTGTTCAAGAGATCAACCTGCCAACTCAGTATGGGTGCCTTGGACGAGCAAGTTGAGAGCTTAAGCATTGTATGCCTTCTCCACAATGCTATAACAGTGCCCTCACTTGAACAAGCAGCACCAAGAAACAGCAGCGGACTCTCCAGGAGAGTTTCTGTGTATGCTCAAGTTTATGAGATGCAGAACGTGGGGGGGGGGGGGGGGGGTGCCAACACATACAGATCTGCACTTCATTTTACTTCAACCCACGCCACATTAGAAATTGTCCACTACCTTGCCACATACACCATCAACCAACTTTCTGCAAGAGCCCTGTTTACTCAATAGGAATTTATGAGCCCAGCGGGGGCAACGGGGCTTAGCGGGGCTGCATGTGCACAAGCAACACCCGGCAGACATGCAGCACGTGTTTGCTAAGTGCCTTGGCCTTGGTTTATGAGGTCATCAGCCAACCATGGTCAGCAGTGTTGAGAACAGGAAACAGCCAGTTTTGATGATGACTGGCAAGCAGGTTCCTGGAGGAAGAAGCCAGAGAGGAGAGCCCAAAATCCAAGTCCACTTTAGAGGTGCCACCATGATAGCAGACATGTCCTATTTTTCACATTAAGTACTTAAAAAGTTTCATGAAATTCTGTTAATTATCACCCTTATAATTGTTTACAAATCAAGAATATTCTCATAGGTGCTCTCCAATTCACACCTAGTCATCCACTCATGACTCTATGCAGAGCAGATACAACCACTTAAGAATCGCATGCAAAAGCTGGAGTCCAGGACACAGAGTTAAGAGTCAGATGGCTCACATGACGGTAGCAGAGAGAGCGTTGTGAAAGGGTTGGTCATGAAGACTGGGGAGGTGGTGGTGGTGGTGGTGGTGCTTTTTTCTCTTTTCTCTTTCATTTTTATTTTTGTTTTGAAGCTTTTAAATCTAGTATTTCCCTCTGCGAAGACCTTAAAAATAAATAAACCTGAGATGCTGTCTTAGTGAGATTCTGAAAACTGTAACCCACTAGGAAGCTGCAGTCAGCCACCCACAAGCTTTTGCCTGTATTTTCTCCTTTCTAACCAGCACCAAAAAAAAAAAAAAAACAACCAAACAACAACACCAACAAGCAACCCACTCGGAGTAGCTGGGAAGGAGAACGAGGAGTGCAGAACAGGGCACAGTCATGAGGACTACATTTTGGATACAGCACTCAAGTAACAAGCCAAACACTGAACACTGTACCTTGAGCCTCAGGGGATCTGGCCCCCTTTTCCTGGCCTCCGAATGTGGCCAGGTGAGATGCAAAAACATACACTTTTTTAACGACACTCTACAGGCCTGAGGGGACGGCTCGAGGCATCACAGGCATGAGAACCTGACTTCAGATCCCACGAGCCCATTTAAAAGCTGGATACAAGCATGACAAGGACAGGGAGGGAAGGGGGCAAACCAGACGAATCTTTGAGTTCTCTGGCCCATCAGTCTAGCCAAATATACACTGTGGGCTCCACAACAAACCTTATCTTAACAGATGTAGATTGTTCTGAAGCTGTTTGTATCTTAATGGAGTTGGAGAGTGGTGGAGAGAAGGGAGGTCAGAGGTCAGTGATCAGAGGGCAAGGAGAGGTCATGGCAAGACCTCTGGATGGAGGTTCCCAAGAACCAGCTAGACCCAGGTGATACTAATTGGTGTTAAATAGCTATGAACATTCAGGATTTTATAGGTCTAGTATCTCATATAGAAGAACAGTTTGTATCTTTATTTGATGTAATCTTGTTGTGTAGAGGGTTTGTGGATTGAGAGTTGAATAAATAAACCTGTATGAAAAGCTATTGGCTGTAGAGTTGTGTGTGTGTGTTGAGTTTTGGGGAAAACAAACACCTGGGATGGAGGAAGGCAGGCAGAGGAAAACCACCAAGGGAAGGGAGTTTTGCAGACAGGGTTGGGCTATGGGGACTCAGACCGAGCTCGGCCCAGCAGCACAAGTGCAGGAAGCTCCACATCAGGGTCGGGCCCGAGGAGTGAGACCTCAGGGCCGTTAGAGAGATATACCCGTGCAACAAACAGAAAAGGAACAAACTGGTCCGCCACTCCAACAAGTGACAAAAGAGATAACTGTGAAAACCTAGTGTTTCCAACACTATTAATTCTAAAATGCTGTTTACAAGTGTAATGCTGTAAGAGCCGCCTAGGCATAAATGCAGTCAATACCACCAAACAGAAATGCAGGACCCTGAGATGTTTCCAGCTGACTTCAGAAGGAACCCACTGCTCAAATGTTTTACAGAGCAATGCCATGTGCTTCGATGGAGTGGTACCCCGGTCTGTCATTCCAAGCACAAGCTAGTTGTTATGGGGACAATACATCAATGGGTCCCAGCTGCATTCAACTAATTTTTAATCTTGTAGATTTTGCTGCTCCGGCTGGCTGGGTAATGCCATTAATAAATTAGAAAAGATGAGATTCAGGATTTTCAAAGTCCTAATAAGGATAACTAAATCACTGCATCTTCCCTACAGGAACTGCAAATTCTTTTACCTTCAACAGCATTCCACTCAGCATCTCTTCATCAGATGTAACTGTGAACATTTCTGTCTTGTGGGAGGTAGAGAGAGGGGAATCCCACTGTAAGTGGAAACCTTCACTTAGTTTTTTTTTTTTTTTTTTTTTTTTGTTTTGTTTTTTAACGCTCTGGGTCTGGTTTTGTCATCTCTGCAAGAAACTCTCATCAGTGATGGGCATGGAATGATGCCTCACTGCAACTTCCAAAAAAAAAAAGTTTTCCCCAAGTATCCAACATCCAATCACATAAAGGAGAAAGACAGCAAAGCCCCTTTCCCCTTTGGTGTGGGCACTACTTCAGAGGTAATTTATTGTCACCTCTGAATGAGCTAGCACCATAGCTCAAACATGCCCTGTGTTAATTTAAAAGGAAGAGAAAGCCTAAGTGCTCAGGTACCCTGCAGGTTTTCTGTGCACACTTTTAACAAGAGCTGTGGGGATTTGCCATGGCAATGGCATCCTCAGCCAGCGGCTAAGGACCAAGTCCCCATAGGATTCTCTGCAGAATCCCTGGAAGAGAAAACAGGATGTGGATGGTAAGCTTAGGGGAGTAGACTGCCTTCTTTTCCTCTTCTTGCAGCTCCTTGAGGAAGGCCATCCTTCATAGATTTAAATGAGCATGACATAATAAAAATGTTTATTGTCTGAGCCATTTCAAGCTAACAATAACCATGACTTTTCCCTCATTTTTCTATTATTTCTAGAGTAAATACAGAATTGGCCTTTAATAAAGGGTTTATTTTCATCCTTCAAAACAAAACATAAAAATACAGCAATGACCCTCACACTCCCCAATAATAGATATTTGAATCACTACACATTTATTAAGAACTATTATACAACTATAAAACCCAGCTTTGGGTCTTTCCTCTATCCATCACCAATACACATCTGTGTTCAGATGTAGCCAAAGAGTCAGTACCCTGAGGACCACTCTCCTGTGCCACAAACTCATAAAATGAGTCTCATTCAACATTCTTTCATATTAATTGGAATGAATGTTTGATTATTGCCTGTTTCTTGTACTAGTAGTAAATGAATGACAACAAAAAGACTTCTTTTAATTTTTCAATAGGATAATGAATGGATGAACATTCAATAGAACAGGAAATGAGATGAAACATACACTTATCAATAAAAAAATTAAGCTTTCCACTTTACAGTAAAATCCTATTAAATAAAATTGTTATACCCATATGCCAATCTAAACACACATACATAGGGGCCCGTGATAGATGGTTTGGGTGGTACAACCTAGGGAATAAAATCAATCCCTAGAATCTACCATGAAGATAGGAGGAAAGAACCAAACCCACAAAGATGCCCTCTGACCTCCACACATACACAGTGTCACTGAAAACAGATATGCAATAATAAAAATAAAAGAGAAAACACACACACACGCACACGCACACATACGAATGCACACAGGCACACACCTAAGCTTAGCACTTACTGACTTCTGTGAGCCCGATGAGGAGATGGTTTGGTTACTTCCCAGCTACAGAGCCCATGTCTGCCTCATGTCTAGACTGTCCAGAACGGCCATCAGCCACGGAAGGGTGACCTACAGTACACGCCAAGTGGCCTCACCACCAATGCTCAGCTTCCACAGTAGAAGCAAACAAAATGGTGATTTCCTTCCCACTTTCTGACCTGCAGGGTTGGTTTCCTTTGCAGAAATGGCCCTGTGCCCTCCACTGCTGCTCTCCTCCAGGCTCTTGAGAGAGGCACCAGGAAGTGTGTCATGGCTACTGACTAGAAACATTGGACTGACATGAAAATCCTTCCCAGACACCCTGTCATTGTCCAAATCCAAGTTAGATTCCCAATGAGAAATTTACTGACGCTACAAATAGTAAATGAAATAGAAATTTTTACAGCAAAGGCTGCTAAGAGGTCACCATGGTCGTAATGATGGAGACTACCAACATTCCTCTGACAACTGCCCAAGAAATTATGGTGCGCTGAAGGATAGAACTTTGAAAACCTATATCTGCATTTGTTTGTTTGTTTGTAGTCTAAGACACCATCCCATATACCGTAAGCATGCCTAGAACTCCTGGTAGAGCCAATGAATGACTCTGAACTGCTGATCTTCCTGCCTCTAACCCTCCAGGGCCAGGATCATGAGCATTCGACACCCGGACTAACTCATGCAATGCTGGGGCTCAAACTCAGGGACTCCTACATTCTAGGCAACAGGTCTACCATCAAGTCACATTCATGTGCATGTGTATTAAGTAAAGAACTACCCCACAGAAAGCAAGAGGAACTACTGGTGTTATAGCTCCTTTTTCTTTCTCTCCCCCACCCCTTTTTTTTTTAAGGGAGTTGGGTAGGGGAATGAGATGTATATTTAACTTTTTTTTTTTTTTAATGATTAGTAAAGAAAGCATACTGGCTGGGAATGAGGAAGAGAATCCAGGCTTGAGTTCACCACCAGGCTCTGACCACCTTCTGCAGCTCCACTTTACTCCTGACACACAGATCCGGAGTAGCAGGAGCATCTGGGGAATGTGGGCTTCAGAACAAAGGACTTACAGATGCAGTAACCTATGTGACTGGTACTCGGGATATCTCCTACTCAAACTCCTCCCCACCCCTCACTCTGGAGTCTACACTGTCTCCCAGGGCCAACTGCTTCCAAAGGCTGGGTGTTTTATCATGCTGATGGAATAGGCTAGCAAAACGCATGGCCAAGTACAGAAAGGCCAGTGTCTTAAAAAAATGTTGCTAACAAAAACACCATCACACACCAAAATTAACCAGACCCAAAGACTATATAAGCTCAGTGAATTTCTATACAATTAGAATGGACATCTGGAATGGAAGTTGCAGAAGTGCATATTGGATTTTATACTTTCACTATCAAATATACTTTATGCACTAATCCTCCACAAAGGCAAAAAACCCTCATGACAGACCAGGAAGACAAGTAGCATCCTCTTCCAGCTCCAGCCCTCCTCCCCTAAGATTTAGCCTTTCTTGGTCTCCTTTCTCCATGTTACACTGGACCCATACATATATCTGCTTATAAACACACATATATTGTTGACCAGAATTCTTTTACAACATGTCTTCTTAAAGCAACCCTTTTCAAGCTGCCCTCCACCCCCACCCACAAAGAGGAATGCCTTCAGTTACTGAAATCCACCCGGGGGAGTTACTATGACACTCTCTAGCTTTTGTGGGATAATGGAAAGAAAGCCTTGTTAGGAATAGTGATGAAGGCGATCCAAATCCCAAGCAGATGGGAGCTTGAGTTTGAAACCAGCCTAGTGCTGGCAAGACCCTGTCATGAATGTGTGGGTTCTCCTCCGCTGACATGATCCCAGTGTAGGAGGCCCTGGCACCGTGGCTGGCACACTGTGGGTAGTGCTCTTCTTCCTGAAACAATCCCTCAAGAGCTCAGGTCCATGGGGCCTGTGTGTATCACCAGCCCAGCACTCTTAAGAGTCCTCTCTCAAGGTTCTTTCTTCTCCATCCTGCCCCAAGGCCCCACTACACACTGCATTTTGTTGGAGGCTAAGGGTGTCAGGTCAGAAAGGAAAGGAACAGATGGTAGTCCCTGGAGCTCCTTGTCACCACTGATCTATCAGGAACCCACAGCCAGTCTTGCCTGCTTTGTCATTTGTTTACAAGTCACCCTGCTGAGGAAACTCCCTGGGAGTGTTTCCGGTCCATATGCTGCTCTGCAAAGTTGGCCTTGGGATGGGCAGAGGAAGTAGAAGCCTGAGCTTTCCAACTGCAGGTCTCACCTCACCTGCCAGAGCTTGGCTGTTACTGCAGCCAATGGCTCTCACCAAACCTGCAGGCTTCAGTGAATCAACATCAGGCACTGGAGACTCAGAACCTGGAGGGCAAGCCCTGGGGGTAAATGTGTTGTCACAAAAAACCACCATCAGAGTAGGTTTGTCAATGTAGGGCTCAACCTGTGAGTTTGGGACTCTGAGGATGACCCATACATCATTTCAAACCCACCTTCCAGACCAGCTATGCAAATCCTAAAGGAAGGGCTCTGTGTCTTCCAGCATTAGTGCCAGAGCAGGGTATCTGAGGAGCCTCAGCACTTTGGGGGACACTACCTGACACCCCGCTTCCCTGCTCTGTACTTGAGTGTGGAGGTGTTCCTGGAGTAGAAGCACATTCCCTAAGAAACTGCTAAGGAATGTAAGGAATGGGACAGAAGCTGGGGTCTGAATCCACACGCAAGCCTCAGGCCCCAAACTACGTGGTCTCCAATTCCTCCACATCCATCCCTCTCTTCCTTAAACACACAGTAGCCAGTTCTCGACTCCACGTGTCTCCATAAAGTTCTTTTCACATTTCCTCTCCCCAGTCCACCCACACCGGAGATGAGACCGAAAACCACATACTGAGAGCACAGAGCTCTTAGACAGATGCAAGCCAGACAGGATCATATGTTAGAACCAGGGACGGGAGAGCAGTCAGTAAAGAACTTGCCATGCAAGCGTGACAGCCTGAGTCGGGTCCCAGAACCCCAGTGAACATTGCTTTGGCGATGTACTGGGGATGCAGAGTCAGGAGGATCCCTGGAGCCTTGTGGCTAGCCGGGGCAGCAGACTCTGAGCCCCAGGCCAAGCCTTGTCTCAAAAGACAAGGTGGGTAGCTCCTGCAGAATGATACCCAAGCCTTTTCTCTGGCCCCAACATGCATGTGCACACACATGTACACCTGCATACACACACACACATACACACACACACACACACAAGAATATATACATATATACACATAGAGAGAAATACACACAAATCAGAACCCATTTGGCAGTACCTTCTAAGTAAGGAACAGGGCATCTTTAATGAAAACACCTCCAAGTTATAAAGTATCCAGCTACCTAAGAGCAGAAAAATGGGCACATACAACATGATCACAAAGTGGAATATTACATAGTCAATAAAAAAAAAAACTACTGATACATTCAAAACAGAGGTGTCCTCTAAGCCTAAGCAAAGATGTCAACCTGACATAAGAAAGCACATTTTAGTTAGTTTTTATTGAAAATTATGAGACACATGGATAGTAATTACAGTTAAAAGTCAAGCCAGTGCAAAGGCCAGGGGACTCTGAGGACACAGCGATCTGTAGCGTCATCTGGTGGTAGTTACAGAGAAGACATTGGTTAAAATATCAAGCTGTATTTTTAATAAAGTACTATATGTATTTTAAATATTTTTTAATTCAATTTTTAGAAGAGCAAAGGCAATGAAAACATCAAACTGGGGCAGCAGCCAAGATGGCGAACTTTGCTGCTGTCCACAGGCAAAGTGCTGACTTCCCTTCTGGCTGATCCCTGAGACAACCTTGTATCTAGGGATGGGAAGGCCAAAGCCTGGAGTTTGGATCAGTACATCTGCTGTGATATGGCACCAAAATAAACCCTGAAGCCTCAGGAAGTATGCAGTTAACACTCAGAGTCGTCCATTCCTTCCACGAAGGCTGTTCTGGGCTGACTTCAATATTAATCACCGTTGAGTTGTATTCTCTGGCACATCTGGAGGCTTGTGGTGGAGACATGCTTTCACTTTACCAGAACCAGCCCTCCAAATGTTTACACTCTGCTCACAAGGGCTTCAGATTGATAGGAAGAGATTAGGAGCCATGCACTGTATATTATAAAGTACGCTACAATCTCAGGGACCCACACTCAGAGGGAGAGGGCAGTGCACACTGGAGAGTGCTGGTGGTCGGAGTGCCAGGCATGAGTGGCCCACAGTCCCAGAGGACCTATGTGGAGGCCAGCATGTGCTGCATGCTGAGTTTCACACCCACCTAGGCTGCACAAGGAGATCCTGCACCAGCAAATGAAACAAGGACTAAGAATATTTCCTGGACAAAGCACTTGCAAGAAATTCCCAGAAGCTCTTGGGCCAGCAAGCCAAGCCTACACAGCAGCGAACAAAACAGACCGTGTTTCAAACAGAGAAATGAGAAGTTGCCCTGTGACCCTCTCATGAGTATCATGCAAACATACATAGGCCTGCACTCACTCCTCTCTGGCCACATGCTCCTGGATGTATGTATTAGTGCATGTACATGTATGTTAAACATGAAAGGAGGGAGCAAAGAAGAGAGGGAGAGGGGTATGGGGGATAGGGGAGAGGTGGGGGGTGGGAAGAGAAAGAGCGAGAACAAGACCACAAAACCAAGCAATGTTCTCACTTACTGTAGGGTTTGAATAGGTTTGGCTATTACCACAGTCTATTAACATAGACTTGGTGTTTGAATACTTGTCCCACAAAGAGTGATGCTATTAGGAGGTGTGTCTTTATTGGAATAGGTATGGCCTGATTGAAGGAAGTGTGTCACTGTGGAGCTGGGCTCTGCAAGTCTTCTGACTGCCTTGGATCAAGATGTAGAACTCTTGGCTCCTTCTCCATCACCAGGTCTGCCTGAATGCTGCCATGCTTCCTGCCATGATGACAATGGACTGAACTTCTGAGCCTGTAAGCCAGCCCCAATTAAATGTTGTCATTCATAAAAGTAGACTTGGTCATGGTGTCTCTACACAGCTATGAAACCCTACTCTGTAGGGAGGCGCTTAACACCCTAGTGAAGGCATCCATCTCTGGGATTCTCTGCAAGCCTAGGCCTTCTCCAGGTCTAATACTTTCTGATTCTTAAAAGATGAGTTACAGACTGGTAACCAGTATGACAACAACAAGAGAGGAAACAAAATTGCTAAGGGGCTGGTTCATTGGACCGGATCGCTGGTTTGCCTTTGCCTACAGGGAGGAAGCAATGGTGGGTGTTTGAAGCTTTAAGAAAACAAACACTTGGGCTTAAGATGTAGGTCAACAGTAGAACACTTGGCTAACACATGCCAGGCCATGGCTCCACTAGCAGCAGGAGTATGTGAGTGTGTGCACACATGCCCATGGACATGTTCCTGGGTCCTTTCATTTCTCCACTTCCACTCAGGGTTCAACTCCCCAGAGGCTCCCCCTGGAGAGAAGGACCACTCACCTACTATAAGGTGAGACGCTCATACAGAAATCCTCGCACTAGAACAGCTCTCTGTCTTCAACTGATAATAAGAAGCAGAATGTTTTGGGTTTGTTTGTTTGTTTGTTTGTTTTTGTTTTTTTGATCACATGCAAAACACAAGCCTGGGCCATAGCATCCAGCACCACCTCTACTACAGGATTTAGGCCTCAGGCCAAAAATTTGACATAAATAAGAAGCAGGTCCATTCTTTATACATCAAATCAAGGAAAAAAATAAACTTTCTCCCATCATCCAGTGTTTATTATATTTCACGATGAGAGGAGAAATGAAAGATGAAGCACACAAGAAACAGCCAGCAGAATTCCCACCAGGACTTGAGCCCTGACACTAAACCCTACAAGTCAAAGCTGTCTGCCTGTTTGCAAACCACCCAAAGCCTGGTCCTGCCCACAGCTCAAAGGAGGCTGCCAGGACTGATTTACAGACAGCTCTGAGCAGAAGCTCCTCTGTCTATGAAACAGACTGGGTGGGGAGCAGCTGGAGGTGGGAAGAGATGTTTGCATGGGGCAGATCTGGGCTGTCATCATTCAGCCTGTCTGCCTGCTTTCCCTGCCCCTGCTGGAGTTCTGTCTCCAAGGTGCTGGGATCAGAGCCACTATGAGCCTTGCTGAGCAATGGCTGCTACTGCTATGCCAGCAATCTACCTTATTAAAAAAAAAAAAAAAAAAAAAAAAAAAAAAAAAAAAAACCTGATAAACAAGAGAATCCCCAGCAGATAGGCTGCAACCTAATTGGGATGAGTGATCTCTCACAGAGCACCCAAGACTTGTGCTAAAATGTTCCTTGAAAATTTCTCAACTTGTTGATGTAAAACCATAAATGAAGAGAGACATCAAGATCACTGGGTCTCAGGATACCAGGGAAAGCCTTGAGAAGCAATTGTACCTGTGGCACTTCCTTAAGGACAGGAAAAGCAGGCCCAGAGATGGGAGTGAGGTGGAAGAAAAAAAATCTGCAGAAAAAGCCAGGATCTAAAGGAGGATCACAGCCTTGTATAAAGTAAGGACATTACATTTTCCAAAAATGTTACAGTCTCTAAGGGACATCCTGCTCAAGGGTTTGCCAATGTAACAATGCCCAGAAAACCAAGCTGTCTGTGTCCCAACACCAGCTCCCTACGTCATGGCTCTGTGTCCAACAAACAAAAATTTAAACCTCCCTGTGCTCAGAAACACTTGTAAACCTATGGAAACAGTGATTCCTACAACTCAAATATGCACCTGTACATAGTATAGAATTAAATGTACTACTACTACTCTGTTGTGGTATTTTGAAGAACACCCCCCACATACTCCTGTTTGGAAACTCTATCCCAAGTCTGTGGAACTGTTTTGAAAGAATTAGGAGGTGTGGCCTTAGAGGAGGCATGTCACTGGGAGTGGGCTTTGAGGTTTCAAAAGATCTGTGCCATTCCCAGTGTGTTCTCTGCTATTTATGGATCAGGATATAAGCTCTCTGCTGCTGCTCTATGCTTCCCACCATGATGGTAATGGACTCCTATCCCTCTGGAACCATAAGCTACAAATAAATCCTTTCTTCTATTGGTTGCATCAACTATGGTGTTTTATCACAAGAATAAAACATAATTAAGACAGGTCATTTACATTACTACCTTCTTGTAGATAAGCCTGTTTGTCTAAAGTCCCAGAGCTGGTTAGTAGCAGAATCTTGTGAGGTAGACTGAGTTCATACTCAAGGTTAGTCTAGTCTCCTCTCTCCTATTATGCTCTTACACTTGATCACTCTCAGAAGACACATGAGGTCACCTATTCAATGTCCATGCGATAAAAGTCTTTAATAAAATTCCCTTAAAACCAAAATGGCAACAATGGTGACAAGAGTGGTCCCAAGGGTCCCATGAAAAGAGGTGTCGACATGCTTAACATGCCAGGAAGCCAATGGCTGTGAAAGAAAGGGGAGAATGTTCTGCTCCCTCATCACACACAGTCCTCTACCTCTATAACCCACACACAGGGTCCTGATACCTCCTGGCAGATGTGCCAATTGCTCTCAAACACCACTTCAAATAGATTGCACTTCCCAGAAAGCATCACATACAAATTTAAATTCGATCTCTTGTATTAAAGGGCAAAATGGGCTTGGGGTGCAAATTGCACGGGAGTTGGAAAACTAGGGTTTTAATGCTAGTTTGCTGTTAATTTACCAGGTGGTCTTTAGCAAGTCAATAAACAACCTTCTGTCTTTAATTCCCCATATACAAAATAGTTACCCAAACAGTAAAACACTGAGAGGCAGGGTTTATAACTCAGTGGTAGGGAACCTGCCTAGTGAAACCCATGTAGGAGTCTCAAATGGCAAGCCAATTTTAAAGGCCTAAAATTTAAAAACCATAGCACTGAAGTTGTATTCATGAGAACTGTCAAGATTTTATCTACTAAAAGCACTGGCACAGCAAAGTTCAGCAATAGTCTGTAATTTCAGTATGCAGAGAGTCTGAGGCAGGGGGGTTACTAGTTTGAGGCTAGTCAAGGATATACAGTAAGACTCTGTCTCATTCAAAAGAAAAATCAAATAATTTATTAACAAATTGTTTTTGTCTTTCAATACAATAAATCTGTATTTCAAGAGATTTCATCTGTCTTTATTCTTTCTGATCTGGGCTTTTTAAGACTGTCAGAATATTTAAATAATCAGAAAAATAATTCACTGTACAAATTTCAAGGCAGTCTAGGGGTGGGTGGATGACCACAGACAGCCCAGTGTCAGAACCTCAAGAGCACAGGGGCACTGAGAGGAACGGAGCTCCCAGGAGACCACCTCAGCAGGCAAGCATGACTTCGGGTCTTCCCTTTTCCAGCACATATGTTCTTACATAAAAAACAGAGGTCAAGACTTCCTTAGCTGACAGAATACTGTAATGAATCAATTCTAAAATGTAGCCAACAAAATATGCCACACTGTGTGCTTGATACTCAATAAGAAGTAATTACATTTAGCTTCAAAAATTAAATCAAGAGGAGATGCTATTATCTCCCATTTGTAGATGCTAAAATCAAGGCACTGAGTTCATGGCCATTCATCCAAGGGAACAACTGACCAACCTACAAGGCTGTACCTCTTGCCCGAGAGTATATGATATATGGGCCCAATAATATTTCTAACTTATAGAAGGAATTCAGAAGTGCCCAAGTAGGAGTCCAGGTGTAAACAGGAGAAATGTCTTAGGAACATTAGTAAGAATTCACCAGATGATTTCTACTCAGGGTAAAGTTAGGCTGTGCATTGAGGAAACTGTGTTCTTCAGTTTCTACACAGAAACTCATCTCCACATGTCCTTCTAATTTACCCAAGTACTTCTGATAACTGCTCCGAAGAGGTGATAGCTAAAATTCCCTTCACGGTTCACAATGGCTGTGGTACAGAGACGTGAGAGCATCTGCAAAGCTGATGGGAATGGCTAGACCACAGGGCTAATCAACACAGACACGGTTATGAGGTCAGGAACTGGGTGTAGGGGTGCAAGTCTATAATCTCAGCACTCGGGATCTGGAGACAGTTTGAGACCAACCTAGGAAACAAAGCAAATACCCCTGGGGAAAAAGTCATATTCCATCAGGGAGCACACATCTAACTCTTCCCATTCCCTAAGCCATTTTCTGTTTGGGAAGTTCTTCAACTTCCTTACTGGCTGCCAACAGGAAGTGTGTGCACAACAATACCACCCAGAACATTCAATCCTGACAGGTAACTTTCCTTTATGAATTCAGAGAATCACTCTGACCTGGATATGAGCATGTTTGAGGCAGGTTAATGGGAGCTGGTTGTGTAGAGTCCCCTGGGAGAGTCCCTGGGCCCAGGGCCAGATGCATGGGCAAGCATTTCTTCAGTTGCTAACAACAGAAGCTAAAAGAAAAGTCATTTCTTATGTGGACATGCTATAAAAGAAAAAGAAGAAACAGTCCCAATGGACCAGAGATAGTGCTCAGTCAGTAAAGTACTCGCCTAGCATGTGCAAAGCCCTGGGTTCAAGACCAACACAGCACTGCATAAACCTGGGTGTAGGGGCGTATGCCTGTGAATCCAGCATTTTGGAGTTGGAGGCAGGAGTATCAGAAGTTCAAGGTCAGTGTGAGACCTCAAACAGGAAGAGCAGGGGAAGAGAGGAAGGAAGGAAGGAGAAGGGAGGGGAAAGGAAGGGAGCAGTGTTAGTAGATGTGTTGAGTGGCCTGGTGTCAGAATTCACTCCCTGGAACCCTTGTAAAGGAGAGTGAGAGAATCAACTCTACAATGTTATCCCCTGGCACCCCGTTCATCACCCTACTCCAAACACAATTAACAGTAAATTTTTAAAAGATACTTTTTTAATAAAAAGAGTGCTCCACAGATTTTAGGAGCAATCTTTGAGATCTTTGAGGTAAACAGTGGCAAATATTCAAGATAAATAGACTCTGAATAACTCAGACATCCAACTGACTTAACTTAAAGTTGCCAGTTCGCCCTCTAGAAGAGAGTGGAGATCCTATTGAGAATAAAGGGGGCATTCTCTAAAAAGACAAAAGGGGACAGGGTGAAGAAGGAAAACTAAAACAGAAACAGAAAGAAAAGAAAGTGTGCATACAGAAAATTAACCAAGTCCTCTTCACAGGGAGTCAGGCACCTAGATACCCACAAGAGAAACGGATAAAACTCTGTGTCTTCCCAGTTCCCTTAACATGCCGTTTATTTACCAGCACAAACTATACCAAAACAGTAAAGTCACGGGTCTGGAAGAATAATGGATCTCAGGCTCCAGAGCACAAATCAAAAGCTGGTACTGAACGTCAGCCCAGGGCTGGAGGACGTGAAGAGCCGTGCTTCCCAGCTTGCAACGGGCCCTACATCTGATCCCCTACAGTCTCTCAAAAGTAATTAATTACAAAGTTAAACGAGAAGCTGGGGAGATGGCCTAGTCAATAAAGGCTTTGCTGTGTAAGTATGAAAATTAGAATTCTTATCCCCAGAATCCACTTAAAAAACAGGCACGTGTGGAGGTTGCTTCCAATTGCAGCCTTCAGGAGAGGTCACCAAGAATCCCAAGGACAAGCTAGTCAGACAAACCAACCAAGTGGGCAAACTCTGGACTCACTGAGATACCCTGACTCAGTAAATACAGTGGAGAGTGGTGGAAGACTGTACCTGACATCAACCTCAGGCTTCCACATGCACACCCACACATCCACACCCACACATGCACACCCACACATGCACTCCCACACATGCACACCCACACATGCACTCCCACACATGCACTCCCACACATGCACTCCCACACATGCACATCCACACATGCACCTTCACATAAATGTACCAATATACATGCAGACATACACATACCACACATATAAAAGCAGATTCATGAGTTCAAAAGTCAGCAAACACCCAATAAGGTATCAAAATTTTACTATAAAAACCATCACTGAAGATGGGTTTTGTATTTGTAGAGTAAGTTGGGAACAATTATTCAAAGTAAATTACTCATGCAGCATTCTCACTAGCAACCTCTAGCTTGAAAGAATAATAATAGAATTATAATTCTGAAATGTGACCCTCAAAAATGAACAAAAGTCTTTTATAAGCAGGGTGGGTCTTAATAAGAAAGAATTTAATACTTGTTATACAAGTAAGTCCTTGCAATGGTGATAAATAAGGTTGTTCCTGGAACTGCACAGACACTGGCTATGTGCGAAAACATACTGCTAGACCACCCGGGTTCAATGGCTGAACTACCAACATGTACAGTTCTCAAAATATTTTGTTTAAAGAAAGATTTGCTGTTTTAAACAATGACATCAAAGGGCCTCGCGTGTAGCTCAGTGGTAAAACACTTGCCCGGCATTCTGGAGGGGCTGCATTCAACCCCAACAACCAGGGCAGGCACACACTGGCACTTGAACACCCAGGAGTGAGAGCTAAAATGCAACCCCGGGATGCCTTCGGACTGGCCTGCTGCAAACCTTCCGGTCTTATTTCCCATCTCACTCGCAGACAGGGGAGAAGACCACAGAGCAGCAACAATCATTTATCTTTCTGTTTATGCACAGTGTCTCCAGGCTTTTCCTAAAATGTAAAATAAACCCCCCCCCCCCAGTGAAGCCACAGCCAGTACATTTCCTGTTCCCTAGGAAGAAATAAGTTATTTAATCTCAATTGCCCAGACTAGCAAGAAGAAAAAAAGGAAGAGGATGCTACAGAAACACTTTCTACATGGGAAGGGAACCGGAACAAAGTAGACATTCTAGCAGAAAGGACTGAGCCACCTGTCCTACAGGACGGTGATTTGGGAAGAAGAAAGTGTGCAATGTTCATCACGGAAATCTAACAGTGAAGCCCACTGGTTACATCCCGAAATTGGCAGTGCAAGGACCGGGCCACGGCTCTCAACCCGCCTCCACTGAGCCATCAGCAGCCCCTGCTTAGCTACAGCGAGGCACTGATACACAACTCGGAGCATGAGGTATCTAGGGGAAGACTCATTACCAAGATGAAAACACAAACAGCACACCCTAGAGTGGAAGATGAAGTCAGGGCCTGCACCAGCTACCATCCCAAAGCACACAGAAGGGGGCGAATGACAGCCGCTTTCTCCTGATGAAGGACACGGCCTTCAGCTACTGCACAAAATGAAGGGACAGAAATTCTACGGTGAACTGAATCAATCTCTGGAATACTGAACTATCAAACTCCTTATGAACTAAGGCCCCGACTACAAGAACAAAGACTTGAGAGCTATTACTGAAAAGCGGTGAGAACAGCATTGAGAAATGTCTCCGAACCATATCGAGGCTGGCACAGTGCCCCTGTGCAGTCCTGAGGAGCTGAGTTAGAGTGAGGCATGGTGGTGCACACTTGTCAGCTCAGCATGAGAGATGTGGACCCTAGGCTTGGTGGCAGCAAGCCAGCCCTGACCCTGACCCTGACCCTAACCCTAAGCCTAAGCCTAAGCCTAAACCTAAGCCTAAGCCTAACCTTAACTTAAGCCCTAGCTCTATTTCAAAACCAAGGTATATTGACTGACCTCTGGCCTTCATATGTGTGCAAGCATGCATGCACACACACACACACACACACACTTCTTGCACACGTACTTCTTGCATATGCCTTCCCTTCACAAACACAGCCACACCCAAAAAACAAATTAATGTATCATCAATTACACATGTAATAATCATCTGAAAAAAAAACAGTCACACAAATGCATTAAAAAAAAAAAAAGGCGACTTGTCACATGGTTGTCTATGGGAGCAGAAGAGTGGAATCAACCTGTACTCAACACACAGTGTGATAAAAGCACAGACCAGACATCTGGCCGGTAATGAAAATGCTGTGTTTACATGTGTCATGGACATCTTGCCCTCAGGTAGTAAATATAATATGGGCAAAACCCCAAACTGTGAGGTAATTAAAACGTATGGAAGTAGGGCTCAGGCATGTATTGCTGCATAGATACATATGCCTATGTACTGACATGCCCATATCTATGTATTATGCCATTTATAAAAGTATTACAGGATGGCCATCTCTGAGGATATTTTAAATTTTTACCTGAACTTTCAAACTACAGCATACAAGCTTGACAATCACTTTACAGTCCAGCAATGTCATATACAATGTCATGTACATATTTCAAAATGGAGTGGGTTTAACTTTTTAATAAATCAAGGACAGTAGACTTCCACATCTCCCAGTTTTGTAGTTCTAAATAGTTTGTTACCTGACAAAAATCTTTCTTCTGTTCTGCATAGAATATTTGTGTCTAACTGCCCTGCAGATGACAAAACTGCATATAAGACTTGTGTATAAACAGATGATTTTTTTTGTTTAAAAAAAAATCAAATGGCTTTTTAATTTATACTTGATACATCAATGAGATTTTTTTCAGTCATGTGTGCACTAATGTGCTTCAAGATTCCTTTAAACAACACAGAGCAGTGTGAGTCTCCCGTGGACCACATCCTTCCATCCCTGCGAGTTCTCCGATGAACATATGGCTGCCCTGATTAAAGGCTGTCACTGCAGCTGCTCGGGGACTTCTGAGACATGGGGAGTAGCAGTGTGCCACTCCTGGTTCACACAGTGGAAAAAAGATGTGTTCAGTCTTGGTCCCCTGTCCCTTCCCACCATCCACAGCAGGCAAGAGGAAAGTCTTACTGGGACCATGGACCACAAGCGCTCACCGTTAGAAGAGGCAGAAATGGAATTCTCTTCTACTTCCGCTCCCATGAGGTGCTGATCACAAATACAGCTGAGCCGGGAGTTATTTAAGCTCCCCACTGTGAGACAGAGTTGTCTTCATCAAAAATAAGAAAAATTCTAAAGGAATTCGAACCAGTGGTCCTTCATTGATAATTTAAAAATAAGTGTCTAGTCCATGTCAAGGTGTCCATGCAAACTCACAAAACACAAAGTGCACTTCAAATATTGATTGAGACCCTTGCAAATGTTAATGAAGTCATTGTAGCCACATCTATGTACAAGATCCCAAAGACCAGGAACATACTTTTGTCATATGCATAGGAAAAAAGGTATCGTCAAGTAACCACTACTATAGAATTAGGATTTTAAGTCAGAGACACAGTGTTAACAGAAGGTCCCGGGAAAAAAGGCTTCACTTGTGTTAACTATCAAGCTCACTGAAACTTTTGTAATTATGGGGGGGTAGAATGCTGCAAGTACAAAACCAAACTACCTTGAGCTATTTCATCCCCTTAGCTATTTCAGCCTGGTACTGCCCATCTTTGCATCTGACCTAACATCCTGTTGGGCTCCACCAACCCAAGGTTAAGAACGTCATCAGATGGCATCCTCGGCCTACAGAAGAGACCGCCTGCTTGGCTGTAACCTGCCTGCTTGAGGTTTCCACCAATGTATCTGAAAACCGTTATGATTTCAAGGTTTCTTTGTTCTGTTACTGTAAAAACTTGACAGAATGGTTGCTTCGTTGCAACGTGGAATTTAGGGTGTAGGAGGCACAGAAATAAGCACAGGGGCAACCTGGGATGTTGGGGCACAGAACTGTTCCTCCAGAGACTGGAGAGGACGTGCATTCTAGTCTGGTGACCTTTGCACTATCCGTGTGGCTGGAGACACAGCTCCCCCACACCCTTATCAGGAGCTTGTTTTCCTCAGTCATTCTATAGACCTGTCATTATGGAAGGTGTCATGGGCACTTTATAGAGAAGAGTTTCAATGTAGATATGTCCGATCATTTTTTAGCTTACTTTACTCCTCAAAGAGATTTATGTAAGCTTTATTGTGTACACAGGATCGAGTTTATTATCGCCAGTATTTTCCCCAAATTGGGTTGTGCTTAAATATGTCTGAAATAAGTTGGAGCCAGCACCAAGCAGTTAGCCGTGTTTAAAAAAACTAAGTCCTTGCCTCTCAAGGATCATTGCTCTGTTAGCCATTGTCACAGACCTCTACTTAGGATATCTTAAATCTGTGTTCTCAAAACATGGCCATACATATTTGGCTCCAGAACAAGCTATCTCATATTCCCTTTGAGAAGAAAGCTAATATTTATTTTTATTTAATATTGACAATGGGGAGGTAACAGATAATTTAGATTTCTGCTCCATAAGGCAGTGTTTTTGTTGGATTTTCATAATAAGCATGTATCAGTTTAACAGCATACAAAAAAGACAAAGACAAACTGAATTGGTTGCCTCCTCTCCCCACAGAGACAGGCGGAAGGAGGGAGGGAGGGGAAGAGGCAAATGAAATTCCCATTGACAAATAAACCAAAGACTTATAAGCTTATATACAAATTCTACTGTATATAAAATAAACAACTAAAACATATTATAAGGCTTGAATCTGTGTCTTTAAGTTCCTTGCTTTTAACGATACCACAGCTCCTCTAAGACAGGAGGAGGAAGGGAAGAAACAAGGGAGGAAGAAAATAAAAGGTCATTAAATCACAGGGCATGGGTGGCACAAGAATTTAATCCCAGCACCCCAGAAGCAGATGTAGGCGGAACTCGGTGAGCTCAAAGCCAGCCAATGGTTCCAGACAAGCAAGGATAACACAGTAGACCCTGTCTTCAAAGAAATAAAAGTCATAAGACAAATACCCTGTATGTGGTTAAGGCATAATTATCCAAGATGGAGTGTTTCCAATCTGAGTAGCAGATCATTGAGCGCTAATTTATATTTTAATGATCGTAAGAGGACATGGTTGAGTGACCATGATCAGTTTTATAGCTCGATATAATGCTCACATCCAAGTATTTATTCCACAAAAGAGCAACACACATGCACGTACGTACACACCACCAAACACACTTTAATACCCTGCACACTGAACAGGATCAACTGTCAGACCCAGTAACAATACTATGAGGACAGTAACTTCATTTAGGCTGCCCTTAGTTCAGGGTGTTTTTATATGTGTTACAATATGAGGGTCAGCTATAAAGAGGGACCAGCCTTTAGTAGAATGTGCACTAGGTTCCGTCCCCAGACCCCACAAGGTGGCAGAAGAGAACAGAGTTGTCCTCTGACCTCCACATGTGCACCATGACATAAACTTGCCTACACAAATAAATAAGCACGTATTTTTAAAAGAAAGACTATCACAAAGTATGCATTGTTTGAAATCAGCAACAGCTACTTGTTTTCAGGTGATTATCTAAATTAACTCATTACTGTTAACAGCAACAACACTAACCAACCTGGTGGTAAGGGAGAAGCCAAATAACTATCTTGAGACCATAAACTATGTATTCCTAGAAAAACTCTGTTCTTTATTGCTATGGAATATTAAGCAGCTGAATCCACCTCAACAGCTTTACAAAAGCACAGGGATCTGCAAGGGGAAGTCAAGAAAGGAATACTACATCCTTCTTCCTCTCACAGGAGAGACCAATGTGTAACTAAGGCTGGCAGCCCAAGTATCCCAGGGACTCATTACAGCCCTCTGAGGCCAAGAGCGCTCCCATGAGACTACTCTGAGAGTAAACCTGGCAGAATTTAAGATGGCTCAAGTCATTCGAGAGAGTGGATTTCTGGTGAAATTTATCAGTGCCGACTGAACTTACAAACTAGAAATTTGATTTACAAATCTCACACATGGCGGGGGATGCAGTCACAGACTTTTAAGATGTTTCTAAACACGCAAAATTAAGACATCCATTTAAAAAAATAAAAGCCTTAATTTTTCCATTCTAAACAAATAAACAAAAATATTACTTAGGTATTCAAGATGGTATAGTGCAGTGCTCCCATAAACCCTGGGAAACAAAATTTAGCATATTGATAACCATTATTCCAAGGGCCTTGAGATTGTATATGTGAACTATAAATTACCTGAAAACAAATTAAGGCCCTTATTCTATTTTCTACTATATACAAAGGTCAGATGTATGTGTATTATATCTACATTTGCCTATATATGCTAATATTAAATGCTCGGTTCCCAGTGGCTTTCTAACACCGTGAGCTCTAGTACTAGAGCATATGAAAATGTTTTCTAGTACAGGCACTAAAAGACTGGAACCACCACCTTCCTCCAGTCTGCTCTCTCTGCTGACCTCATAATGTGACTATGAATGGAGACAGGAACTCTAGCTGCCTCAGGTCAAAGAGATGGATGAGTGAAATACGGAAGTGCCCATTTGATAATGTGTTGGGGTGGGGGAGATACAGGAAAGGGAACAGAGAAGTTACTCATTTAAGATAAAAGAACCTAAGTTCTTCTCACATCAAAGTGCACCAGGTCACCACAGACTCTATATGGACTTGCAGTGTGGCCAATACTTGCCTTTTTAGCCACTGCCCATCCCTTCAGCTACCTGGATGCACTGTTAGCCACAACGACTGTCCTATGAGAAAGGGGGAGTGGCCAGCAAATCCCAAGCTTATGCCACACAACTTCTGAACAGAGGTGAGGCCTGAGGAATTATCTCCACCAGGAAGCAGCAACAGGAAGGAAATTAGTGAAGGCAGTTAGCTGCTGTCAAGGGAGGCTCTCTAGGAGGGAAGCACCTAAAAGGATGCTCAGATGATGAAAATGTAAACTCATCAGTGGGCACGCACACACATGTGCCTGAGGATAACGGGCCATTCTGTAACAGACCTTGGAAAAGTAAAACACGGAAGTAAGCTTTATACCCTTCAGCAAATTGCTATCTTAGTGACTCACACTAATCAAAACAACACCTAGATGTTAAGCTGAGTAAGGTAACTTGGAAGGCTAAGGCAACAACATGAGCCCAGGGCCAGTTGTGGCTACATGGTTAACACACTATTTCAAAAATTAAAGCAAAAGAATAAAACACAATACATCACAGGAAAAAGATGTCAATGCTAATGTATGGGAAGGGACCCTAGCTGACATTCAAAGTTCACTGTATGTCCCACTCCCAAATCTTTCTGTCTCAAACACATACAAACAAGACATCTCTCATTCACCAACATGTTCTCTCACATACACTCTCTCAAACACATACAAACAGTACTTATTCACACATTTTTCTCATGCATACATCCCTACCACACACAGTCAGCAAACCAAACCACCCACTGCCCCTCTCTCCTCTCATGTGGATCAAAAGTTTGTGTTCACACATCCAACTCTTCAAAACTTTAAAAGCACTGATTGTATTTATAATAATAATAATAATCATTCCCAGTCAAACAAAGCCCATCACAAAAGCCAATATCTGAGAAACTTTCCCAAAGGACTGACAAGAACATTTTAACTGAGGTCAGACTTGCTGTACTCCATGCCCAGGGAGAAGGAGACAGGAGGATTGCAGACTCTGGGCTGGATAAGCTACACAGCAAAACGGGAGGCACAGGGTCCTTGTATGCCCAGAGAAACACTAGGGAAGCCAGGAATGTCTTCTCAGCGGGGGAGATAAAATACCTGCATTCCACCGGACAGTGGGATGGACGTTGTTAACAACCTGGTGACTTTCTGCTACCTTAGAGGCAGACTTCACCCAACACCATCCCCATCCCACAACACCCCCCCCCCAATGATAATCCCAGTCTTCCCTCTTCCTCTTCCCTCCCTGAGAGAAATGTGTTTTTTCTGGCCTCCTGACCTCTAAGCTAACTCAGTGAAAGACCACACTTGTAGCTACAGGACCCACCTTCCTGGTCACATGTACTTCGAGAATGAGTGTCTTCTGTGCAGTCACACCTTAAGCTTTATTTGCACTTGGAATGGGAGCAAGTGTGGCCTAGAAATACTGTGTTTAAATATGCCTCCAATAAACCGCCTGGCACCACAGTCTGCAAGTTTGATAAAGTCTGAATAAGTCAAACTGAACCAAGCTTTATTCTCACCTCTCTGCCTACAGTGACACCTGCAGGAATCCCCTCATGGGGGTGGGGTGATATGATCCAATAAATAGTACCTTTAAAAAAAAAAAAAAAAATCCAGGCATGGTGGCACAGGCTCAGCTCTGAAGCCCCGGCTACTAGAGAGGCTAAAGCAGGAGGAGTCAGGTTCAGTCTCAGCCTGGACAACATAATGACACCTTGTGTCAATTTTTTTCTAAAGTAAAAAAACTGAGGCGCAGCTCAGCAGAAGAGATGTCCAGTGTGTATAGGCCCTTGGTTGGGCTCAGATACCAAAAGAGATGGGACAGGACAAGATGAAACAAGGCAGGGCAGGATAAGACAGGACAGAGTGGGATGGGACAGGAATAAAGAACAGAGAACAAGAGATTCCTATATCAAAAAGAAAACCACAACTCTATCTCCAGTTCAGAACGCTCCAAGCTACACACTAAAATCCTCCCACTGTATTTAATAGCATCTAAAATCACATGAACATTAACCATGGGAAGAAAACGCAGTAAAATTTATACCTTGTTTTTCCACAATAAATCCTACTTTAATGAAACTTATGCAGTGACTAATTCTTTAAAGAATGAGGTGGATTCTACAAGGGCAGTAAACAATGTCCTGAGTTCCTTTAGCAATCTGAGAGCACATCAAACCTCATTCCACCGTTGGCCAGCCACTGGGCCAGAACTTTGCTGCACAGTATGTGGCTCCACTGAAGCCCAAGCAGTGGAAGCCTAGAAAACTGGAACTGAACCCCTCACTGGAAGACAGTTAAATGCTCTAAATGATTCACATCAGATGAAAGTCACACATCACTGTCTCTATAGGAGTCTCTGTAGAACACACTCAACCAAAGCTGACAAACACAACCAAACTTCAACATGCTCTACAGAGGAGTTTACAAATCCTGCTATTCCCAGCAGCCCTATGTTGCTATCCAACGTGGCTATAAATGATTGTAGTTTAGATTTGGGACAAGTGAGCAGTTATAATAATATTATTAGGCTGAACAATGAGACACAGAGTTCTGTATATAGATGCTGCGTATAGGAAATGCATCACAGATACTCACTGTGTTCTCTGTGCACACTGGGAACTTCACACTTCCCAAAATAGCATCCTCCATCCCTTACCATCCAGCAATACATATCAGTAAAATACGCCCTGCTCAAAAAGCCCCACCCCATGGTTTAAGGGCTGAAAATCTGTGTTTCTTTAGTTATATTACAATCTGCAGTCCTTCTTCACTGCTGGGCAGAAAGGAAAGAAAATGAGTAGCAAACAGTACATTTGTAAAAAGTAACAAATTTTATTATGCAATTTACTGACATCTGTGCTCATTCACTGGGTTATTATTTAAGATTATATGGGACTACAGAGTGAACTTAAAAATTGTGCAGACTAACTTGTGTCACTTTTGAGAAATCTTTGTGATCAGACAACCTGGGAAAACAGAAGTTTATCTCATGAACTTTTCTCAAAAACCCCCAAAGCAGGAACTGTAGTCAGGCTCACTGGACAGCTACAGGAACTCTAGTGAGAACAGGCTGTGCCTCACAGCAAGACACACCCAGGAGGGAGAGCACACCTAGAACAGCACGGATGGTTCTCTTTAGAAAGGACACTAACACTCGTATTTTAGGGGGGAATTTAATAACAAGATTCCTTTCTGAAATGTCTGTCCAAAAAAGCCATGTCATAAACAGTCTGTTAGATGGTTTTTAAAGGAATGAAAGACATGTTCACACCCATCCTTCAGCTGTTCTTATGTCACTTTTCTACAAGGTGAAGACAAGGTTTCCCAGCGATTTATAAACTAAATATGCATCTTTACAGATGTAAGTTCCATACTTATTTTACTTGCTCCATTGTTTCTCGCTTCGTGGACTTTAGATTAAGACTGGTTTCTTCCCTAGGAAAAGGCACTTCAAAAACAGGTTTGGGCCTTCAAGTCAACCCGACTTGCCATCAAGCCTGATCGCCAAACAGACTTCAATCCCCAGAACACACAGAGTGGAGAGAAAACAGACTCCTGTAAGTTGTCTTCTCTGCACAAATGCATGTACATACACATAACCCATTATACAGTGTAGACATTCTTAGAACTCTTAAAAGTTAAAGAATAAGCCATACCAGTATCTCCATGCCTTCGCCAACTCCAACAATAATAGTTAAAAAAAAAAACAAAAAACTAATGGGGCCAAAGAGATGGCTCAGGGGTTAAGAGCACTGGTTGCCCTTCCAGAGGTCCCGGGTTCAATTCCAAGAACCCACATGGCAGCTCAAAGCTGTCTGTAACTCCAGTTTCCAGAGGACCCGATGTCATGAGACACGCATACAAGCAAAACACTAATGAGCACACAATAAAAATAAATAAATCATTAAAAAAAACTAATACCCACAGATATTTATTGGCAGCTCACAACTATCCAATCACCAAAACTCATAGTTACATAGAAAGAATGATCACCAGCCCCATTTAGAAACAGAACAAACCTAATACCTCACTCAAGGCCACATGGACACTAAATATATAGTGTCCCAAACACTATTCATGTCTAGAAGGAGAATACAATGTCGTCACTGTGGCCACAACATCTCATTCCAACTATACAACTACACATATGTCATCCCCACACCCAAGGGTTTCAGCTAACAGGGACCACTTCACTATCTTTCAAAATTTTCCAGTCTCTGCTAAAGGTAGCCTAGGGATCATTTCTCAGTCTACTGGCTAAGATGGAGTGTAAGGGAAGAAGGAGACTCACCCCAGGAAGCCTGAAGGTGAGGAGAAGGGCAAGAAGCAGCAAGGGACCTTAGCTGTGGCTACTCATGGAAACAGATAGATATGGCTTTCTATGTGCCCGCTTGAGTTTCTTCACAACCTGCTGAATAGACTGCAAACTCAAGTGTCCAAAGAGAAGGAGCTGGAGGCTGCATCATCTTTTCTGACCCTGTCTTGGAATTTTTTGATCCTCCCTTTACTATAACCACAGTCTTTTCCCTCAACTCACGGAGAAAGAACCAGACACCCCGCCCACCTCCATGTGGAGACATGATCCCACCTACATCCTCTAACTGTGAATGAGGAAGAGGAGGCACCACTGTCATCTATTTCTGCCATGATGCTAAAGGCACTGAGTATTACTACCTCTGCACGATGGTGATAAAAAAGAACTTCACAGAGGCTGTGTAACCTGCCCTTGGACACAGGAGACACTAAATAATGATACTAAGGTGAAAACACCAAATCCTCCAAGAAATCATTCATATGATCCTTAGAAAACCCTCTCTACTTAAACTGTACCTTTCACATCAAAATTGGGTTGGAGAGAAGGTTCAGCAGTTGAGAGCACTAGTGACTCTTCTAAAGGACCTGGGTCTAATTCCCACAACCCACCTGGTAGCTAACAATGGGCTGTCACTACAGTTCCAAGGGATCCAATACCCTCTTCTGGCCTCTTCAGGTACTGCATATAAATATAGTAAATAGACATATATGCAGGCAAAACATCCATACACAAAAAAAAACTTTAAAATTCAGAAACATGACAAAAATTAAGCATTCTACCCAAGTACCAAAGAAAATAAGCAGGTATCAATTATCAAACTGGAAAGCAGCTGATGACAGCCCTTCTATAAAATAATGCTACTTTATCAGTCATTGTGAATGTTGGGGCTTTGGTTGTCTTTTTTAATCCAGACTAATGGAAGAGAGAAAATACAAACAGAACTCCATTTCAAATAGACCTGGAGAAGAACAGAAACTACTTCAACCGTGGTACAACCTCGCCATTCCACCAGAACCGGGCCACACCAGAGGAACACAATGGAGCCAGTGGACATAAGCTCTCTCTAGCTCTCTGTAAGGGCAGCTCAACAGCAGCACCCTTCAGAGTCTTCAGAGGGCCTGCCCCAGCTCTGAGCACATCTTCTGGCCTGGGAAATTCACAACCATCTCTACTGTAGGCCATGGCTACCTGCATCATTCACATGAACTACCTCATGAACACCTGCAATGTGAATGTTTACTGTTGTCATGGAACCTTCGTATGAGGCCAGAGCATACACACCCATCACTGTGACATTCCCACGAAGCACTGAACAGTATCAGCGAATGGGGTGCTAAGTAATGTCACTTATTAAAAGATAAAAATGTGCCCCTCTGCAGCTCTCTGTGATGTTCATGGGGAACAGAGCAACACATACGCAATCAAGAATAACATGGCGATAGATCCATTAGGGTTTCTCTCCTGTGTTGAGTACACCTCCAGCAAGTGTGACTTGACTGCAGGCAAGTGTGTGACACTGCAGGGTAACAGTCTCAGGACACCTCAGCAGGCCCCAACTGAGTGTTTCTTATTAAGTTCAGCCCCTCCTTCCCAGTCCAGTTATCAAACTATAGTAAGCATTAAATCCAAAATATTATAATATCTCAGAAAACCCGCTAATGACCTAGCCCCCCTTGACAACTAGAGGTACATAAATGACCTACTGGTTCTATGAGAAGACTTACTTCCCACTCTTCTGACTCAGAAAAGGGACTGACCCACCAGCCCATCACAGCAGAGACAACGGCAACCACATCAGCAGGACCCACAGAGCCTGGTTTCTGTGGAGCCATGGACTGGTGATCTACTGTGGTTTTCCCCTAACGACAGTGGTCAAAGGTAAATGTTACACAAGAACTCAAATTCAGACACCAGAAACAGACAAAAACAGGAAAATAAACTGGGGGCCAAAACCAAACTGAAACCATCAGTATAGCATCTCTACAAAACAGAGATCACAACATCAAAAGTACAACTATGTCCAGAACTGGGAGGAAGGTTATTGGGAAAGCAAAGTTATGAGTCTATGTGATGGGAAAACAAACCTCAAGATCAGCAACTCCACAGCTGGGGAGCTTTGCCTGCAAAATAAAAAACCTTAGCCATGTGGACAGACACAAGGAGGGTTACCTCAAGAGTTCTTTAAACTAAAGGGCACCTGAGCTACTCTTCAATGCTTACAGAGAGAGAACAGTAGGCCCTGTGATGGAAAGCCAAGCAAATCTTAAAAATGGCAGTATAAAATAATGTGGGCCCTTTTTAAAAAACATTGCAACATTTTCATCCTTTAATGGGAGGTGAAACTGAAAAGATGATGTATACATTTCAACACTGATTTTTATTTTACAAACACATAGTACATCTAGACATTCCGGAAAGATAACACTCATCAAATTTTGGGAAATTATAAGTGGGCTCTTCCTGAGAAGAAGATGCAGCCTTTTCTTTCTAGCAATTTAGTGATAACTCTGTACCACTCTACTCAAACACTAAAGGAAAATATGAGGTATTTCAACACCCTGCTACGTGGATTTCTACTTAAAGGCAAAGTATTTTCAAGGAAAATAGCTATTTGTTCCCTACTATAAATTTCAAGTATAATACCAACTATTTAACTCAGCATATACTCATAATTAGCTTTCTCCTTAAAATATTTAAGAATAATGCCTTAAACAAGACATAAGCCAGAGTTTAATACACCAGTAGGTCGAATGGCTCTTTCTATAAAATCCCTGCTCCGAAGAACTCTCTCAACTTACATGTTTCTGCTAAGAGTTGATCTAGAATCCAACCTCCGCTATGTTTTAACATCAAATATGTATTCTTCTCAAATAAAAGTCCACTGGCAACTGTAGTGGAGAAAAGTGGAAAGGGGGCAGGTCTGGGGGAAGTTCTATTTCCAAGTATCTAGAGAAAAGCAGCAACAGAATTTAAGTGACAACACACCAAGTTGGCATGTATTTGTAAAACACATGTTAATACACATCGGCACATTAAACATGTTCACATGCATACATGTATAAATCACCTGTGTATATATAGATACATACACACATACACACACACAAACAGTTTACAACTTACTCATTTCTACAATTCGGTTCATAGCTCTCCCTGCTCTGAAACACTATAAGGTCTTTCCAAATATACACACAAAACAATCAATGAGAATAACAGCAAATAAACAAGAGAATGAATGTTACACATGGATGTCCTTCTAACATGAGAAATGCCCATTTAAAAAAAAAAAACCTCAGTCGTGAGGAGGAATCCAGAGTCATTCACTGAAAACATCCACCTACAGGACCACTCAACTGTAGGCTTGGCAAGATCTTAATCTCAACACTTGGAAGGCAGCAGTAGATGGATCTAAGTTCAAAACCAGTCTGGTTTATATACCGAGTTCCAAGCTAGCCAGAGATACATAGTGAGATACTATCTTTAAACCAAATGGTTGGCGGACAGACGGACAGACCGACAAAGAGAAACAGTGAAGTGTGACCCAAAATTGATCACAGAAAGGCAGGAAAGGCAGGTCAAATTTATGAAAAACTGAGGTCACCTCAGAGGTGCTCACAGACAGCAGAGGCGTCACCATGCCCCCATATTGTCACCATTTTGATATGACTCAGCTACAAACCCCAACAGGGCAAAAATAAAGGAACAATATCAAGATGGGTGGAAGAGAAGAAAATACTGAACTGTCCCTCTTGTCTAGCTTGAAAACCAGTCCACAGTCAAGCCCTGGGCACCAAGTCTATGCACGTAGAACAAAACCCCCAAAGAGACTTTTGATAGTTTCTAATATTCTTTACCTAATTCACTTACATTTTGGGTTAGACTTGCAAAAGAAGTTTAAAATTAAAATTAGATTAAGGAATGAAGATTAAAACAAAACCTCTCTGAAATACAAATTTTCCAGATGCTACAGAAATCTTGGTTAAGTCCAAAGTGAGTTGACTCTGATGCCCTTAAATCCTTGGAAATTCAGACCTTGCTCAGCGAAGAAAAACTTCTCACATCTTAATCACTTGCATGCTAAGATCAAAGAGAATAATTATAGTTCTAAAAGAATTTCAGATTTACTTTCACATTATCATTTATCCAGTGAAACCAATTACCTGGACTAAAAACAGAGCACTCTCTCTCCTTCTGGCATATTCTGCTTCTTGGTGTGTCTCCAGAGAAAGTGATGGACCCTCAGACCCCGCCCTCAGACCACGGAAATCATTTCATGGACACAGGCACTATCTCATCGTTTGCGTAACCAGGCGTCCCTGAATCCAAGAATTTATTTTTCAAATGTCATCACTTAGGACAGAAAAAGTGTAAACAGTGCATCAAAGACCAACCTTTGAAACACATTCTCATTTCAGTGGGGGTCCGGTGGGATCCAATGGGCAGAGAACACTCCATTGTGATTTGGGGAAGGTAACAATGGTGGGTGAACACTACAGGAGTCACGTGTTACTTGTCTAATCTGGAGCAGGGCCTAGGAATCAGAAGGCACTGGGCATTCAGTATAGGCTCACATACTACTAATACCCTAACACACAAGTACTCTGCCAATATCTCCCTGCCCCACACAAGGTTTGGTATCTTTTATTACGGCTTAGTTTTATATGTTGCCGGGGACAGGACCTGGGGGTCTTAAGCCTCCCGAGCAGGTACTCCATCCATCTCTGAACTAAACTTCTAGCCCCTTGGCGTGATCGATGAGCCCAGAATTGGAGTAGAAAGAATAGGATTTCTAAGACTGGAGGCGTAGCTCAGAGACAGATGACTGCCTAGCCTGTACAATGCACCTCCGTTTGCCCACCAGCATTGAAAGAAGGTCCTACAGAGATTTGTTTTAAAAGGAAAAAGAAAAAAAATCACAGTGTGGGCTAGCAACATGGCTCAGGGAGTAAAGGTGCTTGTCACCAGGCCTGACAACCTAAGTTCCATTCCTAGGACCCACACGATAGACATAGAGGATGAACTTCCACAAGTTGTCTACACATGACCACACACAAATAAATAAGCATGATTTTAAAGAAAACTAACAGTGGGGAGCTGAAATTCGGTAGCCATTTCTCACCCCTATGATGATTACAACAGCTGTGCTTCCGGCCCCTGAGCTGCTCCGGGATTCACTTCCTAAGCCACAGATGTGGGCTTCTGAGCACAACGGATCAGAGCCCATCTCTTCCAAACACACAATGAAGACGATTCCAGCCTGGGTCCGAAGCAGATGCTGGAAATGTGGGCAGTCGGTAAAGAACAGAGAGTACATGAAGCAGGGAACGACAGTCACAGAAATCTACCAGACAGCACTGCATGGGAGACTTGAGGACACTGGGTATGTCTCCCCTTCCCTGGGTGCCCTATGCCCTTGAGCTACACACTTTCCTTTTACATTTGATCAAGAGCATTACCGAGGCACACAGGAAAGTGTTTCCTCCCTAGCCAAAGCAATCATCATCAGACATGACCGAGACAGCTGAGGCCACAGAAAGAAAAGTGCAAACAAGCCAGGGTGGTCCCCAGAAAGAGGAGGAGCCACAAGACTGGAGACAAGGAAGCTCTGAGAAAGCAATGAATTACGTTTCTGTTCACCCTCAGCAAAAGCTGAGGAGAGCTCCCTGTCTGAATTGGCTGCTGATAGCGGAGCTGTCTTTACAACGTTTTAGGATCTGTGAATCCCACATTCTTTTCTTTTTCTTGTACAGTCTTGTTTGAAACTCTGGCAAAAAAAAAAAAAAAAAAAAAAAAAAACACGCTGCACTTGGGAAGCAATTGAAAGTTGGCTAACTTGAAGTTCTGTGATTTTCAATTAAAAAACGCTCTCTCGCTGCCTGGTTGCTACCGCTGTGGAAAATAAAGAGCTGCAATGAGGGTTTCCCTTCTATTGAAAATGGCTCTGTTAAGCTTCAGAATGGTGAAATTCGCTTACCTACCTACACAAACCACTTCTGTTCAAGCTATACCGCGGCTCTGATCCCAGTTCCTGGGAATAAGGCACATTTTTGTATAGACTAATTCTTCTGTTTTCATTCCTTAAGGGCCCTTCATGAATTTGCATTTATATATCCAAGAATGCCCCAAACTCCCAAATGCCTGTGATCCCACAGGGCTCCAATAATTACCACGCTTAGAGCAGCACAGGCTCAACTGTCAGAAAACACTTGCCAGGTCTCAAGTTCACTATTATTAAGAGAGAAAAATAAGACTTTCACCACACAGAAAGAACTACCGAGATCATCCCAATCTACAGAACATGCTTTGTGATTTTGTTTGTCCAATGCTGTTCTTTGAATACTGTCATGAGCACGCACACGTGTGTACACACACACACACACACACACACACACACACACACACACACACACACACACACACGGTCTCTGTGAATATTCCTTAACAGGATTTGACTCATGTCTAACAGAGATAGTGGGGAATAAATACCTGAATTTGCACCTGCTTGCTGAGTGAAGCCTTTACAGGTATTTCATTGCAGTACAAACAAAAGGGACAAAAAAAGGACACTCTCAGACCTCTCTGGGTCTCATCTTATTGGTAGCTTTTTCAGAGCAGGAGAAGCACAGACTATCATCACTCAGAATGAAACCCATTCTCAAATGAATAAAGTAAATGAAAGCAAGATGGCTCATTAATAATAAAATTCCAAACAACACAAGAAGACAGCAGCCAACAAACTCTTATTAGAAAAGGCGGGGGGGGGGGGGGGGGTTATCCACGCCCCCGGGTATGTGAAAGGAAACCCCAGTACCAATCTCTGTGGTTCTGCAGGAAATACCAGTGCTCTCTTAGAGCCTCAAGCAGAGGGTTGAAGTTTAGCTGTGACAAACTAGGTTCCTGGGGCTTTATTACCTGCCTGTGGCTCCCTCCCCTTAACGCCAATTTGGGAAGTGCAGGCAAAGCTCTTCCTGAAACCTGGGTTTCATCTCAGCTGCAGGCAGGACGTGAGCATGCTCCAACCTCAGTGCACAGCCCAAGGGCAGGGCAGAACAGCAGCCCTACTCTCTAGCTTGAGAGCAGAACCAAGACAGCAGCATCAGCCCCCCAACACATTATAACCTTAATCCAAAGTTGAGGTTCAAATGCAGGAAAGATGGACAGAATTGTGGGTATTACTAAATGGCTGGACCAAAGCCACCAGACTACCTGAGTAAACGGAACCCCTAAAAGATGCTCACTTGGCAGGAGGGTGGGGGCTTAGCTGAAGCTTTCTGCATTAAGTGGAAAACTTGCACAACAGGATTGGTTGTGTAAGCTCTGGCACTACAGCTGAGTATGATCTTGGACCACTTGATTCTATGGTTCAATTTCCTTTCTACAAGATAGGAATAGCTCTGTCTATCTTGTAGGGAAGCCTGAGATTTAAATTCCCAGCACAGATAAAGTCCCCCAAGTAAAACATTAGCCCTAACCCTCCCTCCTCTCACTCCTTTCCTTAAAAGGGACACCCTTCCTTTGTATTGTATCATTACCAATGGTTTTCCTTTTAAAGTTCCTACAGTGCTCTTTATAAAATAGTCCAGTTGTCAATTTGTCTAAAATTGGGTACAAAAAAACTAAACCACGTGAATCTAGGAATTCAGAAGGAACCCCCAGCACTCACCCTGTGAGGTCATTGTGGAGATGGGATAGCTTTTGACTAAGTTTTTACTTTTCCAATTTCAGACCCTCCAGAAGCCCGGCCCCACACCATCAGCTCAGACGCCCAGTAGCTAAGCATCAAGGAGGGGCCAGGAGTGTCTGAAGGGCCTGGACTGGCCAGACAAGCCTGGTATATTTTCTACCCTGTCTGCAGGACTTAAAACCAGACCAAGACCCCCAGCTCTCTCTGCCACTTGCACCTCCAGAGATTTCCGGCCCCAGGGATGAGACACAGAGGCAAAAAGCTCATTTCCTAATTAAAATCTTCCAGCCAAAGACCCTGCTCTTGGGATAAAATCCAAACCCCACCCAATGTACCACTCTGAACTCCACCTTCTTCAAGGACTTGCCCCTCAGTCCAAGGCTGCCCTCCTAGTTCCTCCTCTCTGGCTTTCTCATACCCTATGACTCAACCCTGTCTGACATGGGTGACCTGTCTAGCTGACTCCCACTGGTTAAGTACTAAAGTGGGTCCGTTTATCAGTCACTTCCCAGTGGCTGTCACCACAGACCTAAGGGAAATAACCTAAAGGAAAGGAGGCTGACGGAGCTCATGGCCTCAGTCCATCCTGGCAGAGAGGCATGGGAGAGTTCATGGCAGCGGAACATTGCTCACATCCTGGCAGATCAAAAGCACACGAACAGAAGGAAGCAGAGGAGGGTGTGACCTTCGGTGCACACCACTTGTGACCTATGTCCAATTAAGCACCATGCCCCCAGAGTTCTCATTGCAGGCAGTAGCACTAGCTGGAAAACCGACGTTCAAACACTACACTGAAACCACCACACCCCTAACAGCCTGTCTCCCACCTACCTCTCCAGGAAAGCCTCAGGAAGAGTAACCTGTGTATCAATGCCACCTGTGCAGCCCCTAGCCCCAGCTAACAGAGACAAAGGAAATGTGGGGATCCCTTCTAAGGCACCCCTCTCCCCATGTGAAAATTCTGTGACATAGCTTAAGCAACTCACAGCAGAACAAAAGTCTCATTATGCAAGCACTCAACTTCTAATGGAAAAGAAACATTCGCAAACATTACAGAAAAACTGAGTTCTCTGCAAAGGTCTCATCATTTACACCATTGCAGCAGCCAAGGAAGTTCTAAAGCTGCTACAAAAACTATGAAAAATTAAGGAAAACAGTCACGCTGGCCCCTGTGCTGTATCCCCCAAATTCTGATTTAAGGAGAGTGCATGCCACTGTTAGATTAGGATGACAGGATATTCATCAAGGGATGAAAAACTCTTCTTTAGCACTCTGCATCTTAAGCTCTAAACACAGTAGTAGGCAACTACTAGACAAAAAAGGAAAAAAGAACCGGCAAGGGGCTGAGGAGCCCAGTGGTTAAGGTACTTGGCTGTCAAAGCATGCGAATGAGAATTCTGATCCCTAAAATCTACCCAGAAGCTGTACATGTGGAGGGGTCACCTATCATCCCAGCACTGGAAAGGCAGAGAGAAAATTCCTGGGGAAACTGGTTGTCTAGACAACCCAGAATTAAGAAACTCTGCATTCATGTTAAGACCCTTATTTAATAAGGTAGAAAATGAAAGAGGACTTTCATAGACATGCTCATAGATGCATATGTATGTGTGGGCGTGTGTGTGTGTGTGTACACACACACACACACACACACACACACACACACACACACGTACATTTTTAAGACATATGAACTATAAGCGATTCATTTTCAAAATGTCCTTACTATTGTACACAGGTAATCAAAACACAGTTTAAGGCCGAGAATGTATTCAATGGTGCAGCCTCTGCTGAGCGTGCCCAAGGCCACAAGTTCAATCCCCGGTACTTTCTGAAGTAGCAAGGCAACAAACGCACCTCGGAAGAGCACAACATTACCTGACAGCTGATTTGACAGCACAAATGCTTGAGTTACACTTGGCTTGATTAGACATCACAGTGGTAGGTCACTACACTTCAAAACAGCTTGCCTCAGCAATCGGGATAGCTCTGTGACCTGACAGGCTTCCAAGATGCTCTCAGCCATAAGGAAAAGTTCTGGGCGTGGGAGCTAAATGCAGAAACAATGGAATTTCGGTTTGCTTTTGTTCTCTTGGAATTATTTTAACATCCTTATTTGAGAGCATGTGTTTTGTGTTACCAACAATGTAGAAGCATGTCACTCTTCTCATTGAAAATACTAGTTACGATGAAGGCACGCCTTGAAAATGACAGCATCTAATAGTAAATCAAAGGCAGCTGGCCCTCTGTATGCAACACAAATCCCATCCATGGATGCAAGCAACCACAGGGCAGAAATACTAGAGGGCAAAAAAAACGTGTCTGTAGTAAATACATACAGACTTTTACTTGACATTATCCCCTAATGGAGACAGCATAGCAACTCCTTGCAACAAATTTATATTACAGTAACCTAGAAATGATGTCAAGTGTATTGGAAGGCCAGGGGTAAAAATCAATGGAAACACTTGCCTAGCATGTCGGAGCAGGAAGGGTCTATGTAACTACTAAGTCATTTTCTGTATGTAACTTAAGCCTCTTCCCATCCTCTGGGGACCCTTTAGATACCCAGGGATAATTGTGTTCCTTGAAGCAGGGCTACACCAGGAAAGGGAGAGCGATGGCATGACGTGGACTCGAGGAGGGAAAGAGTAAGGTGTGCTGCAAAGCTAGAGAAGTCTCAGCCTAGGGCGGAGGCCAGTGAAGACACAGGTATGGAAGCAGAGGGGTCTCAATCTGAACCACAGACTTGTGCACAGGCCAACTGAGGTCCCCTTCTCCCAGATGACTCTAGCTTGGGTCAAGCTAACAGAAAAGTAGCTAGAACAATGCATTGCTTTCTAGGATCAAGTGTGGGAACTGGAAGGTGGTAATGTTTTCTCTTCTGTCATTACCAAATGCATATTGTGTACAAGGTCATTTGATGTCTGCTGACCCACTACTGCACACAAAATAGGTAATATATCCCACTTCAAAAATGAGTGCCAAGACTGAATGACTCCCTTCCCAGATGCCCAAAGACTCAAGCACTGATGATAAGACATGAAAAGGAAAAGGTGTAACTGAAAATAATTCTGTTCAAGGGGTACTTACTTCATTGAGTCGTTATGGATGATGAAACCTGTATCTGCTTTCAAATCTACACAGGTAACTACTACACATTTAAATGTTCATCAACCTAGTTTTGAAAACAATGCAGGGGTAAATTCAACAACCCAACATTTCGACAGACTAGGGGGAAAAAAACAAAAACAAAAACAAAAAAAAACAAATAAAAGAAAAAATCCACAAGTTCTGCTTCTAAAGACATACAAATAATGTTTTCATTTTGAGGTGTTTCTCGCCTGCTCTGACAAGAGCCAGTCAATCTAAGAGCAGGTGAGCGGCTGAAGCTGGAATTTAGACATGCACTCCAAGGACAATTCCCATGCCTGTCAGCAACATTTGGCCCCATTTGGAACAACTAAAGTTTGATGTGAAAAACAAGATCTTCAAATTAAGACTTTAGGGTACTTTTTTCTTCTGTAAAAAAGAGCATTATTTACAAATCATACATAAATCAAAGGCCTAAGAATAAGAACAAAAGAGCCAGAAGACACTTAACTACCTCACCACAGGATCTGGCTAATGAAGGGATTTCATCTGTCAGGACCAGTTTCCTTAGTAAAACAGAGCAAAATTTTATCTTGTAAAATTATTATGAGAATGAAAAACAAAGAAACAAAAACATGATAACCACAGGGTTGGGTGTAGCTCCTGGGTGGACTGTGTGCTTGACATGTGAGGGCCCAAACCTCAGCACTCAAGAGGGAGTGAATAGATATTTATATTTATTTTATTTGGAATTACACCTGTAACATCTGCCTGGCAAAAAGTAGAACACAGGACCTGAGTCTATGTTGTGACAATGTGAATATTGATGTTACCCAAAATTGCACCAAAAAATGTTGCTTTAACTACAAGCCACCAAAATAAAAAGGGTTCCCCCATGCATCAGACACCAAGAAAAATGACAGAGTCTTGCTTAAGTTTGATTCTTTCAAATACTACTTAGTCAACACAGTTCTTATTTGAGAAACCTGCATTTTAAGGAATGAACCTATGTAAATGGAACAGAATTACGGTATTGTGCACACTGCCTAAGTCTCAAACACAGCTCCAAGGTTTTAGGCTAAGAGGGAGACCACCCTAAAACATGACCTGTAACAAATCTAAAAGACAGTTCTGGGAGGCAGAAAATCCACCTCAAGGCTGGACTCCTAAAGGATCCCTGTGTTGGGCAAACCAGAATAGCTGCTGTGAACACAGCACCACTCAGAGCTGTGATTAGGATGCCTTCACAACCTTTGTGTACTGGAACAAGAAAATACATCCTGAATGTTCCCATGGATAGCAATTCTTGCAGCAAATTTTCCCCCAATCGGGGTAAATCATAATCAACCAAGCAGCAGCCTTGGGGAGAGACGCTCAGTAGGACTCTGTCCACAGGCAGCAGATGGTGCTCTGCAAACAGACCAAGCAGGGAATTCGACCAACAGGGAGGGGCTTCTCTGGTTAACAATTAAATGACTTTAGTCAACTCACTGATTTTTATTAAGTAATATAAAAGCCAGCAACATTTATTCTAGAGCAAAAACATTAATTTTTTTAGCACTGATTAACCCGGACCCACAAGTGAACACATATCAAAGGGGGTCCATCCTGGAGGCATGCTTCTGCAATCAGGAAGCCAAGTGTCAACAGGGTAGAGGACATGTTAACCCTGAGCCAAGCAGCCCTCAAGATTCATGTGTAATTCAGTGACAACAAAGGGCAACCCTTCCAGCTCCCAGGCAAAGGGAAAGGAACGAGGAGCTGAGCAGGTGTGGGACTTCCATCATTAGGATCCCAACTTAATGTTCCAAAATAGCGGCTGACCATATTAAATGTACAAGTCACCGAGCTGAGAACAGGGACAAGCAGATGTGTCAAACAAGGTTGTTTATGAGGCCCATGGATATCAACAAACACAATACCAATAACTTAGTGTGCCTTCCCCACCCCCATGGGCTAGATTAGAAAGCATTTTTCCAAACATACCCAAAGAGAGCAATTCTTGTAGGAAAAAAACCCACTGTGAATGGGTTAAGAATCCTATAATACACGCTAAGTGACCTCAGTGAGGTGTATCACTTCTGAACTTCAGTTTCTCCATTTGTGAAATGATGAGTCTCTTGAAATAGCTATTAAAGTTAAATAGTAATAAATTTGTAAAACTTTGAGTATATAGCAGCTACCCAATAAAACACAGTTTACCAAATATAATGGCTCAGACCCAGTATCTTAGCACTTGGGAGATTGAGACAGGAAGACAGTCATGAGTTCAAGACTAGTCGGAGCTACAATGCAGTAAGTTCTAAGCCAAGCTGGGATATAGTGTAGATTCTGTTCCCCCACCTTCCTCTTAAAAAAAAAAAAAAAAAAAAAAAAAAAGGTTCATGTCACAACCATGTTAAAAACAATTCTTGAGAGGACACAGAAAAATTGCAGAGGTTAATCATTTGGTAAATGATGCTGTTCAGCACCTTAGATTCTAAGGCTTAGAAGAAGCTGCCAACTGTGTGACCTGTCTCAGCTTCTTGTTGGAGTCATGAGAGAATGCTGAACCATCTACAGAAATGCTCATTCAGAGCCCAGACACCAAAACACTAGGATCTTTCTCATCTTAACAACACCTTGAACACATTCAACATTAATCCTGCTAAATACTTTCAGACACGAAATGCAAACGTGCAAACCCAGACACACATGGCTGCTAATAGCTTTCTGCCAAACACCTTGGAGTAGGCACAGCCATTTGCCCTCCGTCATTCTAACCCACTCTTACTAGCAGAGGGTCTGTATACTTGCCCCTTTTTTACACACCAAATAGTCTGCAGAAAAATCTCAATTCCAGCTCATTGGATCTGTTTTGTTTGCTTCTTTCTTTCCGTATGTTAAATCCCTAATGAGCCTGTACTAGGAAGAGGAAAAGTCATGAAGTAATAACTCGCAGGTGCTTCCTACTTAATTAAAAGAAAAGTTTACAGCTGCATTAGGTGACTCATCCCCAGGGGTGACCATGTGTGTCCTTCAAGTGGCACGCAGTTCCATCAAGAGCCACACTGCATGTGCAGCTTTCCCCTTCCGTAGTAAAAGATGGTTATCAGGTAAGGACGGTATTCCCGGTATTCTCTGCCTCTGGCTTTTAGCCCTCTGCACATGCCAGTTCCTTTGTATTTCCTGGATTCTAAAAATAATGAAAACACCCTTGAATGTGAGGCTCAGAGCTCAGTGCATCAAGGTTTCAGTTATACTGAATCAAAATCTACCATCTGCAAAAAGAAAGGTGCAAATGTACGTGTTTGCTATCGTTTGTGAGCATGATTATCTGAGCAAACTATATAGTCATATACATATTCACGGGGTCAGAGAGGTGGTTCGGTGGGGGAAGGCACTTTTTACCCAACCTGATGAGCTAAGCTCAATACCCAGGGTCAACAAGGAAGAAGGAGAAACTGGATATCTTTGGACCACCATAAATGTGCCATAGCATACATACACAGCCAAATAAATGTTTTTTTAAAAAACCTTCAAAAATTACATTCACATACTTTTGACATGCTGGTCAAGAATGAACTGCATTTGGCAGAGGTTCTGTTAATATTTTAGCACATAGTGACTCTGTATCCTTCAGTATAATTACACGGTATGGTTTTTTCAGCAAGAAATCACCAAATGACAATTTTGCCATACATATGTGTATGGTACTCATGTGTGTATGAATTTTCACATGTGTGTAGATATGTGTGTGTATTCAGGAGGACACACGTGTGTGCAGACATGTCAAGGGTGATGACCAGAATTTTCCTCCATTAAACCCAGAGTTCATCAAAAAGGCAAACCTAGCTCTCCACCCTACCTGTGGATGCTCTGTCTCTTCCTTCTCAGAGTTCTGGGATTGCATGTGGTTCACCATCCCACCCACATTTAGATAAAAATCAAACGAAGCCCTGACCCAGAGTGCTGGCTCCTTTGCACTGGTCAACAGTAGCGTTCTACATGTCAGGACACTGCCATTGGAGTGGCGGTCCCTTTCTTTGCAATCCACACTTATTTCTGACAGTAGTGGGGGGCGCACATCCAAACAAGCACGAGTGAAATACTCCGTATGATACAGATAAGAATATCCAAAACCCAGGGCAATGACACCACCAAGCGCTGGAAGGATGTGGGGAAACAGGAACTCCCACTCGCACAACAGAAGAGCAAATGCAGACAGCAGTTTGGCAGTTTCTCACAAATTAAAGCACAATGTTACCACATGGTCTTCCAGCCAGGTTTCCATTTTACCCAGTGTAGACGGGAAACCTGTATCCATGAGAGAATACTTCTCTCAAAGTCTACAGCGACTTCCTCTACCGCTTGGAAAGAAGCCATGCTCGGGCAGCCCGGCACTGGCGACGCTGAGCAGTCGGGCAGTGAGGAGACTTACTGTAAGGGCAGCCATGTCAACTGTCATCCGCCAAATCCATAAACTGCCACAGCAGAAGTGACACTCAGCTGGTAGAGAGATGAGGATGCATCAGTGTGGGCTCCTACGATTTAACAAGTGTACCCCACTTGGGGGAAAAGCCAAACTGTACCAGCTGGCACAAGAAACATGAATTCTCTCTGTGCCCGGCTCTCACTGTTGCTGGTAACTGAACCTGCTCTAAAAAATAAGCTAGCATTTAAAACTATCCAAACAAATAAACAAAAGGACCATGCTAAATTGATTTTATAGTTACAAAAGGTATGTCTACATACTGAGGTGGGGTCAGAATCATTACATATAAATCCCTATTGTTAAAAATATCATTAAATCCCTGGAAGAACACCTGTAATTTAAAAAGTAAGCTATACAACTGTACTCGGTACGATAGCTTTCTGCACCCTTTTCTTCTGTTGATCTTGATTTAACACCCTGGATCTGAACGCGGTTCCCTGTGTTATACACCCAAGGATCTAACTCGAGCGCCTGGCGGCTCAGCAGTCATCAACCGGACTCTTTTTTTTTTTGTTTTTCCCCCTTGACTACAAGTGAGTTATTTACATCCCACTGTTTGGCTACTAAGCATGTCAGCTTAAATTATTGTTTCAGTGAATTTTAAATATTCTTCACTTACAACTGTTCCCCCAATAAGTACATGCAAGACAATGAGATTGTGCGTGAAACAGTAAGAAGAGTTCAGTTGTAGCAGGGACGGCGATGTTAGGGTAGAATAATCAGCTTCATCCTATTGAAAGAAAAAGGAAAATGGAGAACAGAAAAGGGGAGAGAATGAGGGAGGAGAGAGAGAGAGAGAGAGAGAGAGAGAGAGAGAGAGAGAGAGAGAGAGAGAGAGAGAGCGCCAACACACTAGGCAAAAGGGTACAATGCTGGAACCCTATAACATTCTGGCAGAGAGGCAAGGACACTGGTTGTACTGGAACAGAGGCAACCCAGTAACCACGAACTATCTTTCCTGATCCTGCTCAACTCACTGTATCAGCTTTTCCTCTGCACAAAAGTGGATTAATCTGACTGAATTAGAGTTAGTTTTCACCCCAGGAGCTGAAACGCTGACTTCTGATTCTGAAATTATAAATGTATGAGCAACTGCAGTTCCCATTCTTTAACCTCCAAAATGCTTGCACAAGCAAAGGTTCCCAGGAGATAACTTAGTATATTCTAGCTGTGTTCCCCCTCTCCCAACCCTTCTACTGCGAGAAGAATTTCTGTATATACTTAGTCTTCTAGCATCCTTCCAATGCTCTGAATATCAAAACTCAGCAATTTTTATCCAAATATCTCGACCTGCAAGCACCTTGCCTCCTTTCAGCATTTTTTTTGGGGGTCCCCTCTATACATTTCCAATTCACAGAAACTCAGGAATAACAGAAATCTGAAGTTACCTAGGTTAATGCTAGGTTTCTTCCACATTGGTTGCCACCTTATTTTCTGGGAGCTATAGGGGCCCTGTTGTCTGTGCCCCACCCCCTATACTGAGGTTACAGACACAGGTCCTCCTGCTAGCAAGCCCTTTACCCACTAAACCAGCTCCCCAGCGCTGTGATGATTAATCTCCATAAATGTATGAGCAACTGGTGTTTCACCTTGATGGCACTGAGACCGTTGGAGATTAGCAAATCATATCTCTGTATGTGTATGTTTGAGGGCATTTCTGGGGAGGAAGGGAGGAAGATTCCACTCCAAATGTGTGTGGCATTATGGGAGTGGGAGACAGAACAGGATGAAATGAAAGGCAAAAAAGAGAGTCAATAAAGCAGGTGTGCTCTGTCCAGGCTGCATACACCCCGGGAGGTGCATGTGTGCCCTGTCTGCTCTGAGGCAATCAGCCTTTACAATGTGCTCCCAGCACTATGATGTCCCTGCCACATCACAGACCACAATCAACAAAAGTACAAGCTGAAAGCTCTGAAACCACTGGCCAAAGTCATTGACTCCTCCCTGGACGCTGTTTCTCAGGCATCTTGGTCACAGCTGGAGTAAAGCTTCTTAACATATCATCTCTTAAGGAAACACAATGAAAACTGATTTTCCTCACACTATCAGCTCTCCTGCCCACGGAATCATCTGTATCTTATTCTTCTAAATGAACACCTCAGGTTCAATTTCTGTAAGACCTCTGTAATAATCATTAAAGGCAGGGAGACTGAAAACAAGCAGTTCTAAAATTACTTTCCTTTTAGGCATAAGCAAGTGGACCGACCACACAGCTCGAACCTGCAAAGTCTGCCAGTCAAACGCAAGCTCAGTGTGAATCTCTAACAATGAACCATCTCTTTAAACTTATGATGCATGTGTCACATGGAATCGAATCTCTCTTCCCCTACTCACCTCCAGGTGTTCCACACATACAACCTTCATTCTCTCTTGGAACTAAGTATCTATAAAACAACACCGCATAATTAAATTTACCCAATTCTGCCATGCTCAAAGAGACTCAATATTTATTCAATTTCACATTTCAGAAAAAAATAAAAATTAAGATTAAATTGAAATGCCTCCTGTGGGTTTTAACTTATAATCACATTTATGTGTAGTAAGGAAACAATACAGTCAGGCTATAATCTTGTACTCGAAGCTGGCTTCACTTCCAAACTGAGAGAGCACAATTACCCAGAAACCAACATGACATTAACTTGTCATTTCAAGTCACTGCAGAACTGGTTAATACTACACACCTTGTGGGAAGAACTTCAGCACAAGGTATTCTGTGAGACTGTGGCAACCTCTAATCAAAAAACCTTAATCAAAGACATTAATTTTCTAATGTCAACCCACATTTCAGCATTGACTCCGAATCTTCTGTAAACCTCTCTGACCAGGTGGGCCTGGTAGCAATGCCTGTAACAGTTAGTGCTCAGGAGACTGAGGCAGGAGAGAGCAGGTTCGAGGCCCACCTGTAAAATGTCCTGTGACCCTGCCTTAAAATGAAAAACAAGAAAGGGACTAGGGAAATAGTTCATTGCTAGAGCACTTGTCCTGCACTCACAAAGTACTAGTTTCTCTTCCCCAGTGCGGATTCCCCTTCTCCAGCCCCCTAAAAAAACAGCTTTGTTATACTGAAACTACCTCCAATGAACACATCGACACAGAGGTTCTTCATCAAAGTGGAGTGTGTGTGTGTGTGTGTGTGTGTGTGTGTGTGTGTATGTGTGTGTGTGTGTGTGTGTCCAGTACGTACAACAGTCTATAAATTACATGATCTGCCTACATCATCTCTCTGACTCCTCAAAAGCCCCACAGATGCAGATATCATGTGATCATATTCCTCTTAATGAAATGGAGACATTAAATGATGGAACACCACACACTTCTAATGACAGCGTCCAACCTCTGACACTGCAATAAGACACCACAATGGGGCTGAGTCACTTTCCCACCAATTATAGGACACATGTAGACTGTGAGGCTTAAGATTGGACATCCCAGAATAAGAGACCAAATGCTATACAAAGTTCCCCAAAGAGCAGCAGACTAGGTCAAGTTCACAGAAAAGCATCAAGGAAGGAGGCTGAGTTTCTAGACTGGTGTGTCTCTCCCTACAAAGCCATGTCCATTTGGAGCTTTAACTGACCTTATTTAGAAACTTGCAGACAGAATTAGTTAAGGATGACTAGATTGGAGCAAGCCTTAAGGTTACTATGACTAATGTAGCTTTTAAAAGAGGCACTTGAACATACATACATGCCCATACAAATGTGCACACTGGCACGCACACACATCTCCTGATATGAAGTGGAATGGAAGTCCAGAGGGGGTAGGTCAGCTTTCCTTCACTTAAACAAAAGAATCTCATGATGAAGTTTCCTTTAGCTCAGCTTTAGAGGTTTCCGTCTGTGAAATGGTCTACTGAACTGAAGCAGAGCAAGGGCACTCACAAAATGGCCAGGGAGCAAACAAAGGTAGAAGACAGAACTGTGCCCCATCATCTCCTGCAGTGGCCTGGCCCCAGTGACCTGAAGATTTCACACTGGTACCCGTCTCTTTCACATTTCACTAGCCTCTAATAATACCTTCCTGGTGACCAGGCCGACAAAACATGGGCCTTTGTGGGGCCTTCAAAATCCAAGTTTCTGCAGCTCAAAGGATGATTATTAACACAAACTATATCTCCAGATGACCCAAATTCAGTTCCCAGAGAATCCACAAGGCAGCCCACAACTACCTGTGACTCCAGCTCGAAGGGGCTCTGACTCTCATGTACATATACCCCACACACACATTAATTTTAAACTTTGATGCGTATTATTTTTTCTGCGAGTTATTTTCTTGCATGTATACATGTGTACTATATGTGTGCTGAGGCCTAAGGAGTTTAGAAGGGCATCGGATCTCCTAGAACTGCAGTGAAGGGTGTGGGTACAGGGCATCACGTATGTGCTGTAACTTAAATGTAGGTCCTCTGCAACAGCAACAAGTGCTCTTAACTACAGATCCATCCTTCTAGCCCCAGTACCCATTACTTACAATAAAAAGCAAAATTTAAACCCCTAAATCTAAATTACAGCTCATAGCCATAAAGTAAGGAAGCCCTGGAATGCGGGTGACTTGCAGAAACTCGAAAGACACAGGGAGGGGTCCTTCCTAAGGCCTCACAGATCTCATGGCCCTCCTTGATTTTAGGATTCTGGTTTCCAAAACTCTGAAACAACACATTTCTGTGGTTAAAAGCTACCCAATGTTAAAGCATCCTGGAGAAACTGTGGCACGTGGAAGGAGAATGTAATGAACCAAGCAGCAGGCATTGCTGATACCCCACCTGCAAGGAACATCTGATGGCCTGAACCAGACGAAGTAACAGGGACCAGCCAGTCAGAGAAAACTGGGTAAGTGTCAGACGACAACCACTGATGTATTTCCATCCACACATCAGCATCTATGGTAAACTCTTTTAACACTACTCATGACAGAAGAATGTCCCTTCCCTTGTCACTCTGTGCTAGCTATGGGAAGCAGAGATTCTTAACAAGGGACATTTGCCAGGACAGCCTATTTTAGGATTCACACATCCCTAAATAAAAGTTCATTTTTCCTCATCAACTTGCAATTTTGACTCCACTGTCCCAGGGCCATATGTGTCAGGAAAAAGCCTTCTAACTCTTTAAGACCTGCTGCTTTTCTGTTCATTCTACATGGATCCATCCATCCACCCATCTGCGCTCAA